>NC_140584.1:755276923-755882190 GCF_964204655.1 Triturus cristatus | reverse complement strand
CAGACGTGAGTCCCTTGCTCACTTTGCCACTGGATTCAAGCAAGCCTGGCTGAAAACGGCTGAAATGCCAGAAACCGGTCCTAGGAAGCTTGTTTCCGGTCCAGGGAAGACATGGCTTGGCAGTTCGGGCTGGACTGTTCCCATGAGGCACAGGGTCAGACTGATTTGCATATGGCCATGTCTGAACTGGGGTGGCAGAGTGGGCTAAAGAACAGTGATGGATTAAACCCAGATCAGTTGACTGGGGGTGAGTGCTTGCAATGTTCAACACTCCGTCCATCATTTCCTTTGGTTTTTGCTTTGTTCGCCATAAGTTGGCAGGGTATGCTCAGACGTGAGTCCCTTGCTCACTTTGCCACTGGATTCAAGCAAGCCTGGCTGAAAACGGCTGAAATGCCAGAAACCGGTCCTAGGAAGCTTGTTTCCGGTCCAGGGAAGACATGGCTTGGCAGTTCGGGCTGGACTGTTCCCATGAGGCACAGGGTCAGACTGATTTGCATATGGCCATGTCTGAACTGGGGTGGCAGAGTGGGCTAAAGAACAGTGATGGATTAAACCCAGATCAGTTGACTGGGGGTGAGTGCTTGCAATGTTCAACACTCCGTCCATCATTTCCTTTGGTTTTTGCTTTGTTCGCCATAAGTTGGCAGGGTATGCTCAGACGTGAGTCCCTTGCTCACTTTGCCACTGGATTCAAGCAAGCCTGGCTGAAAACGGCTGAAATGCCAGAAACCGGTCCTAGGAAGCTTGTTTCCGGTCCAGGGAAGACATGGCTTGGCAGTTCGGGCTGGACTGTTCCCATGAGGCACAGGGTCAGACTGATTTGCATATGGCCATGTCTGAACTGGGGTGGCAGAGTGGGCTAAAGAACAGTGATGGATTAAACCCAGATCAGTTGACTGGGGGTGAGTGCTTGCAATGTTCAACACTCCGTCCATCATTTCCTTTGGTTTTTGCTTTGTTCGCCATAAGTTGGCAGGGTATGCTCAGACGTGAGTCCCTTGCTCACTTTGCCACTGGATTCAAGCAAGCCTGGCTGAAAACGGCTGAAATGCCAGAAACCGGTCCTAGGAAGCTTGTTTCCGGTCCAGGGAAGACATGGCTTGGCAGTTCGGGCTGGACTGTTCCCATGAGGCACAGTGTCAGACTGATTTGCATATGGCCATGTCTGAACTGGGGTGGCAGAGTGGGCTAAAGAACAGTGATGGATTAAACCCAGATCAGTTGACTGGGGGTGAGTGCTTGCAATGTTCAACACTCCGTCCATCATTTCCTTTGGTTTTTGCTTTGTTCGCCATAAGTTGGCAGGGTATGCTCAGACGTGAGTCCCTTGCTCACTTTGCCACTGGATTCAAGCAAGCCTGGCTGAAAACGGCTGAAATGCCAGAAACCGGTCCTAGGAAGCTTGTTTCCGGTCCAGGGAAGACATGGCTTGGCAGTTCGGGCTGGACTGTTCCCATGAGGCACAGGGTCAGACTGATTTGCATATGGCCATGTCTGAACTGGGGTGGCAGAGTGGGCTAAAGAACAGTGATGGATTAAACCCAGATCAGTTGACTGGGGGTGAGTGCTTGCAATGTTCAACACTCCGTCCATCATTTCCTTTGGTTTTTGCTTTGTTCGACATAAGTTGGCAGGGTATGCTCAGACGTGAGTCCCTTGCTCACTTTGCCACTGGATTCAAGCAAGCCTGGCTGAAAACGGCTGAAATGCCAGAAACCGGTCCTAGGAAGCTTGTTTCCGGTCCAGGGAAGACATGGCTTGGCAGTTCGGGCTGGACTGTTCCCATGAGGCACAGGGTCAGACTGATTTGCATATGGCCATGTCTGAACTGGGGTGGCAGAGTGGGCTAAAGAACAGTGATGGATTAAACCCAGATCAGTTGACTGGGGGTGAGTGCTTGCAATGTTCAACACTCCGTCCATCATTTCGTTTGGTTTTTTTTTTTGGTCTACCCTGGGTGTGCACTCCCAGGAGTTGATAAGGGTGTTGCAGTTGCGTCCGCTTGTTACTCCTCTTGGCTGAGCTGGTTGGCTCTCTGTCTGTTCAATGGTTCTCCCTGTGTTATTGTTGGTAGATTACACACTATGTCCAGGGGCGTGTTTTAGCGGTGGGGTGGTTTTGGGTATGAGGATTGGATGTTTGCTTTTACTGGACGTTGGAGGATGAGCCTCCAGTCGAAGATCATTGAGGTTAGTACCTCTGGTAGGGGTGTGTAGCTTTTCAACTATTAGGTTGCATGTGCAGGTTCTCTTTCCCTTCTCTACTGTACAACCACTTTGCACGCTTTGGTCCAGGGCATCGAGTTTGCTCTTTAGCTTAGTGATCGATGTGGTCAAGACTTGGATGAAATCCAGCTGTAATTGTAGCTTCTTCGACTGCCCGGTCAAGACATTTATTGTTGTGGCCAGGGTTATGTTTATTGACCCCGGAATATTTCTGTGCTTGAAGTTGAACTGACAAGGGACTTGTCTGATTTGCTGAAGCTATCCTGCATCCCAGTTTGGGTATATTTCTGTGATGTTAAAATTTGTTCTCCTCCCTGTGCAGTCACATTATCACTTCTGATGCACGTTGGTCTCGTGTGGCCTGAGATGGTGCTTATGGCCCTGCACTGATGTTGTGATTGAGGTTGGGGTGACGGATAGCTGCGCTAGTTATACTAGGCTGCAGTGGGTTCTTGGTGCTTGCTTCCTTTTTTTGCTTTATTGTTAAGGGTCGATCCACAGCCTTTATTGTAGGTTCAGGATCAGCTATCAGAAAACATATCAATGATCAAGGTGTGTCCCCTCAGTATGAGGCACAAAGAGATGCATCTGCACCCCAGGCTGGGCGGGGGCGAAAGTGAACTGTTCATGGGTGCTTGCATGAGTATATTGCCTGCAACGTCTTCCTCTAAAC
The DNA here is from genome assembly GCF_964204655.1 of Triturus cristatus. Lineage (NCBI taxonomy): Eukaryota > Metazoa > Chordata > Amphibia > Caudata > Salamandridae > Triturus > Triturus cristatus. The sequence continues at coordinate 755,879,289 of NC_140584.1, read as the reverse complement.
TGTAATATTGAGGTGTTTAGACTCGAATAGGTACTCTATTGGTTTTGCTGCACTTTTATTTTTGTTTTTTTCTTTGTTGAGTGGGCTCAGGTGGTAATCCAGATAATGGTGGCGTGCTTGCTAGAGTGGTTGAGTTGCAGCTTAGCTGCAGTGTTGGTTATTGCTTTTTTTGTTAATGTTCAAGGTCTTCCCATGGAGGTGCTCAACTATATTGGTTTAGCTTTCAGACTAGGTTATTCTTAGCATGAGTGGCTCTCTCGGATGGCCTCTAAGAGGTGCTGATGCTTATTCAGCCATTCAGGAGTTTGCTTTTAGACCCTACCGTTTTGCCATTTCACTGATACGTCGTTGATCGAAGAGTCAATGGGATAGTTTCCATCCCAGTAAGAATGGCCTGGATAGCTTCTTTGGTCCTTTTGTTCTCCGTTGGGAAAGCCGACAACCTATGTCAGGCCACTGCTTCTTTGAAGACATTTGACATCCGATAGTGCCCTTGAGATTTTTATATCCAATTGCCTGGCACTCTTTGTTCGTTAGGAGCGATCTGGGCTGTCAAGTTTGGTTATGAGGCTAATCTGCAGCCTGAGATACTGCAGGTGTTGCAGGCAATGTTATAGTATTATAGTGATGCAGTGTCTTTAATAGGCAGCTGAGTTGAGTAATTGGTATCTGCTGATGCTGCTAATGTTGCTGACACAGAAACTGACACTGGTGCTGCTAAAGCTGCTTTAATACTGTGCTCTGATGCGGTGACTGTGTTTCCAGAGACAACAATTGCAAGCGGGGGATCTAACTCCCCCACAAGCCGCACCTGGGCCTGGTTAGAACAACTCAATCGTAAGGGGTCCCCCCTCTGCGTTTGTCTCTAATCCCCCACTCTCACTGGTCTGCCAGACTTCGCATTGCTTCGCAGGTCACAGGCTTATTCTTGGATGTCTTGTTGGGTCATATTAGGCCAGTCTGGCTCAATTTGGGAGGTAGCTGGAGGGCTGGCGGGAAGATTGGGCAGGCGGTGAGCGGTAGGGGTCAAAGATATAGTTTTAACAGGGAGTAACGGAGAGCGACCCAGACTTAGTGCTGAGGCAAGCTCTCTCAAATCTGCTCAATCCCCCCCCCCAGTGGCAGTTATGGTAGTTGGTAGTTGCTGCAACAGTCCAACCCCTTTTGCCGCTGCCTACTTCTCACTGTTGTGTGCCCCTCTCTGCCAGACCACAGTGGCAAGTGGTGGGTTCGATGTCTGGAGCTTATCTGGGGCCTACCACTTAATCAGAGCGCCAGGGTGATCAAGGTGGTCGGGTGGTTAGCAGGGGGAGGGGCAATGAGACGGTATGGCACCCGTCCACTATTGAGCGACAGAGAGTGAGGCCACTACAGCCTCCAAAGCCTTTACAGCAGCTCCGGTGGTGTGCTGCGGCAGAATCAGGTTGATACAGGCTGAAACGGGACACGCTGTTCCCCCTCCACTCCTGCCCTTACTGTTGCCTCTGTGCCACCCGCTGCTCACCGCTCCGAGCATCCTGGTAGCGAGGTATATAGGAACGTATTTTGTCTGTCCTTCCTGGTAAACCTGTGAAAATCTGGTTATGATAATAAACCATCATATCAAGTGATGAGAGAAGAAATGTGTAAGGAATTGGGTTATTAGTTAAGAGGGGTGGAAGCCCCACTGAAATAAAAAACACAAACCTTGTCCGAGTGAACCACAAGAGTATCTAAATTAACCGGTGCGTAAGCCTCTGGTAGCTTGGCACAATCCAGTCACGCTTAACTTCGAGGCAATGATAAAAAGTATTTATGTGGGTCACAAACAGTAATAAAGTGAAAATAAAGCACAAGAAAAATCCCAAATCAAGTAGAAAAATATAATGTATTTTAATAAATAAAATGATGCCAGAAAGATAAAAATGCAATCAGTAGAACTAGAGACCGAAATTAAAAACAAATCAGCTAAAAATAGAGCCAAGAGGCTCAAAGAGCCACTTGTGGTTATCTGGTCTTGCTAGATCGGGCGAAAATCACACGTTGAGGCCGACTGTGATGGAGCGTTGGTCGGATACAAGGAACAGGTTAGTCCTACTGAGGGGTTGCCTTCTCAAAGTCTGCACAAAGAGATCCATTCATAAGGACCGTTAGGAGCTGATTGTCGGCACAAGGAACAGGTCGAGCATGATGGATGGTCGCATTGGTTGATCGTTGCAAACGGTCACTCTCGGCACCAAGTGCTGGTCTCATGTTGCTGGTTGCAGGGGGCGTTGTTACAGGCGTAAATATCAGTTTCTGCTGGAGCTTTGCATTGATGTTTGTCATGTGGGCCAGTTCTTGGCATGAAGAAGTTACTTCACGGTCGTGAGGAGCTAAAACTTCAAGTTTTTCACCTTTTCTTGAGAAGTAGTTCTCACTGGCGCAAAGGTTCAAGGACTTGAGGATCAGGAATCACTTCAGCAGAGGCCCGCAGCAGGGCTCAGACAGGTCCAGTTTATTCTGATCAGCTGGGCAGTTGCAGTGAGGCATCTGGAAGCTTATTGTGTCGCTGTAGCTCACACAGAATATGAGCCAACTGACCCATGGTGCCACTCTGGGCAGCCCGGATCAAGGCTAACAGGTCCTATTGTCCTTTTTCAGACAGTAGGGCTGTCCTTCTTCTTAATCTTCAACAGATCAAAGAGGGTTATTTAAAGTTCTGACGGTTTTATTTGTATTATGGGTGCCAGCCTTGCTGTGGGGAAATTCCCTGACTTACCCAAAATTAGTTCTGGTCCGTTTTTTCCCTAAGTTTGGCTCAAAACTCTCTAGGGTGAAAAAACAAGGGAAGGTCTGGTGTCAGGTTCCTTTGTGTGTGCTGCAGGCAGACCCAACAGGTTTGTGCCCTGCCAAATATAGTCATGGCAGGTCACACATCCTACCCGGGCATCCTGTCAGGTAGACCAGCTCCCTTTGTCTCTCTGTTCTGAAGTAATACACAAAATTCCACAGGAGAGCCACCCACAGTCATGTGACTCTGGACACAGACACAGACAGAAAGAAACATTTGGTTTAGGCAGAAAAATGGCAACTTTCAAAAACATTTTTAGAATAGTAACTTAAAATCTGTATTTACCATTAAAGAGGATTTTAAATTCATTTGAGTGTCAAAATCAACTATCTATCCGTTTCCAGGCTGACGTTAGCACTTATTAAGTGTAACAAGGCAACTTAGTGTTAGCCTATGAGAGAGATAGCCTTACAGGTGTGTTCCACTGACAGGCATGTAAAACTTAAACCCACATGCCCTACGTTTTAAATACCATGCACACTGTCCTATGAGCTTTTAGGGTCTACCTTGGGGTGATATATAAGTATTAAAAAGGAAGATTTTGGCCTGGCAACATGTTTTTTTTGTGAGGTTAAAATGGTGTTTAAAACAGCACTATAGGCAGCAGAGGCAAGCCTGAGGCATGTTTTAAAAGACTATTTTAGTGGGTGTCAAAATGAGGGCTGCAGTAGCATTTAGTTTACATGCCCTTGGTACATGTAGTACCATATCCTTGTGATGTACAAAGTGAATTAAATTTACCAATCCGGTGTAGACCACTTTTCCACGTTTTCAAGTGAGAGCACAAACACTTTACCACAGTTTTGTGTGAAGAAAGTGTACCGAGTCCTAAGAGCCAACAAAAACGGGTTTACCAAAGGGGAGCAAAAATCTGGGATGAACATGCTAAAGGGGCATGGTCTAGCAGAATGATAAAATGAGCTTTTAATGAAAGAATAGTATACAGCCTCATTAATTAAATGCTGATATAGCATTGAATATGATGCACTTTTCTGGGTAAAGAAGATTTGAAGCATAAGTGCCATTCAGAAGAATAGATCAGAAATATATAAAGCTATTTATTTATTTATAAACTGTCTGCCTATTCAACTGATCACAGTTTGGTTGAAATACAGTTTGCAAGGATGTATTATACTAAAGGTGTTGGTGATGCATGCATTGTGGCAATATCTATACTAAAGGTGTTGGTGATGCATGCATTGTGGCAATATCTATTAAGATACCTTACAGTAAACCTTTATACTTCTAATATTTGAAGCACTGTGGCTGCTGGATTTTCATTGAAACTGATTTTTTAAATATAAAGGGAGGGGAAGAATTGAAGAGGGCTGCACACGACAATGGTGAACCGCATTAGTAATGCAGAGACTGCAACTAATGTCCGTGATAATGTGTGCAGTTTGACGAGTATTCTATATTTAGATTCCCTCACAACCATGTTCTTCTTCATCACTGGACATTTGGAAGAGCCTTCCATAAGATGGTGTCTTTTGTCATTTTATTTTCATGAAGTGACATTTTCTGGACATTTGCCATGTCACAGTAATAGAAGTCATGTTTTAGGTGGAACAAACGTAACTATTTTAAAAATGTAACTATGCATGAGCAGGTATTGTACACATAGATATTTTCACATGGTACTGAATTTTATGTTAGCAAAATTTAGAATGCTATCTAAAAAACAGACTGGTACAGGGCACCACCTATGGCACAACCTCTTCCCTGGTGGTGCCTCAATTTAATAGTATACAAGAAGTATTTTAGACAAATGCCTTTCATACATTTGATAAAATTACCAGTGGCAATCCAATAATAATTATATTTATTTTTACACGTTTCAACTTTGCTAGTTTGCCAACATGTATTTGGCTACTTCACTAATTGTAACTTGTTGCTTCCTCAGAACGCACATCTAGCTTACAAACATTTACTTCTTTATCATTAATCAGAAATATTACAGATTTATTTTTACGTTATTTAAATAGTTTTTGGGAGTGAATAATTCGACATTATAGGAACTTAAAAGAGATTATATGAAAAAGTCAACAAACACAGAAGAGAAATAGAAAGAAAGCAGAAGAAATTGGTTCCATATCAACAGTATTATTTAATGTAAATATATGTATTTTTTTTTTTACTTTGTTGCATGATCATAATAGTTCAGGTTTTCACCTTTGCAGTTTGTGGTTATATATCATGTAATATACCTTCCTCTCACTTCATCAAAGATATTTCATGTACAGTAGCAACTAAATATTTGTTTTGGAATTATGGGCCTGATTCAGATCTCGGCAGACAGTTTACTCCGTCACAACGGTGACGGACATCCCGTCTGCTGAAATATGGAACCCATTCTATCCTATGGGATTTATATTTTGGCGGAGGGATATCCGTCACCTCTGTGACAGAGATACCCGCCCTCCAAGATCTAAATCAGGTCTATGTCTTTTCAGTTAATTGATATGAATTTTCTAATTATCTTAATTACTGATTGTATTTATAATAACGATCAGACAATGTATTGTTTACTTTGTATTTTACATATTTGAATCCCTTAAATTATTAGAAAGACGAAATAATACCTATGTAAGCAGTCAAGCCGAATATAATTTCATGGAATATGCAATTGACATTCATTAATTTATGAGTACATATCTGAATATTTATTTACATTTGTGTACACCTTTTTAGAGTTTGATAGTATTTAAATTTGGTTAGGCGTTATGATGTACGCATGTTGGAACACTACCAAAGAAGCTTGAAAAGGTGTACATATTACTTAGGTACACGTATCTAGTTAAGAATAGTAAACCTATATTTACCTATATAGTCTTACCTTGATCATATTGTAGTAATCAATATTTTGGTAAAGATATTATTCTAGGACAATATTTAAATATTTTTTTAGTTGAGAGGTGGTAAAAAAATGATGAGGTAAGTAATCCCTGCCAAAATTGTTTCACATCTACTGCCACAGGGAGTTTTCAGTAACTAACTTACAAAACAAAGGTACATCTTTCCTGCGCCTTAATATTGAAGGTAGCTTGCTTCTTCGAGTCCATAATAACATCTGGAGACTCCAATAAAGGTTTATGATCAGGATTATAATATTAAAGAATATTAAAGAATTTGAGTCATGTGAAACATTGGGTGAGAGATACCACTAAGGCATCTATGGGAACTGCTCTCGGGCACTGATTAGGAAAAACAAAAATATTATGATATTACTAAATGAGGAAAAGGAATTTAATAATTTTCGCTATGTAAACCTGTTCATAGCCATGATAAAGATGGTACATGGCTCAGGCCAGGTACCAGGTTTTCATGCTGACTCATTCTGGAATTTAGTCTTTGTGCCATGCAAAGTATTTGGGCTATAACGAACTAGTCAAATTATTCTTTAAGTAATTAGCTGTATCATCCAGATAACCAAAGCCCAGTAGGAAACTATCTGCTCAGTAGTCGTTGACTTATCCTCTTCAATAGATCAGTTCCAACAAATAACCATTTCTAGAAAGTTTAGAATATTTTTAACACTTTCATACTATGATAACATTAGTGGCTCTCGCTGAGGAAGTGATCTTTTCACCTCCTTAGTGCCCTACCTGATATTCAGATGCAACTGGTTCCAAACGCATTATTTTGTTTAATGTATTTGTGTATCTTTTCCTTATTTACCAACATTCCAAGTTGTATACCTGGAAACTTGCACCAGGCTTACTCCTGAGGATAGATGGCTTTCCCAGCACTCTCTTATTTATCTCGTGCAGAGCTTTCCTGAGCAGAGAAGAGGACCAGGTAAAAGAGGATCCCCGGAGCAATGGCCTATTTTTTGTCCCTACTGCGATAATATGTATTCCCATGAAGAAAGCCTTTCCTGTACTCCACCAATTGTTTAATGATTTGTTCCCTTCCGATCCGGGAAAGAGAGTTACTACAGGCATGTGCTGGAGTAAACTGTAAGGGTCTGGTGAGGAGTTTGGAAATGGACACAAATGTACATATTTACCTGGGAAGTTTGGAAATCCTAGAAACGTCAGCTTGGAACGGCCTTGTCTCACCCCTTGAGTGGTACTTACTAATCTCTGTGCTCATGGTAAGCCTTTACTCCAGCCAAGAATCACGTTGTGAATTTCAGCAAGATGAACAGAAGTTTTACATCTGAATTTACATTTGTGAATAGGGACAAGTATCTCTACTGCTCTGAGACATAGACTAGCTCACATAGTATTTCATCAGCCATCACCTCTGTGTTACCTTTACATCTCGTTTATCTATGTTGCTTGTTACCAAACATTATGTTCCCTTCTGCATCACGTTTTTCAGGCTTTAGTCATATTTTCTGCATATTTGAATTACACCTTGTTTTTCTCAACCGTGTAAATTGCTATTCTGACATGTATGTCCTCGTTATTCTAGTATGAGGCGTTTGCGCCTTCCCGGATCACATAGGTGTTGCATAGTGTGAGATTTTGAGTACATCTCCTCTAACTTCCCTCATTTTTCTTCGTTCGCTACTTAAAAACTTCCTACTTTTTCAGAAAGTATACTAGTTCACTGTTACATTTTTAAATATAAGACTTAAATATATTTTAGCATTTCTTTATATTATATCAACATATTTTATGATTCTTATGTACATAGTTTTGATGTGAAAATAAATCGATTGATCATACTCCCCAGCATCAGGGCTTCTCTTAGCTGTTTAGAAAATTAATTTATTTAATGTTACTACTTACCAATTTTACAGTATTCTACTCAGCTGGTAATCGTATTGAATTATAAATGAGCACATATGGGTATTACATTAAAGAACAATGCCCGCTGAAAAAATACAATTACATAAATATTGAATGATTGCAGCAACTCGATGTTCCAATCCTTGTCCGATTTCCTGCGTCTCTGTTAAGGGTGCAGCAGAGATCATATTTATATTTTGAATGTTAAACAGGATCCTACAGTCTATATCGTGATTATTGCAGTCTTTAGTGCGAAGAGGGCTGGGTTGCCGGTCAGTTTATTTCTGCGAGAGCCTACTGCCACTTCTCTGGCCCTGGGAATGGGCAGGATGATGTTATATCCTGATAAACTGCCCCCTTATAATATAGCACCATAGAAGATTGTCTGCCTGGACTAGGCTTATGGAAAGCACATTTATATTCCTAAATTTGGTAAAAGGATTTTACGAAGCTTAAACACTGACTTATAGTCAAGGCTTTAAGGATAAAGTGGGTGCAGCTTTCACAATCTGAAGCAAAGTAGGTTTAATTGTCGACACCATACATACATACTATATCTAGCAAGTAACTGGAGTGCATTCCAACTCTCAAGATAGCTGTGCACAGAATAACACCGTATCGAATATGCAACGTATTTCAGGTTATCATATTTATACAAAGTTTAAAACCAATATATTATGGAAGTAGCTGGGTGTTCGGGACTGGCTGGTGTCAACTTTGTGGCTATGGATTTTCTCCTGGTTGTCAAGTAATGTGCAGCTTGCCATCAAAATACTTTCAAAAGATGAAGGACTCTAACAAGCCTTGATCATGTGGCGTGTAAATATACATATCACTACAGTAGCTTAGTTCTCTGCACACTTTCTACCTATTGGGGATAGATACAGCGCTGGCAAAGCCAATAGGTCTGGCTTTATTTTTATTGAAAGTTCATTGCGGATTGTTTTAGGCCTCGGCCACACCAATGTATGTTGGCAGACCTTGTTTCCAATGCATAACATATATTTAGCGTGATGTTTGGGTCAGGCTTTTGCTCATCACTGCATGGCTTTGTCTGCTCTGACTTGATAGCTTTTCTTCCTATTATTGTATCTCACAGTGTTCTTATTGGATGGTTTTTATCCTCCCACTGTAAACGTGAAGGTACCCTTTGTAGGTCTCGCTGAGTCAGCATGCCTGCGCTGCTCGGAGAGACATTTTGTAGGTGAGTTTTCAAAGTGCTGCTGGCTGGCCTAGCTCTTGTGTTCACACGAGCGTGCACGTGCGAACCGCCAGCCTCCAGCAGCACTTTGAAAACTCACTCCGCCTCTCCACAATCATTGCTGCGCAATGTCATTTTTTTTTAATCCTCATTCGTTTTTAGTAGGCACGGGGACATTAATGGATTTCCCCCGAATCACGGGATGTTGAGCCCACGCCAAGACTCAAACCAGGTTCCCCAGCTCCAAAGTCGGCAACTCTGGCAGTTAGGCCACATCGACATAAACCGTGTGTGCTGTTACAAGGTCCTCATTAAACAAGGGAAACAAAGCACGTTATGTTTGCGTTTCGTTTTTATTAATTAGAATGTGCAGGTTGGCAGCAAACATCCTTTCTTGGGTGCTTCGGGTTCATTGTCGCTTCTTTTGTGGGGTTCTTAGGACCAGCGAATCAGGGAGCAGGACAGCTCAAGGATGTGCATATGGCCTTCATTACTGCCAATTACAAGGCCAGCCTAGCGCGCTCCCTAGTGCAACACACAATGGCATTTACCTTTTTGAAGAATTGATGTCAATTTTTGTCCAAGGATTCTGAGAATGCAGAACGGGTATTATTGTGTTTGAAAACAGGCCTGCGTGAGGTATTTCAGTCCACCAAATCTGTGTTTATTGAAGCGCTGCAATGCAGACCTAAGTTGTTTAAAGTCTGTGAGAATTAACAATCTGTTTTTAGTCACCCTACTAGTAGGCTTGGCTTTGGAAGTCTGACAGGATTAACTAAAATAAATACAGAAGTGTCAAGGCAAACACTTATTGCTGCTTGCAAAACGAATTAGGCGCATTTGGAGTGAAATGAAATGAAATGAAATGAAAAAGGATTTCTAAAGCGCATGGCTGCCCTCGAGCGTCCCAGCGCTAAACAAAACACGAAGCCACTACCCCAGGACACCAAGAGGAACCTACAGAGGGAAAAGGTAAGTCTTCAATCCTTTACGGAATTTTGCCAAATTTGGTTCTTTACGCAGGGCCAGCGGTAAGGCATTCCATAATTGACCCGCATTAATGGAAAACCGACGGCCACCCGTTTTCACCTTTTTTGCCCTGGGTATCACTACCAAATTCCCATCATTAGAGCGAAGGGCTCGCGCAGGTTTATAGGAGCGGACCAAATCTCTTAGAATGGGGGGACCCGATCCTTGCAAAGCTTTAAACACTATACAGAGGGATTTGAATTTAATGCGCGCTCGAATTGGTAGCCAATGCAAGGCCTTCAAGGCAGGCCGAGCCGAAGATCTTTTGGCAGTATCAGTGAGCATACGCGCAGCTGCATTCTGCGCTCTTTGGAGCACATTCAATGTGGATTCAGGTGCCGCAAGAAAAAGGGCATTACTGTAGTCAAGCCTCGAGAGCACCAATCCCTGCACCAATAGTTTCCTGGAATTATCAGGGAGAAGCGACAAGATTTTCCGTGCTGCACGGAGCAGTCCGTAGCACGTCGCCGCCACTCGTTTGGCTTGAGTAGTCATAGACAGCTCAGGTTCCAGCCATACCCCGAGACTTTTTATGGCCTCCTTAGGGGCTGGGGGGACACCCAAACTGGCCGGCCACATACATTTGGGCAGTGACGTGCACAGATTGCCAAGGAGCATCAGCTCCGTTTTGGTCCCATTCAATTTTAGCCGGGAATCCGACATCCATGCCATGATGTTGGTAAGGCATGCGGCAAACTTCACCCCCTGGCTTTCAGACAGGGACAGAGAGATAATCAATTGAGTGTCGTCCGCGTAGGTTGCGATTTTCACCCCAAAGGGTGCAACCACCTCCTCCAGTGGGGCCATATAGACGTTAAACAGCGTAGGGCTCAGTGAAGAGCCCTGCGGGACTCCACACTGAAGGGGGGTAGGCAAAGATCTAAAATTGCCATCGCAAACCTGATAGGAACGACCACTCAAATATGACTTAAACCATTGAAGGGCCGACCCTCCATTTGGAGTCTAGCACAGTCGCCTCGAATGAAAGAAAGGGATGTGAATTAAAGCCCGAGAGGCTAAAGGTTAAATCCTGGGGTAAAGGAGGGGGGAAGTCTGATCTCCTATGTCTTCATATACACTGCCTGCTACAGCAGTGTTGTGTACATACAGGAGCCGCTACAGTAATGTCCTGAGGACCTTTCATAAGGCACTAGAGCAGGGTTGTGACCTGAAACGAGCTGCTAGAATAGTGCTGTGACTCAAAATGAGCAGCTTGAGTACTGTCCTGACCTTACAAGAGCTTCTGAAATAGTTCTGTACATGCATGGGCCCCTAGAGCAGTGTTGTTTACAGACAGGAGCCGTTAGAGCAGTGTTGTGTACATACATGAGCTGCTAGAGCAGTGTTGTGTACAAACGTGAGCTGCCAGAGCAGTGTTTTGCACATACATGAGCCACTAGAGTGGTGTTTTTATCCAACATGAGCTGCTAGATTACTGTTGTGATCTAACATGAGCTACTTGAGTATTGTCTTGACCTTACATGGGTTGCTAGAGTAGAGTTTTAGCCTGAAATGAGCTGCAACAGTTGTGTTGTGACCTTACACAAATTGCAAGAGTACAGTTGGGACCTTACATGGGCTTCTAAAGTAGAGTTGTGACCTTACATGAGCAGCGAGAGTAGAGTTATGACCTTACATGGGCTGCTAGCGTAGGTTTGTGACCTTACATGAGCAGTGAGAGTAGAGTTGTGACCTTACATGGACTGCTAGACTACTGATTTGCCCTAACAAGGCCTGCAACACTTTGCTGTGCACTGGCAAGGGATGCTAATGTAGTGTTGCACCTTAATGTTGGCACATTTGTTGTTTTGCCTTTCCTTGCGCTGCTCTAATATGTCTGTGCCTTCTCATTGGGTGCTTTTCAACTACCATTGTGCCTTCCTTAACACGAGCTGCTATAGATTTACACAAATAAATTCCCATGTGCTACTCAATCACTGTTGTGTCTTCACAGCACTGCTCGAGTACTGTTATGCCTTCACCGGGCACTTGGACTAACCGTGTGTTTGCACACTGGCTCCTCGAATACTTTGTGTGTATTTACACTAACATCTATATTATTGTTGTCCCTTCACTCCAACTGCTGGAATACAACTGCTTGAACACTTTTGTGCTTTCATACTAGCTTTTGTTGGAGTAATGTTGTGTAATCACATAGGGTTCTAGAATACTGCTGTGCTTTCACACGAGATACTAGAGTTCTGCTGCGCCTTCACACATCTTCTTGAGAATAGTTGTTTCATCAATACAACTGCTGGAACACTGTTGTTTCTCCACAGTAGCTGCTGTTAGAATTCTAATGTGCCCTCACCGGCTGCTAGAGTAACGCTTGCCTTCATCCCTGGTGCCTAAGTGGTGATGTGCCTTCACATTAGTTGCTAGTACTGCTGTGCTTTAACACAGGATGCTAGAAAAATAAGTGTCCTTCACACAGGATGCTAGAGCGCTGCTCTTCCTTCACACTGGGTGCTAGAGAAGTCTTATCCCTTTATGTGGCTGCAAGAGTACTGTTATTCCTTCAAACGGGCTGCTAAGGTATTCATGTGCCTTCACAATGGCTTCCAGAGTGCTGTTGTTCACTCACATAGGGCTGCTAGGGTAGTTCTGTGCTCTCATGAGGCTGCTAGGGTGCTGTTGCCACTTCACAGGGCTGCTAGATCAGGTATGTCCATTCACATGCTGTTGGAGAGCCTTACCCTTCACAATGGCTGCTACAGTGCTCGTGTGCTCATGCAGTGGCTAGTAGAGTACTGTTGCCCTTTCTCTCGGCTGCTAGCGTATTTTGTGTGCCTCCACATGGCTGCTAGTGTATTTTGTGTGCCTCCACAAGGTTACAAGAGTATTTTGTGTGTCTCCACCTGGCTGCTAAAGTACTTATGTACATTCACGTGGCTACTAGAGTACTGTTGTTCCTCTTTCACTCTAGCTGATACAGCATTCACGTGCCTACACATTGGCTACTGGAGTACTTTTCCTTCACATCTGCTGTTTGAGCAGTGTGGTCCTATCACACACCTATAGTACTGCTGCCCCTTCACACGGCTGATTGATCGCCTGTAGTCTTCACAGCAGACTGCTACAATACTAGTGCTCCTTCACACTGGAAGTGGTCGTGTTCATGTGCCTACATGCCTTCACAATGGCTACAAGTGTACTTTTATTCATTCACATCAGCTGCTAGAGTAGCGTGGACCTTTCACAACCTAAAGTGCTGCTGCCCCTTCACACGAACCTGCTATTACTGTTGTGTCTGGGTTCAAGACCATGTGACACTTCTTATTACTGCACACATTTTTGGCCTTCTGCTTGCGGTTATCCCTATGAGAATATTTTTGGGGGGTTTAAACTGCAAATGGCCTGCAAAAGTTGTTGGCCTGAGGTGAGAGGCACACGTTAAGCTCTGTCTTTTAGTCTGTGTAAGACCACGTGGTGCTAGGGGGGGTTGGTGGGCTCAGTGCTGGTTTTAAATTATTACTTCATTAAAAATCATCTGTGAACGTCTCATTTGCTAAACATGACATTTGGCCCTTGTTTTGTTTTCTTTAAATTATAGGAAAAGTAGCGACTTTGGATTTCACAAAACAAGATATGCAAAACAGGACATTGAATCGCGATTTCAAACCTACACAAGAGTGACGTGATTAGCCGTTCAATAAAAATGAATGTTTCAACATTCGCTCTCATTTAACCACTGCCTCAAAGAGAGAAATGCTGGCATCATTCACTGTGCTGCAGTGACCAACCAATTTCAACAGGAGCTTCAATTATTTACCGGAAAGATCTTTCTGGAAACTCAACCCAGTGCCTCCCCTTCCAAATTCCCAAATATTTGGATTTTCCACATGGTGTTAAATGGTTAACTTACATGGAAATTCACTGCGCGGATTTCATAGCCATTCATCAGAATATATTAATTAAAACATGTTGTTTAGAAGGCGCTTTACTTCAGATTTTTCATCTTGCCTTTCCGTCTATTAAAATAAATGTCACCATACTATAAAGTGAAGCGGGGAGGCTGCTCGCCTTCCTTAGCGGCGCTGTTCAAAGGCTGGTGTGATATATTTGAGAGGAGAAATCACGCTGTGAGAGCTTACGTGCCTCGTCTCTGACGCTCTAAGCCCCTGTCACTCAGGCCGGGCCCCGTCCAATCAGCGCACCCCCTCCCTGCGAGTGGCCCGTCCTGCTGTGCTTTCATACGTTGCGCTGCAGCTCGTTTTCATGTATTTTTAGGTCTCGCTGAGTAGGCGCGCATGCGCTGCTCAGAGAGACATTGTGTAGGTGAGTTTTTAAAGTGCTGCTGGCTGGCCTAGCGCTTGTGTTCACGCGAGCGTGCACACCCGAACTGCCAGCCTTCAGCAGCACTTTGAAAACTCGCTCCGCCTCTCCACAATCATTGCTGCGCAATGTCATTTTTTTTTTAATCCACTCCTCTACACCCTCCCTTCTCCGACTCCCTCCCTCAATAGGACACCGCAGCGCTCATGATGACGGCCGCATACTCCCACTTGTAAAGGCGATAATACAATAATAAATTGAAACTTCCAATCCACTCGGTACTTTCGAAGTCATAACGGCGAGCATCAATTAGGTCTTTTTGTTGAGTTCATTAGGCGGGTTTTTGTGACGAATGTGTGCAAATAAAAACAAAATACTTAACTGGTGAAAGTCAGTATTGTGTTTCAGTTTTTGGCGGACATTATTGAAACTTTTCTTATCACACCAATGATAGCTCTGATTTTATTTTGGTTATGGTTAAAGATCATTCAAACGCAAAAGTTTTGAAATGAACAAACCTGTTAATTGAATCAAATGCAATAACTTGGCCCTCGGCACTGACACACTTTTCATGTCCTTACGACTTTAATAATGAGCACCTCCTCTCCACCGGACCTGCAAATAATGTAGAGGAGGCCAGTGTCCCCCTCGCGGCCCCATCCCATCACACCCTGGACTCTACTCGTAGGGCCTCCTAATATCCAACGCTCGCAAAAATCTAGAAACACTTTCCCTACAGTCTGTTCAACTCTACTGATAAAAGAGGGAGCTGGAGGGGGGCGGAAATACCTTAAACCACATTTTACCATCCCAAACTAGATACATACCTTGGTTCACTTTAGATCAGCGGTGTTTTTTCGTTTCTGTTGCAGAGATTTATGCTGAACATGCGGCTTCATTGTGACTGGCCTGCTGAAGAAACGTGTCAAGGAGTGCATGTAAGCTGGGTAACGTGTGTAAACACAATAACATGCGGGCGGGTTTGTAAATGACGTGTGAATAAATATCAGATCAGAGACAGCCAGCCTTTGCCGGCATCTGTGAAGGTATACGGTGCTGTGCGCGCACCCTGTGATACACCGATGCAGACACCTCCTATATACTTGAACTGATTACCATCTCGAACAAACATATTTATATTACAAAAATACATACATAGACCTTGAGCTCGCATTTGGTTTGCTTTAGATCAGCGGTGTTTTTTCGTTTCTGTTGCAGAGATTTATGCAGAACATGCGGCTTCATTGTGACTGCCCTGCTTAAGAAACGTGTCAAGGAGTGCATGTAAGCTGGATAACGTGTGTAAACACAATAACATGCGGGCGGGTTTGTAAATGATCTGTGTGAATGAAAATCAGATCAGAGACAGCCAGCCTTTGCCTGCATCTGTGAAGGTATACGGTGCTGTACGCGCACCCTGTGACGCACCGACGCAGACACCTCCTATATACTTGAACTGATTACCATCTCGAACAAACATATTTATATTACAAAAATACATACATAGACCTTGAGCTCACATTTTTGTTGGAAGGGCTGGAAAACATCGTTGGTTTAAAGGCTCCACCAGTGCTTCATTTCATGTTCTTCGTTCTCTTCCCTCTCTCGGGTACTACTTCCCTTCACTCCTCTCAGTCCATCTTTTAATCAGTCTTTCTTTTTGCTCAACTGTCTCTTGAGCTGCCTGCTCCCCCCGTCCCCCGCTCAGCCCCTCCACTCTCTTGCCACCCCATGCCACCTTTTCATTTCCTTTCCCCCTGGTTGTTTCTTTTCCCCATCCCTCGCTCCCTTGAATTACTCCGCCTCTTCCACTGTTTGCTGCCTCGCCCCCTCCCTCCTCCACAGTCACATCATGTTTCTTCACACACTTCACGTCCTACACTGTCTCATGTGACATCATGCACCCACACCCAGCAACAAGAGGATATGTTACACAGACTTCTCACATCGACCAAACACAGTGCAGGAAGGAGGCTTACACCACCCACTAGCCCCAGGCAATGCACTCACTTACCACCATGCTGGGCACCCTGCAAACCAGACATCCCAGATACCCCATATGCACATCTGGAGTCCCCAGGACACACCCTGAAAAACAAGCATTGGCACGGCCAGTAGGTCTTGACTTTGGGACCTTATAAGTATTTAGTTATGCAGCACAATATCCTTACTGCAACAACATTAACTGTTGCATGGCTAACCACTTATAAGGTCCCAAAGGCGAGACCTATTGGCTATGCCAATGCTTGTTTTATTTTACAGTGGGAACTCCATGTGAGTGCCTGTTTCCTCTCTGCCCTGATGATTCATCTGCCTTTCCTACCCCTTATACTTTCTTTCTCTTCGCCCCTTTATAGCCCCAGTCCTGCTCTCTTTAAAACATTATTTAAATTTCGGAAGGCAAAGCAGCCATAAAATGTTGCTATGCTGCTATTGTGAATTTTTCCATTTGCCTGGAATTGCTTTTCAATCTACCATCTGTCTTGTAAGAATGGTAAAATAAAAATGGCTGCCATGTATCACAGTGCACACCTGCACCCTTGTAATGACGCATGTGTGTACATCAGCAGCCATCTTGGACCTATTGCCTTTGTCAGCTATTGGTAGATGTGTTGCAATGTGGACTGGTAAAATTAGAGAGAGTCATACACACAACTAATATGCCAACTGACACACACACACACAGTATTGCTCACTAATCCACACGTAAAACCCCAATGATGATTGTATTCTGTTTGATTGGTATGTATAAAGTGCGAATCATTATTCTTCATCAGACACCCCTTCACACGGTCAGACATGTACATGTAAAAAACAGCATCAAACAACATTGTGCAGAATCAGGCACCCAGATGCACTATCAGATGCCCCCACAACTATCAGACACTTACATACACACCATAAGATTCCTAAACATATGATCAAACACCCGCACATGATCAGGCACCCATGTATATCATCAGCCATCCATTCATGACATCAGACACTTAAACGCACTCGGGCACAGCACAAACATCCAGATGACCATGCACAATATCGACACCAGTGCGAATTATTGTATGCCCAGGCACACTGTCAGATGCCCAGGCATTCTGTCAGACACCTATGCCTACCATCAGACACTAACCAGTACTCGGACACCTAGGAACTTGAGGGGGTCACAGAAAAAGACATACTCCCACAAAAGGCAATACATACACTCAAACCCCAGCAAAAAGCAAGGCCCATAATCAGACATCTATGCATGTCATGTACACAACCAGATAGTAAACATGCCATCAGACAATCACAGATATGTTCAAACTCCACTGTAAGCTATCAGACACCTGTATTCACATCGGACACTGCCATGCACTCAGGCACCCATGCACATATCAGAAACCGACACAAAATGCAGATACTAAAGTACATGCTCAGATACCCACAAATCCAAAATACCACACTATACACACACCCAAAATATATACTCCCGCAGATACCTTGGTACACCCTTAGATACAAAGGAACACCATTAGAATCTCTTAAATACAAAAGGACAAACAAAGAGCCAGAAAGTCTAGTACATACCGCTGACACCCAACATCTATAAAAAGACACCCAAAGTAATTCACACAAACCCAGGTATGCAAAACAATTGACTGCATCTTGATATGCCGGATCTGATGGTTCAATGGATTAGCACATCCACTTCAGGGATCTTCATTAACCTTATGTTCATGGGCTCAAATCCTGGTGGATTGACTCAACCTTCCAACCTTCTGAGGTCAAGCAAATGAGTACCATTGGGTTGCTTAACATTAAACATGTTATTCAGTGCCTGTATACCGTTTGACATGAACGTGTTCCTTACAAATGCACTTTATGTCATATAATGGCCGCCTAACTCACCGTTTCTCTCACAACATTTCTCAATGTAACAGAGTGATGTGAAGAAGCCTTGGGAACCAAAAACTAAATACACCTCACAAAAAATGTCACCAGGGTTTGGATGATAGAACTAGAAACTACCAGTGTAAGAGTCCATAAAGTATTTCATGGTGGTCATCACCCTACATAAAGTCCACAAATAAAATGTAAGAAGGAGAAAGGAAGAAATAAAGAAAGAGAAGGAAGAAATAAAGGGAGAGAGAAGGAAAAAGATAAGAAAATAGAAACAAAGAGGTAAAGAGAGAAATGTTAGAAGAAAGGAAAGAGAATAAAGAGGAGAAAGAAAGGATTAATGATGAACAGAAAGAAGGAATGAATCAGCAAAGGGAATAAAAGAAGACCGAGATAAGTAAATAATAAAGGGTAGAAAAGGGAAAAGAATGAAGGAAGAAAGAAAAGCTAGAACGAAAGCAGGAAAGAAAGAGATTTACAAAAAGATATGGGTATTAGGGACAATTAATCAATAGACACCCAATAGGGAGCATTGAGACTGCTTTTGGCAATTGGGCTGATACCAAGCACCATTTAAGTGAAATGTTGGGAGGAATAACCCAATCTTCCCTATTATTCAAGTACATCGCCTTCTTTAAATGTTTCTTAGATTTGATCGAAGCACATGTTACTCAGACATATATGTAAAGATTTACCATGGTATTTTACCTATAGCAAATCTCACTTAGTCGGGGGGAATAGATTTCTCCCAACCAGCATAATGTCATCGCTAAAAAGATGTGGATAAATCCAATTGTCAACTTCTTTATTTTTGTCCAATTTATTAAGGTACCAGAACAAAATGTTTAATTCATGCATTGTCATATCAGGAATTTAAACAGTTCATGATGTGCTTAGAGTTTGTGAAACAGATATGTCTCCGACTATGGTTTTGCTATTTCTAGTTTTATTTTATTTTAATGGTGCATGGTTTGTTCAAGATAGCTCAATTAAAAAGTGTTTGAAAGAGAACCTAGCTAGGAAGATCTTAAGAGAATGTGATTAAGGTCTTTGGAGCAGGAAGTAAAATGTGTACTTAGTAATATTTCTGAATCCAAGAGGATCTGGACATGGCACCAAAGTTCCCAGATGGAAGTGCAACCTAGATGGTTATAGACTGCTGGTTTGTGCTGATGAAAGTTTTTTCAATCAACTCTCACGGTTACTACAGGGTAGCTTCAGAAGTTCATCTAAGCACATATATAGCCATTGACAAATACAGTCCTCTATCTTAACTTGTTGGAAGAACACAAGAACCAAAAAGAGAATAGGTCCAAATAAAGTAGTTGGGAGCAGAAAACAGAAGAATCTGCCCCGTTGGAAAAGCAACGTTAGTGGCTGTGAAATATAACTTTGTTCCTCTCTGACATTTTGGTGCCAAAATTGACAGGTTGTATACAAACAAAGTGATGGATTGAATGCTTTTAATTAATGTCAGTTAAAGCCGCATCCCAGGCCATTGTTATTTTGCACACCATGCCACTTCAGTTTGTGTTCTTCCCAGTGGGAACCATCCAGCCCGAACTGAACCAGAAGCAGCAACCAGGGAACGGTTTCCCTATTGTTAGGGCTCCTCAGCCAGGTATTGCTTGGTTCCACTGCCACAGTGTGCGCAGGACCAACTTCTGGGCATACCCGTCCCATTAAAGGCGACATACTAAAGTAAACAAAAAGTGATGGGTGGAATGCTTGAATTAATCTCAGCCACTGGTTATTACTTGGGCTTTATCCTTTTTCATCGTTATTTTGCATAATATGCCTCTTCAGTTTGGACCCAGCCATATGCACATCAGTCTTGACCCTGCTCCATTTCGAGAAGTCCAACCTAAACTACCAGGCCGGGTCCTCCATAAACGGGCACACAAGCAACATTTTCACCCTTGTTGGGGCTTATCAGCCATGTATAGCTCGGTTCCAGTGACACAGTTAACACCGGAACCACATCTAGGCCCACCCGTCTTACTTATGGCGATACACTGAAGTATACAAAACAGTGAGGGATAGAATTCTTGAAATAATCCCAGCTACTGGTCTCAGTCCATCATTATTTTGCACACCATGCCACCTCAGTTTGGACCCTGCAATATTCAAATTAGTCCTGACCCTGCTCCAATGGAACTGTCCAGCCTGAACTGACAGGCCATGTCCTTCCTGAACTAGAACACAAGCAGGCCAGGAAGGGTTTTGCCTTAGTTAGGGCTCATCACCCCTGATGAGGCATAAACAGGACAAAATGGGTCCTGGGTTGCTTGCATTCCAGATAGGTCTCATTAGCCTTCATGAGCACTAATCAGGGTGAAACCGTTCCTGGATTACTTGCATTCCAGTTCAGGGAGGACCTGGCCTGGCTGTTTGGCTGGACTGTTAACATTGACGCAGGGTCACTACTGATTTGAGTATGACTGCGTCCAACCTGTGGTGTCAGGGAGTGCAAAATAATAAAGGACTAGGATACGACCCGGGGTAATTACCAGTGGTTGAGATTAATTGAACCATCCGAGCCATCACTTGCTTGTATAGTTCAAAACTGACAGCTTCAGAAGGAGCTTGATGCGGGCGTACCCACCTCTACACCCGAACGTAGCCAGCTTCAGCATCCTGCCTTGTCTTGCTAAAGGTTTATGAGAACCGGAAAGTAACAAAGTACTTGGAGAAATCTTTGCCCAATGTGATCTGCCAGACTTAAACCCCTGCCCAATTGAGTTTGGCCTGAAACTGGCTGCTGTGAACTTATTGATTGAATGTCCCTTTGCTGTTTTATTTTTTAATTTTTGCCTTGATTTTATTTGTGTCAAAAACGTATCCCCGGTTTCCTTGATTTATTTATAAATATCATTATGTCGGTTTGCTTATTAAATGCTTCATTATTTTTCTAAATTGGTTAGATAATTATCTTGTGAGGAGTTTTTAACTTTAATGTTATTTGGTACTGACTGAAATTGACGCACATTTCACAGCTGCTGTGAGCTAACAAAATTGGGTTTATTAAGTTGTTAGGGGTACACCCAAATTAATAACCCAGTTTCTGACATCACTACAGAGACAAAAGTACCCATACTTACTGGCAATGTTAAGATCTGCGCGTTACTAATCTTAGTTAAGAGCCAAAAACAACATCTACACTTATGATGAGCACATATAAAATTAATTATATTGCACTTCCTCTAAGAATAGCTGAGAATTTAAGAAACATCATTCCAAAGACTTCATAAACTATAAATGCCAGGACATCTGGAAACATGCGCACATGATCAGCATCTGTATGGCAGCCCGATGGTTTTTGCACTTTTCTTCCTTGCTAGTTGTCATTTCTTTCCTAAAGAGCACTTTTCTGAAAAGTGGATTTAACAGCTCACGATGCACAGATCAGTGCCCCACTTACTTCGTAAGTCCGCACACCCCATTCGAAAAGTCGCGGCCCGATGAAAGTTGGATGTGGCGGCAGAGCTTGGAGGTGGCGGCACTATGCTCCAGATGACTTTGAAGACTGGGAAATGCCTGGGTGATGTGTTTTCCATATTCATGAACATTAATTACTGTGGAGTTTACATCTGTCAGCACTGTGCTTAAAATAGTGGTGCAGCCAGGGTCGGACTGGGACCGAAAAGAGATCCGAACACTTAAAAAAAAAAAAAAGAGGTGGCCCCTACTAGCGAATCAGATAGCTAAAAAACAACAAAAAAAACGTTTGCGAATTAAGCCAGTTTTGAACTTGTACGGACACTCTTTATTAGAGTTATGCACAGTATGGAAGACGGAATTAATTTTTGCTTGCTGCAGACAATGTTTTTGGTTAATATCGGGTAAATCAACAGTAAAATCCCGCCTAGCAGAGCATGAAACACCCCCTCAAATAGACGAAAAGACAGCCCTCAGACTGACCTGTGAGCCCTGCCCATCACGCGCTGCCTGGTTTCCTATAGGCCAGCCCGACTTTGTGCAGAGCCCACTGCGCACATTACAGGGTAAGCCTGCACCACATTCAAAACACCAGGGGGCGATGAAGGGAGGGCGCCTGCTTACACCTGACACTGCACTCACATTGGCGGAAACCATCTGTACAGACAGATGAACAGTAAGGCGGCCCACAGTAGCACAGTGTAGACACGTGCATTGTGCCAAAGAAAGGAAAGTGCATCGCAATTGTCTGGTCTCACTGGAGGGTCGTGGGCTGGGTCTGGGCACTCCTCAGCACTGCTGGCGCTTACAAGGTAAACGTGCCACGCGTAAAGTGCTTTACAAAAAGAAGAAACCTATTCAGAGAAGTGGTAAAACGTAAGTGGCAGAACTGAACTCTGCAGCGTACAAGAAGGGCTGATGGCACCACTGATTGGAAGTCTGCGAGCATGCCTTTATTAGTAACCAGTTACACAGTTTTTTTTTTTTAGTTAAATAGTTTTTATTGATAATAAGAAAGCACATGAGTACAGGTAAAGACTAATCAATAATGTTCAAAATGTAAGTATACAAACATTCTAAAAAATAGTAACTGTATAAAAGGATAATTACATAGAAAAGGTTACAGAGTATAAAAGCATTTATAATAATGTGACTAAAAAAAAAATTGCAGTGGTATACAAAGAACCTATGTGAATCTTAGAAGGAATATAGTATTTAAAGGGGTAGAGTAATTTTTATAGAGGAAAGAGATAAGAAAGAAGAGAACGAGAAAAAGAAAGAAAGGAAACGAGTGAAGAAAAGAGAAGAAAGAGAGGAAGAGAAGGAGAACTCAGTATTGAGGATAAAAAGGGGTTATAATGATAATGACAGATAAGTCGTAAAAGGTAGCCATAGTAAATCAGATTTAATTTGAAGATGGATAGAAGATTGAGGAATAGAGGCAATTCTATGCTCATCACATATATAGTTCCACCAATGTAAAAAGGATAATTTAGAATTGTCTTTCCAGCAGGTTAATATGACTTTAAGAGCCACCACAAGAAATAAATCAAATAAAGGAGATGTGGGATTAGCTTGAGCCAAATCAGGTGACATGGTGCCTAGAAATACATTATGAATACTAAGTTGAGTTTTGTAAGAGAAGATCAGGGTACACTTTGACCATATAGCAGTCCAAAATGCATAAACCAGGGGCAGATGCCAGTTACACTGTTTTAAGTGCGCTCAACCTCGCAGATGTCAGGCGCTGAAAGAGAAGGCCAGAGTGTTGTACAATAATCAGCTGCTGGTGATAAAGGACGCGTACAGAAGCTATTTACGCATCGGAAGAGGACGCTGTCGCTAGCAAAAGCACTGCTGACCAGGATGAAATATCCAGCCAGAGTTTAAACTCGTGGGAGAAGGGTCAGGGTGAGGCAGGCTTTAAGGAGAGGACAGGGAAGGCCGGGTAGTTGCCAGTGTGACATATATCAGGACCATGACCAACAAGTAGCAATGATCAAATGAGCGGTGGCGTGAATTAAAAAAAGAGGAAATGTTGGTACGTACTCGCATTAGTATATTAAATACATTAATTACACTCTGATGGTTTTATGTGGGACACGAAAGGCAGCAGAAAGGGTAATCTAATGTATTGGACTCACGTCACGCAGAGGTGGTTCAGTCGCTATATATATATATATTCACAGAAAAAAAACATAGGTTTTAGGGGCGTTATAGTTAGTTGGACATTTCACTCGTACAAAACCATTCAAAGTCCCCTGTTATAGTTAGTTCAGCTAACTATAACTCGCACCCCCGCAATGCACTGCTGATGATGTCACATATTACATCACTCATGACATGGTCAGTGACATCACTGATGACATAACTGATGCCATCTCAAATGACATAATAATCGAAACTAAATTTGGCAAGGCTCTATGCGCAAATCATTTTTTCAATAATCCCCACAGTCAGACGAAGCAATATCAGATCGTGTGCTCCAAGGAAGAGGGCATCTACTCTTACCCCCACAAATGGACCAGAAAAATCCGGTCCTACAACAAACAAAAAAAAATTCCCGAGCACTAATCAGTATGTATTATAAAATCAAAGTCCAATTAATCTTCTTTCAACTCCGATATTTTATTCCTGAGATATTTTCATCACAGGTCACTATTCATCCTTCAATTACACGTTGCAATCTTCTTCAGGTAGCACAAAATAGCCAACACGTGTTTCGTCAGATCCGATGCGTCCACATCTCTGACAGATCTCAAAAGGTATCAAACATGTCAATATCTAGCCCTCATAGGCGTCCATATAAATCAGAAGTCGCTTCATTCTTAAATAGTTATCTGTCATATTTATGACAACCAAGAGTTCCCTATTCAATATCACTGGCCACCGAATCCACATGTATTCTAAGAGGTGAGCCCACTCCCACAAAACAACTAAATTAATATAAAAGAAAATGCACTTTCAAAAAGTAAGGCATCATCAGAAGACAAAAAGCCAAGCATATAAATCGCCTGTTGTCACACTGGAGGACAGACAGAAGCGTACATCAGAGTGCGTTGCACAAAACACGCATCATAACACTCTTGTTCCTTTACATTGTAAAGCCTCAGTTTCTTACACATTTCAGATTTTCATGTTTTGATAATCAGATCACATTGAAATTAGCCCAATAACATCCATATCATGTACCCAGAAAATACTGCATTTCTCGATCGATATTGAGCCCACGTTATACAGATCTCAACAACATTATTAAACGTGCCTCATTCTGCCTCAACCTCAACTCCCTGTTACCCCCTCTGGGGTTACTGGGAGTCATCTGTAGACCATGGAATCTAAATTGCAGATGTTTGCCCGGAGCTGGACAATCACACATATGCTGTGCTATCGGGTACCTCATATCACGTTGTTTGACCTCTCTAAAATGTTCCATGATTCTCTCTCTCATAGGTCGAATAGTACTACCAACGTAGATCATTTTGCAATTCCAAATCAGTACATATACTATATATTTTGCCATACAATCTGTATAGGACTTGATCTTAAAAAAAGGGGAACCATTAAAACTGAAGTCACGAATGCCATCCATGGCCAACTTACACATAGTGCAATGGCCGCATTTGTATGAACCAATAGTCAGAGTACTTAACCATGTTTCCAATTTCAATGTGGGTGGATAACTTGGAGTATTAATTCCTCTTATTGAGTTGCCTTTATATGTGATACTGGGATAGTCTCTCACATGGCTCCGTAGGTCCTTGTCCATTCTCAAAAGGGCCCAGTGTGGGGGCGGGGCCTCCGGCGCGATGCTGGTCTTTTTTATTTATTTATTTTTTTAAGAAGGGGAGCTGTGTGACCCCACTTCCTTTCCTATTTTATTGTCCCTGGAGGCCCCTGACCATAAAAAATGGAAGGGGGCCCTGGAGGCCCCTGACCATAAAAAATGGAAGGGGGACACGTGGCCCCCCTCCTGAGACCATATTCGCGAAGATTCGTCATCCGGCGCCAAAGTTATTGGGGAAAGAAAAAACGCTTTTCCTATGGAAACTAGGTCCTAAATATAACTATCAACTGGCGACCGCCAGTAGATAATATATATATATATATGTATATATGTGCCCTTGATTTGAGAATCGCCAATTTAATGTCCGTGTTACTTTCCATTCCCAGTATAAAACAAATTGAATATGTTGTGTCCAAAACCCAATTTGAGCTGCAGACACTGATGTGAATGTTTTCAAATACTCACCTCAATGCTGAGGCTCAGTTGCTCGGAATCTATTAAAATAACATTACAATGTTTTTTTTCATTGTTAATATGAACTCTGCTGAAATCAATGAGGGAGAAGAAGCCTACAAACAAACTTTGTAATAATATTTTTTTGCAAATTTTGGGCCTGATACCATAGTGAATGAGAGCAAGTCTCTCCCTAGTTCAGAGTCTCATAGCTGTGAGTCTTTACACATGTATCAAATATATTTTCCTAGATATACCCCGTAACATTGCCGATCATTTCACTTCCATGATCTCTCTTATTCTTTTATGCACTCATGAACCGTGTTTTCTGTTTTGATCTGCAGGACATGTTGGGCTACATATTGTGTGGAAATGTTTATGCACACCTCATAGTTGTGTCGTAGACCCTTTTTTACATAACATTAAAATAGTGTGTCAAATGTACCATCGCTAAGAGGCATCAGTATATTTTCTGCATCAAAAAACTTTTATTTGAATCATCCCTGACTCTCACCGCTAGGCCTAATTTTTTCAAACCTTTTTATTGTTATTTGTGACATTAAGAAACAAACAAACAGCTTGGAATATTGGTAAATACCAGCATCATATCTACACATTTTCAAGATTATTTCTTCTTTGTACATTTGGGAGACAGAGCAGTTGGAATGGCTCGGTCCGCAGTGGGATTTTAGGCAAACAGAACTAACATAGAATCCTGCAGATTTAGTACCTGTGGTGTCGGGCCTCAGGCCCACATGATGGAAATACCGGACACAGACACCAGGTGGTATAGTACAGTCAACTGGCCACGAGCACGTGCACCCGGGCTCTTTTATTGGCAGGGTCACATCACTCGTGACACCCGTGATGGATTGGTGGGGGTGCAAGTGTGTCCATCCCTCAAGGGAGTGGCTGGGAATACAGATGTCTGCTAAACACTAGAACGTGTCCTGCAGGACACTACATTCCTCCCAAACTTTATTCAAGAACAAAAACAAAACATTAGTCCAACCTGTGGGGACAATTAACAGTCAACTAAACAACACAGGGTCCATCAGCCTTACGAGTCAGGTGGCGGGTAGACATCAGACATGGGCTGGTGGCTCTGCCTGCAGCAGGACCATCTCGGCAGGCATTCGTAGTTAAACCTGAGGGGTTCAGGACACGATCGCTGGCTTGGAGACGTCCGCTGCATACCGTCAGCTCACTGGTGATGACGTGTCTTACAGTCTTGCGTGGCCACACTCTGCTGACGTCGGGGATGGTCTGTGGTGAGTTCTAACAGTTCATACAATGGGATGCGTCATGAGCATGGATGGAGTCCATGGTTAGAGGTCACGGAGGTGTTGCCTGATCGACTGTCTCTGTTGAACTGCTTGGCTGTAACCGATAACCTGGCGGTGGGGCAATGTCTCTTCTCATTCTCCCTCCTGGAGAGGCCCGTTGTCGGGTTTGCTACAGGACTGTGGGAGGGCTGCGCTGGGGCCGATTGTGTGCCGACTGGGGGCAGCTGCAAGACCACTGAGAAGCCGTTACTTAGTCGCATGCACAACCCTCAAGGGTGGATGAGTGTTGTCCAAGACATGATCTTGCTGCCGTGGTTCAGGTGTAGGCCAGGTTCCTCTGGTTTCTTTTGTCGGCTGGTGTGGCAATGGTGTAGGACTCCAGTCCATCGGTACTCTGGGAATGGTGTTGCTTGGCGCATGTAATGAGGGCCGGCGTGATGGCAGTTGCCAGCCCTATGGTGAGTCGGAATAACAGGTGGTGGTGACTTGCTTGGAGAGTTGGATGTCTGGAGGGACTTAGCATCCATGTGTCTTCGCCTAGCTGAGGTTGACCATCAGTGGCGGCCCGCCACGTGGAGTGTGCGACTCTCCTCTTGCCTGTCTTGGGGCCACTGGCGACTTCATCTTGAGACGGTGTGATAAAGGACACACTGTGCTGATCTGAACCTGCGGCATTTGCGGTCAGGAGCAGGGATGCCGTTTGACATAGACTGCCGACGCTCGGGGATGGACGGTCGCCTGGGCAAGTGTTGGGGAGATACGCGGTTTGCGCTTGCTGCGGCTTATGTTCAGTTCTCCCTTGATGGGAGTGTCCAGGGACGTTGGTTCGCCTTGGTGGCTGTCTGGTGTGTCTGGGTGTGCTATTGGCTTGCTGTGCGAGTCCTCGGTCTTCTCCCCTTGTCGGTCTTTTCAGCGCATCTGTGTTCATCCGATTCTTTGGGGTGACAGGACTGTCACTCTCCTTTGCTTGAGGGCATTGCGCTGGAACCTCTAGGTGGCGCCGTCGTGGCACCTGCTTCTGCTTTCGTTCCGGTGTGCTTGTCAGGACTGATCACTTTGTGTGATGAGCCCCTTGCTTGCTGTGCGACTTGACGTCCGGCCATGTGTCGCCTGTTGTTTGGAGCACATGTTGCTGTGGCGGCCTGCCACGTGGAGTGTGCGACTCCTCTCTTGCCTGTCTTCGGTCACTGATGACTCCAACTCGAGCCAGTGCGATGGAGGACACTCTGTGTTGTCTTCGGCCCACTGCGGGACTTCGCTGGTGCAGTAGAGAGGTAGATGCTCTCTGTGCTACGTTCAGCAGTGCTTCTTTATGGAGATGCCGCTATCTCCCGGGCACCTGCCCAAGCCTTCTGCGCACCTCTTACCAAGTGCACTCCGTCTTCTTCTTGGGCGCTTTCTTCTGGCAATTAGTGTGCCTGTGGTGTAGCTTGCGGTTGTGTCTGTTCACCAGTAGGAGCGAGTGATGCGATCTCCTCTCTGGCTGTGGTGTTTGGCAGCCACTTGTGGTGCACGCTCTGCATCAGTCTTTCTTGTGCTTTTGGTGGGGATGGCTACCATGAGACGTTGATGTCTGGCTTGTCTTCCACCCTTGCTGGTGGTGGCTGTCTTTAGCGTTGCTCCTTGTGTTTGTTCGGCACTTGTCTGGGCTGGAGAAGCTTCGGGTTTCTTGGGGGCCCTTGATATCGTGCAACACTCTTTCTCCTTTGAAAGTCTAGGCAGCCCACTGGGTTAGCGCGCAATGCACCCTGTCTCCGAGTGCGTCCTGTGGAGCTTGCTTCCATACTGAGCTTTGCTGTTCTTTACTTCTTGACACTTTCTGTGCTGGGGCAGCCCTGGGCCACTGGTAGCTCTTTGCTAGGTGTGAGTTTGGTGTTCCTCCCCTTCAAACAGTTGGCAGCACCCTTTGGCTGATTTCTGCAGTGGCGATGGGAACAGTGCTCAGTCTCTTCAACTTGTCTTGCCTGGGAATACGGATTAGGGTCTCCCCCGCCAGGGGCGTGTGGTGCACTCTTCTCACTTGCGGTAGCGTAAGACAGCCACTGGGAAGTTGAACATTCAGCGCACGCCTCTCTTGCGTCATCATGGAGCTTGGCTGCTTTCGATCTCACTTACTTTTGCTGGACCTTGTTTGGTCACTTGATGCTTCTCTTAGCCTTGGCTGCTTGGAATGCAGTCTTAGGAGTGCTGTGAGGCCTTTCTTCCCTCTACTGGCTGCATCTCTGGCACATGGTGGCTGCATGTGCCATCAGGTCTCCGAGGATGTCTTGCTACTCCCTCTTGAGGTGCAGAGAGCGGGTGATGTGTCCTGAGGCTTGAAACTTCTGTGATGGGGCAGCACTGTCCTCCACACTGCAATGTCTCGTCCTACTACCTGGGGCGAAACCACTACAGGTATCTTGATACTCATCAGGGCCTTGCAGTGCTCCTGTGGGTGATGTGCAGGCAGGTTCAGGGGTGATGCTCCCAGATGGAAGCAGCAGGGTGTGCTTGGCAGTGTAGGAGGCGAGAATCTTATTCTATAG
Organism: Triturus cristatus; assembly: GCF_964204655.1. NCBI lineage: Eukaryota > Metazoa > Chordata > Amphibia > Caudata > Salamandridae > Triturus > Triturus cristatus. The sequence goes on along the minus strand of NC_140584.1, from coordinate 755,849,865 downwards.
TGTGTGTGGCTGCTTCCTTGTGGGTGGAGACCTGAGCTGGGAGCCTCCTGTCTGGGCCTCTCTTGTGCCTGCTGATCTGGAATGTGCCTTTCCAGGTCTTTGCTTGTTGGGCCTGCTTAATGCAATTGTAGCAGGGTGTGGTGCATCAAACAACCACTAGGTGGCAGCGCCGTGTTTAAGTTCCCAGGCCCCAGCAGTCTTTTCCTGGAAACTGCAGGCCTCCTCTGTCTGAAATGTGCCGGTACCGGGCTGTGTGCTGCTTTGGTGCAGGTATGTCTTCTGCCAGCCATGGTGTGCAGCGCTGGTGCCAGCAAGCAGGGCAGTCTCATCCAGGAGCTAGTCTTGCAGGCTGTTAGTTTTGCCTCTCGGTTCAGGGCGTGGTGCTGGGGACTGATGCTGGGTGGCGCTGCAGTCAACGACTCTGTACCGCATAGCGCCGCCTGCCTTGGTGCCTCTAGAAGTGTCCTGTAGAGCGCACTCAGGATGGGCAGAGCAACGGTGGCCAGTGCGGCAGCATGAGCCCCTGGAGGCTCCTCTCTCAATCAGGTGAGTGCTCAACTGCCTGGGTGTGCAGCTGCAACTTTAATCATGCCAGTCGGCCAGTGTGCAGGCGGATGCTCATTTGTCGAATCTATTGCCCTGCTCAGGGGTGGCCGATCTGCAGGGCAGCATGTGAGTCTGTGGTACTTTTCCGGCAGTCGCCTCTGCACGCAAAGCGCTCAGCGGTGCAGCAGCTTCCTACCGCTACAGGTGTGTCACCTTTCATGGGGGCTGCATGAGCATTTTGTGGGGTGCACTACTCACTTAGCTTTCACCGCGGCTTCCTCTCCATATGTCAGGACGGATGGTGGCATGTTAACACAGAGTATCACGCCACGCTGAAGGCCTCCTTCGACGGCGCTGCTAAGTCTCCTTCTTCCGGCAGGTAGTAGCGGCAGTGCATCATGTGAGCTCCGCTTCTGGCAGTGTGAGTCGGCAGTGTGCAGGCAACTTGAGACAGTTGCTGCGGTGACGCCTGTCCCCCTTTTACAGCGCTCAGTTTTGTCACACTGGCAGCAGGTGTTTGGGTGCCTCATGCTCCGGCTACTCCCTCCTCCCACGATAAACAGCAGAGCGGTCGCCAGCAAGCATGCAGGCTCAGACCCGCTCATCGCCAATGTGGTGTCAGGCCTCAGGCCCACATGATGGAAATAACAGACACAGACACCGCATGGTAATGGACAGTCAACTGGCCACGAGCACGTGCACCCGGGCCCTTTTATTGGCAGGGTCACGTCACTCGTGACACCCGTGATGGATGGGTGGGGGTGCAAGTGTGTCCAGCCCTCAAGGGAGTGGCTGGGAATACAGATGCCTGCTAAACACTAGAACGTGTCCTGCAGGACACTACAGCACCGAATTACAAACAAAGGCAACCGGGCATTAGATGGCTGTTTAATTTTAGGCCCTACACTGTAATCTATCTTTTACAACAATACATTAATTGGTTCTGGGACCCAAAATTTGCCACCTAAGAGAATGGTAAGTGGGTAAAAGAGGATATGTCGCAGGTTGATTTGGACCTGTAGAAATGGCCGTTGCTGGAGCACTCGATCAGCACACCTGCAGGGGCTCTAAAAGTAGAGGGTGCGGGGAGAGGGGGGAGGGGTGAGTCATCTTTACCTGGGTGCCAGAGTTGGAGGAGCATAGCACCCTATTCCATTGCTACCAGTGCTTTTGCAGACCCGTGCAGCCACTTGCCACAGTTACCCTCCCCTTCGGCCAGCGGATCCGCACCATGTGCCCTCCCCTGAGACCACTGCGGGCCGTGAGTGTGTTTGCCATTGAGGGTAAGAGTGTGTTTTGCCAGAAACAAAGCAAGATCTGCAAGAGGGGGGGCTGCCACCTTCTTTATCTTTGCATGTCCTGAAACTCAACGCGTCATCATTAGTTTACTCAGGACACAACCCTCCATTGTAGCACACAGTCACCCACATTCATAAAGTTCTAATACCACCCCACCCACCATGCCTCGCCCTCACAGCACACCTGCAGCACCAACCTCTCATAAATACAACATAAGCCCCTGGCCCTCTTGCCTCGTTACACATTCTGCCAGTCTCACCACAACTCACCTTTTGCATCCGCAAGCTGCTCTCAACACAACTCGGCAATGCCAGTCACTCCTATCAGCAGCCGCCCATTATCATTTTAATTGCGCATGCCATTCAGTCACTCTGTGTTTTATGACAATCTTATTTGCAAACCAGTCCCAGGCCTTTCAACATAGCCCAACCCTTGCACACTCTACATATTTGCGCACTGAGCCCCGTACCCCATTGTTCAGCCCTCCGCACCTTTACTGTGAGCAGATTTTTGCACTGGTCAGACCGGCGTCTCCCGTGGGCCGAGTGGGCCCCACACTGGTGAGGTTTTTAGCTCTGGAATGTAGTGCTGTTAGGTGCGAGTCGACAACTCTACATGGTCTCTTTAAACTGAGGGCGATTGCTTTAGCATATAAGAACTCCGCCTATAGCCAGTTAGATCATCCAGTGACTGAAAGATAGATCTGCGGTATGTCTAAAGGCTGTTGGTCTGCGTCTATTGGAGATAGTTGGATCTCCAAGGTCTCAGTCTGTTAGATCAGAGTTCTCTCAGATGTAGCACTCACCTGTGCTTACATGGGCGCATGTATGCATTTTGTCAACGTGTATATGTGCCTCATTCTGCCTTAATTGTTTATCAATGGGAACCTGTATTTATGTAGCTGTTACATAAGACGATGTATCGACATCACAACAGAGAACATATTTATTTAGTATTGCCTGGACATGTATTCGGTTTAGCTAATGTTCTTGCCTCCAAGTCTTCATCTCCCATCCTCACAGGAAATTCTCACTGTCTGAACATTTCATCATCATTTACTATTTGAATATTTAAACAAAACCTGGGCCCTTAAAGTCCGTGAAAATCTTTTTGATGTGGCGCAATTCAAGTGTTTATCCCTGTCATTCACTTTGCTTGTTTATGTGTCACAACACTAAATAGTTATTTTAATTTATAATGATATTCACTTCGCTAGTGGCTCATTTAATCTCACTTTTATGCAAATAACTCCCAAAATGCAATTTGAATGGTAGCCCATGAGTCTACACACCATCAGCCCAAAGAATGTAAAAGGGAGAAGCATGAGGTAAGAAGGGCCATTATTCCCCTTTCTCTGTGCTTTTTCAGAGCACAATTCTTATGCTGCGATTTTTAGAGATTCTGAAGCAAACTTGTCTTGTTTATTAATGATGAGGCAACTAACCGCTACATCACTAGGTGGCGCAATATGCTGCCACTGCCATGTTTTATCGTTCCTTAAAGGATATCTTTTTAACATAGAAACAAGTACTTAAGTTATCTGAGGCACCACATGAAATGTCCTCTCCCTCCCCCCCAGGCCCAGCAAAACGTTTGACATGCCTGTTTAAATTCCTAATGTAAAAACTACAATGGTTCCGCGATACAATTTAAAAAAGAGAAACGACAATTGCCCTATAATCCAACCAAAAATGTACGATTCAACTCAACAATGAAACAAAGAAACAGAAAAAAGGTACCCCGTATAGAATTTTTGTATAAAACCTTTGTATTTGAATTATTCCTAGCAAAACAAAACTGTACAGAATATATATCTGTATATGTGTGTGTATATATTATATATATATATTGCATATATATATACATATATATTCACTGAAAAAAACCATAGGTTTCAGGGGCGTTATAGTTAGTTGGACATTTCACTCGTACAAACCATAGAAATTCCCCCATTATAGTTAGTTCAGCTAACTATAACTTGCGCGCCTGCAATACACTGCTGATGACATCACATATTACATCACTCATGACATGTTCAGTGACATCACTGATGACATCACTGATGACATCTCAAATGACATCACTGATGACATCACTGATGACATCATCATCATCCTTGTGATAGAGTGGCAGACCTCCTCTCACCCTAACATAGCCTTTGATACACACACTCAAAACTACCATTTTCAAAACAATGCACATACCAATACCAGTTAGAACACCTATTCAGTAATTCCAAGATCTACACACACATCCACTCATTCACCAACAGTCCCTATACAGTCACTCATACATGTAATCACTCATCATATGTACTCATACACCTATACATCCTGTTACACACCGCCACTCATCCATAGAGTTACTCACACACATAGTCACACATGCAAACAAAGTTTAAAACATCCATTTACTTGCATATACTGTTATGCACACACTACCACACTTCTACAGAAACTTACACATACTTACTCTCTTAAACAATCACTTATAGAAACACCTACTTATTTGTACAGGAACTCCTCCAATCTCTCACTCTCACATATACTCACTTATATACACCAATACTCACATATACTAGTTTAAAACATATGTAGTTACTCATAAAGACACTATTGAGACAGCCATTCACTCACTAACACACCCATACACACACTCATCCACTTATACAGTCCTGCACACATGCTGTCTTCAACACATACAAACAGTGAGTCACTCATTCATGCATCTGTGCACTAAGTAATACCCCCCACCGAACCATACAGACACTCAGACACTCATACTGATACTCAAAAAAACAACTAATAACCCATATATCTACTCACCAACCCATGCAGCCATTTATACACAAAGTGAGAGACTGATACAGATATTTACATATTTAAACATTACTCACTAACCCATGTATTCACTAAGATACACTTAATCATTTAGTTATACAATCAATTTTACAAAAATAACTCATCCATTTAGACACTTATATACCCATTTATTCTTCCATCGACCTTGAGATATACATATATAAAACATATTTAATTTTCAGAAAAACACACATTCACTGGATGATGTCATCAGTGATGTCATTTGAGATGTCATCAGTGATGTCATGAGTGATGTCACTGACCATGTCATGAGTGAAGTAATATGTGACGTCATCAGCAGTGCATTGCGGGCGCGCGAGTTATAGTTAGCTGAACAAACTATAACGGGGGAATTTCTATGGTTTTGAACGAGTGAAATGTCCAACTAACGATAACGCCCCTGAAACCTATGTTTTTTTCAGTGAATTGCTAAGGTTTTTTAAATGCTAATTTCTAACTATAACGTGCCTGAAACCTATAGTTTTTTCAGTGAGTATATATATATATATTTATTATACTATGTATACATGTGAAAATGTCTCGGTCCACCTGTTTGCCTCGGTGGCACAGAAAAAATGGGTGGAATTGACGTCAGCACGCCGACGAGGTCCTCTTATGGCTCCGATGACGTCATACGGTGTCGCGAGCAGAGCCGTGCTATTATGACGTCCTCGTCGACGTGGGAGAGCTAGGAAAGAATTTCCGTGGAATGCTGGTGCAGGGGATATTCACCTAAGGATTCAGGCTAGTCCTTTGGGAGTAACTGTTTATGTTGTCACTCCAGAAACCAAAAACAGTGATCCGAGGGCAGAGGCCCTGCAGATGGCACACAAGTGGGGTGCCCAGTTGTGTGCACCGGCGGGGCAGCGAAGTGACAAGCACCACAACCCACAAAAAAGGTAACAAGAGCACTGAATAACACAGGATCTTCTCTTTGTATCTGGCAGGAACAACAAAGTCAAAATGCCCTAGTACCAAAATGTAGAATTAGTGCTACAACGGTCTTCAAGAGGACCTGCGATGCCGCTTCTGCCTCCCGTACCCTGGAGGCGGCACATGGGTCACACGGTACGGTCATACTGCAGTGGGACGCACACTCGTTGACCTCTCATGGCACTGCTCCACACTTCAGGGAGGACGCTTTCCATTAGCTATGTTTTCTGATGACGTGTCGCGCCAGCCCCGTCCAACAACAGAACTCCTTTAGATCCAAACAGAGATCCAAACAGACTCTTCCACTTTCTCACCGGAAGTGAATCCAGGCCACGTGGACACTTTCACAATACAACAGCTGGGAATGTACTTTTCGGTAAAAAAACACATTCCTTCCTCCTAATTAATCAAATTAACGTCTCACTGAAGAACAGGGGCCAGCTGCGATCGGTAAACAACCGTTACAATGACTTTTTTACTTTGCGATACCATTACAACGCATATTACCATGCATGCATTGTACATCGCAAAGTCATTACTACACATTTTTTTAGAACACATGGTCATGTACCACGCATGCCTTTACAACAAATTTTGTTGTAAAGGTATGTATGGTAAACGACCATGCGTTCTAAAAAACATGTAGACGATCCACGTTGTTGTAAAGAAACAGAGGCTGTTCCGTTTCCTCACAACGATGTGCACCGCCCCTCAGAGACGACGTGAAGCAGGAACCACGAGGAGATAGGAACCACGAGGAGTGAGAGGTAAGGGGGATTGGGCATGGGGTGATTTTTATTCCCCTAGGGTTTAGGGTAGTGCAGTGGTGTTTGGGTAGTGTAGGTGGTCGTGCTGGGGTTAGTGTTTTAGGGTTTAGGGTAGTGCAGTGGTGTTTGGATAGTGTAGGGGTTCGTGCTGGGGTAGTGTTTTAAGGTTTAGGGTAGTGCAGTAGTGTAGGGGGTCGTGCTGGGGGTAGTGGTTTAGGGTTTACGATAGTGCAGTGGTGTATGGGTAGTGTAGGGGGTCATGCTGGTGGTAGTGTTTTATGGTTTAGGGTAGTGCAGTGGTGTTTGGGTAGTGTAGGGGGTCGTGCTAGGGGTAGATTTAGGGTTTAGGGTAGTGCAGTGGTGTTTGGGTAGTGTAGGGGGTTGTGCTGGGGGTAGTTTTAGGGTTTATGGTAGTGCAGTGGTGTTTGTGTAGTGTAGGGGTAGTGCTGGGGTAGTGTTATAGGGTTTAGGGTAGTGCAGTGGTGTTTGTGTACTGTAGAGGGTCGTGCTGGGTTCTAGTGTCTTAGGGTTTAGGGTAGTGCAGTGGTGTTTGTGTTGTGTAGGGGGTCGTGTTTTAGGGTTTAGGGTAGTGCAGTTGTGTTTAGGTAGTGAAGGGGGTCGTACTGGGGTTAGTGTTTTAGGGTAGTGCAGTGGTGTTTGTGTAGTGTAGGGGGTCATGCTGGGGGTAGATTTAGTGTTTAGGGTTGTGCAGTGGTGTTTGTGTAATGTAGGGGTTCGTGCTGGGGTAGTGTTTTAGGGTTTAAGGCAGTGCAGTGGTGTTTTTGTAGTGAAGGGCGTCGTGCTGGGGGTGGTGTTTTAGGGTTTATGGTAGTGCAGTGGTGTTTGTGTAGTGTAGGGGGTTGTGCTGAGCGTAGATTTAGGGTTTAGGGTAGTGCAGTGGTGTTTGGGTAGTGTTTAGGTAGTGTAGGGAGTCAGGCTGGTGGTAGTGTTTTAGGGTTTAGTGTAGTGCAGTTATGTTTGGGTAGTGTAGGGTGTCATGCTGGGGTATTGTTTTAGGGTTTAGGGTAGGGTAGTGCAGTGGTGTTTGGGTAGACGAGGGGCTAGTGTTTTACGGTTTAAGGTAGTGCACCCAACCAGCCACAATATCCGTGGACAAAGGGGATCCTGACTCTTTTGAATGCTCCACCAATTGAATAATTTGGGTCAAGGGCCATACCACGTCCAAGACCTATCAATTACTTTCTTGGGATCCCTCATATACTTGGAGAAAAAAGGTACATAGTTTCTCATCAATTTCAGACGTGTGTGCCACCTTCCCCTTCAGTGAGGGCCTGGGGCATTCTCCCCTCATCCTATTCCTGACCTCCCTTTCAAGGGGTTGATGGATGTTCCCCACCACATACTCTGCCACTTTGGTGTCAGGGGTCCACTCCGCTGACCTAGGATGGTAAATTTGGGTAGGCTCGAACATGTCCGAGTGGACCCCAACCCCAACCCGGGACTGAGAGGAGTGGGACTCTGGATGCCAGGGATGCCCCGAGTCCTTATCCTCATCGTAGGAGAAATCGTCCTCCGATACACCCTCTCCCTCTAAGGGAAACCCGTCGTCGGAGTCTACAAAAGTGGTGACAGAGTCGAAATTTTCTCCGGACCCCTTCTCCTCCCGGCAGGGTGCATGTTTCAGCGTTCGCGCACTCTTGAGAAAGGTCTCCGTAAGTTTATTAAATTCCTTCCATGTGCCCCGCGTTATGCTTAACGGCCCTTTTATTCCCCATCTGGGAGCTACTGGGACCCGACACACCAGATCTGGGTCACTGAACACTCCAGGGATGCTTCTCACCAGCTTATCAACCTGAACCCTAAGAGGAGCCAGCGCCCTAGAAATAGCCAGAGAGAGCGCTTGGTCCACTGCTGTTGGGAGAAGTTGGGGTGCCATTCCTCCTCAACTTCCTAGTAGGAGGAGTAAAAATGGTCTTCTGGAGAAAACATGATAGCAGAGGGTGTGAGCACAGAACAAATTCCCTTAAAATCCTTAATGCAGCCCCCTCGCCGGTGCTCCAACAGCTGGGCTTTCCCCGAAGCTGGAGGCGCAATACCAATTGGTCACTAATGTGGCTGTGTGGGGAAATCACCCGTAGCAGTGTCAAAATTAGGCAAGGGTTGGTCGGGAATCAAGCGGACTCTAAAGGAGTGACCCGATTTCCAAACGCGCGTAAAGACCAGCAGGAGCGCTCGATGGATCTGCCTTGCTCAGACCAGACGCGCCTGACAGGATCTCACAGCGCACAGAACGCACAGCGAGAGAAACTGCGAGGGGAAGAACGCTATCGGGCAAGATCCTGCTGCGCAGGGAATATGAAACAATACCAAGGCAATAATGCTAATAACGTGCACAAGAAACTGCTATACAAACAGCAACAATGTCAGATTAAGCCAAGAATGTAAGGAATGCACTTAACTGACGAGCAGTGAAGAAAGAGGAAGCGGAAGGGACGTCACAATATTATATACGATGGACTGTGATATGATTGAACTATAGTTGCCTTGGAGAGTACCCCCCTAATGGTTCATGGGTTGTGTAGTCTTTTGTTTAATGATTGTTGTGTTACGTTTTCTTTGAACTGCTATGCAAATAAAGCGAGGAAAGATATGCATAATCCTCGCCTCCGTCCTGCCATAGAATCAATTAAACTTTATTCGATCTGATTTAGAAACATAGATCATAAAAGTGTTCATAAAACCAGTAAATCCTCTTTCCTACTACAATACAGTGAGAATGAATTAAAACCAGTAGGTAAAAATGGGTGTTACAAAGCCCAGTTCAGAGCAACTTCAGGTTAACAAAATCATAAAGTTCAATGTTTTGCAATATCAATCTCATGTACTTCGTGCAAAATACGCAATAAGGGGTCCAAGTAAGATGTAACGCTCCAATACCTGACTAGTCTGCGCTATATAAAACAGCAGAAAAACTAAAAATAAAAAGTGTTTTGCACACATCTGTCATTGGGCTATATGTGGGCTACATCTGGGTGATATTTGTGCTACATTTGGGCTCTTTTTTCTTTGGTGGCCATCTTGGGAGACTTATTTATTATGAAGTTTCCTAATTTCCTCATTTACTGCAGTCTCCTCAATAGGAAATGCTTTCAGTTTTTTGCTTTGATTCCATCAAGAAGGCATTCAGATGTGTCACACATTTGCCAAAAATTCAGAATGTTAGCACTCTAGTTGTTCATTAGATCACTGTAGTAAAGCTACTGCTCACCAGGGAGTTAACTGGAAGTCTACTGCTGGTATTGAAAGTGATTGTTTCAGTCTGCATGTCAGAATTTTCTAATGAAATAGAAGAGGATTTGAGATCTCACTTAAAACATGCCCTAAATTTTCTTTCTGCAGCACTAACTTTAAATTAAATTAAATGTTTTAAGTGTTACCAGTCTATTCCAATCAAGATGGCTTCAGGTGTGCCATACTTTTGTCATAAGTAAGGCTGTTAGCGCTCTAGTTGTTCTTTAGAACACTCTGGGAAGCTGCAGTAGAACACAAAGGCATCAACTGACAGGCTGCTCCTGTTGAATTATAACAGGAAGATATTTGAGATCACACTTGAAACATGTCCTAATTTTTCTTTCTACTGCACTAACCATAATTTCTATGACAAAATGAACCCCATCATTTTATTCCTTTTTAAATTAATGTTTTAAGTATTACCAGTGTATTCCAATCAAGATGGCTTCAGGTTTGCCATACTTTTGTCATAAGTAAGGCTGTTAGCGCTCTAGTTGTTCTTTAGAACACTCTGGAAAGCTGCAATAGAACACAAAGGAATCAACTGACAGTCTCTGCCCTTGTTGAATGTACATGATTTAGTGAGAATGACAGACTTCATTCTCACATGACTGAGAAAGATAATGTGAATTTACAGAAAATATGCTCTCATTTTAGCTTCAGTTTTCTCTCAAACATGATTCTAGATATCCCAGCAGAAGGTTTTTCAGAGGGTAAAATCACCTTGGAACACACCACAATTCCTGAAATTAGTATGGTACCATCAACAAATGAATTCTAATGTAACTAAAGTCTGTTATCACCCTTTATAGTTCTCCTTTTGGTAACCCTCAAAATCTTCGATTCACTGCAATGCATTTCAATGAGGTCCTATCATGTATATTGATCCCAAGATGGCTGCCATTAATTCCAGGATGAAGTGCTGACAGCCAATCAGATCTCACGATGAGATGTGTCGTTAGGCTCCGCCCAGATACTGAAACTTTTTCTTTTTCTAATTTCTCATGAACTACTGAACGGATTTACACCATTTAACAAAAAGGAATCTTTCTGAGTCCAGGGCTTCCTTTTCACCAAATTTGGTGCAATTCCGTTCAGCAGTTAGGGCTGTAGCCGCGTCTAAAGTTTCCTATGGGAATTAACATGGAGAAAACACGTTTTGGGACCCCCCTTTTTCCTCGGCCCCCGCTTGCCGAATCACCCCGAAACATTTAAGATAGCAGCTGATGAGTTTTGAACATTTCGTGAAGATTCGTCAACTGACGCCAAAGTTATTGGGAAAAGAATGTTACGATTTTCCTATGGATAATAGGTCCTAACTATAACTACCTACTCGCTACCGCCAGTAGGTAGTATATATATATCTATATATATAGATAGATATATCTATATATATATTCACTGAAAAAACCAAAGGTTTCAGGGGCGTTATAGTTAGGAATTGGCATTTAAAAAACCTTAGAAATTCCCTGAAAAAACCAAAGGTTTCTGGGGCATTATAGTTAGCTGGATATTTCCCTCGTACAAATCCCTAGAAATTCTCCCGTTATAGTTAGCTCAGCTAACTATAACTCGCGCCCCCGCAATGCACTGCTGATGATGTCACATATTACATCACTCATGACCTGGTCAGTGACATCACTGATGACATCACTGATGACATCTGAAATGACATCACTGATGACATCACTGATGACGTCATCCAGTGAATGTGTGTTTCTGTAAATTTTAAATATGTTTAATATATATATAGGGAAAAACCTATGGAAGAACGAGTGGGTGTATAAGTGTGTGAATGGATGATTTAGTAGGTGCGTGACTGACTCTATACGCGAGTCATTAAACGTATCTTACTGCAGACTAGTGACTAAACTGTGTGAATGTCTGTATCTGTTGGTGTATAAGCGGCTGCATGGTTTTGTGAATAGCTATATGAGTGTCTCTATGGGTCATTGATTGCTTGTCTGAGTATCTGTATGGGTGCCTGAGTGTTTGTGTGGGTGGGGTGTGTGTGACTCTGTGCATACACATGTGAGTGGGTGATTCTATGGGTGCATGGTTTTAAGAGTGCATCTGTGATGGACTGTATGGTTGGGTGAGTGTATGTATGGGTGTGTTAGTGATTGAATGTATATCTCAGTGGTACATGTGTGAGTAACTACATATGTGAAAGTCAGTATATATGTGTGTAAGAGTATATAAGTGAGTATTGTGAGAGTGTGTGATTGTGAGAGTGGCTGTATGGATGAGTGTGTGCTTGTATCAGTGATTGTATAAGAGCGTAAGAATGTGGTACTATTTTTATGAGTAAGTGAACTTGTGTGTGTATAACTGCATAGGTGAGTAAATGGGAGTGTGATTAATTATTTGCATGTCTGACTAGGTGTGAGAGTACCTCTATGGATGATTGGTGGTGTGTGAGTGTCTATGTAGGTGTATAAATGCATATGATAGTCCTGTACTGAGTGACTGTAAGTATGAGTGACTGTACAGGTGAGTAAGTGGATGTGTGTGTAGATCTAAGAGTCAATGAATGGGTATGTAGTTATTGGTATTGGAGTATCTATGGTTTTGAGAATGGACGTCTGAAATTTTGATTGAGTATATCAAAGGGTGTGAGAAGATGCACTAATTTATCACAGGGATAACGTCAGCAGTGATGTCATCAGTGATGTCATTTCAGATGTCATCAGTGATGTCATCAGTGATGTCACTGACCATGTCATGAGTGATGTAATATGTGACGTCATCCGCAGTGCATTGCGGGGGCGTGAGTTATAGTTAGCTGAACTAACTATAACGGAAACATTTCTAGGGTTTTGTATGAGGGAAATGTCCAGCTAACTATAACGCCCCTGGAACCTATGGTTTTTTCAGTGAATTTCTAAGGTTTTTTAAATGCCAATTCCTAACTATAACGTGCATGAAAGCTATGGTTTTTTCAGTGAATTTCAAAGGTTTTTCAAATGCTAATTCCTATCTATAACTTATCTCTAAAGATATCATGTTTAATGATTTTCATTGGATTTCTATATTTTTCAATTTCAGTGTGTCAATTTCATTAATTATGTTTTTTTGAAATTCTTTTTTAACACTATTTTTTTAACCTATTTTGTCATTTAAATCTTTTCAAAATTTAAAAATATTATTTGGTTTTATTGGGTTTTTCAAACATATTTTTTCATATTTTTAAAAATATTTTTTTAACTATATGTTCAAAACTTTATTTTATATATTTTTTTCCATGTTTTTTGGATCCGCGCACCCTATGCGCACCGTTCTCGATCCCTATGCGATAGCATCCGTGCATGGTATGCGCTGGGTACGTGTTTAGTGTGCGATCGCAACGCGACCGGTACGTGACTCCCAGCCTATACGCGACACGTTCGATGTACGTAACGCGACGTTTACGCGGTTCCGCGATGCGTCATGTGCGTGCAAGACGCGGTAGGTGCGCGGATCCCGCGAAATATTTAACATTTAAAAAAACATATATATATGTATTTCCTGTGAATATTAATTGAAGACAAACTCTAAACTAGTCTTAAAAGTAATATATTTTTACATCTAAGCCTATATTTCTTTTTAATTGAATTTCGCGGATGCGCGCTGGGTGCGTGCTGCGTAAGCGAAGGGTGCGCGGATCCCATGTGACATGCAAAAAAAGAGATTTGATTGGTTCATTACACTTCCTGTACTAACTATTGAAAGATCCCACCCATTTCAATTATTCTTCTTTCACCTTCTTTGGAGGAGCATCTCTTTGCAGAGAAGAAGATTTTTTGGACTAAGTTTACACTTAGCTCTAACTTTTTTCTCCTAATAATGGCTTCAGGGCAGCAGGCATCACCTGCATCTCCTCATACATCTGAGGATGAATTTTTGGAGGAGCCAGCACGCACACCACGTTTTTCTTCAGTGGTGTGGAATTTTTTTACTTTTCCTGAGGGGCAAACGAAGACCAATGCCACCTTGGTCACGTGCAAGATTTGTAAAAGAGTGCTGTCTCGAGGGGATCCGACAAAGAAATACTCATGCGGGACAGGCAGCATGCTGAAACACCTACGGACCCTTCATCGTGTCAATCTTGCATGAGAAGAATGCCGACGGATGAGAGACACTCCTGCTCCTGCGCCTTCCGCCTCATCACAGCCGAGCACATCAAGAGTGCATCCGTCAGCCCAAAACTTGGACATCCGTCCTCAATTTCAATTTTTAAAAGTGCTCTGCACTAAGCGCAATGCGACTTTGTGCTACGGTGAGCAGCCGATCGATCTCATCTGCCGCCGGCAAGAAAGTCACCATTGCTAGTATATTTTATTTATTTTTTGCTCCCTCAAGTTCATTGTTTGGGTCCTCCTGTTTTTTTTTTGTGGTTTTTTTTTCCAGAAAAGTTGTTGGAAAACCCCCCCAAAAAATATGAAAGAAGAAAAAAAAAGTTCTTCTAAGAACTAACTTTCGTGGTTTAAAAAAAGAGCTAAATTTCCTTGTTAGTGTGTGAAAGTTTAGATGAATGTATGTGTAGTACGTAATTGAATGACTGAATGCATTAGTAGCGTATGGTGAATGTATAAGTGCAGAACTATGAGGAAGTACTGCAGCATCACACAGTAACCTCTTTAACTGCAGTGTGCTGTAGTACTTCCGAAGCACAGGGATGCAACATATGTACATAAATATGTTGTAAATCTATGCTTCTCTCTGCACGGCTGCTTAAACTGCAGCCATGTGGTGACACAGGCAGCCTTGCACCATAGTGCAAGGATATCTGTGTCATGTGCTGTTTGTTTTTCTGCAGGAAGACACACCTTCCTGCACAAAAACAATGAGAAAATGCATTTTTCTCCTTCAATGTATGCTGAACATTTCAGCATGCATTGAAGATATAAAAATGTGGAGAAATGAAAACAATTCTCCTTGTTGTGCTTTCCTACACCAATTTTAGAATGGTGCAGCATTCACACACATATTGAGATTTATGATTTCTGATAAATCTAGAGATGTGTCTTGTTCTGTGAGTATTCAGTGCAATCATGTACAACAACACTTATAGAACACCCTTTCAACGCAAAGTGGTGTGTATGATGAGGTTGTATTTACATGGAGTAGAAAAAGTACACAGAGTGCCTTTTCCTCTCTTTGTAAATATGAAAGAATGTCTTGAGCAATAACTATGTTACAAAAAGTGACATATTTCCGGTTTTAAAACTCCTTGCGATTGATAGAAGGTATGCACAGAGTTTTGTCTGCAAAGATGTTCAAAGAAGAATGATTGAAATGATTGCGGTCCTTCATTAGGTCCAATAGGAAATATTATGAACCCCTCAAATCTCTTTTTTTGCAGGTCACATGATATCTGATTATGGTCAGATTTCAAAACTACATAGGTATAAACAGAGTGTTTTTAGAAACATGTTTCCACTTTGTAGCTTCTTGCAGACCTCCTCAGTCTGCATATTGAGACTTAGTTAAACTTACCTTCACAGTAATCGAAATAAAAAATGGTATACATTTTTTTCAGATTTTCATTGCAATCTAAATTGATATAAATTGCTTATTTTAAAATTTGGATCTGTGAAAGAAAAGAAAAAAAAATTATAACATGTAATAATACATTTTTTACAACACGGCATAATTTCCACAAAGTAATTTGTTTGCCTTTTTTGCTGTTCCCAACATGATATTCTCAGTAAAATACCAGAAAATACAAATCACACATGTATGAAATGCTTACAGCTTACAAAGTTTTATAACTTTAACTTATAAAAACTGTAAATATTGCCACTTTAAAATATTCACCGAATCAATGACCACCAAAAAGTGCATAATTCAAAAATATACCTTTCCTTGAGGCCAAATGGTATTTTTGCACTCCTTCTTTATGTAAATTGTCCAATGGTAGTCCTATTAAATTATAATAATAAATTCCTCAGAGAATGAATTATCTTCCTAAAACTTTGACATTAAAAATATTATGTAGGAATTTTGTAATTCCCTAGGCAAACGTTGTTTAAAAAACAACTGAGAATCATTACAAAGTGTCCAGCCTTTGTCACATTTTAGATAGGCAGTGTAATGTCCAGATGTGGTGGAAGGACCATCATGGAAAATTATAGCAATTGCTAAAAAAGTACTTCCTAGTTGTGCTGCTACAAATTGCTTTATTAAAGTATCCAATTTTCTTCTGTCAGCTGTACAACGTTGCATCATGAAAATTATGTATTTTCCATATTGTGGATAACATTTCTGATTCACATTCGCTACACTCCATGTTTTGTTGTGCACCTTTAACTAATTTATTGAAAGACACTGATTTACAGTCTGGTAATGTTAAATACAGAAATCTCTCAGTGTCTACATTGGTGCTACATGTATACATGCAATTTTCACAATGATGTTCCCATTTGTAAGAAAGGCCAAAAATATTTTCTATTTCTACACCTTCATTTTCAAAAATGGTAAGCATATACATTAAAAATTCCTGAGCATCTTGTTGGATATTTTGTGAAAATTGTGTAGAACCAGAACACACATCCAAAACACTACATACATCTGAAACAGATTGTATTTTACTTGTATCTGTTGTCAACTTTTCATAAACAGAATGCAACAGAGAACAAAATCTTTTTTGCCGATTCTGCATAATTTGTTCTAGCTAACCTTCCAGATAAAAAACAACATTGACCACTACATTAGCATAGCAGTTGACACCTGAACTATTTTCAAACTGATAACCAACAATCTCTTCAACAGTGTCCAATTTATTTTTACCTTCAATCACAACATTATCTTGTTCTTTTCCCTTCTTGACATCTTCAGTACAGATAATCTCAAACCTTCTTTTTTGACCAACCATACGCTTTTCAAATACAGGATATTGACCTAAATTGGGAGCATGCACCCTTCTTAACCTATTATACTCTTTTACACAGTTTGCATCTGCAGTAACCTTCGTCTCATCAAAATCAATCAAAAACAAACCAGATAATGTTCTGACTCGTGACAAAGCAACATATGCCATACCCTCTATAAATACGGTAGATCCAATGTTCACCAATGCACTGTCTACACTTAATCATTGAGATTTATGAATAGTCACTGCGTATGCCAGAGAAAATGGAAATTGTTTCCTACGGACATATAAATCTTTAACAAGCAAAAAACGAACTGAACAACGACCAATTTCTTTAACTTCATCAATCTGATCAAATTGAATTTTTTTAAATTCAATTCCTTCTTTTTTCTGATAATTCACAAAATCCACCACTTTACCCATTGCACCATTAACTAAACCTTTCTCTACATCCAAATTACGCCTTAAAATTACCCGACAGTTTACACACGCATATAGTGTCTTATCTAAACCAGCAGTTTTAGATATTTTTTTTCTAAACAATCCAGTTTTCCTGTCAAAATAATAGTGATTCCTTCATGCTGTATTTTATCGATGGCTTCCATTTTTACAATTTCTTCATTTTCCAGTTTCATTAGTTCTTCGTTGAATATGGAACACTCGTGCAGTATTGACATTAAACAAATCACTGATTTTTTTTTTTTTAGCAATTTTCACGTACACTTTTGCAGGAACTGCATTTTCATTTGGAAAGACATTGCAAAGTAATCGACTCTCCAAAGCTTGTTTGCCTTGTTTTGAAAGAATTCCAATTCTTATATCTTGAAGAAGTTGCAGTAGATCTCCACAAACTATGACATGTTTTCCTCCAAATAACACGTCATACTCTGTTTTAAGAATTTGTTGCATTCTTAAATGCACAAAGGCAAGCATCAAGTTTGAGACCTTGCTCACCTCATCAATAATGAGAATTTTCATTTTCTTCAGGACTCTTGAAACTTCACAACAAGCTTCTCCAGATAGCTTGTGGTATTCCAATTTGTTCTCATGCTCTACTGGCAGCATTAGTAAACGATGTAAAGTAATTCCTTTAATGTTATGTGCTGCCAACCCAGTTGGAGCAGTGACAACACAAGACAAATGCGAATCAGTTGTTTTCTGCAGATAACTTGTAATTACTTTAATTAAGAAACTTTTTCCTGTTCCAGCTTGACCACTCACATACATTCGGATAGGTTGAAATGATGTACATGAGCACCCTCTCTTTTCATGAAGTAATCCATGGTCAATCTGCTCTTTCACTTGCTGATATATTTGTTTCTGTTCAACATTTAGTTGTTCTTCCAAGTTTCCTAACCTTATTGCATCTTCTTGAGCTTGATACTTTGCTGTTTCCACCTCATTCATTGCAATCGCTGCTTCATTTTCAACAATTGGTTGTCCTAGTGGATCTTGACTCAGTGCAGCAGAACTTTGACTGTCTTGAGAACTGTCTCTAGCAATCTCAGCTGCAATTGTAGCTTCTTGATCAATTTCATCATTCAACATTTTGACATAATTTGCGAAAGCACTGCATTGTATGCTGTCTTTAGAAGCATTAAATGAATCTTCATAGCTGGGAAAATCTCCAAGTAATTCCAGTTCTGAACGCCATGGTTTGAACATTTGCAAAAGGGCTAAATAGTAAAATTCCCTTTTGTCAGCAGTGTCGCAACTCAGTTTCCTGTGATTAATTAAATTTCCTTTTCCTTTGTTTCACCAGACATCCTTCGGAACCAATCACTTCATATTTTCCATCGTTGATGTTCTCTGTAGTATTCCGTTTAAAAGTGTAGTTTTGCAGCACTTCATAGAGACACATGTTCTCAAGATGATGACTTCTATTTGGGTAGTATGTGTCCAACATATTCATTTTCAAAATATCTGTACTTTCTGGTTCATTTTCTGCTAAATATTCAATTTCTTGAACAGATTTCAGCACCCGATTTCGCATTCCTGCAAGACCTAGACTCACCCAAATGATTCTTCTACTTTTGAAATATAGACTTGCAGATAATAACCAATCTGAACATTCATATGCTCCAATTTCACGATGCGATAACATCTTCAAACTGAAACTGTATAATTTCTTACTTAGAGTCTTCTCGTGAGAAATCTCTTCCCACATTTCTTTCAATTCAGTCTTTTCTGATTTAGTAATGTAAGACATTACATATCGAGCAACAGCAATGGAATTGTCCGCAACATACTGAATATCCATGTTAGCGTTCCACATGGATAAAATAACTGGATTGTAGTCATTTATGTATTTTGATTCTTCGCTTCTTCTTAAGTTGTAGGTGTTTTTTGGAGACTTTCTTGTGATGGTATGTCGCATAGCTGACATAAAACTGTTCACTCTTCCTTTGGATAATACAGGAAGTGGAAATCCAAAACGACATTTGGTATAGAACTTATCCTTTGACTTGTACTTTCGTCGACAGTATTTACCACACCTGTGGCTTTGAAATCGTAAGACTTGTTGTTTTAAGTTTTTATCTTCTCTGCTATTGAGAAGAGCACATGTAGCATAATCTTCAATGAAAGACAAAACAGTTTCATCTGAATCTGTTCCAAATTTGGGGGCGTCCTTGTTCCATAACAACATATGTATGTGAGGAGCACCTCTTGCTTGATACTCCTTTCTCCAAACGAAATCCACAACTTCTCCAAGAGGAGGATTCTTTTTATTGCAGATGAAAGACATCATAGCTTCAAATCTATGATTGAAATATCTGCATACATTGACAGGATCCAAAGAGCACAATTCTCCAGGTGTTTTGTATTCAATATTTTTTATATTGGAATTTGCCTCTCGAAGAAATTCAAGTAAATCATCCCAAGCATACTCAGCACAGCTTAGTGTAACAAACCATGTAGGAGTTCCCAAGTTCCGTAGCATACATTTCAGTTCTCCATGTCGACGGTATCAATATTCATTAGTCCCACGCTGACATGCCTTCAGATTAATCAACTGAGATTCTAAATGATCATCTCTCTGATGCACTTTATCCATAAAATCCTTTGCAATTACATTTTGAAGATGCTGCCCTGTTTTTAAAATGTGATTTACTGCATATGAATATCCAGACAAGTCACTTTCAAACAGAAGATGAAACATATAAGGGATACATTGTCGAAATCTTGGATCTTCTGCATATAATCTTGTTGTCCGATATTCA
This sequence comes from Triturus cristatus, assembly GCF_964204655.1. Classification (NCBI taxonomy): domain Eukaryota; kingdom Metazoa; phylum Chordata; class Amphibia; order Caudata; family Salamandridae; genus Triturus; species Triturus cristatus. The sequence goes on along the minus strand of NC_140584.1, from coordinate 755,830,133 downwards.
GATGCAGGAATCTGCACAGGACGTTCATCATAACGTCCACCTTTTCCTGTTGGAAACAACTGCGGGAAACAACGAGCTTCCAAGCTCTCTTCCCATACACTCATGGGACTTCCTGTTGCTTTTTTCATTTGAAATAACTCAATTGTATTCCCCATCACCTCTTTGGAATGAAGAGGATGTACACTGTAATATTCATAGATCTCTTCACATCTGGACATGTCCACTTTTTCTATTTGTCCACTTATTGTTTCAGTATCTTCTGCTAAATCTATTTCTTCTTCTCCAACAAACACATTTCTATAGTACTCATTACTTTTTAACAGATACAATGACGCCTTTTGCACTTTTGTAACATCCACTAACTCTTGCCAAATTTTCTTATTCTTAGTAGGAACACCATTAACTAGAATGACTAGTGGCTCATTTTCTGCATGGTCTACACCAATAGTTTCAATATTTTTCCTTAAATCTAACGGTAAATACACAACTCTTCCTTTCAATCCTCTTTGCAACTCTGATGGAGGTAATTTACCTGTTTTGGGCTCCATACGAACAATACCCTGAAACGGGTGAACACATTGTATGAGAATAGACTCGTACGTATTTAAATCTATCAGCTCTGGTGAAATAGCAACCAACTCTAGATTATTATAAACAGCTCTAGCAGGCATTTTATTCTCATCTAATTTGTTATAACAATATTTGCAAATACGCTGCTCAGATCCCAAATCAAAACAATCCTCTACCAACAAATAAGTTGCAAATTCCATCCACTTATCATTATCTTATATTTCACTTTTTAAATACAGAATGACACCCCTAGTCTGATTTTTATAGTGACTTCGCCGACAACAAATACAAGAATCATTTGGTCTTTCTCAATAACTAGATATATCTAAAGTCTAGCAGATATATCAAAAGGGGTCCAGGGGAAAATATTTATAGACCAATAGGTTTCTAACCCCCTAATTTTCAATATGTTATAACTACAAAATAGGAAACCTATGGTCAAAGCTTAAGAAATCAGAAAGCAAGTGAGTACTTTTACTAGTGAAAATGAATCCCATCAGCCACCTAGGTAGCAACCCACATCATCTGGGATCCAATGGCCCTTACTGTGCCCTCCAGAAAGAACAGGGGCAACAGCATGAACGGGCAACTAGAACCTTACTCACGGTTTAAGATATAGTATCTACCATAGTTCAAAAAAGATGTAGTTTATTTGTTAGTGGTGGTGAGGGAAGCAGTGCAATGAAAAAGTGAAAATTAAAATCATCTACTGAAACAGATATAATACTTTATTGGTTCTGTTCGAGTGACGAAATAAAACCAGTGCAAGAGCTGTTTTGAAAAAATAACTGCTCACGTCCAGTTGGTAAAGAGGGTCTACATGTTTCAGCCTCTAGATTATGTGGTAATCAGGCTTTCGTCAGTACCTAAGAACTTTTGCTACTGCTATATGTTTGTGTGTAATACCCAAAAGTGAAAAAAACACAGTGAATGAAAATTATACAACCTACTTGGGTTGCGGATTATATCATTCAACACTCTTTTTGACTTTTTCAGGAGTGTTCGTCCATTTCCTAAAAGTAAAAAGACATTAAATGCCAGTTATAATACAACCACCTGCTTCATCATTTATAGCTATGTTTAAAGGGTCCTTTAGCAACTCTTAGTACAACTATGTGATTCACAGTGTACATTTAAAGCAACCCACAAAGAAACAAAAACAAAACGCTTACCCGTCAATATACGGGGGCGCTCCTCTCCTCACCAGGCATCCGCTCTGAGAAATGAGGCCCCGCTCTAAATGAACATAAACGGGTATATAGCTTGTTGGAAAAATCACACGTGTATTGAACAAAATCCAATAAGAACAAGCACATTTATTGCCAGATGTCCAAACAAAGAGAAATTAAAAAGTTGCAATGATGCAGCCCAAAATCACTGCCTCTTTCATTTGTAAATGCAACGCATTTCTAAGAGCACATAGCCAGAAGACACTCGACTTCAAAGGCTCACAATAAGGTATAGGTAATATCAAACCATGGTTGGATGTCCGATAATGTCGTATAACAAAAAAGGGGGGGCATCAGCCGTGTAGTTGTGTCAACACATGTTCACTAAAGCGAAGCTCGATAAAGCACATGCTGTTTACTACGACATTGTCATTATCAATAAAGGCCGTGGCAGCTCAGTGGTTTCCTAATAAAGACAGGACACTGCTACGCAATAAAAAATTGTCTAAATCTCTGTCTTTGATTATTTAGTGGAGGGTCATCCGAATCATTTAACAGACCCATACGTCGTCTGACATTGTAAAAAACTGGAGAGTTAACAACACGTAAGTAGATGAAAACACCAAATTAATAATCGATGCCTATAGATCTATACAATGGACTAACCTGTCCGTCAGTACCCCGATCTTTAGTAGAGCAGGAAGGGGAGGCGACGACGCGTGTGTACTAATGGTTTAAATGCACAGGCTTCCTGGTGCAAAACTCCCGCGTCAGAGCTGCGCGCCGGTGCCAAGGCATCATGGGAATCTTAGTTTATTTCTTGCGGAGAAGTCCACAATTACTCGCACGACGCTCTTTGTTGTAATCTGTTCCCGTTCCCTCCTCCCCCCCCCCTTTCCTCGCCATATGGGTTTGCCCAGCTGTAGAATGTTGGGGCTGAAGCTCAAGTTAGAATGTTGGGATTATAGAGCGAGAGGTTGAAGGATCCGCTTCAATAAACCTCTTCTCCTGAACTTCTCTGGATTGGAGTACTTATTTACAACAATCTTTTGGCGACGAGTCAACTTACCGTGCTGGGGACGGTCTGGATCTTTCCCCCAGTGTCATTCTGCCTTTCGTTGGGTTTCCTGGTCGCTGGCTGTCCGTCGATCCCAAGGTGCTGTGCCTTCCATTGTTCCAGTCGCGAGTTGTCATTGCTCGCTCTCTTCAAGTGGCCGCCTGTGTGTGTGATCGTTTCTCACGTCACACTGAAATGCTGCCGACTCCGTTTCTGGTGAGTCCTTGGCTGCCCTGCTTCTCAGCGTTGTTCCCTTTGAAGTTTTGCTGCCTGCCGTGGTGCGCCCATTTCCGTCGCGGGAGCCCGTTGCCTGCTGTTGAGTTGCAGGGAGGAGCTGTTGTGTCCTGGAGTCTCGGGGCGGTTGGCTGCTTCGTAGCGGTTTGTGTGCTCTGGTGCTGGCGTTCACTTCCTGCTCTCCGCTCCTGAAGGTGACTGCCTCCTTTGCCTGAAATCTTGCGGTGGTGGGTGCTTTGCGATCCCTGGACAGTTCTGAGGCGGCGTTCGCTTCATGCTCCTGTGGGGATGTCCGTTTTCTTGAAGTTTCCGCCCCTCCTCTGACCTGATCTTACAGAGGACGTTCCGAAGCGAGACACTGCTCCTCATCTTCACCAGCACTGCTCCACCTGCTGGGGGACTATAACATTGCACTTTCAGCGTGTGAAACTCTCCTCAGAATTAATATCAGCCTGCTTCGAATTTATCGCTGACAGGCTCAGCTCAAGCATATGTTTATGGTCCCAGTAATTCATTGCTTTACCTACTGATCCCGTTTTCCATTACACAGTTGCGCCAAACTGGGTGGTATTACTTGCGTTTTGCCAGTAACCTCCTTTTTTCTTCTTCTATTGTTTTGCTTTTTCTCCTATTTCAAGGCTTTATTATTCTTTTCTTTCTATTTTCTCACTCTTATTATTCTTTTCTTTCTATTTTCTCACTCTTCTCCCCTATTTCTTTTGTTTTTCTTCTTCCTCTTCCACGTTTATCCATTATGTCCGCATTTGCAATGTCTCAACCCCCTCGTTCCTTGATGAGAGTGGGGATCCTGTGATTCCATGGAAAAAATGGGTAAACCTATTTGAATCCTACCTTATTGCCATTGGGGGTGACAGATTTTCTGCGGTACGTAAACAACATGTCCTACTGCATAATCTGGGGAAGCAAGGGAGGGAAATTTTTGATGACCTACCTGATTCTATTGTTGAAAATGTAAATGCGGGGACAGTGGGTGAGGGAGATGTCCAACATGATGTGTATCAGTTAACATTATTGAAATTGGAAGCGCAATTTGGTGACAAAATTAATATTGTTTTAGAACGTCACAAATTTTTATTGCGTATTCAAGGGAAAAATGAAAAAGTGATAAATTACATAGCTGTTCTGAGGGGTTTAGCCTCTACGTGCGAATTTGGTATGTTAACCGAGTCTCTAATTAGGGATCAGCTAGTAAGATGTACTAGTAACCAAAAAATTCAAGAAAGACTACTCGCAGAAGCCCCAGATTTGAAACACGCAATTGATATTGCTAAAAGCATAGAGCATACAGCTTATTGTATGAACGAAATGAAGGAAGCTGTTGAGGTAAAACAAGTTGCGGAGAACAGTGTACACAAAATCTCCAGTAAAGACAACAAACACAAGCCTCCATTTTCTGGCCCTGACGTACACACTGCATCGGGTAACAAACCTAAATGTTACAGGTGCGGAAATCCCAATCATCTGGCCAACAGCATGAATTGTCCTGCAAGGGGCGTTGTATGTAGCAAGTGTAAGAAAAGAGGTCATTTCTCTAAAGTGTGTCATAATGCAAAAAACAATGTCACCCACATGATAGGGAGTGATCTGGATCCACAACTCCTTAGCGAAGATATCGTTTTCCAAGTATCCAACTTTTCTGAATGCAATGGCACTTCCTACCCAAGGTGCGAAATATTGTTGGACAATATTAAGTATGAGGTTTACGCAGATTCTTGTTCCCCATATACACTCGTAAACGAAGCTACGTTTCTGGCCAATTCGGGGGCACGGGTGTATAGTCTTTTGCCTCCAGACATCAAACCAGGGGGATATAATCAAGATCCCATACCACTTGTGGGGATGCTACTCATGAACATTGACTTTAAAGATAGATCGACCGTGGGGAAAGTTTACATCACAAAAAATGGTTCTAATCTACTTGGATGGAAACACCAAAAGGATTTGGGAATCAAACTAGACCCTAACGCGCCTGAACCTGTGTACCTGATCGACAGGTCCAACATTGGGATGGAAATCTGCAATAAATTCCCAGAGGTATTTACAGACAAACTAGGACTCCTAAAAGGTTTCCTCCACAAAATCAAACAGTGCCAAACCTATCGTCCACAAACCAAGGTCCATCCCACTTTTGACAAGAGAACCGCTCAAGAAGGAGCTGGACAGATTGGAAGAGTGCAATATCATAGAAAGAATTGAGAGCTCTGAATGGTTGGCGCCCATCGTGGTAGCAGCTAAGGGTGGAAACAAGGGTATCCGTCTATGTGTTGACCTTAGGGATTTGAACTCTAATATTTGGGTGGACAGACACCCCCTCCCCAACATTAACGAAATGCTGTCTGCCATCCATGGGGCAAAAGTCTTTACAGTTCTAGACCTATCCTCAGCATACCACCAAGTCGCTCTCCATCCGGAATCTAAACCTCTCACTTCTTTCATAACCCCGCATGGGGCTTATCAGTTTTCCAGATTGCCTTTTGGTCTGGCATCTGCTGCGGCAGTATTCCAACGTGTCATGCAATACATACTGCAAGGTCTGGGAAAAGTTCTTTGTTTCCAAGACGACATTCTGATTCATGGTTCATCAGCTGAAGAACATAATAAAACTCTGGAAGCGGTGTTGACCAGACTCAGTAAAGCAGGTTTCCCCACTCAGAAAGACAAATGCAAAATTGGGGTGGAATCTGTGGTCTATCTCGGTCACACCATCTTAAGCGAGGGAATCAAACCCAAATCCAGTTTGGTAGACTCTGTTAAACTAGCCCCAGCGCCCAGCAATAAGGATGAGCTCAAATCATTTCTGGGTTTGGCGGAATATATGTCCAAGTTCGTCAAAAACTTTGCAGATCAGGTGCTTCCCCTCAGAGAGTTGCTGAAGAAGGGATCTAAGTTTGATTGGAATCAAGATCATCAATCAGCTTTCCAACTCATCAAGGAGGCCATCGTTGATGCACCTATTCTGAGTGCTTTTGACCCCAATGCCAAAACCACTCTTACCACAGATGCTAGCACGAAGGGGTTGGGAGCTTCACTTACGCAGAGGACAAATGGACAAGAGACAGTGATAGCTTTTGCTTCTAGAACATTGAGAGATGCCGAACTAAACTACTCTACAATAGAAAAAGAAGCCTTCGCTTGCTATTGGGCCATAAACCACTTTAAGTATTTCTTATGGGGTATCCCATTTTTGTTGAGAATGGACCACAAACCATTACTACTGTTATTCTCCACTAAACGCCTGGAAAGTACTACTCCACGAATATCTAAATGGGTGCTGAGTCTACAAGGGTTCAACTACTCCTTGTTATTTGTCCCAGGAAGTGACAATAGGGTAGCGGACTGTCTCTCGAGGCTACCTGTGACCTGTGACCTGTGGGGATCCGATGCAAAATCCACCGGAGGAGACAATCCTTTTGGTTGAAATTCCGGCCATCAATCGTGAGGAGTGGGAGAAATCCTTAAGAGATGACAGTGAACTTGTTACATTAAGAAACATGATTCGCAGAGGTTGGCCTGTTAACAAGTCTGAGGTGCCGGAATCTATCCGCCAATTCTGGTCTGTGCAAGATGAACTGTCCATTGTAAAAGACCTAATTTGTAGAGGAAGTAAGATCATTCCTCCGAAAAACATGTATGAAAGAATAATTCAGATTGCACATGAGGGCCACCCGGGGAGGAGCATGACGAAAAGCAAGATCAGGCAGCACTATTGGTTCCCCGGTATGGATTCACGAGTGGAGGATCAAGTAAAGAATTGCGCAGCCTGTGGCTCCAGTGACAAAGCCAAAGTTGTCCGCAAATCACCGCTATCCCCAGTTGAAGTCCCCACCACACCCTGGGAAAAGTTGGGTTTGGATATAATTGGTCCCCTAAATCTGCTGAACCAATCTCATAGGTTCATGTTCGTTCTTATTGATTACCACTCTCATTGGATTGTAACGAGAATGGTATCTTCCATCACTACAGCGTCGTTGTTAAATTTTCTGAGAGATACCTTTTCTAAAGAGGGTATACCAGGCGTCATAATAACTGACACCGGGGTCCAATTCGCCTCAGAAGAAATGAAGCAGTTTTTTTCCACACTGTCCATCACACATCTCAGGTCCCCGCTCTACTGTCCCAAAGCCTATGGACTGGTGGAATGGGCAAACAGGATGTTAAAGGACCCCATTCAGCTTGCATCGAGCTCCCAGGTACCGGTGGAGGAGGCCATTAGGAAAAGGCTGTGGTTGTATCATACGACTCCCAATGCTGTCTCAGGAGTGTCACCGTTTGTTTCACTCAAAGGTAGGAACCCTGGTTCTAAACTTACTCCTAACTGGCTAAACGGAGGAACTCCTGTTTGGGTGGACAGAGACTCTGTGTTGGAGAAAACTCAGAAACATCAACAAGAGTACAAGCACAGGTACGACAAAAAATGGTGGAGAGAAGGCCAATGGGTGGTTGTTAAGAAACCTTCTCTGTCTAAATCCAAGATCTCCTCATTTTCCAAACCACTGAGGATAACTTGTGTTAACAACAATTCAGTAGTGCTAGAAGATGGAGGCACGTGGAGCATGGACAACATAGCTGGTTGTCCAAGCACTCTTGGTTCCAAGGCCACCTGTGGTGATGATCAAAGTCTTGCAACGTCCAGTAGTGAGGAGCCCAAAGTTGCAAGGGTACGTGACTACAAAATGTAACCATACTCAACTCATTCCATCCGCCTTAGAGGGTTTGCTAGGTGAATTGAAATGTTGTGGGATCGCATTTCTCCTGTATTTCTCTATTTACCCTTTAGGCCTTGGGGAATGTTTATCTTATTAACTGATGTCTGTTTTTAAATTTCTCTGTCCAGCAGGGAGATGTGCTGTAATCTGTTCCCGTTCCCTCCTCCCTTTCCCCCCCCCACCTCCTTTCCTCGCCATATGGGTTTGCCCAGCTGTAGAATGTTGGGGCTGAAGCTCAAGTTAGAATGTTGGGATTATAGGGCGAGAGGCTGAAGGATCCGCTTCAATAAACCTCTTCTCCTGAACTTCTCTGGATTGGAGTACTTATTTACAACACTCTTGTATTGCAGCTGCGTGCCTCAGCCGCGGGATCATAATAATATTAGTCCCTTTCACTAGAGGAACATGAGCCAGCGGATGACACCAGCGCTCATAGAACATTGTATAAATATACCCGCTCGCTTAGACCAACATCTCCCAGTACCGCACTGAGGCATCCTGGGAGTTGTAGTCCATCTGCCAGGGGCAAATAAACAATGCTAGCGAAAAACAGCACTCTCATATACCGACATCTTCATATTAGGCCACCCAGTATATTGAAACACAATCATGAGAAAGCCTACCAAAAGATTTTAACGGGGTTTTAAAGAAGAAGTAGTCTTAACCAAATCTGAGGTGCTTACACTCTACTGCTATTGGTCACTTGTTAATAAACTAACTTACTCCTTTCCTTTTGTACTTTCAGAAGTGCACTCCAAGTGGTACTGGCATACAACACAATATCATCTTGCTGGGATGTTCAGATTCTTGAGAAGACCTACAATGCTATCCATGATATTTCATCATTCAATCCCTGTGTATAACTTTTGAGTTAATAAACCCATCTCTGTTCTTTCTTAAAGAGAAAACGTGTACTATCGCTTATATGTGGAGGGATGTAAGGTTGTTCAAGCACTAACCATTTCAGATCTTCAGCCTTGTGTTTAAATTCAAGAAAATAATTGGTAAGTCTAGTGGACTGCTTTTTGCACCTAATGGTGCTTTTATGTTCACTGATCCGCAACTTTGTTTTGCGCGTAGTCATCCCTACATAGCGCAGATGACAAGGACAAGTGATGCTGTAGATGACCTTATCTGAATTACAATTAGTATGTTTTTTCAGAATCCATGGTCTCATCGTCCCTATATCCACATGTTTGATCTGTTGATTTTGCAGACATACTGAGCAAGAACCGCAGGGAAAATGACCTTGCACTGCAGGTAAGTTCCACAAGGTGTTAGTTGTTGTAGTTGTTACATTCTTAGGTCTTGTATGTACCAGGCTATCACGTATGCTGATGCCTCTTTTAAAAGAAAAGAGTGGAGATGGAAGGGACTCCGATCCTATATTCAAAATACGCCAATGTTTGCGTATAGTCTTTTGTACCTGATTGGTAAAGGTACTGAAAGTATGAACAAAGGTTAGTCTACTCAACGGTGGTTTCTTGATTGGATGTTCTAAGAGGGCCTCACGGTTATTATTGGAGGCTCTCTTCCAGGCTTTCTTTACCAACTGTTGGGGGTAACCACGGTCCCTCAAATCTCTTGACAGATTTTTTGCATGTCTCTGAAAATTGTGTTGTTCGGAACAATTTCTTCGTACACGAAGAAACTGGCCTACTGGCAAATTCTCTCGCAGAACCTTTGGGTGGTGACTTGTAAAAGTACATTGGGAGCAAGACCCTCTTCCTCCGAACACGAGGAGTAACAACAGCCCAGTACAAGCACAAATCTTGCCCCTGGCAGATAGACTACAACTCCCAGGATGCCTCAGTGCGGTACTGGGAGATGTTGGTCTAAGCGAGCGGGTATATTTATACAATGTTCTATGAGCGCTGGTGTCATCCGCTGGCTCATGTTCCTCTAGTGAAAGGGACTAATATTATTATGATCCCGCGGCTGAGGCACGCAGCTGCAATACAAGAGCTTTGTGCGAGTAATTGTGGACTTCTCCGCAAGAAATAAACTAAGATTCCCATGATGCCTTGGCATCGGCGCGCAGCTCTGACGCGGGAGTTTTGCGCCAGGAAGCCTGTGTATTTAAACCATTAGTACACACGCGTCGTCGCCTCCCCTTCCTGCTCTACTAAAGATCGGGGTACCGACGGACAGGTTAGTCCATTGTATAGATCTATAGGCATCGATTATTAATTTGGTGTTTTCATCTACTTACGTGTTGTTAACTCTCCACTTTTTTACAATGTCAGACGACGTATGGGTCTGTTAAATGATTGGGATGACCCTCCAGTAAATAATCAAAGACAGAGATTTAGACAATTTTTTATTGCGTAGCAGTGTCCTGTCTTTATTAAGAAACCACTGAGCTGCCGCGGCCTTTATAGATAATGACAATGTCGTAGTAAACAGCACGTGCTTTATCGAGCTTCGCTTTAGTGAACATGTGTTGACACAACTACACGGCTGATGCCCCCCCTTTTTTGTTATACGACATTATCGGACATACAACCATGGTTCGCTATTACCTATACCTTATTGTGAGCCTTTGAAGTCAAGTGTCTTCTGGCTATGTGCTCTTAGAAATGCGTTGCATTTACAAATGAAAGAGGCAGTGATTTTGGGCTGCATCATTGCAACTTTTTAATTTCCCTTTGTTGGGACGTCTGGCAATAAATGTGCTTGTTCTTATTGGATTGTGTTCAATACACATGTGTGATTTTTCCAACAAGCTATATACCCGTTTATGTTCATTTAGAGCGGGGCCTCATTTCTCAGAGCGGATGCCTGGTGAGGAGAGAAGCGCCCCCGTATATTGACGGGTAAGCGTTTTGTTTTTGTTTCTTTGTGAGTTGCTTTAAATGTACACTGTGAATCACATAGTTGTACTAAGAGTTGCTAAAGGACCCTTTAAACATAGCTATAAATGATGAAGCAGGTGGTTGTATTATAACTGGCATTTAATGTCTTTTTACTTTTAGGAAATGGACGAACACTCCTGAAAAAGTCAAAAAGAGTGTTGAATGATATAATCCGCAACCCAAGTAGGTTGTATAATTTTCATTCACTGTGTTTTTTTCACTTTTGGGTATTACACACAAACATATAGCAGTAGCAAGCGTTCTTAGGTCCTGACGAAAGCCTGATTTCCACATAATCTAGAGGCTGAAACATGTAGACCCTCTTTACCAACTGGATGTGAGCAGTTATTTTTTCAAAACAGCTCTTGCACTGGTTTTATTTTGTCACTCGAACAGAACCAATAAAGTATTATATCTGTTTCAGTAGATAATTTTAATTTTCACTTTTTCATTGCACTGCTTCCCTAACCACCACTAACAAATAAACCACATCTTTTTTGAACTACGGTAGATACTATATCTTAAACCGTGAGTAAGGTTCTAGTTGCCCGTTCATGCTGTTGCCCTGTTCTTTCTGGAGGGCACAGTAAGGGCCATTGGATCCCAGATGATGTGGGTTGCTACCCAGGTGGCTGATGGGATTCATTTTCACTAGTAAAAGTACTCACTTGCTTTCTGATTTCTTAAGCTTTGACCATAGGTTTCCTATTTTGTAGTTATAACATTTGGTCTTTCACCTAAAATTACCTTAAACTTTGTGATTTCATCCTCAAATTTTTCTGTAATTACGGGTTGTACATTGTCTTCAACATTTTGTTCTACTAATGTGTCAGTTTCTTCACTCTCTTGCTGAGGACCAAAGTAACAAAACTCAATATCATCACAGACCTGCTTCACATCTGATACTGACCCACGCAAAAGAGCACTGTTCAACTCACTTAACTTTAGTGCTGGACTTTTTGCATAATACAACCTTCTCACTAACTTCCGCATTTGAGTATGATGTACTGCCAGCATTCTGAAATGGTGCAAAAACACTTTGACAAACTTTCCTAGAAAGACAAGCCAGAGAATGACCTTGCAAACCAGTATGTTTTCTCACTCTGCAAGGGTCTAGTCCTTGCAACAGCTTAATCTTTTGCTTTATGCTTTTTTTTAGTATAGGCTCGTAAGAAACTACATAATTTTTCAATAGATTCCTGTCGTACACTGCAAATACTACTGCAATCCCAAGTGTACACAGGGTTTTTAGCACGTCTCCCTAAAACTTCATCAGCTATCACTTCTTCTGCATTTCTTTCAACCATTTTCTCTTTCTCAATTGGACAACCGTCTCTAACCTCATAACCTCTACCACTGGTGTCAACTGCATACAATAATTTTTCGCTCTGTGAATAACTCTCTTCGTTAAAAAAAGGCTCTGAACTGGAACTGTGTTTCCATTCTCTCAAAAAAACATCACAATCTTTTTTTATGAATAGCTCTTTTCCTCCTACTTTTGGCCTTCATTACATGGATTGGTTTATCTAGTGATCGAATTCTGTTTAATACTAAAATAAACAGTTTCCTTTTTATTTCAAAAGCCTTTTCCACAATGTTTTCAATATACTTCTTCTTTTTATAAAATAAAGCTCTCTTTTATATTTCGTTCACCTCTTTCAGCAAATTATGCACTACTCTCTTGTAAAATATTTTTTTGCGTAACTCCTTATACTGATTTTGCCTTCTTTTACCATACTTTATCTCCTTTGACTGACCATTTGCTTTTTTGCTTTTCCCCTTATTTTGAATTTTTTTCTTAGTTGAAGCATTCTCAGTAGTTCCAGCATTATGTACATTCTGTTTGGTCCTACAAACATTTTCAATAAATTGCTTTGTGATCTTACCAGAAGATTTTTTCCTTTTAGCCACATTATCTTGTACATTCAATACTTGTGGTTGATGCTTCTTCAAGTAATCCTCCTGCCTCGGTCATTTTCTTTTTCTTTTTTTTTCTGGCATGATTTCTCAATTTTAACGTTGAAAAACAGTATCTGTAAAAAAGAATCACAAATAAATGTATATTAATAACTTTCAAATTTATACTATTCTATTACTGTAGAAACACATTTTATATAAAAACTGACTAAGAAACTAAAACCCTGAAGCACAAGTGTGACAATGGTTAAAACACTACATGCATAGTGCATACTACTTTGAAGCAGTTCATGCCCTAAAGCCTACCTCACTAAAAGACTACATGCTAACTGACTGAATGATTACAGTACTATAAGGAGACAGACTGGGTGAGTGACAGGGTGTTTGCTAGAAGTATATGAATACTGACTGGGAAATTGAAGGTGTGAAAGACAAGTGTGTAGGTGGTTAGAAGACTGCATGCATAGTGAATAGGCGTTTGAAGCAGTCCATGTGCTAAGGCCTGGCTCACTGCATGAGTACTTGGGTACTGACTGAATGATTAGAGTACTGCAAGGAGAATGCCTGGGTAAATGTATAAGTGGTTGGCTTTTGGCGCAGTGAATGGATTAGTACTTGGTACTGAATGAGTCACTAGAGGAGTGCAAAGGGAGTGACAGGATGTTTGCTGGACTGTATGGATACTGACTAGGGAATTGAAGGTGTGAAAGACAAGTGTGTAGGTGGTTAGAGGACTGCATGCATAGTGGATAGGGGTTTGATGCAGTCCATGTGCTAAGGCCTGGGACGCTGAATGAGTACTTGGGTACTGACTGAATGATTACAGTACTGCAAGGAGAGTGCATGGGTGAATTTATAAGTGTTTGGGTTTTGGCGCAGTGAATGGATTAGTACATGGTACTGAATGGGTCACTAGAGAAGTGCAAGGGGAGTGACAGGGTGTTTGCTGGAGTGTATGTATACTGACTGGGGAATTGAAGGTGTGAAAGACAAGTATGTACATGGTTAGAGGACTGCATGCATAGTGGATAGGCGTTTGAAGCAGTCCATGTGCTAAGGCCTGGCTCAGTGCATGAATACTTGGGCACTGACTGAATGATTAGAGTACTGACAGGAGAGTGCCTTGGTGAATTTATAAGTGTTTAGAATTTGGCACAGTGAATGGATTATTACATGGTGCTGAACGGGTCACTGGAGAAGTATAAGGAGAGTGACAGAGTGTTTGTGGGAGCTGTATGAATTCTGTCTGTAATATTGAAGGTGTGAAAGACAAGTATGTAGGTGGCTAGAGACCTACATGCATAGTAGATAGACGTTTAACAGTCCATAGAGTAACACTTGGATCACTGCAAAACTACCTGAGTACTAACTGAATCATTACAGTACTACAAAATGAGTGACTGGGTGAATCTTTTTAAGTTTTTTGGTTTTGGTCCAGTGAATAGATTAGTACTTAGTGCCATATGAGTCAGTGGATGTGTGCAATTGAAGTGACAGAGTGTTTATTGGAGTTTATAGATACTGACTGGGAAATTGAAGGTCTGAAAGACAATTGTGTTGGTACTTAGAGGCCTCCATGCATAGTGGAAACACGTTTGAATCAATCTATGTGCAAAGGCCTGTCTCACTCCATTAGTACTTGGGTACTGACTGAATGATTATACTATTGCAAGAAGAGTGCCTGGGTGAATTTATAAGTGTCTCAGTTTTGGCGCAGTGAATGCATTACTACATGGTGCTGAATGGGTCACTGGAACAGTGCAAGGGGAGTGACAGAATGTTTGCTGGAAGTACATGGATACTGACTGGGGAATTGAAGCTGTTAAAGACAAGTGTATAGTATGTTAGAAGACTGCATGCATACTGCACAGACATTTGAAGAAGTCTATGTGGTAATGCATGGTTCACAACATGAGTACTTGGAAACTGACTAAATCATTAGACTACTGCTAGGACAGTGCCTGGGTAAAACTTTTAAATTTTCAGTTCTGGTGCAGTGAAGAGAATAGTACATGGTACTGAATCAGTCACCGGATGAGTGCAAGATGACTGACAAGATGTTTATTGAATTATATAGATACTGACTAGTTAAATAAAGAAGTGAAAGACAAGTGTGTAGGTGACTAGAAGCCTGTATGCATACTGTATAGGGTTTAAAGCAGTCCATGTTGAAAGGCCTGGCTCACACCATGAGTACTTAGACACTGACTGAATGATTCAAGTACTGCAAAGAGAGTGCCTGGGAGAATTTATAAGTGTTTGGGTTTTTGCGCAGTGAATGAATTAGTACATGGTGCTGAATGGGTCACTAGAGGAGTACATGGGGAGTGACAGGGTGTTTGCTTGAAGTGTATGGATACTGACTGTGGAATTAAAGGTATGGAAGAGAACTATGCAGATGGTTAGAGAACTGCATGCATAGTAGATAAGCATTTGAATCAATGCATGTGCACAGGCCTGTCTCACTCCATTACTACTTGAATATTAACTGAATGTTTACAGTATTGCAAGGACAGTTCCTCGGTGAATACATAAGGAATGACTACCTTTTAATTCTACCTAAACTTGAGAACAGGATATTTTTTAAGCAGTTATGCATTTTCAAAGAAATGAAGTTCTCAAATGCTTCTCTCACAGTGGTTCCCAAATGCACACAGACTCACAGTGTGATTTTAGACAAGCACCACTATCCCTTGGAGTTTACCAAAACTCATTCACTACTGTGGAAGGGGTAAGGGGACTGCACACAAGCTACATATTTCAGAACTGCACTTTAGTGTCAAAGCCTGACTCATTTAATCAAAGCATAATCAAAAACTGCCTTCTAATACTACTAAAACTTGACAACAAGACAGGTTTTAAAACAGTTATCTGTCAGCAAATACACGATGTTACCAAATGCTTCTCTCACAGTGGTTCCCAAATGCACACAGACTCACAGTGTGATTCTAGACAAGCAACACTATCCCTACCAGTTTACCAAAACTCGTTCACTACTGTGCAAGGGGTAAGGGGACTGCACACAATCTACATATTAAAGTACAGCACATTACTGTCAAAGCACGACTCATTTTATCAATGCATAAGCAAAGACTGGCTTCTAATGCTACTAAAACTTCACAACATGACAGGTTTTAAAACAGTAATCTGTCAGCAAATATACGATGTTACCAAATGCTTCTCTCACAATCCTTACCCAAATGCACACAGACTCACTGCGTGATTCCAGACAAACAACACTATCCCTTGCACTATACCAAAACACATTTCTTCATCTAGAAGGAGTACTACATTTTAGTGTAAAAACATAACTCATTTCACAAATTCATAAACAATCACTGATTTCTAATTGTACCAAAATATCAAAACAGCAGTTATCTCCCTGCAAACACATGAAAAACACAAATGCTTATCACAAAAGACCTCCTCTCAATTAAATGGCTCACCTTTCAAGTAGTTTTGTAGATTAAGAAGTATATCAGTCACACACCAGATTTTCTTATACAGAATCTCTGCACTGTGCACTTGTCGGCAAAACCAAAGAATGGAAAAGTTTCCCTCTCTTTTTCCCCACATATACATGTAAACATCAAATCACATTCCTTCCCACATGAATTCAAAACCAAACACACATTTCCATTGGTTAAACATTTCAACCCTTTCCAAATGACATAAATTTGAACCCTTTCCCCAATCTGCCTTCTGCCTGTTACCATAGAAACAGGTCATGGAACACTGTACTGAGCACACAGGTCACAAGTTCAGCACACAATGTTGCTAATCAAGACAGCAAGTGTGCTTGACTTTTCAGCATATCAGCTTATCATATATAATGTTACTTACAATCAGTTTTTGTTAACCAATAAGAATCATGCGTTTAAAAAACAGAAATAGGCACCCTACCTTTCAGTGTAGAAGGTTGTCAAACAACCAATGATTTCTTGTCTTTTTTCAAAACTGCATCTTAGCCACCATTTTAGAAAAATCTTACTTTCCAAACTGCTATTTCATTTACAGAGACCACCTGAGTGCATCCAGACCTCCTTTCAAGATGCTTAGAGTGTGGATTGTGGGACACAGCTATATTTTCTGGAGCCAAAGGTATGCAGAAAACAAAGGCATTCACAACGACCTAGGTTTGCCAAATGTAGACATTAAATGGATTGGACAGAGAGGGTTAAAGTGGCACCAATTGATGCCATTGGTGAAATCCTTCATGCATATCCAACACCCTGACCTCATAATAGAGCACTGTGGTGGCAATGACCTAGGCACTTTGACTGGGGTAGGTCTGGAAATGCTTATGAAGGACACCTTTGCAGAACTGATTTCACTTTTCCCCAAAACTGCCTTTGTGTATTCTAACATATGCCAAAGGCAGAAATGGAACTGGTCCGATCATTTTTGTCCACAAATTGAGAAAACTCGGAACCATGTGAATAAATCTGTTTCTGCTTTTCTCCGAGACTATAGAATGGGGTCCATTTTCAATAACAATCTGCGCTTTCATATGCAAGAGATGTATAGGAGAGATGAAGTACACTTTGCTGATGAAGGAAACAGAGTCTTCCTCAACAACTTTAGACTCTGTATAGGTACTTACTTATAAGTACCAAAAACTCTCAATGTACACAACGGCTCTTTTTAGAGCCACTCAAGAACAAAACACTTAAGCTTGATGTTTATCTCTCAAAAATGACATTTTTTTTTTCCTTGGATCCGCGCACCCAACGCGATAGGAACCGCTCACCCAACGTGAGAGAATCCGTGCGCCCAACGCGATAGGATGCGCGCACCCTGCGTGCATTTCGCCGTTTTTTGTTTTTTTTTAAAAAGGGGGCCCCAGGGGGTCCTTCTGGGACCCCCTAAGCAGATCTAGAGGGTCAGAGTATTTCCACTCTGCCCCTTTATATGTTTTACACACTTATTCCCCTTGCTTCTTCAGCCTCGCTTCTACCGAGGCAGAAAATGGCCGCCAACAGTTCCTGGTTTCGAATGTAGAGAGACACTCGACAGCCAATTAACATTCAGCGCGTGATCGTCAGGGTGCGTGCTCGGTTCGGGGAGGGTAGATAATATCTACAATATCTATATATATATCTATATATATATATAATATATATATATAGATATATATATAGATATATAGATATTATCTACTGGCGGTCGCAAGTAGATAGTTATAGTTAGGACCTATTTTCCATAGGAAACACGCAACATTCTATTCCCAATAAGTCTGGCGCCGATTGACGAATCTTCGCGAAATTTTCCAAACGTTTGGCCAGCTCCGCTCTGACCCTGAAAGTTTCGTGGTGGTTTGTTAAGCGGGGGCCGAGAAAAAAGGGAGGTCCCAAAACATGTTTTCCCCATGCAATTTCCCATAGGATCTGTTGTCGCAGCTATAGCCCGAACTGCTGAATGGAATTACACCACATTTGGCAAAGAGGTAGTCCTCAGTTCAGACTCGTGCCTTTTGCATAAATGGTGTGAATCTGTTCAGTAGTTCCTGAGAAAATTAGGGGAAAAAAGTTAGTGATATCTATGGCCGGGGAGGATCTGCGCACCCTACCCGCACCGTAAGCGCACCCTCCCCGAACCGAGCACGCACCCTGACGATCACGCGCTGAATGTTAATTGGCTGTTGAGTGTCTGTATATATATATGTGTATATATATATATATATATATATATATATATATATATATATATATGTGTATATATTCTACTTGCAGTCGCCAGTAGGTTGTTATAGTTAGAAGCTATTTTCCATAGGAAATCCGCAACATTCTATTTGGAATAATGTTGGCGCCGATTGACAAATCTTCGCGAAATTTTCCAAACTTTTGGCCAGCTCCGGTCCGCTCCTATCCTGGATATTTCACGGTGATTCGTCAAGCGGGGGCCGAGAAAAAAGGGGGGTCCCAAAACATGTTTTCCCATAGGACCTGTTGACGCAGCTACAGCCCGAACTGCTGAACGGAATTACACCAAATTTGGCAAAGAGGTAGTCCTCAGTTCAGACTCGTGCCTTTTGCTTAAATGGTGTAAATCCGTTCAGTAGTTCCTGAGAAAATTAGAGTTAAAAAGATATATCTGGGCGGAGCCTAACCACACATCTCATCGTGAGATCTGATTGGCTGTCAGTACTTCATCCAAGAAGTGTTTTGCAGCCATTTTGGGACCAATATACCTGATAGCACCTCATTAAAAAGCATTGCAGTTAATAGAAGGTTTTAAGACTTTATTTACATTATAAATCATTTGTTGATGGTACCATACTCATTTTAGGAATTGTGGTGTGTTCTAAGGTGATTTTACCATGTGAAAAAGCCTTCTGCTGTGATATCATGAATCATGTTTGAGAGAAAACTATTTTCTCATGATTTTCCCACAGAGGTTTGGAAGGTGATCTATAAGCTAAACTGAGAGCATATTTTCTGTAAATTCACATTATCTTTCTCAGTCATGTGAGAATGAAGTCTGAAATTCTCAGTTAAACATGTACATCCAACAAGGGCAAAGACTGTCAGTTGATTCCTTTGTGTTCTACAGCAGCTTCCCAGAGTATTTTAAAGAACAACTAGAGTGCTAACAGTCCTACTTATGACAAACGTATTGCACACCTGAAGCCATCTTGATTGGAATAAAGTAGTAACTCCTAAAACATTTAATTTAAAAAGGAACAAAATGAGGGGGTTCATTTTGCCATAGAAAGTATGATTGGTGCTGCAGAAAGAAAAATTAGGGCGCATTTTGACTTCTCAAATCCTCTTCTATTTCCTAAAAAAATTCTGACATGCAGACTGAAACATGCACTTTGAATACCAGCAGCAGACTTCCCTGGTGAGCAGTAGCTTTACTACAGTGATCTAATGAGCAAATGTGTGACACATCTGAATGCCTTCTTGATGGAATCAAAGTAAAAAACTGAAAGTATTTCCTACTGAGGAGACTGTAGTAAATTAGGAAATTATGAAACTTCATAACAAATAAGTCTCCCAAAATGGCCACCAGAGACAAAAGAGCCCAAATGTGCCACAAATATCACCCAGATGTAGCCCAAGTATAGCCCAATGACAGAATGTCCCATGGTATTCTAACGAACAACTAGAGCACTAACAGTCTTACTTATGACAAAAGTATGGCACACCTGAAGCCATCTTGATTGGAATAAAGTGGTAACACTTAAAACATTTAATTTTCAAAGGAACAAAATGAGTGGGTTCATTTTGCCATAGAAATTATGATTAGTGCTGCAGAAAGAAAAATTAGGGCACATTTTGACTTCTCAAATCCTCTTCTATTTCCTAAAAAAATTCTGACATGCAGACTGAAACATGCACTTTGAATACCAGCAGCAGACTTCCCTGGTGAGCAGTAGCTTTACTACAGTGATCTAATGAGCAAATAGAGTGCTAACATTCAGAATTTATTGCAAATGTGTGACACATCTGAATGTCTTCTTGATGGAACCAAAGTAAAAAACTGAAAGTATTTCCTACTGAGGAGACTGCAGTAAATGAGGAAATTAGGAAACTTCATAACAAATAAACCACCCAAGATGAACACCAGAGACAAAAGAGCCAAAATGTAGCCCAAATATCACCCAGATGTAGCCCATATGTAGCCCAATGACAGAAGTGTTCAAAACACTTATTTTTTGTGTATTTGCAGTTTTATATAGTGAAGACTTGTCAGGTATTGGAGTGCTTTACATGAGCATTGGTTACATCACACAAGATCAAATTCATTTTGGTTGTAGACATGGGAAGATTAAGTGATTTGACCAGAATCACAGAATGTTGAGCTGAAGCAGAAGCTCCAACCTGGTTCCCCAGTTGCAAAGTCTTCAGCTCTGGAAGTAACACCACATCCTCTCCCCTAAGTGCAACATTTAATCAAGTGGTCAACTGGATAAAAAAACATAAAGATTACAAATAATTTAAAAGTTCTTTGTCGCTATTTGAAAACTCAGAAAATATGTCCTCATTTTAGTTCTTTAGAGCACTAACCATAATTTTGATGCAAATAAGACCTTCTCATATATGTAATTTCTAAAGGAAATGCTCTAGGTATTACAGTTTTGATTACATCAAGATGACGTCAGGCGTTCCACACTTTTGTAATAAATATAGAATGTTAGCAATCTAGTTGTTCATTGGGATACTGTTGAGAGGCAGAGGCCAGGGGCACGGACTCTGAAAATTGAAGGCAGGTAGGAGAGTGCAGAGGCATCAATTTGACCACACTGGGCAGGCAGGAAGGGCAGTGGCAGCACAACAGACTATGGAGGGCAGTGGAAAGGGGGGCAGGGGCAACAAACCAACAATACAGGACTGGCAAGAGAGGCTGTGGCAATATAATAGACCATTGTGGGCAGAAGGAAGAGGCAGTGGTAGTACAACCATACATGCCAACAGACCCGTTTCAGCCAGGAAACGTCCAATGTTTTTAAGCTCAAATGGGCTTTATTTGATCTGTCTCCTGTCTACAATCTCCTCTTTTTCAATGTAACTCAAAGGGGAAAATCAATACCCCAGTTTTTTTTCAAAATCTCCCTCTTACCAAGTTCAAAATGTTCGCAAGTATGGTACATTGGATCATGGTAGGCAGGAGGAATTGGGGTAGGGACATGGACTCGGATAACAGAGGACAGGAGGGACATGGAGAGGTGCACCAAACTGACCCTACAGCGCAGGCATCAGGGTTTGCAGTAGCACAATACACCATACAGGGCATGCGGGACGGGAGTGCAGCACAACAATCCATAGAAAGCAATAGGGAGGGGACAGGACCATGCACATGGACAACAGAGAACAGAGGGTAAAGAGGCAATGGTAGCTAGCTGACCATAATGGACAGACAGGAGAGAAAGCTGCAGCATAACAGACCATAAATGGCAGGAGGGACAGATCAGGGGCATTACAATGGAACAGACAAGCCAGGAGGGAGGGAATAGGGGTCTGCACATGGAAACAGAAGGCTGGAGGCAAGGGGGCAGGGCAGGAGCAGCAAGATGGCCATGGAGGTCAGGCAGGATGGGCACTAGAAACAAGACACACCATGGAAAGCAACAGCAAGACTATGATGGCATACACACAGACCATGGAGGGAAGGTGGGAGGGGGTCAGGGGCAGCTAGCTGACCACCCAGGGAAGGTGGGAGGGGCCATGGCAGCACAGAAGACCATGCATGGCAAGCGGGAGGGTTAGTGGCAGCACAATGGCTATGATGGGCAAGAAGGAGGGTGCAGGGGCATGTACAAAGGACGATGGAGGATAGAAGGGAGGGTCAGGACCTGGGCACAGACAAGAGAGTTCAGGGGAAGGGGCCTCACAACAGACCGCACGGGGCAGGCAGGAGGAGCAGTTGCAGCACAACAGACCAGGGAGGGCAGAAGGGTGTGACAGTAAAATGGACCATGGAGGACAGGAGGAAGGGGATAGGGGCATGGCATGTGGACAGGCAGGGTGGAGGTGGCAGGGACAGGTTACAGTCATCTGACAATGCTAGGCAGGTGGGAGGGGAGTGGCAGCTCAACAGAACACTCAGAGTAGATAGGAGTGGCAGGTCCATGGAACATGGTGGGCAAAAAGGATGGACCAGGGGCATGCACAAAGACATCGGAGGGCAGGGGGGAGGAGAATAGGGGCAGCAAGCTAAGCACAGAGGCTTAGCAGGAGGTCAATGATGGGCCATAGAATTGGTCAATGGAGGGCAGGAGGAGTGGACTGGTACATCATTCTAAATGGAGGGCAGTGGCAGCACATCAGACCATGCATGGCAGGAGGGAGGAGGCTAGTCCATGGATTCAGACAACAGAGGATAGGGAGGAGGTGGATGGGGTAGCAAGCTAACTGTTCAGAGAAGGTGGGTATTAGGAACTTTATTGTTTTTAAAATGTGTGTCTGTGCGAACAACTTAAAATATGAACAAGTATGCAGCATAATCTCACTTTTATTCAGGAAGAAGAGGACGTTTGTGACTGTGACTCTGGGCTCACTTGGCAGAAACACCCCCTGACCCTCCACCCCCATTGCAAAATATAATGCCTGCGAAAAGGGTAGGTGGACGCAGTGTTATATAGAACATAGTCCTGAGAGCACGATTGAAAATGAAAACTAGATATAGTATATGGTACAAACTATGCACCAAAAAGTGTGATATAAGATGAAACGGGTGTGAAATATAATATGCAATACATTGTGCGCAATGACAGATTCATTGGAGAGCGCGAGATAGCACAGGCACTAGCGCGTGCTATGCGATATGCGCCTTGGAGTGTAATATGCACAGGGAAGTGTTGTGTAACCTAACTAGTCTCTAAAGTTGTAATATAAAATATGTGCTGGGGAGCGTAACGTTGCATATGCACTGCGACAAAGATATGGATCCCAGATTGTAATATGTATGGCATAGCGCTGTGCGTTATAACATAGGCATCGAGGAAGGCACGTTAGATGGGGCAATATAACCCGTGCGAAGGCAAGTGTGGCATGACTTATTCACGGGGTGGTGTTACAGTGCATATGGGCTAGAGAGTGTCATAGCATACGCACTAGCTGGTTTAATACAACACAGAGGTGTGTGGCACTCGGCGGGCACTGGTGGGTGTAACACAGCATTGGACTCAGCCAGGAGCATGCTGTGACTCTCAAGTGAGGTTTGTCTCCTTTCCAGAGAGTAAAATAAAAAGTATTACACATCGGGCGGTGGATGTGTGTTTCATTAACCGTGAGGGGGGTTTCTTGCATAGTTTGGTTGAATTTTTGTCGAATCCCCTTTGAATGGCTTGGTGTGTGTGTGTATTAAATGTGCCCGTCAATAGCTACCCATGTTTGTATAAATAAACAACAAGGGTGTCTACTTGGAGTGCACCCACCGGCGGGGGTGCCGGGATTAGGCACGGTAGGGTGTCAGACACGTCAGAGCTTCACTAGCGGTGTAAATACATTCCACGTGGATTCATTGTATGCATAGTCGCCTTTTAATGAATATCACGCAAATCGTCATGGTGATAGGTACATAAGGTTTGTCCAGCATGTCCTAGGTGTTTCTATAAATATATTAAAAAAATAATAATAAAAAACAAAGGCCGGCCCCGGGGGATGGGGTCCCCGGGGCCATAAGTGGCCTGAGGAGGGGGGCAACGCAGCCCCCCTCCTAAAGATTTTTTTTTTAAAAAGGCCATGTCCCGGGGGTTGTGGTCCCCGGGCCGATTAAGGCCCCCTTCCAGATTTATTTTTTTCAACAAAAAAAATTAGGGTGCAGGCCGTGGGGATGGGGTCCCCAGGCCCTCCTTGCAGCACTCTGCAAACGCGCCCCCTGGCCAGTTGTAAGTTGGGGAATTAATTCCCCTTCAATTCTGAGGGTCCCTGAGGGCCAACTAGCCCAACAGGTATCTCCAGTATGCACCAGGGAGCTGCGTTGCAGACAGCTGTTCTGAGGCCACGCCCCTTTTTACACCTCTATGCAACGCAGTTCTGTGGCGCTTACTGGAGGTACCTAGTGGGCTAGTTTAGCCCTAGGGACCGTTAGGATTCAAGGGAACTTAATCTCTCAACTTAGAACGGCCACAGGGCGCATTTACACAGTGGTGAAGGAAGGGGACGGGGCCTGAGGTGACGTGTGCAAACACACCCTGTGGCGCGTTTTAAGAGGTAGTTTTAATCCCCTGCCCTATTATATACTAGGGGCTTACAGAGGAGGTCATGCTAATCACAGGTGTCTTTTAACATAGCACTGGCTCTAGGACTGGTTAGTCAGACTCAGTTACCACCAGTATCCGTCTGAAAAAGTTGAGGGTACAGGATGATTTTGCAACAAGGCTTCTTTCTGCATGTTATCTTTCTTCCTGCACTTTTCTACGTCTTTGAGGACTTCTGTTGCTTCTTTCTGCACTTCTTTGTTTTCTTTCTGTGCGTTTTTTTTTTCTTTCTTCACGTCCTATCTCTGTAGGCATAGTTAGAAATTAGCATTTAAAAAACTTTTGAAATTCACTGAAAAAACCATAGGTTTCAGGCACGTTATAGTTAGGAATTAGCATTTAAAAAACCTTAAAAATTCACTGAAAAAACCATAGGTTTCAGGGGCGTTATAGTTAGCTGGACTTTTCACTCGTACAAAACCATTGAAATTCCCCCGTTATAGTTAGTTCAGCTAACTATAACTCGCGCGCCCGCAATGCACTGCTGATGACGTCACATATTACATCACTAATGACATGGTCAGTGACATCACTCATGACATCACTGATGACATCTCAAATGACATCACTGATGAACTAACTATAACGGGGGAATTTCAATGGTTTTGTACGATTGAAAAGTCCAGCTAACTATAACGCCCCTGAAGCCTATGGTTTTTTCAGTGAATTTATATATCTATATATACTACCTACTGGCAGTAGCCAGTAGGTAGTTATAGTTAGGACCTATTATATATATCTATATATATATATATATATATATATATTATTTTTTTTTTTAAAGCAAGGTACGCTGCACTCTGGAACAGTTGTTTTTAAAGCTTTTTTATTTCAAAGCCCAGTCCAGGTTGTCAGACTGGGCTTTGAAATAAAAAAGCTTTAAAAACAACTGTTCCAGAGTGCAGCGTACCTTGCTTTAAAATTGAATTCGGCCTGGGTTTGGCCCCACGCTTGCACCCGCTGCTGTGCGATCCGGCAGGAAACCCCATTGCTGAAAATATATATATATATATATATATATCAGTGATCCTTGCCTGAACTCCTTCGTATTGCCGGAAAGCAAGAGCAGACCCAGATTCGTCAAAAGTGATGTTTATTTAGTTCACCACCATGTCGCCATGACGCGTTTCGGTCGGATACTCCGACCTTGCTCACACAACAGCGCATGAGCGGCATGCCTCTTCAAATAGTGCAAAAAATCTGCAAAATGCGAACGTAGAAAAGTTACTACATATGATGGCATTACAAGTATGCATAGCGTTAAATGCAAATACATTTTGCAAATGTGTTTGGGCTTAATGCCTCTGGATGTTTTGTAACTGTGACAGGTTAGAATTAGTATCATAAAATTAGATATCAGTCAACATATAATTCATGGAATAAATTCAGATGGATTAAAATGAAGCTTTTGTGTTCCTGATAATGATAATCAATCCTGATTGGCACAATATTCTTTTTGCTATTCACCAACTAGATTATAAAAATAGATGGGTATATCACAGTATAAATACAACTTGACCCCTCTAAATGATCCTGTTACAATCATCCAAAGTGCGTAGCTCAACCATGTTAAAATGCTATATATAAAGTGTCTAAGTGCATAATTAAGAGAGAAATGCCCCCCATATCCCTATTTGTTCTAAAAGCGAGATCCCAATTTGAACTATTTTTAATTTTATTGTATTTTATACTATATATATATGTGCAAATGTGCAAAAAATGGTGCAAAAAGGTGCTTGTGTGCAAAAGATAGTACGGATAATATATATTTTCAATATATGTCTATTAAAAAATGTTATATGGTGTTAATACCATAACAAAAGGACTAGGATGTCAATAACATCATGCAGTTAGTCTCCACAGAATAAGAATTGAGAAAGATAGAAGTAGATCCATGGATAATCTATGAACATAGTAATAGGTTGATTTCCACATAATGAATTATAAAAAACATATTATAAAATCATTTCAACCTAAAATTGTCAATAAATTAGCTAAAATACTCCTAAAATATTCATAAAAAATCTACCATGATATAATACAGTCTCAACAAAATAGCATTAAGAATACATTTTCAAGGTTGAATGGATACTGATCAAATGTCGTTATGACATGAAATATAATATGAAATATAATGTATGCGCATGTAAGGGGTTTATCTCATAGATATGTATGTAAATCCTCACAAACATTTAAACCCCTAGGGTGCTTAGTATCCATTTCCAGAATAAATCTGGTCTCAAGACGCCGAAGTTTTCTTTCCCTATTACCTCCCCTCTTGGTGAAAGGCACTGAATCCAACACATAGTATTTAAAGTGTTTAAGATTGCGTTGATGCTGTTCCTTAAAGTGCCTAGCAACAGGATAACTAGGATCTTTATTAGTTATAGCTCGCATGTGTTGCAAGATTCTATTATGGACTGGTAGCTTAGTACTGCCTATATAAGTTAGATTGCAACTGCATGTGAGAGCGTAGACAGCGAAGTCAGTTTTACAGGACAAATATTTCAATATGGGGTGTTTCTTAGAGCTAAAAGCCGTTTGATAGCTTTTAGTGTTTACTCCATATTGACATGCTTTGCATTGGGTACATTTATGAAAACCTGTTCTAGGGGCTAGCCATGTATTAGGTTCCACTCCCTCTGGGTTATTCTTTACTAGTGTATTACCCATAGATACAGTTTTTCTAAATGTAATGGAAGGTTTTTTGGGTAAGGCTCCCCCTATAACAGGATCTCCCCTTAATATTGGCCAATTTCGTCTGATTATTGCTTTAATTTGTCCTTCTTGTCTACTGTATCCTAGAATAAGCCTGATAGGTTCACTTATCCTGTCTTTCACCATGATGTTGGGCTTGGATTTATATTGTAATAGGTCTTGCCTCGCTTTTGATCTAGATTTAAATATTGCCGCTTCAACTACACGATTCCTATACCCCCGTTGCAAGAATCTATTTCTGCATTCTTCCTGTTTTTCTTGCATATCATTCTCTTCACTACAGATTCTTTTTATTCTTAACATTTCCCCGTAGGGGATACTGTTAATCAAGTGGAGAGGGTGGGCACTTGACGCGTGCAATACCGAGTTGCCCGCTGTCGGTTTTCTAAATAAAGTCGTGGCAAGGCCCATAGGGGTGATGTAAATCTTCGTGTCTAGAAATGTTATAGTCTCGCTACTTATGTCACATGTAAACTTGAGATTGAGGTCATTCATGTTGATTTTAGCAACAAAGTCATGTGCACATTGCATAGGCCCTTTCCATACGACAAACAAATCATCAATAAAACGCAACCATGCGATTATATTGTTTTCAAAAGTCTGTGCATATTGCTTCATGAGGACCAGCTCCTCCCACCATCCCATAAAGAGACATGCATAACTAGGGGAGAAGCTGGCCCCCATGGCTACACCTTGTACCTGTTGGTAAATTTGGTTTGATTCAACTATGTAATAAAAAACTGCAATCTACTTGAGAACACGCTGTGGTCCGTACCTGTTTGACCTGCTGTATACGAGGTGAACCAGGAGTGTGGTTGATATATATCCACACAAGAACCTCTGACATGGAGCCCCCAACCCTTCAGGGCGGCCTCTTACGGCGGGCACAGAGACGCCCATCAAATCATCACACCAATGAAGCAAGCAGAGAGGCCCAATACTGAGGAAAGAGGCTTTATTCGGGGTCATGCGGCATTTTGAAAGCTTCCCATACTCCAACATGTTTCGGTGGGTGGGCCTTGATCACGGAAGGAAGCCAACCACCAAATACGTCAATGCACACAATTTAAATGTTTTAGTCACGTGACTATCTGTGAGCCTACATGTTCCATAATGCACTCGGAGCGTTACTATAATGCTGGATACAGATCTTTATTCTTGTGGCACAGCTGATGCTGAGCTGAGCTCACTGCATTTTGCCGGTGCATCTTTAAATATCATGCAGTCACGTGAATGTATATTATAGCAAATGCTTAATGTTCTTAGACTCCGTCCAAAACCTCGAGTCCCCAGCACGATCAGTGTAGAAGTTCTCCACACCGAATCCCTTCCAACTCTGCACTGCAATTCGCTGTGTTCGCTTTACCTTCGTAGGTTCCAGTGTAGCCAGTGGGTCATGCTCCATAATTAGACATCCACACAAGAACCTCTGACATGGAGCCCGACCCTTCAGGGCGGCCTCTTACGGGCGGGCATGGAGAGGCCCGTCAAATTATCACACCAATGAAGCAAGCAAAGAGGCCCAATACTGAGGAAAGAGGCTTTATTCGGGGTCATGCGGCATTTTGAAAGCTTCCCATACTCCTAGAGTCCCCAGCACGATCAGTGTGGAAGTTCTCCACACTGAATCCCTTCCAATGCTCCACTGCAATTCGCTGTGTTAGCTTTACCTTCGTAGGTTCATTAGAGATGTCATCAGTGATGTCACTGACCATGTCATGAATGATGTAATATGTGACGTCATCAGCAATGTATTGCGGAGGCGTGAGTTATAGTTAGCTCAACTAACTATAACGGCCAAATTTCTATGGTTTTATATGAGTGAAATGTGCAACTAACTATAACGTGCCTGAAACCAATGGTTTTTTCAGTGAATTTCAAAGGTTTTTTAAATGCTAATTTGTAACTATAACGTCCCTGAAACCTATGGTTTTTTTAGTGAATTGCAAAGGTTTTTTTTAAATGCTAATTTCTAATTATAATGTTCATTAAACCTTTGGTTTTTTCGGTGAATTTAAATTATCATTCCATTCTCAACCTGGTGAAAACAGCTGATATCGCCAGTTTTCCAGCAATAGCTTCAGCAAAAAAAATTGTCACAAATGAGAGCAACAACTAACGCTAATAATAATAATAAAACAGGTGATTAGCAGTAGGCATGTAACATCTGCCTTTTACTGGTGTAAAGTAGGACGACTACCTACAGTGTGAAAAGAAGCCCAGCCCAGAATCACATCTGAAGACCAACTCATGTCATAGAGCTAGTGATCATGCACCTCCCACACCCAAGAAGGCCACACAACCCACTGCCACCACCCTCAGGACCTTCCCCCCGGACCACCTCCCCCTACTACCACCGAGGCAGCGCACAACAGGACAGCGAACCTTCCAAAAACTGCATGGCCCATCAGCCACACAATAGCTGAATGTTGCGAGATGTGGCAACGAAACATGTGTGAAGGACGCAAGTCACCCACCAATAATAATGCACACAATATCAAGTGTAGCAGTGATGTGCTGGACATACCTCACTATGCAGAGCACAAACCTCTCCATGTGTACATATACTGCTGGTGCTTGTAGTGTTGTGGACCGTGGACACAACCATGTTACCTCAGGCTGTGGGTAAGATCTCAGTCATGTACCTGTGTCGTCATCCCCTGTAAGCGGAAGCGCAGTGGGCTGGTCCAACGTACGCCACTCCAGCATAGAAGTGTGAATAAATAGGCCAGGACTCTGGGCATGGTTCACTTGTGTGAAGGCCAACGCGTCTGCTAGAGCGGAGGCCCTCACCCTGCCACGTGGCTGCCGCCATGACTGCGGGCCTCCTCGACACAGGCCCCCTGCGAACACAGTGGCACAACACCGCAGAGTTACGTCTGTACACACTACTGCCTTTGATCTACACTGCGGACAGCAGGGCTCACAATTCTGATGGTGTCGCGATTGCAGATGACGCAGTCCAGTAGGCAAGACACATTGCAGGCTGCGTACACGCTGAGCCCCAGAGGTACCACTAACTCAGTGCACCACAAGTCAAAAGTCAACGCCACGTGGCCTTATTAAGGCAGAAATCATTAGACACAAGACATTGCTACCAGTGCGGCCCGCCCGGACCACGCATCATCGCAGGGTACCACTAACTCAGTGCACCACAAGTCACCGCCACGTGGCCTTACTGAGGCAGAATTAATTAGACAAAAGACATTGGTACCAGTGCGGCCCGCCCAGACCACGCATCATCTCAGCTCCACACACGCTAAATGCTTCTGATGCCATTAACTGTGCAGCTCAACTCAACGCCATGTGGCTGTGGGCCCTTGCTAGCCGCTGCCTCTGGCCTACACTGCGGTTAGCACGGCTCACAATTAAAATTGAGTCTTGATTAATTAATTACAGAGTCCTGTAGGCAACTAACTACAACGTCTTTGAAACCTACACAATATCCTTTTAGTATCCTTCCTTCAAGAACTTTCCTCATTTCAATCATAGCTTTAGTACAATGACCAAATTCATCTTGCAAGTCTAAAGGAACACTGAATGGCAGTCTACACTGCGGCCAGCAGAGCTCACAGTTCAAATTCAGTCTTGATTCATTAATTTCAGAGTCCAGTAGGCAACTAACTATAACGTCCCCGAAACCTACACATTTCGACAAGGTATTCCATACATATTTCATCTTTTGTTACCTACACTGCGGTCAGCAGAGTTCACAATTTACATTGAGACATGATTTATTAATTTCAGACAGAATTGTACTCTATGTCCTCGGATTTTGTCTAGAGGAAGTGATAACAAGCATTCCTCGATGTCTGTGCTGACTACTGCCTTCCATCTACATTGCAGATAGCAGAGCTCACTATTCACATTCAGTCGTACTTGCAGATGACGCAGTCCAGTAGGCAAGAGACATTGCTACCAGTGCGGCCCGCCCGGACCACGCATCATCGCTGGCTGCGCACACGCTGAATGCTTCTAATGCCCCTATCTCAGTGCAGCACAACTCATGGACCCTTTATGATAGAATCTTTTGTGTATTATTTCACATCTGGTGCCCCTACCTTAGTGTAGCACAAATCATTGACCCTTTATGATTGAATCTCTGTGTCTGATCCAATGATTACTGTTGTACTTGTTGCCAGCACCAACCATTCCCGGAGGGCTGGCTTACACTCACCCCACACGCATCCAGCACAGACGTCTCTGGACATGTGACCCTGGGAATAAAAAGGAGTCGAGCGAACTTGCCCATACCCAGTTCCACAATCTATCTGTATTGGGTGTTCATTATGTAAGCAACATGCTGCCCCGGGGCCCTACCACATTACATTGTGCTCTGGACAGCGTATGCAACCAACTTACCTTTGACAGTGGGAGAAAACTTTGGTTATGTAACTCTGTCTCGGTCATTGTACAAGTACGTACGTAGAGACTGGATGATTAGAGTACTGCAAGGAGAGTGTATAGTGAATTTATAAGTGCGTGGGGATTGGCTGAGTGATTGTATAAGTACATATGTTGGCGCAGCCTAACTCCGAAAACAAGCTTGTCTCTAATTGGCTGCCCTCCATGTCCCAAAAACTGAAATTTGGACTTTGCATGGCCCTGTATTCTTACAGCTGCAATAATCCACTGAATGTGCAATAAACATTCACATCACACAGATGTGTAATGTCAACCATCTTTCTTGTGTGGAACTATTGATCAATGTAGGGTCAGTGATTCCCCGTACCTTCCATGTTGGCCTTGTTGTGGGACTTGGCTCACAGAGTGACACATTGATGCTTGCGACCCAGGTAACAGCAGTACTACAAGAACACCCGCATGGCAGTGTTGCCAGATTTTTTAAGCATTCTCTAGCCCAAAGCCAACCAAAAAGTAGCACAAAGTAGCTCAATATTGCTGCTTTAAGGAAGGAGGGGCAGGGACATCGTCAAGCAGGCGGTGAATGCATTGGAATTGATGTTGCAGCAGGCTGCCAAGTAAATATTTGTCTAATAAAGCGCTTTAACATACTAGTTTGCTGGAGCGCTGTATATATATTTATAATCTGGCAACTAGCACAAACCAAAATGTTACCGCACAACCGGGAAAATATAGCCCATTTTTGCGTGATCTAGCCCAATCTGGCAACAGTGCTGCATCAGTTGATTCCTCATACAGCTCATGATGGAGCCATACCCATAGCTCCGGAGTCATTTTTCACAGCCTCACGCAGAACTGGCATACGCCAGGCCAGCCCACTCTGCTTACGCTTACAGGGAAGGACAACAATGCTACATGACCCAGATTTTCATTGTAGTGATCTGCTGGTCACTGGTCACAGGTGTAGTTGTCAGTATGCCACAGCCACTCCCTCACGGCTGGTATACACCCACACCACACCCATCCAGCACAGGCGTCACAGGACACGTGACCCTACAAATAAAAAAGACCGGGCTCTACGCCATTTTAGATTTGCTCCCACCGCATGCACTGTGATGCCCGTGTCGGTGGTCTGGACACTTCATGTAGGCCTGAGCCATCGAACAGGGGGGCCTACCTCACTGGTCACTGAGAGTGGCACCACAAGGACTGAGCGGGTGTGCAACCTACAATGATGATAGGTGCACTAGTATGTCGTCTGCCATGAAAAAATCAAGGCGCAGCACCAAATGTAAGACTTTTTGGAGCGTGGCTGCATGATGTGGAGGGTGCCCTGTCCGTGAAAAGGTGAGCAGTGAGGCCTGGGTGCGCAGAGGTGGGCAAATACGTCTCGGCGGCGGAAGTGGATGGGGTGCAGCAGCCTGGATGCACAAAGGTGGCACAGCGATTTAGGCATATGCAATCGTACATACTCTGCCATTACTAATTCTGTACTATGTTTCAGATGTGGGAGCTTGAGGGCTTCACTAGGTCCCAGCACGAGGTTGGAGACACAGCGGTGGCGTAAAGGTGAGCTATGAGGGTTTTGTCCACAGTATGGGCACTCACTGTCCCTCTTCATCTCTTCCTTTCACACTCTTTCTCTCTCTCTTAATCTCACACTGTTTTTCTCTTTCTCTCTGTCTTCCTCTTTCTCACACTCTCTTCCTCTCTCTCACTGTTTCTCTCTCTCTTCGTCTCTCGCACTCTTTCTTTCTTTTTCTCTCTCTCTTCCTCTCACTGTTTCTCTCTTTCTCTCTGTTTTCCTCTCACTCTTTCTTTTTCTCTCTGTCTTCCTCTCACTCTTTCTTTCTCTCTGTATCTCTCTTTCTCTCTCCTTTGATGGACGTATGACATACAATCTTATCTTGCTTTTTGTCTAGCAGGCCTACGATGATGCGTGGCCATCCTGCAATCAACACTCAACCTGAATTGTGAGCTCGGCTTCGCTGCGTGTACACAATAGGTGAGGAGGTTGCTTCGGCACGTGGTGGACCCTCTTAGACACACGGCGGTGGCGGAAGGTGAGCAGAGAGGCATGTTTGTGCAGCGGCGGGCAGTCACCTCTGGATAGTGGGAGTGCAGCAGCCTGGGTGCGCAGGGGCAGGCAGTCACCTTCGGGCAGTGGGAGTGCATGGGGTGCAGCAGCCTGGGTGCGCATCAGCTGTCATTCCGTTCAGCAGTTCGGGCTGTAGTTAGTCGCAAAATTTCCTATGGAAATTAACATTGGGATAACGTGTTTTGGGACCTCCCTTTTTTCTCAGCTCCTGCTTGACGAATCACCCCCATACTTTCAGGATAGGAGCTGACCTGGATAGACTTTTTTTTGGGTGAATTTTGCAAAGATTTGTCAAACGACGCCAAAATTATTAGCAAATCAAAAAATGCTTTTCCTATGGAAACTAGGTTGTAACTATAACTACCTACTGGCGACCGCCAGTAGGTAATATATCTATATATATCTATATATATATACATAGATAGATATATATATTCACAAAACAATGATGTGACACACTCTAGATCCAGTTTAAGCTTTTATTTTTAGCTTTACCGGCTCATAGGTGTGAGCCGGTACAGCTAAAACTGGATCTGGAGTGCGTCACATCATTGTTTTGTGAAAATTAATCAAGGGCTTGGATTCAGCTCTATCGCGATTGCACCCATCGTTGTACGCGCTGCTGGTAGGATCCGATTGTGTTGGGATATAGAAAAAAAGAAGAAGAAGTAACTTTATTGACAACCATAGAAAAAAACATTCTGAAAAATAATCAAAGAAAAGCATTTCAAAAAGATTGCATAATGGATGCCGTAATTAATGAAATAAAATCACAAAGAGCAATTGTATCCCGTAAAACCATCTAATCAAATAACTTCAAGATTAACGTACGGTCAAGCAGGAGTGAAATGTGGAAACAAACTCATTCTCTTCAAAGAAACCGCTGGCAACTACATTGACCATAAGGCAAAGGGCCAGTAAGAACCCAGGAAATGACATCATAGCAACTTGATTGCTTTTTAACGAGACTTAAAGGCATCGAAACGCGTAGATCAAGCTCTGCTAACTATGCCCTAATGAAAAGAAATAAATAAATGCGTTATTTGTCACTTTGAGAGTGCGGCCCGTTTTTCTTTCTGGCTAGGAAGATTGTGTGCAGAATAAAGAGCGGTGTGGTTCAACCGCAGGAGAACGCACCCGCATGGAGCGCTGCGAAAACCGGCTCACAGGAACCAATTTTGGAGGATATATTTAGTCCGGTTGCAGTGAACGCTGGCGAAAAACGACGAAGTTTTGAAAAGCAGCACGCCGCTTGAAACCACGGTAAGCGGACGTCGACAAAAGTATTTAATGAATACAATTGCCGCATGTAAGCGTGTTGGCCAGTTAAGTGCCGGGGAGCCTAGCAATTATAGCAGTTAAACCGCAACATTGTTTCATTGAGGGAACGAGCGGGCGAGAAGCTATTGGATTAATTGTACAAAGGAATACCGGTCAAAGGACATAACGCAAAGACTGATAAGGATCACAAAAAAGCTTCAATAGGGCAAGCGTTAGTGTGAGAAGTTGGCCTGGTATACGATGTTCACTAGTTAAAGTGACCACCTTGTACCATGCCAAGCAACCCTTATGGTGTGGTTGTAAGTCAACCTTTTCGGACTAGCTGCCCTAGTGGTAGCGTAGGCTAAGCAGTCTTTGAGGCTAAACTCGTGAAGCGTGTTAAGCCAGCTGTTTTACCAAATGTAACCCCCCTTTATACCAATGAAAGGAAAACACACAGATATATATTCAAAATATATATGTATTTATTTCTCAAAGTAACCCCTAGTCTCTTTATGAGCACAGGAGCACAAATCGTCAAACAAGATTACAGTAGAATACACAGAAGTTGCACTTTATATGGATAGGCCCTGGTGGCCGCTCAAACCATATACTAAAATAGTGGTATAAGTACCACGAACAGAAAAGGGAAAAGGCCTAGGGCCTCTAGAATCGCTGGGCCTACAAGGAGCTAACTTCAGTTAGTGACCAGGAGGTCCACGGGTTGCGTGTGCAGAGCAAATAGTCACACGCGTGCTCCCATAGGTTTTCAATGGGTGCGTAAAAGTTACAAAGTTACTGCAAAAAGGATCTTCCGGATGGACTATGAACTCAAGATTGGAAACACAGACACTAGAGATGATTCTCTACACTTGGGCACCGGAGTGCCAGCTTTACCTCACCCACAGGAAGCGGGTGCATAGGCCTCGAAGTGCGTCGGGTTTCTTCTATCTGTTCAGTGGAGCCTGTGGACAAAGATGCTGCAGGCAGTCGGTCCGGAAGAGATGCGGTGGATCCAAGGGTGGATCGGAGTTGTAGAAGACCTGTAAGCAGAGGGGACAGTGTTCACAGTCACTAGCCAGTGACCAGCGTGGCACCAGGTGGGTACCAGGCGATGTCGGGTGCAAACAGGAAGAAAGGTGCAGCTTGTCTCTGCAGCCACGTGGTCCCTGAAGGTCGACGACGTCCAGGAGTCGGTTCACGAGCTGTCCCACGCAGGCTCTCGCTGTCGGCGGTGTCGGCGACTTGATCGAAGCAAACAAGCCTTGGCAAAAGCAATTGTTATGGAAAACGAAATAAGCTGATGGTTCTGACCAGCAAGGTCAGAGGGATTGCTCCTTTGGAGGGGAGCAAGGGCCAGTCTGGAGCAACCAGACCAGCGGTGTATTTCTTGAAGTTCGTCGCCAAGATGGCCACTAGCCTGCGGGCCAGCAACCGGTTAGGCGCGTTGAGTGGCAAAATGCAGAAGGGCCCCACGCAGATCGTGGAGATGCTGGAGGGCCCACCTTTGGTGCAGATGCTGCTCGAGGGTTGGGCTTCTCAGATCCCAAAGCACAACTTGGAGGGAGCCTCGGTTGTTGCGCTTGCAGCTTGTCGTGGTCGTTTCAAGATGGCTGGCTCCACGTGTCTCGGTGCCTCCACGGGTCTCCTCTTTTCAGGGACTGTGGATCGGGCGGTGAGAGGTCTGGAGGTCTAGGTCTTGTCAGTCTCTGGGCTCGGGCTCTGGCGGGAGGCAGCGGCAAAGCAGACGTTGACTCGCTGGATGGTGCTTGCGTTAGCAAGGTGGTCACTCCCTGACCACAGGGGAGATTTCCTTCAGTCCTCTGTGCAGCAGAATGTCGAAGTTCCCGTCTTCTTCTTAGTTTCAAGTTGATTCCAGGATGTCTAAAGTCTTAGGACACAGCTCCTACCTTTATTCGGATTCTAGGGGCCGGACTACCTGCTAGGTCCCTCCCTAAGGGTGGGACCAGGAAGGGGGGTGGTTACACCCCCAATCCTTTGTCCAGCTCGCCCCAGGTCCAGGGCTCGTGTGCCCCAGGATCGGTTTGAACTGGCATATGCACCGAGGCTCCTTGTGAGCCTCAGGCATGTCTGGTTTCTTTCAAGCCCTACCTGACCAATACACAAAATCCTGTCTGGGGTGGTGCACGCACCTCCCCTGGCAGGAAACCCTTTGTCCACACCTCCCAAGCTGGAAGGACTCCCAGCAGCAGGAGGGGGGTTAGTATTCCAATTCGTATGACACCTTACTCGACATGTTTTGATAAAGCCAAACCAAAGATAGCATTTAACCGCGAGGTTCATAATGCACTTAAGAGTATATGGTATGACGATATCTGGAAACAGTAGAAGGAAGTTGTTCCGACCACTGCAGACAGGCTCAGCTCATGCCAGAGCACCATCTCACATGGCACTCTGCCTTCAGGATTGTTAAGGCCTGCCATAGGAGTGACTTATAGGTTAACATGTGTCCCATTTAAGGTTAGGTATAGGTATACTACACCTAAGTAAGAGGTGGTTACACCAACTTACCCCAGCTGAGTGATCAGCCAGTTGTGTCAAATTTGTTAGGCCAAGCCTGGGGTGGCATAATACATGCTTCAGCCCCTGGCAGGCCTTGGATACACCAATGCCCTGGGTACCTAGTGTACACTGGTACAGGGGCTCACAGGGTGATCCACTTCCAATTGGTTATGCACCTAGGGTGCATAGTGTAAATTTAGTAGAGAGAACAGCAGGCTGGGGGTCTGATTGGCAGGCCCACAGCCTCAATATGTCAAAAACCAGTGAAGCAAAAAGCAAACATTTGGGGTGACCATAGGATAGCAGACCCTACTCTCCTACAATTAGTAACAGCAGAAATATGGAACGAAGGGAAGCAAAGAGGAATGAACTCCTGAGTGACATGTTTGATAAAGGCCAGGGAACGAAAGAGACAAGTACAACCTCTACAACTGCGAAAACGGATGTGAAAAGCAAATTAAAACAGTGGGAAAAACAAAGCCGCAAGGAAATCAATAAAGCATGGGAACTCATCACCCTTAAAAAATATTTGGAAGTACAACGTGTTCCAAGGGGTCTCAGAATAATGCTCATGCCCAATAATCAAGACACCACGAATGAACTATTGCAGGAATGGGGAGAGTTCATATTAAAATCGTCATTGGGTTTAATTGAAATTTTGGTCAAACACATTGAGATAGGTTTGGAAAAAATTAAATCACAACTTCAGGAAACAGAAAAAGAAATATCGCAATTGAAGTTAACAACTGAGATGAATAAATTTAAAGATGAGTTGGAGATCCAAATTGAAAGACATGAGGACACAGTAAGGGAAAGGAAACACTCTAAATTCATACGAGACTCAAATGACTACGCGGAAGGCCGAATATTTACTTTTGCAAGAAAGTTTGATGGACTAAAAGAACAAATTTCTTGGAACAGCATGAGTAGTTTATCGAGTAACGTGTCCTCATTAGTCTCGGCGGATTTAAATGAAGGTGAATCTACATCAATGCGTGACACAGTGAAAATTTCTTTTTTAGGGGACATGCGCCTCGTTCTGCGGCAAAGACAGTGGGAACAAAATCGCCCCATGCAGCAACAGCAACAAAGAGGAAGAGGAAGAGGACGGCAAAATTGGCACGGAAACAAGGAGCCTGCGCCAGAGACAGAAACGATAAACGATGAATTACAAATAGTAAACCTGTCCAGAAGATCTATAAATGAAACAGAGACACGATTACTAAAGAGGGGCATCAACTTCTGCCCAAAAAGCCGAATGGATCTGGCACAAATACGAATAGATCTTTACTTATACATCATAAAAATCAAACTTGCCAAAGTATTCAAAGAAGCGACATACAAACAACAGAATACGACAACACGAGCAGAAACAACTGGAGGCCTTCAAGCGAAAGACTCAGACGGGTTCCTAACCCTAATTAACTTGGACACAACAGAGAGTGAAGAGATGCCCCTGGAAGAAGCTTGCAGACAAACAGGGAGAGGCCTCAGTGGAAAGAAGCCCAAATCGAAATTTTACCCCCAACTAGTTCATGGGAATAAAATTGATCTATTTCAAGAGGCAGTAATTCAAGACTTGTACAAATTGAAACATTCCAAATATGATGATAACCTAACGAAAGAAGAAAGAGAAGCCCTCAAAACATTATCAACAGATGACCAAATTGAGATCAAAATGGCCGACAAGGGCGGTAACATAGTGATATGGGAACGGACGGCATACATAACAGAGGCACACCGCCAACTAAGAGAAACCCAATACTATGAAAAACTAACAAGCAATCCTACCATAGCAATTAAAAAAATGGCGGATGAGAAACTTTTAGAATGGGTATCATGTGGCTTAATTGATGAAGATGAGCGAAAATTCCTGACGGTGACACATCCAATAACATCGACAATTTACTTCCTGCCTAAACCCCCTGGAAGACCAATATTATCAGCAAAGGGATCTTTGTTGGAACCTTTGGCGAATTTTATAGATCACTTTTTGAGGCCTTATGTGACGCAATTAAGCTCATACAGACAAGACACCACGGATCTTCTGAGATCGTTACAAAACACATCATGGCAGGCATCATATCAATTAATAACGATGGATGTCCTAGCTCTGTATACAAATATAGGGAATGACATGGGCATGAAAGCATGCAATTTCTTCCTTCAGGAAAGAAACATAACCTACAGCAATCACAACAAAATGCTGTTGGAAATGATATCCATTTGCCTCAATCAAAACATCTTCGTTTTTGGTGAAGAAATATTCCGTCAAAACAGCGGGACCGCTATGGGATTTTCCTTCAGCCCTAGTTATGCCTGCCTAGCCATGGGATGGTGGGAACAGGAACATGCGTGGAACACAATGAATGATCAAGCAGTGAATAAAATTGTCAGTTGGAAAAGATACATCGACGATTTGTTAATAATATGGGATGGCACAGCGACGGAATTCCAGGAATATTTCGATGTGATCAATAACTGCACTAAAGATTTGAAA
Organism: Triturus cristatus; assembly: GCF_964204655.1. Lineage (NCBI taxonomy): Eukaryota > Metazoa > Chordata > Amphibia > Caudata > Salamandridae > Triturus > Triturus cristatus. Next base: position 755,790,433 of record NC_140584.1, on the reverse strand, counting down.
TTTACTTATACAATAAGTAAGGATACAGAAATCTATATCAAGAACAATGAGATTCAGACGACGCTACATCGAAAGGCAACAGCAACAAATGCCACCCTGGAAGCGACCAGCTTTCATCAGAGTTCCTTAATTTCCAGCATCCCATACGGAGAATTTCTAAGGATCCGTAGGATCTGCAGTGAGGAAACAGAATGGCAAATTCACAGCGAGAAAACAGCAAAACGTTTCATGAGGAGGCAATACAAACCAGGAATAGTAACCAAATGCTGGGAAAGAGCTAACGAAAGAACACGAGAGGATTGCCTAGCGGTGAAACAAGTGAACAACAGTGAGAAAACGGAACCAATACGTATGATCATGGATTATGCACAAGAAAGCAACCAAATTGAAAAAATCCTGAGAAAAAATTGGAAGATTCTGCAATTGGATTGCACGGTTAAAGACATAGTGGGGAGCCATCCCACAGTGACTTACAGAAGAGCAAAAAACCTGAAGGACCATTTGATTCACAGTCATTTCAGAGGCAAAAAAAAGGAAGACACATGGCTGAAAACAAAAGGGTTTGTAAAATGCCATTCATGCAAAATGTGCCAAATAACCAAACCCATCAAAGAAGTGAAATTGGCCAACAATAAAGTCTGGGAAATTCGTCAATTAATCACCTGCAAGACGCAATACACAGTATATGTGATGGAATGCCCCTGCCAACAAAGGTACGTGGGAAGTACCATTTGTGAATTAAAGAAAAGAATAATGGAGCATGTGAGGGCAACTATCCACAAAGACCGAACCAATGCGGTATCAAAACATATGGAGCAGTTTCACCAAGGAGATTGGAAGAAGTTAAGATTTTTTGGAATAGAGACAATTCCAAAAAGAGAACGCGGTGGAGATCGGGAGAAGTTGTTGCGCCAGAAGGAATCGCGTTACATCTTAAACCTGAGAACTCTTAGTCCTCATGGCCTGAATCAATCAGAGGAGTTATACATTCATTTATAAAACATCAATAGAAAAATACAAATAATGTGGGGATACAACGAAGTGAATCACGGATCGAAAAAAGGAAAAAAAATCGACAATGCAACAAGAGAGGACAACATCTGAGGAACATGAAAGGAAACAACAATAGAAAAAAAGAAGAAGAAGTAACTTTATTGACAACCATAGAAAAAAACATTCTAAAAAATAATCAAAGAAAAGCATTTCAAAAAGATTGCATAATGGATGCCGTAATTAATGAAATAAAATCACAAAGAGCAATTGTATCCCGTAAAACCATCTAATCAAATAACTTCAAGATTAACGTACGGTCAAGCAGGAGTGAAATGTGGAAACGAACTCATTCTCTTCAAAGAAACCGCTGGCAACTACATTGACCATAAGGCAAAGGGCCAGTAAGAACACAGGAAATGACATCATAGCAACTTGATTGCTTTTTAACGAGACTTAGTCAGTGGGTGAGTTGATCGTGAGCAAGGTGTCAGGAGGCATCGAAACGCGTAGATCAAGCTCTGCTAACTATGCCCTAATAAAAAGAAATAAATAAATGCGTTATTTGTCACTTTGAGAGTGCGGCCCGTTTTTCTTCCTGGCTAGGAAGATTGTGTGCAGAATATATCTATATATATATACATAGATAGATATATATATTCACAAAACAATGATGTGACACACTCTAGATCCAGTTTAAGCTTTTATTTTTAGCTTTACCGGCTCATAGGTGTGAGCCGGTACAGCTAAAACTGGATCTGGAGTGCGTCACACCATTGTTTTGTGAAAATTAATCAAGGGCTTGGATTCAGCTCTATTGCGATTGCACCCATCGTTGTACGCGCTGCTGGTAGGATCCGATTGTGTTGGGATATATATATGATAGAGCCACTGAGGTAAATAAACACTTTCTGCAATGAGTTGTGAGTCCACAGTTTGCTGTTTTTTGACGAAGTATTCGGCATTGGATTGATATATAGCATTCTGTACTGTTTTGTTTTTACAAAGAATAATTAAAATAACAAGAAAATGTTCTACAAATCCATTGTGGGTAGCTAATCATAAAAGAGAAAAGAGTCGGAAGAGAAGGGGCACAGACAGTGTGCAAGTGGTATAGAGACATAAAAAAGAACAGATTATTAGCAAATGACTATTGTTTGCTGTAACCTAAATACTCACAAATATTGTGGGCACAGAATTTTGGTAAATACCTTCATTTCCTTACTGTATCCTTAAAGTGCCATGAAGTAACCATTGGTGTTCAATCACTGCTGGCACAGCACACTGCCAGGAAATTCGATTTTTTACTTGACCATATGTCCATTGTTTATTTACAGATTTCAAATATTTTTCTTGCTCATAGCCATAGCCTTTACAAATTAACAGAATTATCATCAGTTAGAAAGTTAAGTTGCTAAGTATAATCAGGTGGACTGTGGCTGGTTACTTTACTCACCACTTAACTTAGTGAACAGGAGGATAAGATGTCTAACAGGAGAGAGGTCCAGTGTGTCCCTCAGGACTGAGATATGTCCATATGTCCAGTCCAGAGACATTTGACTGTCCCAGAGGGAGCTATGAGTGACCTGCGTTACACAGGGCCTTCCTGGTCTCTTACGCCCAGTTCCTGGCCAATACCTTTGGCCCAGTTGGGGACTGCATCTTTGCGATCATTGTGGCCCAATAAGGGCTGTATTTACTCTCCGGTCTGGTTAGGGACTGCACCTGCTGTGATCACCATTGGCCAGATCGGGGCTGCTACTGCCATTGGCCCAGACAGGGCCAACCCACTGTGAACCAAAGCTGCGACTCAGTCTGCACCTGTGCCGGTGCCATGACACTGCAAGACTGAGCCAGATGGAGGCATAGACTGGTGCAGCCTGTGTTTAACCCACTCGATGGCCTTAGGAGATCCTTGCCCACTGCTGCCCCCATATCAGACACACTTAGAGGCTTGTGGACTGCTCCAGAGGGGATGGGAATGGACAATTATCTACTAAATACAACGAAAGGGGAAAGAATTGTAGAGGTGGACCTCAGCAAGGCCTACCAATGCTAGGGGTTCGCCCTTCTCTGCACAAAAGTCCTCAGACCAGAAAATAGAAGTTGGCACAGAAGCTGAAATAGTAAAAAGATATTTTATTAACCTCATGAGGTGGAACTACATTCACACAACACCCTTCGGTAGTGTATGAAGTAGCACAAGGAGTAGAAGAACCAAGGGTCTTTTATACCCACACAGGAGCTCAAAAGAAGGCGGTACAAGCACACATAGGAGAGTTACATACATAAATGGTCTTACAGAGAATGCGCAGTCAACAGTAAAGGAGGAGCCAGCAGTTGCTGACTTTGGTAAAAACAACCTGACAGTTACAGACTAAAGCAGGTGCATTGGCAATGCACATGTGCAAAGTAGAAGAGGCTAAGTATAGCCAGTTCTTTGAGCAAAGCACAAGGGCAAGCAACACTGAAGAAGGAAAAAGCACATGATTGACAAAATGGCTGCTGGAAACAAGATGGCTTCAGCTAAATGCTAACAGCAATCTCTGTCAAATTTCCACAGACGACCCTTTTAGCGTTAGCTGAAGACATCTATAATCTAGAAGAGTCTAGGTATACATCATGTATGTCGATTCTCATCATTTCATCAATCTCTTTATCTAGTACACGGTGGGCATTCATTTGCTTAACATCTTGTCTGGTAGGTGTACAAGCAGTGATACAGATGGAGCAAAGCATTGGACCACATTGTATACATAGGCAGCATGTCAGTAGAATTGCAAGTAATATGCACACCACTGTTAATTGTTTCCAGCCCCAGGTAGAGACCAATGTCCAAAACCAACTGGCCAAAGTCCATGTGCCAGTATCAGGGTGAATCTCAGCAACTATTCTGTGTAGCTTGGATATTGCATCAAAAACTGAAGGGGCATGATCTGGAATGTACACACAACAACTACTTCCGATGATGTGACATGCACCACCTCGATCAGCCACATCCAGGATCATACGGTTTTGGAGCTCCACAATCCTCGCAATCTGTAGTTCCTCTGTGATGTTTCCAAGTGCCATAGCTGTCTGGTTGGTCACAGCTTCCACGACACGAGTTAATCGTCTGATTTTCCTGCTGTTCAAGGCAGCACCAACAAAAAAGAACAGGCCCAAATTAAAGTCAACATATTGCTGCAGTGCGGTGTCAGTCTGATCCACCTCATCATTACTTATTGTTCTTTAATATCTGTTCTTAGAAATGTCATTAAACAGTCGATAGTCCTTGTGATATGATGCAGGTGCCAGAAACACAGGAGGTAGCAAAAAGGATACGTAAGAGACTCCAGACCATCCAACAGGTAGATGGTAGTATCCCTTGTTTCCGCAAATAAAGTATGTAATATGTGAAGACGTAAAACTGCTGTTATTGGTACCATCAATAGTCAAAACCTGAGTACATTCGCTTCTTCCCACTGGAATTTTCCCCACACTACTCACACATAAATCTGCTCGGGCTCTAGTGACAGCTATAACAAATGGTCCATTACCCTTAGCAGTTCGAGTATTTGGGTAAACATAATGTGCAGAAGCATTTCCTTGTCGGTACTCCTCCATCTCCCATTTAGTCCCTTTAGCTTGCGGATCACCTTCTTCATTAGGATAACATGCTTTATTATGGTAGTAGTTTAATCACCCTACACCCATATCAGTAATATTAGCCACTTGAGAAGCCAATAGAAGTGCAAACCAGGCATGACAAGAACCGTTGTGGGAAAAAGGAAGAGGAATGAAAGGTGTTCCTCCCTTTTTCTGATGACCTTGCATCATTTCACACACCCAACAGTCAGTATTGTTCGTAGCATTGTGCGTGTGGTGCAACATCTGAATGAACGTGTTGTTCAGATAAGACTGTCTATGTTTTTACTCATGATAAGGGAGAGTAAAATAGTGGTGTTCAATGGGTGCTGAAGTATTGACAGTCAGTATTTGTCGAGCAGGAGCCACTTCCTCTACAACCCAAGTTATCACTGCCATAGTGATCATAGTGACAGTGAACCCAACAACACACATAATCCTCTTGTCGCAAATCCTTGCAGCAGTTGATGCTTTCTCCATAGGCACATTCATCTTGTTGTTGAAGTAACAAAACCGTTGGAGCTCTAAAGTCCTGGGCAGCCATTGGTTTCTTCTATGAGTTTGAGATGGGTGTCACTAATAGATCCCCCCCCTTTGCAGCTCAGTTTTTCACTAACCCAGGACGGTTGCTCAACCAGTCTCTTTCAGCAATGCAGTTTCTCTCCGGGGTCGTAGCTGATATCGAGATGTATCAGGGATCGTGTGGTCCGGGAAGACTTCCTCAGATTCATCAGGTGATATGGCTTGGCCTCTCTCTGTGTCCAGGATGTCTCGATGGTCGGCAAGTGCAGCAGGTTCCACCAAGGCAGATGGCACCTTTTTACAGTGCGTGGAGTGCACCCAGTTCTTCCGATTGGTCACTCGGACTGCAGTTCTCGTAGCGAGGAGGACTTGCTCCGGGCCGCGCCACCTAGGCTCCAAGCTGCTTGATCTCTGGAAGACCTTGACCATCACATGGTCACGGGGCCGCAGCTCGTGGCCTTCACCTTTTGACCTGTCAGGAAGAGCTTCTCGAACCTGTTGATGAATAGAAAGCAGACTATTAGTCAACTGCGATAGATAATCGTTCATCATAACACAAGGTACATCATGTATGGGACGTGGCTTAGGAATCCCCCAAATATTCATAGGCCTACCGAATACCTCCTCATATGGTGTGAGGCCAGATCGTGTATGCGGTACCGATCTAATGGACAGTAATGCCAAGGGTAGTGCTTCAGGCCACTTCAGAGATGTGGATACCTGGATTTTAGCTAGTTTAAGCTTAAGAGTAGCATTATATCGTTCCACTAGTCCTGCTGATTGTGGGTGGAAGGCAGCATGAAACTTCTGCTTAATCCTCAATCCTTTCAAGACATACTCAACAACTTGCCCAATAAAATGGGGTCTGTTATCACTCCACAAAAGTTTGCAAACACCAAATGTAGGGAAGAATTCCTTTAGAAGCACCTTCCTGTAGTAAGAGCTGTATTATCTTTCGTAGGGTATGCTTCCATCCACTTACTAAAAGCACATACCACTACTAGAACATACTTTAAATTATTACAGCGTTCAAGCTGGATGTAATCCATCTGCAAAACCTCAAATGGCGCAGTTGGTGTTGCAAACCCTCCTGCTAGAGTTCATGTCCCTTTTCCAGGATTGTACTGGAGACAAATCAAGCAGGACTGCACTATCTTTTTAGCCATGCCAGCAATTTCGGGATGATCCCAAACTTGAGTAAGCAACTTGTTATTGAGGATGCTCCAAAATGTGCTGGCCCATGTGCCATATGAATCATAGGATGTAAATAGGCTGTGGGCAGTCTCCATTTAGTCATGTCTTTATTCCTCCAACAGCCCTCATCATCCAATGTTCCCTCCTTAGACCATTGCTCAAGTTCTTCTGTAGAGGCAGATCGCTGCATATCAAGCACTTCCTGCCTGGTATCATGCCAATGTTCAACCTGTGACTTCACTACGTACACTGATGTAGTGCTTGACTGCATTGCAGTTTCGTGGGCTGTGCGGTCTGCAAAGGCATTACCTTACCCTATTTTATCTGTTACTTTCGTATGTGCACTACACTTAACAATCGCTATCTTCTTCGGATATGTCAAGGCAATCAGGAGATTATGCACTAATTCTCCATGCACTATTTGTCTTTCATGTGATGTAAGGAAGCCTCTTTCCTTCCAGAGTAGCCCAAAGTCATGAGCCACTCCTAAAGCATAGCGGCTATCTGTATAGCTATTAACAGACAAATCAGTACTAAGTTCACACGCTCTTGTAAGTGCTATCAGCTCAGCTGCCTGGGCTGACTTCTGTAGAATACGAGCTGTCTCAACTACTGTGTGAAGCGTTGTAATTGCATATGCAGCTGAGGTCGTACCATTTGGTAATCGTAAACAGGACCCATCAACCCATAATTCTCCATCAACCTTTGAAAGGGGTGTGTCTTGTAGGTCAACACGACCCTTTGTCTGTTCCTCAGTAAGGAATATACAATCATGAAAGTCTTGTGGATGGGATTGAGTAGCCGGTTATGGCAACAGAGTAGCCGGGTTAAGGGTTGAACATCTTTTCAGAGTGATATGAGGGGCCAAAAGTGTCAGTTCATATCGTGTCAAACGAGCACTTGTTAAATGCTGCGTTTTAGTTTGGTTCAATAGGGCATCAACTGCATTGGGTACTAGCACAAGCAATCTATGTGACAGGACTATGCCTTCACTCTGACGTATGGACACAGCTTCCGCTGCAACAGAGCGAAAACACCCAGGCAATGCACGAGCGACTGGATCAAGAACAGCTGAAAAATATGCACAAGGACGCTGCTTATCACCATGTGTCTGTACTAGAACTGAGAGTGCACAACCGTCCCTCTCGTGTACATAGAGTGTAAAAACCTTGGTGTAGTCTGGAGTGCCTAGTACTGGTGTAGAACATAAATCTTGACACAACTGCTGAAAAGCATTCTGACATTCAGTAGTCCATGGGAGGGGCATTGGAGTGTCTTTAGTCAAGAGGGCCAACAAAGGTTTTACAATGTGTGAAAAGCCCAAAATCCATTGCCTACAAAATTAAGTAAGACCAATAAATGCACGAACATCTTTCTGGGTACGAGGCACAGGTGTGTCTAAAATAACTTGAATGCGGTCTGGTGTGAGTGCACGTCCGTCCTTAGACAGGAGGTGACCTAAATATGTAACCTGCTGTCTACAATATTGCAATTTCTTTCGAGAAACCTTGTGATGGTGTAATGCAAGAAATGAAAGCAATAACAGTGTTCCTTCTTCACACTGTTCAGAGGTATCAGCTGCCAACAAGATATCATCGACATATTGTATGAGAGCCACCCCTGTTGGTACAGGGAAAGAATCAAGCTGTCGTTTTAAAGCTTGGCTGTAAATACTAGGACTCTCTGTATACCCCTGGGGAGCTCTACAGAATCTGAAGGATCAATTATTCAAAGTGAAACCGAACAAATATCGGCTATCAGGATGAATAGGAATCGAGAAGAAAGCATTCTTCAGATCAATCACAGAAAATGTAGTTGCAGTTGGAGGAACCATGGTAAGGAGTGTCGTGATGTCAGAGACTACCGGGTATTGGGACACTACAATCTTATTAACCTCTCGCAAATCAATGATAAACCTGTAAATTTTAGTATCCGTATCTTTCTTCAAAATGGGAAGGATAGGACTATTGCAAATATTGTAAGGGACTTCTTCCACAACTCCTACTGCAATCAGATCTTGGACAATACGTATTAATGCTTCTTCGCCTTATCAAGAAATTTTGCATTGAGGCAATCGAGGCAATGAAGCACCTTCCCTCACTTGAATATGGACTGGTGGGATAACCATTTGTCCCACATCGGTATCTGATGTGGCCCACAAAGTACTAGGGAGTGATGCCAAGGCAATATGTTCTCTAATGAGATAGGACTTCTCAACCATGGGATAGTTATCATTCAAAATAACAGGCACCCCTTCTGGGGATCAATGTATCATAGCCCGGAAATGCTTGAGCATATCAAGACCCACAGTATTGTCCGGGGTGTTAGGGGAAAGCAAAAATGGACATGGAGCAGAAAATGTATCAACATGAAATGCAAGTGGTTGTGAGAGTGGGCTAAGGGAAGGAGTCCCATCGATGTGATTAAGCCAGACAGGGGAGCCCTTGGAACCAATTGTTTAGACAGAGCGCTACTAGTAGCTCCTGTGTCAACCAAAAACCGATCAGTGGAACCTAAAACGTATACAGTAACATAAGGACCCTCCTGATCTACTGGGACTTCAACTGATTCCTTACCCCGTCCTAGACATTCCTATGCATAAGCAGAATCTTTCAAATCAGCAGTCGGATAAGCAGACTTTTGATATTGATTACGCCTATCAAAAGTATTAGAAGAGTTCTGAGTATGATCAACAGCTTCAAACCTAGTGCAACTATCCATACCTCCCCTATATCCTGAATTCCCTTGACGGCCTCTCATTTGTCCTCGACCACGCTGATACTGCTGAGTACGCAATTGTGGACATTCAGCAACCCAATGGCCAATCTCCTTACAATAAGCGCACTGATCAGAAGACAAAGTAACTCGGGGAAAAGAGGGTGTGCCAGGGCGGTACATCGCCCGTCCGCCTCTGCCACCACCTCTATAGGATGGACCATAACCCTGAGCTAACATAACCTTCGCTTTTAAATCTTTAGTATATTTATCCTCGTTGCCCTTAGCTTCCAATTCCTGATGTTCATAATACTGAGCCATAGTCAAAAGAGAGACGGGAGAAGACGTAGTCCATGAACTCTCACTGGCCTTTAGGCGAAAAATTTATCGACAAACAGATGTCTGCCCGTGTCATCTATCAATGACTGGCCACTAAAGTCGTGGAATGTCTCCTCAAAACATGTAAAAAAGTCAGAGACAGATTCATCTGTCTTTTGTTTACAGGATGCTAACATAGTCCAATCTATCTTTTTAGGAGGAATGAGAGTTTTCAATTTAACAATTATAGCTCTTGGAAGGTCTAAAATCAGTTGTTGCGGTTTCTGTGCTGGTTCCCGTTCTCTATCTGTCCTCTCTAATTCCCTCCAAACCTCTCCAAAAGCTGCCTGATCATCTACTTTATGAATAGATCTCCACATATCTGGGGATAGGATAAGCCCAAAAAACATATCAATATCAGGCAGTCATAATACAAGAACCAATAGATCTTTCAACTTCTTCGTAAAAAGTCGCCGAATTTTTCCACAGGTCTGGCAAAGCAGTCTTAAGAGCCATAGCATCTGCTCTACTCCAAGGAGTATAGACCCAATTATAAATAAAATATCCCTTCGCATCATCGGAAGTTTTATCGTCATCCTTTCCCATACCCTTAGGAGGGACATACAAAGGCGTAGCTTCACACATTGGTTTCCCATGAACTACAATAGCCTTATCTGTCCCTGGGTTGCCATCCTGCGACACGGCGGGCTGATTTGTTTGTTCAGCTGCAGCGGCTGCCTTTTTCTCCTCCCTCAAACGGAATGCCTCAGCTCGCAGTTTAACCAAGCGTCTAATTAAGTCAGCCACCTGAGAAGGGAGAAAAAGAACGTCACGCAATTGTTTACAATCGTTTGCTATATCAACAGGCTCTAACTCAGTGGAATTCTTTGTAAACCATGCAATCACTTCTGTGGTAAATATTTCTACAAAATATAACTGTTCCCTATCCTGCCATTGTTGTACATCAGCTACAAGATCTGAAGCAGAAATGTCATCACGAGCTGCTTTGCGAGCAGCTGATCTAAGAGCGGCTGCACGATCAGCCTGTAGAATTGAGCGAGTCTGATGCTGCGCATCGGATCCTAACTGTAGGAGAAATATCATCATCAGAATCAATAATAGGGGCAGAGGGAAAAGTGTATGGAGGCAGGGAAAGATCTAACAAAATGGAATCGTCCTTTAGTTTATTAAGTAGAGGCTAAAGGGGGCGCCGGACAGGGTATTGGCCATTTACCTGTAAACGACGCTCCCTATCCTCTCTCTCTTTTATCTCCTTCATTTCTTTATTTTTCAATTCCAGCGCTTTCGCATGGATATTTTTGCATTGTTCTTTTTCTGCCAAAGTTTGCTCTCTTCTCCCACGTTCATGCGCTTCTTTCTCCCACATTCGTACACAATCAAACATATCCTGTCTACTTTTACGTTTAAACATACATTGCTCCACATACTGAATCTTTTTAAGATCAAATGACGCATTATAGGCCATCACAACTCAGGATCCTTACTAGTATATTTATTCCATAACGTGCTGTACATTATAGAAGAAATACCATTTTAATTTACATATCCCTATTTGGTGTCCCCTCTGGGGGAGCCAGCTGATTCCGTTCAAGATCCATATTGGTACCTCCAAGAAAGCAACACATTCCACGAAGTGTGCTTGATACAGGCATGCCAAGAATATTGTAGTATATACAATATTATACGCAAAGTAGCACTTAACTCAAAGTGTGCCGTTCAAGTTTTTCAAAGTTTTTTCATTACCTGCCTATATAAATTGCAATGTATATATATCCAAATAAGTCAAGTTTTTGGCCAAATACTAACAAACAAATGTTGACGACCTTATCAAGCACAAACCCTCAGCTTTCAAATGCCAAGTTCTGAATTGACCAAATGGTCTCTGCACGGAGAACTGAATGGGAAGAAACATAGATTTAGGAATGTAGGTTAGATAATAGAAAACAGCTGTTTTCTATTATCTAACCTACATTCCTAAATCTATGTTTCTTCCCATTCAGTTTTGTCTTACCCTGATTTAGGAAGAATAATTAGGGGTAACCCTCTGTTCTTTACACATATCTCTGCACGGAGAACACCAGAAGGAATTTCAGTCGAGGACCGGCACCACCTGGAGGGTCAATATCAGGAGAAGTGGAAGAAGCGCCGAGGCTGTGAAGAGACAGGTCTCCTCATGCAGTGATCATCCGTAGCGAGATTCCAATCCTCCGTCAAGACCGCTCCTTCGGGTAGCTGAGTCGCCGATGAGCCCCATGTGACAGGCACCAATTTGTAGAGGTGGACCTCAGTAAGGCCTACCAGTGCTAGGGGTTCACCCTTCTCTGCACAAAAGTCCTCAGACCAGAAAATAGAAGTTGGCACAGAAGCTGAAATAGTAAAAAGATATTTTATTAACCTCATTAGGTGGAACTACATTCACACAACACCCTTCGGTAGTGTATGAAGTAGCACAAGGATTAGAAGAACCATGGGTCTTTTATACCCACACAGGAGCTCAAAAGAATGCGGTACAAGCTCACATAGGAGAGTTACATACATAAATGGTCATATAAAGCATGCACAGTCAACAGTAAAGGAGGAGGCAGCAGTTGCTGACTTTGGTAAAAACAACCTGACAGTTACAGACTAGAGCAGGTGCATGGGCAGCTACAGACTCTTCTGCACATGTGCAGAGTAGCAGAGGCTAAGTATAGCCAGTTCTTTGAGCAAAGCACAAGGGCAAGCAACAGTGAAGAAGGAAAAAGCACATGGTTGACAAAATGGCTGCCGGAAACAAGATTGCTTCAGCTAAATGCTAACAGCGATCTCTGCCAAATTTCCACAGAATCTAAAACAATCTTGAACTAATTGCACATTTGACTTTTGAAAACATAAATAATTCATCTGAGTTTCATTCATGCTTTACTTCATTTCCAGAATAGGGAAGCACCCAGGAGAAGCCAATTGGGAGACAGTGGTGAAGTGTAGCGCCACAAGCGAGCATCACACCTTATACTGGTGTACACTTTTTTGTATAGCCGATTGGATTGTGCAGTATTAAGTACTGCCATGTAGTTAAAATTGCTTTCTTTTCATTGAAAGACAAGCACTGCATTGGACGTTGAATTTATTTTATCTGTTGGTGGCTTTTTGAATGCTGAGCTCTACTACCCAGCTCTAAACCTCCCTAAGAAGTCTGTGATTGCTTGCCCTCACAACCCTGATAGTTAAGAATAGAAGGGGTTGTATTTTACCCAGTTTGCACAACCACAGTTGAATGTGCCCGGGACACCAGTGGCAAACAACCTCAATCACCACTGTTGAGGCTCAATAGGTCATGTCTACCTGTGTCCCCATCCACCACCCCCAAACAGAGTCTGAGCAGTAGAAAGAGTGTAGAGTGGAGCGCCTTGAGACCCTCATGGTGAGTAGCGTGCTTGACACTTCCCTGATTGATTGATTGATTGATTGGTATGATCTTCACCAACTCCAGAGTGGATAACTGTCAGTATTGTAAAACGCCTGTTTTTCTTAATTGATGTATGACTGAGTTCAGGAGTGCATTAAGGCAGAAGTTGGCAAGAAGTTGAACCTGTGGATGATTGAGCATTTCCATAGTCCTTGGGCCAGCCCAGTGATGTTGGTGCACAAACAAGAATCAACAGACGTGTGCTTTCGAGTGGACAGCTGGACTTCAATGAAGTGACCAAGAACACACACAATTCTCACAACTGATGAGCTTGTGAACCAGCTGGGTGCTGCTCGCTACTTAAGCATCTTTGATTTAACCAGATAACTTTTAATATCTTTTGCCCAGGGTAACACTGCATTTTCTACCCCAGAGGGATTTTACCAGTTTAGGGTAACTCCCTTCAGAAAAAAGAATGATCCTCGCACTTTTCAGTGCCCGTTGAACCATGTTCTCGCAGGGCTAGAGGGGTTTTATGTACTTTGATGATATTGCTGCCCATAGTACTTCATAGGAGGGCCAAATGATGCTCCTACAGAAGGTGTTGGTCAGTATACCGGGAGCGAAACTAACCATCAATATACCTGGTGGGGCAGTCCTCTATAGTCTACCTTGAGCATCAGGTAGGAAGATCCAACCCATTGATCTTGTCTGTGTTGGAATGGGAGGTTTGTACCACCCAGACTCACGTGAGAGACTTTTCAGGACTCGATGACCACTACAGCAACTTTATGACCAACTATGGGACCATAGTTGAGTAACAGACCGCTCTGACATCCAAGAAACTGCACAAAAGTTGACCTGGATTGAGAAATGTCAGGAGTAGTTTCAGAACCTGAAGAGATCATTATGCAGTTTCCCTGCACTGAAGGCAGCTGGCTAAGTTTAGCCCATAACTGAACTGATTTATGGCTGAAATAAAGGAGCTGTAGCAGCATTGGCTCAACTTGTTGAGAGAGGTAGAGTGTTCAATTGTTGAGAAAGTTAGAGTGTACAATAGCTATTATCATTTGCAGACTACTCCCTAGGAAGCAGAACTAGGCAGCCATTGAGAAGGAATGCTTTGTCATATTGTGAGCTTTGAGGAGTTCCAGCCTTACCTGTCCGGTACCACGTTTGTGCTCCCAGCAGATCATGAACCACTCAAGTGGCTGATGACAATGAAGGGTGTGAATCCCAAGATCCCAAGTTGCTAAAGTGGTCTCAATTTCACACATTATCGCACAAGGCCAGAATGAATCATGGGAATGTAGATGAACTTTCCTACCAGTTTTGCTGATCCGATGACTGAACGTCGCCCAACTGTAGAGTTAGGATCCGGGTAGTCCGATCCGGGAGAGACATCTCTGTGGACAGGAATGAGCCCTGCATGTTATACCTGCATGTTCCATTGCCCTAAGTGTCTGACCATGTGTATTTCTGGTATTCTGACTTGTATTTCGGCTCTTGCTTATCACACTATTCTAAGCATGTGCGCAGAGGCCAAGGCCTTTTCCTCGATATGTGAGCTATTCAACTTTCCTTGTAGTCCAAGCTGTATAGAACTTTAAACTCCCAGTTTTGGACATTTGCAATATCAAACATCTATTTAATATTATTAATTATTATATGTTGAATTCAGTGACTAAATGGAGAAATAGGATCAAAGTCTGAAACTTTTGTTAGTTTATGGAATTCTAGCAACAGTCTTAATGGATGTTTTGGAGTTATGTTTCCACTTAGAATACATGGTAAAACAGACCTTCTAGATGCATTTCTATCCAAACATTGTTTGTACAATTTGTAGCATAACATTTTCTTTTTATTTTAGAGTAAGTGACCCGTTTTTATTTTAGAATAAGTGACCTATACAGCTATATTGCTCTGATTGCATGTCTGAGACAAATCAATCTTGTTTGCCCTTGTTGAAAATGTTTGAGATCATTTTTTCTCTGCCTCTGCCCTACTTAATGCACAGTTACCTTGTGATAAAAGTATTTGTACAATATTTTTCTTTATGCATGAAGCTAACAGGTTAGCATCCTTGACAAAAATGTGCATCCCCACTGTTAAAAATGGGATTTCTGGTTGGCTAGGGCAAGCGCCTAAGCCAGGCAGTAACCACCAATCTAGTCAGGGCAAGGAAGGTACACGCTGAAGATAACCCCGGCTCACCCCCTTGGTAGCTTGGCATGAGAAGTCAGGCTTATCCCAGAGGCAATGTGTAAAGAGCTTGCACAACACACACACAGCAGCAACACACTAGGCACACTACAAAAGAAACTCTACACAAGGTTATATAAACAAAATAGCCTTTGTATCATCATAAACACAATAGAATCATAATCACACAATATACACTGTGCCAACTGGCACTAGGCAATATTTACAGGGGATTATATACATGACAGGGCCAATCGGGCCACTGTCAGAATCATCACAAGCATAAGTAGTAAAAATAAAACACTACCAGTAACTACTGGTGAATACTGTACTCAGCCTAGTATTACCAACATAAAGCATTATATCTGCATCAACACATGGCATAAAACACATTATGCATAACCTTAGGCATAAACACTGGGCATAAGCGCATTATGCAATCCCTTAGGGCCTTGCGCCCTACCAGTACACACAGGTACCACCCATGGAAATGACCCCAGGCCAACTGGCCTTTCTAGGGGGCCCAATGCCCTTTGTCCAGAATGTCAGGGCGCAATTCTAGAGCCTTCTAAGTGGCCCTTCGGCTGCCAATGCAGCAAAAACCATGTGGGTAATACAGAGGTGGTCGGGGGAGTGCATCTCACTCCTTCCTTGGCTTTTAAAACCAACATGCCCCCATCATTGCAGCTGCCCTCTGTCCGGCGGGCCAGCTGTAGGAAATGGGCTTTGGCACCACTGTGCTTGGGGAACCCCTGGTGAAAGAAATCAGCAACCCTAGTGCCTTGCACGGTCTCCTCTCACTGGGGCCTTCTCTTTAGGCACCAGAGGCTATGTCAAGGTAGGCGGGGAGGAGAGACTCCGATTCGGTCTCCCCCTCACAGAAAGTAGCCCTGGGACCCCCAAGGCAGCCTCACAACATGGGCGGAAGGGGGGGAACAGCTCCGGGCTCACTCACCCGCTTCAAGCTGTCTCCGGTTCCTCTTCTGCCAGCTCAAGGCACTGACAGTGTGCCTCAGCGGGCCCCTCCTCACTTCCCCGGTCTCTTCTGGGCAGTGGCAACGGCACCAACCCGGTGTCTTGCAGGCTCCGTCTCTCTTCTCCATGGTGCTGGCAGGGCTCCTCCCACCTTCCGGCTGACTCGTCCACGGCGTCCGTCCGGCAGCTAGGTACCGCCCACAACCAGGCAACATGCTTGGCTTCTGGGTCGCCTCTCGTGGTGCGGCAGCCCTTTTCCAAACGGCATGACAGGGGTTAGGCTCCTGCCTTTAAAATAGCACCGGCAGGGCAGGGTGGGCTCCTGCTCTGTCGCAGATGTTCCCACAATGCGGGGTAGGCTCCCACTTTGCTCCTCAGCAGCACGCAAAGGCGGGGTGGGCTCCCCCTCCTTCCAGCATCTCCGGGGGAATCCCTATGCCGGGCTTCCCTCTAAATTCTCACGCAGCACAGCTCTGCAGGCCACCTACGCTCCTCCCGTCTTGGGAGAAGATATAGGGCTCACAAGGCCCTCAGCCCAAAGTTCCAGGGCAAAAGGCTGGGCCCAGGCAGGCCAGCTCAAAAGGCCCTCCAGCAGAGAGGCAGTCCCTCGTGGTGGTTCTTCCTGGGGCCCAGCAGCAGCAAGTCCCCAAATAGTGCAAAGAAGCACACCCAAACATGGGGTCACAGCCCCAGTACTTATACTACGTTTTCCTTTGTCTGCCTTCGGCACAGGGCTTGAGGAACCAGCCTGAACTGGTTCTGTTTTTTTTTTTTAGCACTCTGTTTACAGGGCTCCTTTTCCCCATTGTCAGGTGGGGGCTAGTTTATCAGATCACCACAGGGGGGGGAGCCAGCATTCACCCAGGCAGGCACAGTCCTATTCAGGGTAAGGGGACTATTCCTCCCAGTACTCCAAATGCACATACCCTATTCAGCCTAGCGCTGACTCACCCTGCCCTCTCTGGAGCCACACACACCTCACCAGCCACTGTCACTCCAAAGCCAGACATGCAATACACATCAGGCAGGCAGACACATAGCACACAGAAATGTCAACTTCTAAAAGTGGCATTTCTAAAATAGTGATAATAAATCTGCGCTCACCATTGCTCAGTATTTAATATTACTATTCCAACCATACCAAACTTGACCACATTGCTCCTCTCATATCAGGAATTACCACTGGAACACTTATCAGGGAATCCCCAATGCATTCCTATGAGAGGGCAGCCTCACAGCAGTGAGAAACCAAAATGGCTGTCTGTCACTACCAGGACATATCACGCACTTAAGGTACATGTCCTACCTTCTACCTACAGTGCACCCTGCCCATAGGGCTAGCTAGTGCATATCTTAGGCGTGACTGACATGCCACACACTTTAGGTGCCACGTCACGGAGGCAGGAACACTGCGCGCACAGGCCCTGCAATGGCAGAGGCCTGAGACAGGTTTGAAACGCTACTTTGGTGGGTGGCGCAATCAGCGCTGCAAGACCACCAGTAGCATTTAATTTACCGGCCCCGGGTATCTGAGATACCACTTTACAAGGGACTGACAGGTAAATTAAAATATGCCAAACAGGTGTAGACCAATCTTTACCATGTTTACCACAGAGAGCACATACACTTTACACTGGACAGCAGTGCTAAAGTGCCCAGAGTCCTGGAATCACCAAATCTTTGTCAGAAAAAGGCTAGAAGAAAGGCAAAAAGTTCAGGGATGACACTGCAAAAAGGGTCAAGTCCAACACCCACACCCTCTCTATGTGCCTTGAGGCTGAGGTGAAGACTCTTGACAAAATGCTGAAAGGAAGTGTTTTTAGGGGCAGATAATTTTGTTAGCTGTTTTCCCATTTTCCAACTTGAATTAGTGGAGACATTTTAAACCATAGTTAAGTTATTTGACGTGTCAGATCCATAATTCTTCTGGTTAAGGGATTCCAGTTTTGTTACAGTTTTAATGCCACGTGAAATTGAAATGTCACTGCTAATGTCACACACATCTAAACACTCATTGGTACATGCTGATACATTAATCAAAGTAAGAATCCATAATGCTATGCTTTTTGTGTTAAAGCTGTTAAGTTAATCTCTGTTAGACATCCCATGGAAAAGACATGCACATTGGTATTTTTTAATTTCTAAGGTTTTAATTGGAATATATGTGTTCAACAGGAATCGGTTGTACAGCAATAGAGAGCTAAAGACTTCTTACTGATTACGTTTCAGAGGTTCCTTCGAGGGATCACACTTGGTAGAGAAATTGATGATTCTGAATTTAACTATGTAGTTGCCCTGCAATCTAACCTTCTATTGCACCGTTACACTTTGGCCCTCATTCCGCGTTACTCGGAATTTACGATTTGTGCAGCAATAAATGTACCTGCCAAAATCTGACTTCCTAATGGCTATGGGGACATTCAACAAACATAAATGAATTGCTATGTGGCCTTTCCAATACATGACTGGTATTTATTAGCAAAAGCAGAAAGTTACTGGTATAGCAAGAATAATAGATAAGTAAATAAATAAGATACGATTAAAGAAAAATCATACCTTACTATCACAATCGTGTGTCAATCTGTACCAGATAGAATGACATTTCACCAGTGAGCGTGTGCCTCTGGTTCTAGCCAGTGCCTTCTCGCTTTCAAAGATTTCCATTACGATAGCCCACCATTCTACAGCACTACTGGGTCTTGGAGAGACCCAAGCCCTTGATATGGGAAGCCGTGCAGCAACTAAAATGATAGCAGAAAGGGATCGCTGTGCAGAGTCAGGTTCTATCTTATGCCCCAACATCAGCTCCTGTGGAGTAAAAGACAGATCCAGCCCAAGGCGAACCTTAGAGATGTGTGTAATTTCCTGCCAAAATGTCGCTAATAGTGGGCAAGTGACAAACATGTGCACAATATGTGTGACATATTAACAGCATTTTGTATAATTAACCATGTTATTCCCTTTTCTTTCCTCTTGCTGCCCCCAGCTGGCAATTTTTTCGAGGGTATAATATAGCATCCATATCGTCCGAAACTGCTGCAGTTTTAAGTTAATTGAGCAGGTCGCTCCCTCCAGGGCTGAATTACTAACCGTTATGGGGGTAATATCTACCCCCAACACATTACGCCATTTTGAAGCCAGCTGAAGACATAGGTCGTCTCTGCCCTGATAAAGATACTGAAACGCCGTACGAATTGCATGTTTCCGAGGTATATCATGCAGGCATGCTATTATGTCAAATGTTGCTACAGTCTTTACCCCCTGTTTTCTAAAAAGAAAAGGCTCTAAATTGCAGGTATTTAAAAATAATTGGCATGGAAGTGAAAAAGAAGTTTGCAAACTTTGGAATGTGCGAAAGCCGCTTTAGTCATAAAGATGTCGGAGTCCATCAATCCCACGTTTAGCCCAACTCTTCGAAAAGCTATCGTGAAAGATCTCCAGGAGCACGGATTATCCCAAAGGGAAAATCCATTGTGAAATATTGGCAGAGAGTATTTGGCCAAAATTTACCTCCAAATAGTAACTAAATCCTTAAGGGTCTTGAAGCGAACTCTCTTGTGGTAGTTTGGGTCATTAATCCTATAAAGAACCATCGGCTGTCATGCCCCATGACTAAAATCCTGGCCCTCAGTTGAGAGGAGGCTATGCATTCTGCCCATAAATGCAGCACAATAATATGATTTAAAGTCAGGAATGTGGCGACAGAATTGATTATATGGGAACTTCATAAATTTTATTGCGCGCCGTGCTCGTTTGTAGCCCAATATAAAACTACTTATCGCACCCTCCTGTTAAAAAAAAAAAAGAGTTGGTGCTTCATAGAGGGATAGAACGAAATAGGTAGAGGGATTTTGGTTATACTGGCCTTTTTATAATATTGCATCTGCCGATTATACTAATTGGTAGTTTATGCCAGCTTCTCAGATTTTTAATAACATTTTGAAGCAAAAATCATAATTCTGACCAAGTATGCGTTCAATCTGACAAGAAATACGGATCCCTAAATAGGTGTCAGTAGAGCATTCCCCCAAAATAGGCCAATCGGGTTTCAAATTGAGAAGCACTTGTGTCTTATTGGGGTTAAGCTTGCATCTGGAAAAAGAGCTGACTGTGTCTACTTCACATTTGATAGATTCAAGAGAAGCAGCAAGGTCAGGTGTAAAAACAGCAATGTCATCTGCATAAGCAGTGACCTTTGAATCAGATAGTCCTGATCGCAGAGGTAGTATATTTATGTTAAGTAGTGAACGTAAAAAAGGTTCAATATATAACGCAAATAATAGTGGCGAAAGAAGGCAGCTCTGACTAGTGACTCTATATATCCAGAATTGTGTCGACTGAGAGCAAGCATAGAGCGGCTTAGCCTGTGGCATTTGCTATAAGGCACGTATCCATGTTCAGAATCGTCCGCCCATTCCAAATGATAAAAGAGTTGACCATAAGCACCCCCAGACCACTCCGTTGAAGGTCCTTTCGGCGTCTAGGAGTATCATCCCCAGATTACTAGCAGATTGCTTTGCAAAATCAAAAGCCATTATGGCGTTTTTAGCATGGGCCAAAGTGTCCCTGCCTAAGATAAAACCAAGTTGTTGTCTAGCAACTAATCCTGGCATCAGAGCCGCCAATCGATTAGCCAGAACTTTCGCATAGATTTTAGCATCTGTATTAATGAGGGATATATGGTGTTAGGAACTACAATCTTCAGGTGGCTTGCCATTTTTTTTTGTGAAAAATACATAATTTGTTATATCCCAAAATGGTGGTGTTATTCCGATGGCGCCTATTTCCTGTATAACCTCGGCCAAAGGTGGCACTATGATATCCTTGAAAAGCTTATAGAACTCAATTGGTATTGAGCCATCACCTGCGGCCTTACTAGTAGGCAAAAAAGTCAAAACGTCTAGAATTTCATCTGGTAGAATATCTAGGCATATAAGAGCAGAGTCTTCTTCTTGCAGACGTGGTAGCTGTGCCTTCTTTAAATATATAGAGGGATTTTCTGCATCTATTAAGTTTGGTTGAGCATAGAGGCTTTGATAAAACTGAGAAAATTGTTCGAGTATCAAGTGTGAGTCTTTATAAAGTCTATTATCCGTGCCTCTAATAGCCTTAATTTGGGTTTTAGATTTATTGTCAGCCAAGTGATATGCCAACACCCTCCCCTCCTGTTCCCCATATTTATACTGGAGAGAGCAGTGCTTATTATAACAAGCAGCTACTTTTTCCTTTAGTGTCCCCCTAAAGATAATCGTGCTTCTATTAAAGAAATATGTGCCTGATGTGGGTCCTTTTGTCAAATAGCTGCAGCATGATGATATTATAAATTAGCTAAAACTGAACAAGCGGCCCTAGTAGAAGCTTCTCTAGTTTTATTTTGTTGTAAAACGAATTGTTGGGTAATGCCCCTTACAAACTCCTTCATTGAATCCAAACGATGCCCAGAGAACAAAGTATTAAGATTAAATTGTATGAGTTCCAACAGTAATTTCTGCGTGTGTACGAAATAATTATTATTTGTCAGTATATGGCGTGGAAATGAAAAAGGGCGTCTAGGTTCTGTTACTGACTGTGATTGAAAAGAAAGCAAAATGGGCTTATGATCTGATGCGATCTTCGGGCAGACTTCCATCATAGCAGTCTGGAGTATAATGTCACCAACCCAGGCCATTTCGATCCTAGAATATTGTTTATGAGGGATAGAGTAATATGTATATCCCGGCACAGTGGGATATAAAGCTCTCCATGCATCTTATAAGCTGTGTAGCCGAGCTAGTTCAAGAATGGATCCCCGTACTTTCAGCATTCTTGAAGTCGTTCGTCGACTGGTAGAGTCAATAGAGTAATTCATGACACAGTTGAAATCCCCCATAATTACTAGAGCCCCTTGCCAGTCCAATAGTTCTAACATTAAGGAATCAAATACATCAGGAGCAACAGCATTAGGTCCGTAAATAGTAGTACATAGATATTTCATGTCCAAAATTTCAAGCTGAGCAATTGCCCATCTGTCATTTTATGTGACAATGATTTACTGGCTCATATAGAGGTTCCTCTAATAGAGTCACTTTGGGATGTACAAATAATTATTTGATATCCTAATTGTTTGAGTAATCCCTGATCCTTGTAGGCCAAGTGGGTTTCAGTTAAAAATACCATATGGGGTTTGTACATATTCAATTCAGCACAAACCCTCTTGGTCGTATATGCGCCTGATGCTGTTTGGCAGGTTCGCCATTTTCAAAATGGTTTCGTTTCCGTACCTACTTTACCAACTCCAAAACTTCCCATACCCCATACCTCACACATGGTTCCGACAATTGGATTCAGCTCTCAGCCATTTCCTCAGGGTTGGGGGGGCCCGTGCAGGTTGCCCTGCAAACATGTTTCCAATCCACTTATTGGGGGGGCCTCGACCCCGGATGTCCAGCTTTACCATGCAGCCTCCCACCTCCTTGTCCTAAATGACTGGTGGTACAGCGACTGGCGTGACACTGCCTATGCGCGTGAATGATGGCTGATGGACCCTAAATCTTTACACACAATATTATACTCCAACGCATCGCTTGGCACGCTGCCGCCCGTGATCCGAACTGTCTTTGCGATCTGGCGGCAGGCTTTGCATAAGATCGGTTGGTGGGGTAAACTTACCAAGGAGACTCCCCTCTGGTATAATGGCCTCCTGCCGCCGCTGCTTGAGCTCCCTGGGTTTGCAAGCTGGGATGCTATCAGAATCTCAATGGTCGGGATGTCCGTCGGGGCCAGACTCTCAAGTAATTCCAACAACTGCAGGCCGACTTCCAAATGCCTCACTCCCAATTCTATAAATATCTTCAATTCCGACATGCCGTTTCCCCCTATCTCTCACAACAAGATACTATTCCTGATTTTAGCCCTATTGAGGCCGAGGTGTTCATGGGCGAGATGGGCTCACACAAAATCACAGCTCTATACCCCACCCTGGTCATTAACAGCCATGATACACTTCACAAGAATAGGGAGGCTTGGCAGGATGACCTGGGTCCACTTGACGAAGACGACCGGGTGGAGGCTCTAGAATCACCACGCGGCACGGCCATAGCAGCACGCCTTCGACTCATACAATTCAAATACCTCCATAGAGCATACGTTACCCGCCATCTGCTCTGGCGTGCTGGGATGATTGCTTCTCCCTCTTGCCACCGCTGTGGGTCGGCAGAGGGCACCATCCTCTACACGGAATGGAAATTCACAGTCCTGTTGCGCTTTTTGCACAGGGTGCTGACCAGCCTTTTGGAGGTCCTGGGTTGGGACATCTCACGATCGCCGCGATTAACCATGCTCCACATCACTGACGAAATCGGAGGGAATAGGTACCTGCTATTTTTCGGGCTTACCCTTGCCAAGCACCACATTGCCAGGGTGTGGAAGGCGACCTCCCCGCCTTTGGTTGGGGCCTGGAAACGTGGCCTTGATTTCTCCATGGGGCTAGAAATTCCAATTTTTAAGGCACGCGGATGCCCCCAGAAACACAAGAAAATATGGAAGCGGTGGGCCGACTATCCTGGTCTCTATCTTGAACCAGTTCCCCTGGTGCGAAGTATTGAAGATTTGCCATGTTGATTTCATATTGGGTGCAGGCTTTAGGACCGATTGTACATTTACTGTTCTATCACGACTGGAATTACTCATAAATGTAGGATGTGTAGATCAGGTGCCACCTTTGTTTTTTGTTTTCAATATGTATTTTCTACAGATTTTGCTTTATGTATTCTTTTGTTTCAGATGGACTCATTGTAAAACGTGGACATCTTTACCAATGCCGTATTATATATGCGATGTATTGCCCTGGACCCTCCTGGACTTTCTACTGTCTGTCAACAATAAAATCTGTTGTGAAAAAAAAATCAGCAAAAAACCAGTTGGCACTTGCGGCCTGCATTTAAACCTGACACATTCCAGCAGAGACATCGAACTGACCCAATAGTGGTTCAAAATGTAACGTAAATAAATGGATTTCCTAAAAAACGCATAGCTTTCACCATGTAATCTTTAATAACCCTATCAAGTTCATATATAGTAACTCGTACATCATGGCTATCAACTACAGTACTTTTGCCACCAACATTAACAACCCCTGTGCTTTTTTGAGCCAGTGTACCCCCCACCCCTTTATGGCCACCCTGTGCCCAATGGAAAGAATCACTCCCTCAGTGCTGTCGTTGGATGAACAGCCTTTGAGATACAGCCCACCCAGAGCACCACCCCGCCTCCATAAATAAGTCCTATATCGCACTATAAATGTGCCAATGCAAAAAAAAAAAAAACACAAAAAAAGAAGAAAAAGAGCAGATGAGAGGCAGGAGAGCAGGTTTGAGAGGATAAAAACCTATGCAGCAATGCCTTTTGCCAAGGCCCATGCCAACCACTATTTTTGTATTTATTAAGTGTTCAATTAATTAAAATCATTACAGTAAAAACAATCAGCATATAAAGCTAAAACCATGATCTAAAAACATCTGTTTATCTTACGTTAAATTGTGTGCCCCGCCCCTGCGGCAACATAATCGTCCCTCCCCAGGAGTTATAGTCTGTGCCGTGTGGCCTTGCGCGCGTTCATTAAGTCCCCTTTGAGCCTCGCTGGGTGAACAGCAATACAGGATGATGGACGTCACCTCTTTCATTCCTTTTGGCCCTCGCTGATGTTAGCTTTGTCATTGAACTGGCGGGCTGGGGATATTTAGGGCCGCTGAGCTTGCTTCCACTAAATTTGTGGTACCCTTCGCCAGAGTTTTGTTGCTTTCGTTAGCAGCTTTTATGGCATTCCTGATTTGATGGATGAATTTTGCCAGTCTTGCTAGTGTTGTTGTGTCAGTGGTAGATAGGCACAAAGCTGACGCTTCACTGCAGGTCTCTATTTTGTTCATAATGCAGATTGGACTCAGGAGAAACCAGCGGTCATTGTTAAGGTGCGGGCAGCAGCAAAGGAGATACAGCCAGGATTCTCTCATATAGGGGCATAGTCTGCAATTTGTAGATTCCCCCTTGCAAGCCCATGCGGGGTTGATGTCAGCAATTTCTAGTGCAGTTAGCCTTATCTAGACTATTCTGTTTTGGGCCAATGGAGTGAGAGCCTCACTTAGGTAAGGTTGTGCTTTGCCTGCTTTGTAGGAGTTATTCAAAGGATTTATGTGGGCGCTTTAGCAGAGAGTTTTAATGTCCAGATCAAAGGAGGTTTCATGCATTTGCTCGTTTATAGATCTCTTCCAAGCGTTCAGAGGGATATCCAGCCGTGGTATGCTGTCTTCCTTGATCTTCAGTGTTTTAAGCGCTTTTCCTAGTCTAATGTGCCAGGCTGTGCCTGATCCCTCAAAGATTATTCTCAGGTGGTGTTTCAGGGAGTGAACCGGGGCCCTCGGTGTCCTTAAATATGATTTTATGATCTCCCCCCCTGGCATGTCAGGTCTGGCCTTGTTAAGCCATGCTCCAATTTTAGCCTTGCGTTCCTGGCTGACCTTGGAATATGGAGGACAGCTCATATGCCTTTACTTGGGCTGAGTTAAGGGCGGCATCCAGTAGCCCGGGAAAGGCCAGGGGGCCGTAGCTAATGGCTGGTAATAGTTTAGCTTTCAGGACTGTTAGTATTGGCCCAGCTGTCGGGCTGATCAGATGATAGCTAAATTGTTTTAATAGGTGTGTGACCTTGCTGGCCTTGGAGCGCAGTTGTTTCAGGTGGGCCTCCTCCTTGGCCCGCTCCAGCAGCCAAATTCCTAGATAATTGTATGCATCCACCGTGTTGATTTGTAGATTGCCCATCAGCCATTGTGTGTTCTTCTTCTGATGGTATGTCCCAAAAATGACCACCTCAGTCTTTCCTTGATTAATTGTCAAGTTGTTGGTGTTGTTAAAACGATTTAGTGCATTTAGGGCTCTTTGTATGCCCACCCTGGCTGTGTCGTTGGCGTATTGTAGCACCAGCAACCTCACACTTCCAAGTCTAGGAACTACTAGACTAGCTCCTTTTAAGGCCTCCCCCAGGTCTGCTGTGTATGGATTGAATAGGATGGGGGCCAGCATGCATCCTTGCTTCAACCCATTCTCAGTGTGTATTTTAAGGGACACTGTGCGGTCGCTGGTTTTAACCCGCACCCAGGTATCTTCGTAGAGTGATCTGATAGCCTTCAAGTTAGGTGGAATGCCCCAGTTTTCCAACTTCCACCATAGTCGATTCCGGACCACTTTATCGAAGGCCGTGCTATAGTCGACGAAACAGCAGAAAAGTGGTGGATGATTCTTCAGGGTTGCCTGAGATGATAAATATGTCAGTGCCAGTACGTTATCACCACTACGGCCCTCATAAAGAGCATTGGCAGTTCATTTATTTGTTTATTGATTTAGAAGCCTCCTTCCGCCACTGAACCACAGCATGCTGGGGCTCCTGCTCCATATAGAAGAACTAAGAGTGTCCATCTTTAATAACTTTTAGACGAGCAGGCTCCTGCAGAAAGACCTGTATCCCTGCCATTTTTAGTAGGTCAATGAGGTGACGTAGTTTCCAGCGCCTGTCCATAGAGTTCTTGCAAAAATCTGATCTGACGATTATAGAGAGAGTCAAGTTGTATTGGAGAGGTGGGTTGAGCTTTGATGGATATCACCTGCCTCAAAAGAAAGTTCCCAAAGAAAAGAAGAATTGGCTGAGGGTATCGCCTAGCGGGTATGTTTGGGACCACTGGTAGTCTGTGAGCATGTTGTACTTGGCAGTCCCAATCCCAGTCTGCCAGATCTGGGAAAGCCTTTTGACATAACTGTATCACAAATGTGCAAGGATGGGGAACAACCTTTACAACGCAACTTTTACAACGCACTACCGTTACAACTAAACTGTTACAACGCGAGTACATTGACAACGCAGGACATTACAACGCAAGTCTTTACATCGACTTGCACTAGATGGCGTGCTAACATTAAAAATAGTGTAGTTTACTATCCCAACACCTTCCCTACTGTTATGTGGACTGGAGTTGGAATAGTAAATTACACTTTTTTAATGTTAGCACGCCATCTAGTGCAAGTCAATGTAAAGACTTGCGTTGTAATGTCCTGCGTTGTCAATGCACTCGCGTTGTAAAACTTTAGTTGTAACAGCATGCGTTGTAACAGCATGCGTTGTAACGTCATACATCCTGCAAGGATCGTTTCCCTCCTTGCCCTCTGGAGCCCCAAAAAGCCTTAGGTTGTTGAGGTGTTGTGGATTTTCCAGATCGTCAATTTTTCCCTGCAGAAACGTGAGCTGGGCCTCATGTATTTCTGTAGTTTTAGTTGACCTAGAGACATGTTCTTCCGTGCCAGCGACCTTCTGTTAAAGCTCCATGATATCTGATGTAAGTGATGCCACTTTGACCTTTACTTCTGCAAGAGACTGCTGGATCGACTAACTGTCAGCCCTAGCCTGCACATAATGTTCCTGCGCTTCTACTATTTTGACTTTTAATACTCGAAGAATCAATGATAACGGGGGTTTAGCAGAGGTGGAAGTAGTCGCTAGAGCAATCGACTCAGTTTTACCAATAGAAGCTGGAAAAGCTGGGAAAAGCAAAAGCAGAATAGCCAGATGAGTTTAACAAATCAGCATAAATAGTCGAGTCTTTCATCGAGATAATAGTTGAATCATGTCTCCCAACATTGGCAGTATGCTTTGGGTCCAATTTAATTCCTGACAGTGCTGCTGCTAGGCGTGGCAAATTCATGGATAGCGAGAGGAGGACCCACTGTGCTCTCCTGTGGAGGTAAAAGAATCTCAGGATTGTTTTCAGTGTTTTTAATTGTATCTGCCAAGCCCTCTTTTTCATTTGTCCTGGCACCTAAACCAAGCTCTGCAACAGATGAGCCTGCCATATTGGTGATGGCCCTTAGTTTGGTTGAGAGGTTGCAAGTTGTTTACTAATGTGTGCAGCAGGTTGTTCCAGCAAACATACATGAGAATTAACGGCCCGCCAGTAATGCGCACTGTGGCTTGTGTGTCTGTATTACGGAGCGCTCGCTTTTGAGACTCAGAACGCTTGTCACCTGCTTCGGTGGGTGAGACAAAATGCTGCAAAGTATTTGAATTTAATTGAGTGTTGCAGTTTGACTCTGGTATCCCTCCCTGAATGGGGAGTATTGTCCCCAGTAGTGCATCTATCATCTGAGTCTCTGGCGGTAGCCCTGAAGACCCCCAGACCCCCAGGTTGAGTAGTTCATTAGCTTTACCTGATTGAAGTAATTTGAGGATTGGTCTCCCAACTCGAGAGGAAACACTGCACGTTGCCGTGTTCTTCAAGCTGGAGAGCTGACCATCATCCCCTGTGGAAACCGGCTCGGCTGTAACGGGATCTGCCCTCGAAGAGCACGGAGGAGCTCGCCCGCCCTTCTGTATGCTTTTCTTCGGCAGGCCATCACGTTGACTGAAGCAGGAGCAGATGTGAAGACAAGGGAAACCAGCAGAGAGCGGAGCGCCGTGAGTTCATGAGCCAATGCTGAGTTATGATCCAGGACTGCTGCCGGGTCCAGCGATCAGACCCAGCATCTGGTAGGTTGAGCAGCGAGAGACCCTTCTTTTTTTCTATGCTCGCAAATTCTTAATTTTTTTTTATTTTTCAGAAAGTACCCATGGCATCGGCATCGGTCGGATCAAAGAATTATTTTCCCTGTTTTTCCCTCTGAAATCGAGTGGTGCCGTACATAAGCAGGAGAGCACTTAGCGGCGGAGTCAATCTGCCATTTTCCTTCCACCCCACTCCAAAATTGGACTTCCAAGGAATCTGGTAATTTCACATGAACTATCAGCGCATGCTGAATTACCTCAGTTCTTTATGAGGAGACATTTGCAAGTTCCTTGTCATATGAATTTGGTGCAATAACATTGACTTTACCGGCAATTCTCAGTTCAAAACAGGTTATCTTGGAATTCCTACTTAATTCTGTAATCCAAAATGACCAGTAACCATGGCATCGAGCATCCTTAAATTCGGATGCACAATTCATGCATTTGGTCCTTGTGTTTTAGACCAACAACACATTTGTGATTTACTGTTTAATAACGGAGAGAAGGAAACCTTAATCTCAAACAAGACGATACAATCTTAAAGGTGGAGAGGGAGATTCTGGTTCAGTCTGTAGTCCAAAAATGTAATTATATAGGCGCTTCAGTTTCCTTTGCCAAAAGCCAATCTCCATTCAGTGATGCTAGAAAAAAATTTAAAATGGGGGGGCGGCCTTCAGGGTTACCTCACTGAAGTTACAGGGAATGTGAAAAATCCAAGGGGATCACATCAAACAAATATAGCAACTGAGCCGCATCCATTCAACAGAAGAGTGGCAAAGGTGTGATATGTAGCCAGTGGCACATTTTGAAGTAGACTGTTGACACTATATTACCAAAACATGCTGTAGTACACTGTCCTTTACAGACAGCACATTTTCCATTGAAACGGCCACAGAATTTGCACTAACATTTCGTTTTACTGAGACAACTATATAGCGCACAAACACTAATGTGTGGAAATTGGGTTTCTTTTTTAAATACATAAATAAAAGGCATTATCATTTACAATGCCAATAGCTTAAACTCTCACAAATGCGAGACCTATTGCATTCCAAATGCTTGTTTAAAAGTGTATGTGGGGGTTGCAAACAGAAGGTAGCAGAAGGAACACAGACGGGGAGGGTGTGGGGAAGCCTATCTGAGGGTATAGGTGCGGGGAAGCAAAAAGGATGGTGCGGTGGGGGAAGCAAAATGAGCAAGAGAAACGTTAAGCTGGGGGTGAAAGCACACCGAGCCGCCACTTTGGAACTGAAAGAACTGCTCAGTTAAGTGCTCGAATACCTTCCGGTTTGGCTGGTCCTTGAGGATGTGGGAGAGTGTGCCCAAAGAGACATTTGCAGCCAAATAGTTTCTTTTTTTTTGGGATCCATTTCACTGAGAAACAGATTGAGAAAAGAGGGATTTTAGCAAGTAAGGGGGAGCAAACCTAAAGCATATTCATGTTTAACACAGATATTCCTTCAGAAAAAAAACACGCCAGATCTAGCGGAATTTACATCACGCACCTCTGACCCCCCTAAAGGCATCACTGAGTTGCCCCCTTCTGTCTTCCATGGCCCCATAAGAGCTCCCAGTTTGCTACGAGTTAAATAAGCAAGTCAGTGATCAAAACTGCACATAAGAGACCCTCTTGCAGTAAGAGAAACTCATTAAAGAAAATAGTGCTTACAGCCTAAAGAAGATGTACCATGTAACAACCAAAGTAAAAGGGAAAGTCCTCATGGGAGGTTACAAATAAAGACAAGGCGGCACTAAGGAGGGACAAACAAGCCTAATAACGAATCAGAAGCCAGCTTTTACGAAGGACAATGACACAAGCCAATGACAAATATGGGCAGAGAGTGGGCGGGGATTCAAGTACATACTCCAATACAGCATGGCTCACAGAGCTTCGCATTCGCTGCCCAGGCTGGACCTAAAAAGGGGATAGATGTAAGGTTAAAATACTAGGAGCTGTATTTGAGATGTACTATTAATCTTTCAGATGTCACAACGGTGATCTACATATGTAAGCCAGCATTGCCTCAGTGGTTTTGTTGGTTTTTGTCAGGACCTATGATCTTCAGATCCCTGTGTTTGAAGTAGGGACACTACCTTCCGAAACTTTATAAAACTTAGAGTACGTTTACGCACATATTCTATAGAATTATTACTAATAATGTTTTACCCATTACCTGCGGAAACCAAAAGGAAGAAGAGTTTCAGTAAGCAAGATACACATATTGTTTCATAAGTGATTGCTATGGTGTTATCCCGATTTCAAGTCCACCGTCTGTGCACTCAAAGGTAAGAAATTCAAAAATGGGAACAGTAGACACCTTCAGTGGTGTGGACACATCTAATTGTATGTAGCTCACAAAGCAAACTTATAGTGAGAGATCAGTGTCACGTGGTGGCTATTAGTACTATCGAAGTCTGTATAAGTCTTAAAAAATGGTCAGATTATCATTAAGTAGTCTAAGAATGTGGAAAGTTACATTGAGTCTCGTGGTCTTAGCTTTAGTTATGTCTCTTTGTTTATCATTAAACATTTGGCTGTCAATCTCTCTAAATTCTGCATGTGCCTGTTATAAACGGTTTTGTTAGGTCGGTGATGTTTAAAAAAGTTTTAATATAGCAGAAGTGTAGGTTATAACATAGATGTTGAAAGGTGTAGGTCAGTCGTGAGAATCCCATTTTTTAATGTGGTGCAGGTCAATCATTGGATCCTCATTTTTAATGCACTCCTTATGAAAAGTGATGCGTAGAAAGGTGTCATAGTAGGGGGATCCTAAACTCATATGTTTGATATTGTATCCTGAGTTGAGGCTCTTGCACATTTATTGAGCAACAACTATGCCTGGTAAGTGTTTGTTTTGCCATTTCTGGAGTCGTCGGTTGATATTCATAAAAAATGCAAAGTTATCCCTGGCACAGACAACTGATGTAGTTGCTAACGTCCCTTTATATGTGAGAGAACCCAAATATGTTGCTCTATGGATCCACAGAGTGAATGAATGTGCTACTTATCTGTGGGTCACATGCTATGCATGTTAAACCGCAGCAGTTTTCATGTAGCATAACAACTTTACTAAAATAGAAGACCTTCCCTAGTACGGAAAACTAGTGTATTCCTTAATTAAGCTCCTGTAATGTGTGGGGGAATGTATGACCCTTCAGCTATAAAGCGCTTTAGACATAAAAAGTAGAATACTATAGAGCCTCAGGTACGTAGCGTTTTTTTGCACAACTTATTAGGGGTTCAAATAGAACCCATTGGATCCGGGATTGAGGCATGCAGTCTTGTATTCAAACACTTAGGGGGCGATTACGATGTCAGTCGGAAAGGCTCAGGGCACCCACAAGAGTGTTGGGGCTGCAAGGGGAGCCCCAAGGCCCCAAAGGCTTCAGCCAGCACCCCACATATAGCATTTCTCCAACCTGCAGGGAGCAGCTCCTAATGCTGCTCCCTGTTGGTATATTTGGTTCTGTTTCCTTGCCTGCATTACTGCAGGATACAGCTTGCAAGCCTGCGCCTTGGGGTGGGCTCCCTGGGGCCATTAGAGGCTTGGGGAGGGTGGCTCTGTGCCCCCCCTGCCCATTTTAAACATTTGCAGCCCCAGTGGTCGGCTCACCGGGGCTTTTAGAGCAGGGTTGTCCAACTAGTAGCTCGTGAGCTACTCGGAGCTCTCCAGCTACCTGTAAGTAACTCTCCTGTGTGCATCCCAGCCTACTAAACTGGAACCCTTTGCCTGTCTGAAATAATATATACATGCCAAAACTGTGCATTCAAGAAGAACATATATGCACTTACAGAGCTCCTAAGTTGATGTGTGGAGAATAATAGCTGAATTTCTAAAATCTGTTTAACGTTGATCTTTGAGTGATAAATCATGTGGGGAAACTTCTTACTAATAGTATTATTTTCGTGCCCAGGCACTGAACCTGTGGCTGGCATGTATTACCTACACAGAGGCATTTTTACATTACTGCTGGCATGCCTGCCTGCTGCACCGGCCCCCCTCCTAAGGCTCATTGAATGCCACGGACCACCACCTCCACAGGGCTTTATTGATAAAAAGTAGGGAGTGCACATGACCCCCTCCATGGGATCTACAAGCCCGGGGACCACCACCTCACCAGGATGAATAAACATTAATGGGGGGCTGTGTGGACCTCCGAACCCCAAGGACCATTACCTCCCTGGGGCTAAATAACACCCACAAGTAAGTTCCTCACAGCGGGATTGTTCAGACCTTGTTGGAGGCCCTACACCCTTTCTCAACCACTCTGCAAATGCACCACCTGGGGCACTACTATTTGGGAGCTCACGTCCCCTTGACTGCTGAAGGTTTTGGGGGCCAAGAACCCCTATTGTTGCCACAAGTAAGTCCACCACAGTGGGCTTGCTCAGACCTCATCAGAGGCCCCACCTCTTTTCTCAACCATTCTGAAAACATGCCTTCTGGTGCACTACTGGTTGGGGGATGAAGTCCCTTTGTCTACTGGGGGTTGTTGGGGGCCAAAAACCGTAGGCCACGCCCTCTTCCTCAACCACTCTGCAAATGCACCTTCTGGTTCACTACTGGTTGGGGGGTGAAGTTCCCCTTGGCTACTGAGGGTTGTCGGGATCCAAGAACCCCCTGTGGTTGCCACAAGTAAGTCCCCCACAGTGGGATTGCTCAGACCTCATCGGAAGCTTCACCCCCTTTCTCAGTCACTCTGCAAATGCACCTCATGGTGCACTATTGGTTGGGGAATGAAGTCACCTTGGCTGCTGAATGTCGTTGGATGCCAAGAAACCCTATTCCCACAAGTATGTCCCACAGCAGCATTGCTCAGACCTCGTTAGAGGCCTCGCTTCTTTTCTCAACTACTCTGCAAATGTGCCTCCTGGCGCACTACTGGTTGGGGGATTAAGTCCCCTTGGCTTCTGATGGTTGCCACAAGTAATTCCCCCCTAGCAGGATAGCTCAGACAGCGTCAGATGCCCCGCTTCTTTTCTCAACCACTCTGCAAATACACCTCCTGGTGCACTACTCAGGGGATGAAGTCCCCTTGGCTACTGAGAGTCGTTGGGGTCCCTGCCTCCTTTCTCAACCACTCTGCAAATGCACCTCCTGGCACACTAATCTTGGGGGACAAAGTCTAGGGGTAAGCAAGCTGATAACCTCTGCTTCACTGGCGGTTGGTGAGGTTTTTGCTGAACTCCACGTTTGATGCAGAGCGCAGAGTGTCAAAACTCTACAAATTCCACTGGCAGAGTGGAGTTTACCCCCCACCCCTATCAGAGACTCACATACCCACTCACAGATCCACTTAGACACTCATACACCCGCTTACAGTCCCACTCATTCTCTCTCACACCATCTTGCACACCTACTCAGACACTCATACACCCACTGAGACACTCATGTGCACACTCACACACTGAGTTTCAAAGGTTAGTGATTACAGTGAGGAAATAAATTTAAAAATACCTTAAAAAATAACTTTAAAAACAAAGGTTACAGGAACATTATAGTTCGGAAATAGAATTTTAAAATAACAAAGAAATTCACTGATAAAACCAAAGGTTACAGGTATGTTATAGTTAGGCTCAGATGTACTGTACTGCTTATGACCTCACATATTACATCACTCATGACCTGGTCAGTGACAGCACTGTGCTCTTTATAGCTGTCAGGACAGCCATTGACATAGAAATAGGACTATATGTTCACACAGTACTGATCAGTTCCTACATTTAATCCTATTTCTATGTCAATGGCTGTCCTGTTTTTTTGTTCTGAAAATATGGTCACCCTATCTCTATTGAAAAACATTAGGTTATCCATTCCCAAAACACTTTTCCATTGATGACTGCAATTTTCCTGAATCCAATTAGGATTTGGTTTATGCAAAGCTGTTAAGGTTGTGGTCATCCGCTTTGCAGCACACATATAGTGTTCTAATAACTTTTATTGGTGCTTATCACACAGCACTTGTAGATATAATTAGAAAATAATGATGCTCTGCATGATTCTGTGCTGTGCATTGTGTAACATTTAAAATGTTTGCACTTCCACTATTTCTGCTAGCGTAGCTATATTTAAACCATTGGGCCTGTCAGAATATAGTGAGAATTCATAAGCATAATCTAATACAAATTCCTTTTTATTAATCACTGTTTTCATTGTGGAGGAAAATATTATAAAAGAAAACATGAATCGGTAAGTGATACTTTTATTAAGCCTAAAGTTTATGTTACACTCAGGAGTAACAGAATGTCATTTTGAAGTTTGGAGTGAAAAACAATAATTGAATTAGCACATGTTACTCCTACATAGCAGCTGCTCCAGAAGGCGAAAGCAAACAATAGTTGTTTTTATTCTTCAGTTGAAAGCGCAAAAACACTTTGCATCGTTGTCATGGCATGGCTGGGGTAAGCTTATGCTACTGTTGTATCTATGCAAGGAACTGGAATTCATATTTACATTTCAGGGGCGGAACTGATATCTGAATCGTGCTAAACTAGATGGTATCTGGCTTGCAAAACATATACTCGCACGTTAAACATTATACAGGCAATGTGCAGATGCTCAGAGTGTAATATGTTATTTATTACCATTTTTGTTCATGGAGTGCTTTAACTACGAGAAGCGAAGTGGGTCATGCTACCTGTCCCTCAACAATGGTAATAAACTGTATGTTACTTTCTAGTTTATCTGCATATATGTTTTATGTCATCCAGTTCTTTCAGGTATTCAAGCAGAAACAGCACAATCTGATGGCATAAGCCCATAGTCTCAAGTAGTGAGTCCTGGTGCACAGAGTCCTAAGGCCCAAATTTCAGTAAACAAGAGGGGAGTGGTGTTGGACGTGGCCCTCCCCGCAGGGTCGCCCTTAAACTTTGTTTTCATTCCTCCTGTTTTCAAAACCCATTTTTGTTGGCTTTTAGGACTCTGAACACTTTACCAATGCTAAAGTGTGTGAGCTCACTCCTTGAAACATGATAACATTGCCTTGTCCCCAATTGGCTTATTTAATTTACTTTTAAGTTACTAGTAAAGTGGAACATCGGTTCCCAGTACCTGTAAATTAAATGCTAGTAGTAGGTCTGCAACACACATTGTGCCACCGACTTAAGTAGCCCTTTAAACATGTCTCAGGCCTGCCATTGCAGCCTGTGTGTTTTAAACTGCCGTTTCAACCTGGCAAAATAAACCTTTTGCCAGGCCTAAACCTTCCTTTTTAATGCATGTAAGTCACCCCCAGGGCAGGCCCTGGACAGCCCAGAGGGCAGGGTGTAGTGCATTTCACAAATTGGACATCTACTTCGAATTGTTTTATTTCCTGGAACTGAAAAACTCACAAATTCGTTTTCACCACTGTTGAGACAGAAAAGTTCCCTGCATGGTAAAAATGGGCCCCCTTGCCTTGAGTGCCCAACTGTGCTGTTGTCTGTATCCCTAATGCTGATTTTTTTTTTGCCGTAAGCAAACACGGATAATGAGTGTGCTCTGTGACATAGGACCTTGTTGGTCGGGGGATAGGCCAAAGTACTACTCTCGAGGTGGTGGAAGACTACTGCCTTCACCAGGAGTTAAGCAGCCCAAGCGCTGTGGTGGCAGCATTCCCTGTAGTGATCAGTAGCAGAGAACTGGACCTTTGTACCCTGTGTCACTAGAGTGAGGCCTACAGGCTCACTTACATTTTAAGAGATCTGCTGCTGTATGGTTAACTCACCCTTGGCCTACATCAGTTAGATGTACAGTGCTGCATAGCGCAGGAGTATTGACTCTGCATTGGTTGTACAGGTATGCCTGGGAAGGGTACAGCACAGGGATAGAGCTGTACTGTGTAGTGCATGTGAGATTAGTGTATGTATGCCTGTGAGGAATACATGTTTTAAGAAAAACAAGGGTACCCCAATACGTGAACCTGGGGTGAAATATGCGGTAAAAAAATAATGGTTCGGGTGTGGCCAAAAGGTCCAATAATAAAGTGATCCTAAGGAGAGCACTTATGGTTAGAGAGTTGAAGATTAATTATTTTAAAGGAGCAACAAAATTAATAATGTACATAGGGACATAAGTCAGTTCATGTGAAACATTTATTTCCACAACAATAGAATTCAGGTGCTCACACAATAAGTGAAAGAGGCGTGACGTGCAGAGTGATGTTGAAGTTTAAAATAACGGCATTGCATTGACAACAATAGTGTAAAACTCCTCAAGCAACTTTATAGAATAGGAAGAGTTTTGTTGTAAAGGGTCAACGGCGTTTCGATCTTAACTGTTCGAGATCATCATCAGGACATAAAACGGGTGAGCAAGCTTAATTGATGCAATTATTCGTAGCGCAAGGAAGAGCAATTGAGGGCTTCAGAAAACAGCTGAGGGTAGACAAGTTCACCCAGATTAATTCGCTGAAGGTACGAGCGTGAGAATATGTGTAAACTTGTAAGGCAGGGTCAGCTGTATAAGTTGCGCTTAACGATTTGCTGCCAATATGTTTAGTTAAACTCACTTCCAGTTCATATTTGGAAAGTCTTAGGAGAGGAGCTCAGCACGTCATGCTGCTTGGGCTGTCTGCGTTTAGTGAGAGGCTCTCGTATAGGTTTGCTTGGTTTCCCTAGGTGTTGGCAGAGCTATGGTTCAAAAACTACAGCTAGGCACTTTGCCAAAAAAGGGTAATTTTTCACTGAGAAATTGAGGTGTGACCACGTTACGTTTTGCGCCGTTTCCTGTCGCGGGCACTAGGCCGACCCACACAAGTGAGGTACCATTTTTCTCTGAAGACTTTGGGGGACGCGGGGTGGGTGGAAATTTGTGGATCCACGCAGATTCCAGAACTTTCCACCACAGAAATGTGGGTAAAATTTGTTTTTTTGTCAATTTTTTAGGTGTGCAAGGGATTCTGGGTAACAGAACCTGGTGGGAGGCAGTCAAGTCACCCCATCCTGGATTACCCTGGGCGTCTAGTTTTCAAAAATGTATAGGTTTGCTAGGTTTCCCCATGTGCCGGTAGAGCTATGGTTCAAAACTACAGCTAGGCACTTTGCCATAAAAGGGTCATTTTTCACTGCGAAACTGGAGGTGTGACCACGTTGTGTTTTGCGCCGTTTCCTGTCACAGGCACTAGGCCGACCCACATAAGTGTGGTACCATTTTTATTGGGAGACTTAGGGTAATTCTAATTTGTAAAGCAACTGTTATTACCTATTGACTTTCGATGCATTTCTGCCTTCCAAATGAAAGATATTGTGTAAAAAATAAGTCATTTTGAAAAATTACTGATAATTCTCATGCTAGTATGAGTTTTCCCAATTTCGAAAATGTGCAAATATCTACTGTTTCTAAACTCTATAATTTGGTCCCATTTCAGAAATGCATAGGTGTCTTTCATACCGATTTTTCCATGTATACATTTTCCCACAGTAATTGATATATACCTGGTACATAATAAAAAGCCATTGCAAATTGCTGCTCAGTTTTTGACTCTGGGTTCGTCGGGTTCTTGGTGACCCTACAAGTCCTATATATCCCCACAACCAGAAAGGTCCAGCGGATGTAACGGTATATTGCTTTCAAAGAACTGTCATAATTAGAAGAAGTTACAAGTGAAAATGTTGACACAAAAGGCTGTTTATTTCAACTAATTTTCAATTTTTCCTATATTTAACTGTTCGTTTCTATAAAGAAACCTTGATGGATCTACACAAATGACCCCTTGTTGAATTCAGAATTTTGTCTACTTTTCGGAAATGTATAGCTTTCCAGGATCCATTATTGCTTTCATACCCATTTCTCCCATTAACTGGAAGGAGGTTGAAAGTACAAAAAATAGCAAAAATAGGCTATATCCTAGAAAAATGCCAAAACTGTGTAAAAAATGTTGGTTTTCTGACAACAGTCTGTCATTCCCTAAAGGCTGGGAAAATGGTGATTTCAGCCCCACAAACCCTTTTTTGATACCATTTGCAGGGAAAAACCGAGACACTTTCATTTGCAGCCCTTTTTTCCAATTTTTCCCCAAAAAAACAAATGTTAGCTGT
Source organism: Triturus cristatus (assembly GCF_964204655.1). NCBI lineage: Eukaryota > Metazoa > Chordata > Amphibia > Caudata > Salamandridae > Triturus > Triturus cristatus. The sequence goes on along the minus strand of NC_140584.1, from coordinate 755,751,904 downwards.
ATTTTGGCTAATTTCTGGGACCCCTCCAGGGGAATCCGCAAACCCTGGGTACCATTACAATCCCCATGATGTTGGAAGAAAAGGACGGAAATTTGGCATGGATACCTTATGTGGTCATAAAGTTACAGGGGCCTAAGCGCACACTATCCCAAATAGCCAAAAAAAGGCTTAGCACAGGGGGGGAAAAGGCCTAGCAGCGAAGGGGTTAAGAAAAAAAAAAATATCAATAAACAGAAGACCTTATGCTACTGGCCCAAGAATTTCACCCTGTACCGTTTGCTCTTGAAAGGCGAATTCCCGCGATTTTATACAGCTCTCGGAATGACGCATGACATTGTTGTCTGCAGAGACGGAAGATATATCCCCTCAATGTTGCCATTCCGAGTGCGTTTCCGTACAATAAGTTGCAGGAGTCGAGTACCCTTGTGCATCGTAATGTCTGGCTCTTATTTTCCAAGTCGTGATTCACTTTCCTAAATGAGTTTCCCTCCAACTAGCTTTTCTTTAATTTACTTCAGCAATTCACAGGTGGTACAGTGACCATTATAATATCGATCGTGCCTTTCTAAACATTGCTCATCAGCAAGAAATTGGGAGTAGAAGGAACTCTTTTATTAATTTGATTATTGATTGCGTGTGGCATTGGCTTCTTGTTCTCGGTCAATCGGGATTAAAATCCCCTTCCTTCATCTCATTTTTTATGACCAGAAACGAGGTTAATCTCTGTCATACCTAGCTTTACTAATTAATGTTCTTTCCTGCAGTAGCCTCGACTCCTCTAATTAATTTGAATGATTTTTTTTTGCATTTTTTCCGTTGTGTTACAAACCAAATAAGCAGCTGCATTTGTTTGATGGTGTTATGGATAAATCAAAAGAGTTTGAATGAAGTTTCTTTCCTTAGTGAGGAAGTGAGGCGGAATCAGATTTATTTATGGAATATAGAGAAACACATTTTCATCGGCAAAGCAACTACTTTATGTAAGTTCATATGGTGATAAAATATACATGTAAAATCACTGTTGACTTTCACGATTTAGCTGTCTCAATAGGGAGTGTGATTAATTCCTAAAGTGTAAAAAAAAAAAAAAGCAACCTCAAATTAACATTTGCAGTAGAAATTTACCATCTCGAGCAATTCCCTTGCAGAACTTGCCAGGTAGACCTCAAAGGAGATTTAGCATCAAGAATGTGTTTAAATGGATTTTGCAGTCGTTTTGGAACTTCTAAATGTGAGTGTTAGACCTGGCATCATTGGCATGAGTCTCTCCTCCATTTTTTTCTGTTTGCCTCCTCTGTTTACGATGTTTTTGCTGGATTATTGCTTTGGGCACTGTGCCACTGCTGATCAGTGCCACAGTGCAAGTGCTCCCTATGTTAAATTGTTACATTGATTGGTGTTACCATGATTGGCTTGGTTGACGTACTGTTCAGTCCCTAGTCTAGTGCACTGAGTGTGCCAAGGGCGTGTAAGTTAACTGCTGCTGGTGGGCTTGCAGCACTGGTTGTGCCACCCACAGAAGCAGCGTGTAAAATGTGACTCAGGCCTGCCACCGCAGCGCCTGCGTGCAGTCCCTGACTGCCATGTCGACTTGGTAAGGAAACCTACTTACCAGTCTCTAAACCTTCACTTTGCCACATTTCGGACACCTCTATGGTAGGCCCTAGGGCAGGGTGCATTGTTGGTAAAAGGTAGGTCATGCCCTGATGTGTGTGGCATGACCTAATAGTGAATCACAGCCATTTTCGTTTTTCACTATTGAAGGGCTACCTGCCTCCAATAGGCCAGACTGGGCAGACTGATTATTAACTCCATTATAATCTATCTGACTCAGGGAGCATGGTAGCAAGTCGAGTTTAGTATCCCTGAACTCAGAATTTAATAACACACCCTTTAGGATGGATGGTTTTTAAATTCTATGTTTGAAAATAGCACTTTTAGAAAGTGGCTATTTTCTTGTCCAACTATCTACCGGTCTCTGCTGGTTTGGTGTGTGTGTCCGGGGCTGAGTGGCTCCAGAGGTCTGAGTGAGTCAGTGTGGGGTGAATGGGGCGTTTACACGTAGAGTGAGGGAAGAGTAGCCTGCCCTGCCTGACACAATACTGGCTCCGCCTCCTGCTGGGCGACTGATAGCCCTGCTCCTACCAGTGACAATACTGGCTCCGCCTCCTGCTGGGCGGCTGAGGACTCTGCCCTGCTCAGTGAATAGGCCAGGTGCCTCTGCCTGGCAAGACCCACAACAAACCTGAGATGGTGGGAATCGCCCGGCTTGGACAAAGGGAACAAAGGGAAAAAGGGGTATAAGAGAAGGACCCCTGAACCAAGAACTCAGATCACTTCTGACAAGGAAACCTGTACCAAGGACAAGAAGCCTGCTGATCTAAGGACTTGCCTCCCCTTTCTGCCAGAGTGCTGTTTTGCTGTGGAGGAACCTGAAAGCTGCTTCTTTATTTTTGCCAAGGAACAAGGAGAGAGGAACTTGGTGTGTACTCTCTGAACACTTGCTAGAAAATCTCCAAGGACTGGAAGAGTGCCAGTCTCCTGTTGAAGTCACAGGGCCAAAGGACTTCCCCATCTACTGAATTGCTGAATTGCTGGAAAGTGTTGTTTCCAGTACACAAGGGAAAATCTGCAGTCTCGACGCCAGCAGCAACGCCAGTGAGCAGTGGGTATCGGCCCCGGCTCCAAGTGACCCCGTCTCGACGCCGGTATCGACGCCAGTGAGGAGTGAGTATCGGCTCTGCCTCCAAGCGACCCCGTCCCGACGCCGCTGCTGATCGCATCGACTCGACGCCCGTCTCGACGCCGTGAGCGCTGCTCCGGCCCGACATCCCTCGACGCCGCTGCGGATTGACCCGACTCCGAGGCACGACCTCGACGCCGATCTCGACGCCGTGGATCATCGTTTCTTCGTTTCGCAAGGTACTGTACTTGTGGGGTCTGTTGCAACTCCAGGCTCGACGTAGCGCTCCTCGCGGTCGACGCCGAACCTTGGGAATCTTGTAGACTCGACGTCGTGTGACTCCTGTGGGGGTTACATTGTTGCCAAAGAACTGTGCTCAGAAGAATACTTTGCTAAAGAACTATTTGCCAAGAAGAAACCTTACTTGAACTATTATTTTTCCTTCCAAAGAGTATTTATTAAGACTGTGGTATATTTTTGTCGTTATTTGGTCTTGTGCTAAGCCTTATATAAAAATACTATTTTTATAATAACTTCTGTGTCGTGTCCATCTGTAGTGTATTCACTTTATTACTGTATGTGGTCATAAATGCTTAACACACTGCCTCTGAGATAAGCCTGTCTGCTCTGCCAAGCTACCAAGGGGGTAGCAGGGGTTATCTGAGTGTGTAATCCCCTTGCCCTGACTAGAGTTGGTTGGTCCCTATTTGTCAGAAGTGTATACCTCTGCCAACTAGAGACCGCCGGTTCTAACATTGGTGGTCAGCGGTGAGGATTTGAACTTTTCATTTATGACTCATGTGCAGTGATTAGTGTACGCTACATAGTGAAAGCAGACCATAACGCAGCCACAATCTGTTTTTGGTAGGATATCCTATTTTTGTTCTCCGCTTTCCTGGAGCTTATTTTCTTAAACACTGCCAGTTTTGACCATGGAGAATGCCGGAGCTGCTACACCTGTGGAGAATGTTGTGGGGGAATTCGATAAGGAGAAGATAGATTCCTACACGCTAAAAGATCTAAAAGGATTTTGCAAGCAGTTTAAAGTTCCTACCACAGGTGTCTCCAAGAAAGAGGGCTTCCTCAAAGCGCTGAAGGCCTGGTTAGAGGCCAGAAATCCCTCTGATCCGGTGGTGGTACCGGAAGAGGAAGAAGAAGAGGAAGAGGAAGAGCCCACAGGTGGGCCAGTGTCATCTCCAGGCAGTAGTGCGTCCTCTAGGAGCCTTTCCCCCGAAGAATTAGAAGACAGGGAGAAGGAGAGGGGGTACAAGTTAGAAATGGCAAAACTTAAATTAGGAGGGCAGTTGGAATTAGAGAATGCAAGAAGCAAGAGAGAAGCTGAAATGGAGAGCAAAAGATTAGATTTTGAGAGAGAGAAATTAGCGTTTGAACGTGAGAAGATGGTGAGGGAGATGGAGCTTAAAACTAAGAGTTTAGAGTTGAATCCCTCTGGTGGCAGCACTCCATCCGTGCCTGCAGAAAGTAGGTTTTATTTTCCTAAGGATGTGATCAAAGATTACAGTAAGAATGAAGATATTAGCCAATGGTTTAAAGCGTATGAGTTAGCATTGTTGGCCCACCGGGTCCCTGAGAAAGATTGGGGAACGGGGTTGTGGAGCCGCTTTACAAACGAGGGGAGAGATACCTTGTTGAGCCTTCCTGCTGAGGATAGGATGTCTTATACTCATATGAAAGATGCTTTAATGCTGAGATATGGCTTAACTCCAGAAAAGTACAGACAAACCTTTAGAGAATGTAAGAAGTTGCCTGGTACTACGTGGGTTGAATATGTGTCTTTTTTCTGCAGAACCATGGATGGTTGGATAAAGGGTAGCAAGGTTGATAGTTATGATGCTCTTTATGATTTGTTTGCTTGGGAGCACTTGTCTAATAACTGTTTTCCAGAGCTACGCCAGCACCTTGTTGATAGCAAGCTATCTAACCCTAGAAAACTTGCTGAGGAGGCGGACCGCTGGGTCAGTACCAGGGTCCACAAGGGTCCAGTGGGAGACTCAGCCAAAGGTGGGCAGGGTCCCCAGCAGAAGAGTGGGGGGGACAGGGGTAAACAGAGGGAGTTTCAGAAAGGGCCCCAAAGTAGTCCCCAAGGGAACCAAGGGAAGGGTTCCCAGCCTCCCCCTGTAAAGAAGCCAGAGGCCCCGACAGGTAAACCCGTTCACAGGGGCCCCATGACCTGCTATGCCTGTAAGCAGGTGGGACACCGTTATTATGATCCCCAGTGTCCCATGAAGGATTCGAATGCACCGCCGCGTGCACCCCCTCGTCAGGTAGCGAGTGTAGCCCTGGGAGGGGAGGAGATGGGTGCCCCCGGTGGGTGGGGTCCCGCAGAAATGTCCCTGGTCTCTTTAGGAGACGTGGAAATGGTCCCTCCAACCCCTCTGCCTAGTAACACTAAGAAATATAGGCAGTGGGTGACCATTAATGGCCATAGGGTGGAAGCTCTCAGAGACACCGGAGCGAGTGTGACAGCTGTCAAGTGTCACTTGGTGTCCAGAGAGCAGGTGGTCCCTCATGCATTCTACCCCGTTGTAGCTGCTGACAACTCACAGAGTAAGTGTGAGGTAGCTCAAGTTCCTTTTGAGTGGGGGGGGGTCTCAGGTACTCTTCAGGTTGCTGTGAGGCCCGCCATGCCTGTTGATTGTCTCCTGGGCAATGATTTGGAGGACTCCCCTTGGGCTAAGGTGGAGAGGAAAGCGCATCTGGAAATGTTGGGTCTGCCTGAGTGGGTGTGTGCGACCACCCGGTCCATGTCAGTCAGTAAGGGTGTTGATGGGGCCCTGGAGCCTGAAAGTACGGCCCAGGTCCCAACCGTGAAGAGAAGAGGCAGGGGGCGCGGGAAACCGTCCCCCATCGTTCCCGCGGTCCAGGAGGGAGCAGACCCTGAGGGGGATGCCCTGGAACCGACAGGAGAACAAGTGGCCGAACTGGGAGACCTGCCCGAGCTGACCCATTGGCAGCAGGATGGTGGTCCCTCCAGGGAGGAATTTTGTGCTGAACAGAAAGTGTGCCCTTCTCTTGTGGGTATGAGGCAGCAGGCCTCAGCCCAAACGACAGGTGATCAGTCAGGATCACATTGGGTCTACTGGGAGAACGGCCTCCTGTATAGCGAGCCTAAGGCTGCTGAGCCTGGGTCAGCCCGTGTGCTGGTGGTACCCCAGCGCTTCAGAGCCTTCCTACTGGGGTTGGCTCATGACGTTCCGTTAGCTGGACATCTGGGGCAGGACAAGACCTATGACAGGCTTGTCACCCATTTTTATTGGCCTCAGATGAGAAGGGATTCAGATATCCATTGTAGGACCTGTCAAACTTGCCAGGCAAGTGGGAAAAGTGGGCGGAAGCAGAAGGCTCCCCTCCAACCTTTTCCCGTCGTCAGTACCCCCTTTGAGCGAGTGGGAATTGACATTGTGGGGCCACTGGACCCCAAGACAGCCATGGGCAACAGGTTTATCCTGGTCTTGGTGGACCATGCCACCCGGTACCCGGAAGCCATCCCTCTCCGAACAGTGACGGCCCCCGTGGTGGGACGGGCACTGATGGGTGTTTTCTCCCGCATGGGGTTCCCCAGAGAGGTGGTGTCAGACCGGGGCACCAACTTCATTTCGAATTATATGAAGTCTCTGTGGAAGGAGTGTGGGGTAACCTACAAGTTTACCACTCCTTACCACCCTCAAGGTAATGGGCTGGTTGAGAGATTCAACCGGACCCTAAAAGGCATGATCATGGGTCTTGAAGAACCAATGAGGCGTAAATGGGACGTCCTCTTGCCATGCCTGCTGTTTGCTTACCGTGAGGTGCCACAGAAGTCTCTAGGGTTCAGCCCCTTTGAGCTTTTGTACGGTCACCCGGTAAGAGGACCTTTGAGTCTGGTCAAAGAAGGCTGGGAGCAATCTCCCAGGAAACCTCCCCAGGATGTATATAGTTACATGCTGGCCTTTAGGAACCAGACTCGGCGCTTCAGAGATCTTGCTCAGGCAAATCTGGAGGCCAGCCAGGAAGAGATGAAGCGGTGGTACGATCAGAATGCCACTCTGGTTGAGCTTCAACCTGGTCAGAAAGTTTGGGTCATGGCCCCTGTGGAACCTTGTGCGCTCAAGGACAGGTGGACTGGACCATTTGAGGTTGTGGAGAAGAAGAGCGATGTCACCTACTTGGTGGACTTGAAATCTCCCAGGAACCCCTTAAGGGTCCTGCATGTCAACCGGTTAAAGCCCCACTTAGAAAGGTCCGAAGTGGGCATGCTCCTTGCCACAGATGCTGGGATGGAGGAGGAGAGTGAGCCTCTTCCTGACCTCCTGTGTGCAAAAGAAAAAGATGGGTCAGTGGATGGTGTTGTCCTCTCTGACACACTGACCCCTGAGCAGCAGCAAGATTGTCGCCATCTGTTGGTACAATTCCCTGATCTGTTCTCCTTGATCCCTGGTGTCACTCAGTGGTGTGTCCATGATGTGGACACTGGGGACAGCACTCCTGTGAGGCACAAGGCCTACAGGGTGACTGACAAGGTCAGAGCATACATCAAGGAGGAGGTCTCCAAGATGTTTGCCTTAGGGGTGGTTGAGTCCTCTAGCAGTCCTTGGGCCAGCCCAGTGGTCTTGGTCCCAAAGGCTGCAGCGCCTGGTGCTTCACCAGAACTTCGGTTCTGTGTGGATTACCGAGGACTCAATTCGGTCACCAAGACTGACACGCACCCCATCCCCAGAGCTGATGAGCTCATCGATCGGTTGGGGGCTGCCCGGTACCTTAGTACGTTTGATCTAACGTCTGGGTACTGGCAGATCGCCTTGACTGATGGGGCAAAAGAGAGGTCTGCATTCTCCACACCAGATGGGCACTACCAGTTCCGTGTGATGCCCTTTGGGATGAAGAATGCCCCTGCCACATTCCAGAGGTTGGTTAACCAGGTATTGGCCGGGCTGGAAGATTTCAGCGCCGCCTACCTGGACGATATAGCAGTGTTCAGCGCCAGCTGGGAGGAACACTTGCGCCACCTCCAGGAAGTGTTGTTGGCCCTGCGCAGAGCAGGCCTCACAATCAAGGCTAGTAAGTGCCAGATTGGGCAGGGTTCAGTGGTGTACTTGGGGCACCAAGTAGGGAGCGGCAAGGTGGCCCCCCTGCAACCCAAGATAGATACCATCCTGGCTTGGGAACCGCCCAAAACCCAGACTCAGGTGAGAGCCTTCTTGGGTCTCACGGGTTACTACAGGAGGTTTGTCAAGGGGTATGGCAACATTGTGCACCCCTTGACCTCGCTGACTTCCAGGAAGCAGCCGAGACTTGTGATCTGGACTGACGCCTGTCAGAACGCCTTTGACACCCTGAAAACTGCAATGTGTACAGCACCGGTCCTCCAGGCACCCGACTTTTCAAAAGAATTCATTGTCCAGACAGACGCTTCAGAGCATGGTGTGGGGGCTGTTCTGGCACAGATGAATGAGGAGGGCCGAGACTTACCTGTAGCCTTCATCAGCCGGAGGTTACTTCCCAGGGAACAAAGGTGGAGTGCGATAGAGCGTGAGGCATTTGCTGTGGTCTGGGCGCTGAAGAAGCTAAGACCCTACCTGTTTGGGACTCACTTCCGGGTTCAGACAGACCACAGGCCCCTCAGATGGTTAATGCAGATGAGGGGTGAGAACCCAAAGCTGTTGAGGTGGTCCATTTCCCTACAGGGGATGGACTTTACGGTGGAACACCGCCCTGGTACAGATCACGCCAATGCTGATGGTCTGTCCAGATTTTTCCGCCTTAGTGATGAGGACTCCCTGGGTGAAGGGTAGTTCTCCCCACATTTCAGCTGGAGGGGACACGTGTTAGACCTGGCATCATTGGCATGAGTCTCTCCTCCATTTTTTTCTGTTTGCCTCCTCTGTTTACGATGTTTTTGCTGGATTATTGCTTTGGGCACTGTGCCACTGCTGATCAGTGCCACAGTGCAAGTGCTCCCTATGTTAAATTGTTACATTGATTGGTGTTACCATGATTGGCTTGGTTGACGTACTGTTCAGTCCCTAGTCTAGTGCACTGAGTGTGCCAAGGGCGTGTAAGTTAACTGCTGCTGGTGGGCTTGCAGCACTGGTTGTGCCACCCACAGAAGCAGCGTGTAAAATGTGACTCAGGCCTGCCACCGCAGCGCCTGCGTGCAGTCCCTGACTGCCATGTCGACTTGGTAAGGAAACCTACTTACCAGTCTCTAAACCTTCACTTTGCCACATTTCGGACACCTCTATGGTAGGCCCTAGGGCAGGGTGCATTGTTGGTAAAAGGTAGGTCATGCCCTGATGTGTGTGGCATGACCTAATAGTGAATCACAGCCATTTTCGTTTTTCACTATTGAAGGGCTACCTGCCTCCAATAGGCCAGACTGGGCAGACTGATTATTAACTCCATTATAATCTATCTGACTCAGGGAGCATGGTAGCAAGTCGAGTTTAGTATCCCTGAACTCAGAATTTAATAACACACCCTTTAGGATGGATGGTTTTTAAATTCTATGTTTGAAAATAGCACTTTTAGAAAGTGGCTATTTTCTTGTCCAACTATCTACCGGTCTCTGCTGGTTTGGTGTGTGTGTCCGGGGCTGAGTGGCTCCAGAGGTCTGAGTGAGTCAGTGTGGGGTGAATGGGGCGTTTACACGTAGAGTGAGGGAAGAGTAGCCTGCCCTGCCTGACACAATACTGGCTCCGCCTCCTGCTGGGCGACTGATAGCCCTGCTCCTACCAGTGACAATACTGGCTCCGCCTCCTGCTGGGCGGCTGAGGACTCTGCCCTGCTCAGTGAATAGGCCAGGTGCCTCTGCCTGGCAAGACCCACAACAAACCTGAGATGGTGGGAATCGCCCGGCTTGGACAAAGGGAACAAAGGGAAAAAGGGGTATAAGAGAAGGACCCCTGAACCAAGAACTCAGATCACTTCTGACAAGGAAACCTGTACCAAGGACAAGAAGCCTGCTGATCTAAGGACTTGCCTCCCCTTTCTGCCAGAGTGCTGTTTTGCTGTGGAGGAACCTGAAAGCTGCTTCTTTATTTTTGCCAAGGAACAAGGAGAGAGGAACTTGGTGTGTACTCTCTGAACACTTGCTAGAAAATCTCCAAGGACTGGAAGAGTGCCAGTCTCCTGTTGAAGTCACAGGGCCAAAGGACTTCCCCATCTACTGAATTGCTGAATTGCTGGAAAGTATTGTTTCCAGTACACAAGGGAAAATCTGCAGTCTCGACGCCAGCAGCAACGCCAGTGAGCAGTGGGTATCGGCCCCGGCTCCAAGTGACCCCGTCTCGACGCCGGTATCGACGCCAGTGAGGAGTGAGTATCGGCTCTGCCTCCAAGCGACCCCGTCCCGACGCCGCTGCTGATCGCATCGACTCGACGCCCGTCTCGACGCCGTGAGCGCTGCTCCGGCCCGACATCCCTCGACGCCGCTGCGGATTGACCCGACTCCGAGGCACGACCTCGACGCCGATCTCGACGCCGTGGATCATCGTTTCTTCGTTTCGCAAGGTACTGTACTTGTGGGGTCTGTTGCAACTCCAGGCTCGACGTAGCGCTCCTCGCGGTCGACGCCGAACCTTGGGAATCTTGTAGACTCGACGTCGTGTGACTCCTGTGGGGGTTACATTGTTGCCAAAGAACTGTGCTCAGAAGAATACTTTGCTAAAGAACTATTTGCCAAGAAGAAACCTTACTTGAACTATTATTTTTCCTTCCAAAGAGTATTTATTAAGACTGTGGTATATTTTTGTCGTTATTTGGTCTTGTGCTAAGCCTTATATAAAAATACTATTTTTATAATAACTTCTGTGTCGTGTCCATCTGTAGTGTATTCACTTTATTACTGTATGTGGTCATAAATGCTTAACACACTGCCTCTGAGATAAGCCTGTCTGCTCTGCCAAGCTACCAAGGGGGTAGCAGGGGTTATCTGAGTGTGTAATCCCCTTGCCCTGACTAGAGTTGGTTGGTCCCTATTTGTCAGAAGTGTATACCTCTGCCAACTAGAGACCGCCGGTTCTAACAGTGAGGCTTGTTCACAAAAATGCACTTCTACAACAGCAACACATTACCCATGGGACTGTTTGTCCCCAGGAGGATGGGCGAAGGATTGTATTTGATTATGATGCAAATGCCGATTAAAGACGATGACATTTCGATTGCGGCCTCCCCCTTTGGTAATGTCATTGGAAGGCTCCTGCGATAGCAGCCCGTCTCATATTTGTTCCAGAGAATCAGACAAGGAATATCCCCTGACCACCCCGCGTTCCCACCGCCACGAGAGTGTAGTTGATGTGCAGCTGTCTGGATGGACAGTGATGAATTACAGCATTAACGTGGTATCGGCCACTGCAGTGACCTTTAGGCGGGTAACAAACACACATTCTAGCAAACGTGTTGCTTGTAATTCCAACGAAATTATTCATATTCTGCGGCCTCTCTGTGCCTGCATTTTTATTCCTGCTCTCAAACAGAGAGCTCTTAATTAAGTATTTCGATTTTCCAAACTCTCAGAGTGCGTTATTAAAACATTTTCTTTAGGAATTTTTAATGGGTATCCTTTTGTGTGATCGTAATTGGTTCTCACTGGTTTTGCCTGATTCTCATAATCTTAGAGGGCCACCTTGTTAATATTCAAGTTGTTTCCCTTTGACAGCATGACTTCACAGTCCGGCAGGTTTATAGTATGCAGGTGCTAGTTTTAATTGAAAAATAGATTATTTTTATTGCATGGCGCTGTTGCTGTCCAGAAGTCGCTACAAAGCACTTTCCAAGGGAACGGAGGGCCACATACTCAATAATGTCTTTTAATCAGCATATTTTAGATTCAAATATTTGCTAGTCTTAATAATAAGTGCGGCTTTATTAAGTGTACAATTTTTAGAATAAAACAGAATCTACGGGCAGCCTTACATCGGACCCTATAACAATCCAGAGGGGCTCCTATTAGGGGTGCTCCTTATCCCCACTTCTTTTTCCATTGCCATGAAACCATTAGCAGGGCCACAGCTGGGGAATTCTACTAGGCAATAGGCTCCGCGTGGTTTCCCTTTATGCAGATTACCTGCATTTTAAAGACATCCTCGACATCCCACCAAACAAAGCGCTGGCACTCAACAAATTTGCAGAGCACTGCGGCCTCAAGGTCAATTGGGCCAAATCCCGCCTCTTCCCACTTATGCCCACAACACCTGAACGTACACTCTGAACCAATGGCACCCTGCTGTCGTGACAACCAGAATCATTCCATTATTTAGGGATTCACATCTACCACAAGCCTGCTGACCTCCTAGGTGGTAACGTCTCTTGAGCAGCGACCCCTATGCACTCACAGATGACATTCTGGAGGTCCCTGTCACTTTCTGAGGCAGGACGCATAGCCCTAGTAAAAATGGTGATGCTGCCACATCTGTTATACTTCTTTGCCAATATCCTCATTCCATCTCTTGCCACCATATACCCACACATCCACATATCACACTGTACTGTAAATGTGCCTAACCTCACCCCCCCCTCTCATGCAGATGGCTGCCCTCACCTTCTCTTACTTATAGCCATTCCTTAACCTGTGGAGCGGATATGTGCCTGTTTGCTGGGTTGTGGGTTGTTTATCTGTTTTATCCCCCTTTCTGTGTCTCCTTCTCCCCCCTTGTCAACTTCTGGGTATTTTATGATAAATATGCATTGCAATGTTGTCATGAGATCTACTGCAAATATTTTAGAGCACCTGTATACGCCAATGCACTGTTCACTTATCCTGAATTTTACTTTCATTGAATTAGACATGTAATTGCTGTTAACACCTCTGTGCTGACGCTGCTTTACTATACCTTCTGTTTCCTGTGTATTTATTGAATGTACACGTTTAAAAAAAAGGCGATCAAAATAGATTAAAAAAAATATATAAAGAAAGCATCTAGTTCGAACCTCATTTAGCATCTCTTTAATGGGATTTTGGATGTCAGTTTTTGTCCTACTCTTTTATGATAACAATAGAGCTGAAGAGAGTAACATGAGCTATCTAATGTGTCCCAGAAGTATTTGCTGGTTGTAATATATCAATAGGTTGGCCTCTTAATAATCAAGATTCCATTTGTATGCCCTGTTACAGACAATAGCAAAGGAGGGCGAATTTTGTGTCTTTCAACAGAATTAAATCCTAGTGCAATTCTGAATGATAGGGATCCCAGCCAAAAACACCCCCTAACTGTCTTAGAAATTTAGTTTTAGCTTTTACTAGTTCAGAAGCTTGAGCACCTCTCCACATCCCTGTGCCCTAGATCCTAGCAGCCTGAGGGGCCCATAACCATGTAAAGTGTCCCCCAAAGTCACAAACAATATAAATGCAAGAGTTCCAGTTTGCATTTAATTAACTTTCATTGCCATGGAGCTGTCCTCAGTTGACTGAACAGCATGCACTCAAATGATCAAAAGTATTTACATTCCCCATCTGTTGGGCCTAAGCCTCAATACATTTTTTATTTTGTCTTACTGGAGCTATTTCTGTGTATAAAAGGCTAAGGAACAATTAGATAGTCAAAATATGTTTCATTGAGCAGAAGAGTATAATACACAATGAGAAAAAAATGAACTTTTGCCACGTATTGGCTTGAACATAAACACAATATAGCACAAACGCATTTCCAAATTTTGAAAGTGACCAAACCAAACCAAACCCTGAAATCAGTACACATAAAATCCAATCACAACATGAAACTTATTGGATCAAAAAAAATTGATACCCTCTTACCTCAGGGTTTAAATGATAAATTGGAAAATTCAGTTTTTTATGAAGAGGAATGCATGATTGGGATACACGACTCCAAACATCACATGCTGTTGTTGGTCTATCATTTTATACATGTACATCCTGTGGTTAATTATAGGTTTTCAATAGTGTTCTTCCAGGACAAGCTCATGTGATCCGTAGATATCACATGTTGTTCAGCTAAGTCAAGTAGATCAGAGGGATAACCTCTATTATTGAACTCTGATTTGTATTCTTTCATAATCTGTGTTTCCAAATGTTGGAGGAGATCAAACCAAACCCCCAAAACACTACACATAAAATCCTATACCAACGAGAAACCTATTGGATCAAGAAATGTGATACCCTCTTACCACCGGGTTTAAATGACAAATTGGAAATACTCTGCTTTTAATAAAGAGGAACATGTGATTGGCATACCTGATTCCAAACATCACACACTGTTGTTGGTTCATCTGTTTAATCATCTACAACCTGACATTAATAATACTCTTTTCTCACACTCGAGGCAGCGTATAATGTTCACTCCCAATTATTGATGCATTTTTAGTTACAGTTTTCTACTGCTATGTTCTAACACTTCTTCTGAGTAATTTGTGATGCAGCACCTAGTTGCCATGTATAATTTTTTTTAATTCTCTTTGTGTCTCTCAATGAATTATGAACATGCCAAAGACTAGGATGGTCATACAGTCTCATTATCACTGTGAAGAAATTGTGTGCACAGATTTAGTTAAATATCACTTTCTAACCATGGGTTGTCAAAACCATTGTTTTTGGTACACAGAATAAGGTCATAACTGTATTGTTAGGTAATATCACTTATGCATGTAACCTCAGTAAGATCATCCAAATGTGCCTCATTGTTATGTGAAGTAGCTCATTGTTAAAGTTTGTGTGTACATCGCGGTTTCTATTGACATTGCGTTTGTAGATTCACACAGTGTTATCATCATTTATGGATCATTGTCACACTCATTTTTGATATATGTAACAACGTAATAACAGAATTTTGGGCAATATTTATCATGTATGTTATTATAGGTAGAATCACCTGGATCCTTGTGAATCTTTTTGTTATGTTTTCGTTCACTGTAAACGTTTACTCTATGATTGGCTCTGTTCTTTTGTTTTTAGTTACAATTAGCCACTCACAATAGTGACCATCATGACATTGCCAAATTGTTTTGTTAATAGATAAATTATGTTTTCAATTTTTCTGATTCTTTGGTTCTGTTTACTAACTCACACCATGCAAACAGCCTGCAGTCTGTTGTTTATATGCAATTTTCACTGGCTTCTACGTTTGTGTCAAAAACCTTGCAAATCGCCACAGCTTCTTTAAAAGGCACCCGTGACTTTCACACGGTGAACGGAGCATGGTGGTGGCAGTATTCCATTGAGAGTATAGGGACACGTTTTGAAAGTAAGCCCTGTTCAATATACATCGCATGTTGCACTGGACGGTAGGGTGTGATTACCCCCATATTTACAGATTTACAGATTTTCCCTTTTGTTTTTAAAACTGGTTCTCTTGCATGGCAGCGTTGCAGTTGTTGGAATGCTAACTGCACGTGCTATATTCAACGTACCAGCATATTGTGTTTGTTCTTGGTTCCAACTGGTATCATACGCAAGTTTTAAGAGGTTTATTGTGTCTTCGCTTTCATGTTTCCCTCCACCTGTATCGATCCACGCATAATGGCACTATACCGATGCTTTGGCATTTTGTATATTAGTGTTGGTGTAATACCCCAAGCAACTTTATCACCTTAGGGACCATCCTGTAATTGCTTCTAGGATTGCTTGAGCATTACATGCTCATCAAGTTATTATCTTTTTCGAAATTGGTCAGATTTTGCCTTGTCATATTTGTAAGTATGGTTGAAATTAGAGGTCAGTGTCTAGCATTGCGGCTTGCATTACGCATGCTATGCATGTTACATCGGCACATTCAGATCGTATATTTTGTTGCTCTTCTATTTTTTATTTCTTTATGATTATTTATTTGTAACACTCTACTGATGCAACATTACTATTTCTGGCTGAGGCTGCATGATATCACATGGTCAGATGATCGGTTACTCAATGGACGTATACTTGGCATGGCATTTCAGTACTAATCATTCATTGGTAACAATCCCCCAATGCAAAATAGCTGTCTCTGGTTGAAGCTGCATGACATCATATGATTGGACGAACAGTTATTCAATGGGAGCATCCGTTGCATAGCAAACACAAGGAGATGATGGACAGAGTGCTGAAACTTTTCAGACACTCACCTCCAGTCACAGATCTGGGTTGAATTCATCATCGTTCTTTAGCTCACTTTGCCACCCCAGTTTAGACCCAACTATATGCAAATCAGTCTTAACCCTGTGCCTCACGGGAACAGTCCAGCCCGAACTGCCAAACCATGTCTTCCCTGGAGCGGAAACAAGCATCCTGGGACCGGTTTCGGGCTAACAGCCCTTATCAGCCAGGCTAGCTTGAATCAAGTGGCAAAGTGAGTAAGGGACCTACGTCTGGGCATACCCTGCCAACTTAGGGCGAACAAAGCAAACACAAGGAGATGAAGGACGGAGTGCTGAAACTTTTCAGACACTTACCCCCAGACACAGATCTGGGTTGAATTCATCATCGTTCTTTAGCTCACTTCGCCACCCCAGTTGAGACACAGCTATATGCAAATCAGTCTTGACCCTGTGCCTCATGGAACAGTCCAGCCCGAACTGCCAAGCCATGTCTTCCCTGGAACGGAAACTAGCATCCTGGGACCAGTTTCAGGCTAACAGCCCTTATCAGCCAGGCTAGCTTGAATCTAGTGACAAAGTGAGCAAGGGACCCACGTCTCTGGGCATACCCTGCCAACTTAGGGTGAGCAAAGCAAACACAAGGAGATGATAGACGGAGCACTGAGACTTTTCAGACCCTCACCCGCAGTCACAGATCTGGGTTGAATCCATCATCGTTCTTTAGCTCACTTCACCACCCCAGTTCAGACACAGCTATATGCAAATCAGTCTTGACCCTGTGCCTCATGGGAACAGTCCAGTCCGAACTTCCAAGCCATGTCTTCCCTGGACCGGAAACAAGCATCCTGGGACCGGTTTCGGGCTCACAGCCCTCATCAGCCAGGCATTACATTTCATTACCAATCCTTTTGATACCGAGGTCTCTTGTGAGGAATCCCACAGAACACGGAGAATTGTCAACTTCACTGACTTGTTGAATGTGATGTGGAGACACAATTACACCGGGTGTTCTATCTCCCTATGAACTGTCCTATTTAGACCTTTTCTATTTCCTATTTCCGCTTTATAGCTACCCCTGATGAAGGGGTTTCCCTAAATGCATTGGGTTTTGGATATGGTTATTTGAATAAGTAAATTCTCACATGGCCAGTTTCAGATTTCACAGATGTTAAGCAACATTTTGTTCGAATTGGAAACACTGAAATCATCTATCTTCAATAAAATAATCCCTGCACTGAAGAGTATCAACTTTATTTAAAGAAATTGTTCAAATCTGTTCAATGGTGTATGTTATAGATAGTGGGCTGTAAAGTTGTGCAGTTTGGGTCTGGTTTACCATTGGTGACCAGATATTCGGCAAAAGATTTATTCTGTCAGGTTGGAATTACAGTGGCAGGTCCAAGGCATGTTTACAGTGCATCTTTACTGGGTTGTATAATGAGTGCTGCAGGAAGCCTGCACTCAGCACCCGGGGCCAAATGGAGTAGAGAAACTCCATTTCCCAGTGGCCCCAGCAACAGGAGGGCTGCCACCACAAACGAGACACACCTGGAGGGCCACCTCTCTTGGTCCCTCGCTATTGGCCCCGCTATCTGCTTTTGGGACCCCTATTTTTCCAAGATATAATCGCAGGAAGGACACCTGAAGGTAAATCATTGAATATTTTAATATTTAAAATTTCTATTAGATAAATATCAAAAGTACTTGTACAATGGGGAAACGGAAGTCTACCCCGACACCAAAAACAACAGACACAACACTGGACGGCTTCCTACAAAAAGCAGTAGGGGCCTTAACAAAGGAAATTAAAATAGCTGAACGCAGATTTTCATTTAGTCCTTGCTCAATTCCATCTGCCCAAACTAAATTTCAAATTTCTCTCTTGGAAACTGCAGTAGAGCAAAGGCCACAACCTCCTTTGTCTCCCATTATAACTATCTCAAGTCAGGGTGTTTTACCTGCCCCAAAAGAAGGAACTGACCCGTTCACCGGTCCCGTGGAGTAACCTCCTGTAACTCAATTAGAAAAAGGAGGGAAAAGAAAACAAACAGATGGGGCAGGAGCCAACTGTATATTGAGGGGTCACTCGCCAAAGGGGAAAAGAACTAAGGAAACCACCTTAGTTGGCAATACCTCAAGGACCCGGTTGGGAGGAGGGAGAGCAAATGTACTAAATGTCTCGGATATTAATGTCGAAGACAAAGTAGATAAATTTGGAAGAGTTGTACAAGAGGTTTTGACACCCATTCTGGTTAGACTAGCCAGCAGTGAACAGCAGCTTACCCGAGTCTTATTGGGTTTAGGTAATAACCTGGTATTTAAAAATCATATTGATAACATCACCTCCCCAAGAAGCTCTGACACAAACACCATTCCTTCTAGTGTCCCGCTAAGCAGATTGATTTCTACAAGTGTAACATATATTGCAAAGGAACAGGCTCCTCTCATAGATACACCGCCTACTAACATCGGCAATAATACTGGGGCCCTGGTAACCGAAGACCGAACCATGACTAGGAATACCGTCAGGAATAATATGAGCTTGGGGCAAGGGGACACTATTTATCCAAAGCTAGCCACAATAGATAGGGCCGGTCTGCCACAAGATTATACAAATATAAATGGGACAAATGTGTATTGAATTTGCCACCACAATGCACACCATATACTCTGATCCTGAAGGGGGTTCCCTGCCAGGCAGCCAGTCAGGGAGAATCCTGTCCAAACCTTATTAATAAATCAGCCCACTGGTGTTTTAAGAAAATCTCATCAAAGATAAATTGGTCGGAAAACATTATTATGGACAGGCGAGTGAGTTGGTCACACGACCAAAGGTGGGGGTGGGGACTGCGTTGTACATAATTTTAACAATGCAAGGTGTGCACATTTTGCACTAACGCACTTTCAAAGCTCATATGGCGACCCTATTGAAGCCTACCCGTTGGGTTTTTTCTACCCTCCGCAAACCGAACACTAAGTGAGAAAGCACCGGTTATGGACGGGCCCTAGTATAAATATGGTTATACAGCCACCTTCTTTCAGCCACTACAATCGCTGTGATGTCCTATCAGGGCTGTCAGAAATTGACTTACTAACTGAGCGTGTTATCCTCCCAGGAGCACCGGCGATAGTAGGACTGACTCTTAGAGCTCAGGGGAATGGAGAACTCACAGACACACTCACTAATTGGGATACTGATGTTTCCCTTGAAATCTCTACCCCCAAAAAATTATTAATGCGAACAACCGGGATAATTATGAGAAATTTTTCCATCCCCACAATTTATCTTTAAGTGATATTACAACTAGGGAGGCCCCTGGGCCCCCCACTTTTATAATCCACCAAGATATAACTAATGAAGCTATGGGGTTGAAAAAATATGGTCATCAAAAGTCCTTACTTAAGTTCATTTCATGGAACATAGCGGGAATTGGTTTTAAACTGTCCGATGAGTCTTGGGTAACTTATATCAAAGGATTTGACATAATCTGTCTCCAGGAGACATGGTACATGAAGGACATTGCACTGAATGGTTATTGCTCTTACACAGTTAATGCAACCCCTTTGTCTTCAGGGAGGGCTAAAGGAGAGTTAGCAATGTTAATCTCAGTAAAATATGAGGCTATAAAAGTCACTGTTGTTGGTACATCCCCCTGGTTTCAATTAGCTGTGATTTCAAATATGTTACAAGCTAAGTTCCTAGTGGTGAACTGGTATTACAACATTTTTAATCACAACACTTGTCAAGTTATTGAGGCTTTACAGTCAGAAATTAATATAATATCAGAGAAGTGGCAACCCCTAGGTATTCCCCGAGTGGGAGATTTTAATTTTTCAATCTGCCCTCATAACACTGGTTATTCCTGCGGGATGCTAAACATAGAGGGGCAGCCCCTGGCACATTTTAATCATACTCCTCAGGGAGAGGCTCTGAATTCTATTATTGTGGAGTATGACCTGGGCCGTATAAATGACTTAGTTAGCAACCCCTCAACACAGTGGAGGTAGGGAGAGTATTATTGAATTTATGTTCATATCGTGAAAATTCCTGCAACTTATTGGTGACTTTGAGGTGGATCCAAATAGTGCAAGCGATCATAACCCCCTTACAGCGTCCATTGGTATAATAGCTCAGCCGGGGAATGTTGCTGGTTACAAAGCTTCTTTTAATTCTAACAAAGGTGTAAGACTCAAATGGAGTAATGTAAAACCTATTGAGTTTGAAGCTACAATTGTCAGATCAAATTATGATTCCATTGTGAAGTGCTTCGCCCATGATGTGTCCCCAGCTGAGATTGTTCAGAAATTTCAACTGATCTGCTCGGATGTAGCAAAAAATTTGACTAAATCAATTAAGATGGTGGCCCTCTCCAGTGACAAGGTGGTTTAATGCGGAATGCACAAGAGCGCACAAACTTTTCAAATTGCCATTGCACGCACACCCCCGCCATAGGGCTCAAATTAAACATGCTCGGAAGGTTTACAAAGATACAGTGAAACAAGAGGAAAGAAGAATTGAGGCGCTCAGCCTGGGATGATCTGGAAAGAGCTAGTACCCTTAAGGACTCGAAAAGCTTCTGGGAAGTTATAAATCGCCCCTTATTTAATTGTGAGATGGGCAGGATGGATTCCCTCATTTTGGGGGATGTTTGGGAAGCCCATTATGCGGCCATATTTAATCCAAAAGGCCGCCTACATGAGGCCCCTAGTGAGGATCCGCCCCAATACTTAACCACGGCTTGTTACCTAAGTGTGTCAATCTCAGTAGTGGAGGTTGAGGAAGCCATAGGCAAAGGAATTAGCATGAAAGCCCCCGGGCCAGGAGTTCAACAAATGGCTTGTCTACCAGCATTTCAAAATGGAGGGGATTAACCTACTTTGCAATCTGTTGCATCCCAACAACTGGATAGTCTGTTTGGACCTCAAGGACGCCTACCTGATGGTCCCTATCTTCCCGCCCCACCGTCGGTTCTGCAGTTCCAATGGGACGGCCAGATTTTTGAGTTCACTTCGCTTCCCTTTGGCCTGTTGTCCACCCCTTGGTGTTTCACCAAGGTTTTACATCCAGTGGTGGAAGCGTTAGGGGTGCAGGGCATGAGAATGATTGTCTATCTGGACGACAGGCTCTTCCTACACCAGTGCCCTCAGACGCTCATGCTCCAGCTCCGCTCAGCGGTTCTTCTTCTGCAATACCTGGGGTTTGTCTTAAACCAAGCGAAGTCTTGCTTCCATCCCACTCACTCGATCACTTTTCTAGGTTGTCCGCTATCCTGTTTCAGAACCAGAAAAATGTTGCTTAAAAAGGCCCCGGGCTGGGGGTTGGAGCGGCTAATTGCTCCTTTGCCCAGGAGCTCCTGGACCTCGAGGCGTATCAAGGCCGTCACGGCGCCAGAGAACCTGATCGGAGCAGGAGGAAAGGAATGAACTGGGGAACCGAAAAACTCTATGAGAAACCCCTGTACGGTCTGAAGCACCCAAGTGTTGGATGTCAGAGCCCGCCAGTTGTCCAGAAAACGGGCTAACTTGCCCCCCAAGCAATGACATGAGACAAATATGGAACTCACCATGATTGGCTGGGACGCCGTCGCCTCTCCCACCATTGCGCTGGCCTCAGCGACGGGAACGGCCTCTTGTGGGGTAGAAGCCACCAAAACGTGAGGAGTCCTGGTATTGTCCCCTCTGGGACTGCTGACCTCTGCCGGAGGCTGACTGCGCGAATTGGCCAGCCAAGCACCCCCTGCCACGACCGGCCACTCTGAAAACCGACGTATTGAAAATGCGCTTCACCGTGGACTGTGCCTTATCCAGAGAGTTAAATGTAGACACAAACTTGCTAAGCTCCTTAACGAATGGGTCTCCAAAAAGACCAGAGCGGACCCGCTACAGATGTCGCCAGCTCGCCCAACTTTGGTTCCAATTTGATAAGGAGCGAACTGCGCCTCTTTAGAATGGCGCAGTTCGCATTCCCCAGGAAAATAATGGCTCGTTGGGCCCAACTGGACATGGTCTCGGGGGAAATGAGGGCACCAGATGCTTAGGCGTCTTCAGCCATATCAAATTCTTTCACTAGTGGACCCGTGATGTCTAGCAACTTGTCCTGACAGGCATGCCAGGATCTGTCTATGCCCATCTTCGGGTCCTTGATATACTTAGTAAGAAAGGTGGCCATCCTAGCATCGATCTCGGGGGTCAGCACCACTTTCCCTTCCAGGGATAGGCGCGGGCATTCTGATCTGAGGCGTGAGCGGACGTCTTAATCGAGGGGTTTCCGAAGCCGCGCTGCCACATACTTGGCCACCTTATCGCAGGGAACCCACTGCGAGGGGGGTGATGCAAGAGGTCCTCCGGGTCCAGGAGGCTCCACCCTGGGAAGCCGAGGCTTGGGATTGTTCCACAGAACCTAAGGGAGAGGGGCGCCATGATCTACCCTGGTCAGAATCGCCATCTGAAGCACCCTGGGAGTCCTCAGAAGGAGGCGTGGATGGCACCAGCTCTGGGCCTTCTTCAGGCGGAGGGTCAGAAGGGGAAGGATGTGGTCCGTCGGAGCAAGGATGGGCAAGGATGGGGTCCGTCGGAGCAGGGCCGCTTTCGCGGTTTCTCAGGCTCGGAGCGGGACTCGACTTTGGAGGTAGGGAGCCAGAAGGCCCCGGAGCGTCTTCCCTCGCAGGGAGGGGTTCAAGGAGATACGCCAGGTCTTCCAACCGCTTTTCCAAAGGAGCCACCGCCTCTGAGTCCGCCTTGACGATGGAGGAATCAACTGCGTCGCAGAATTCATCCGACAGCGGGAAATACTAAGATTCCTCTTTTTCCTCATAATAATCATCAAACTCCTCCATGCTGCACAAAGGAGAAGCTGAGGATCTGAGGTAAGTTAGGTAAGCAAGCTAGATATAGATGGCCACCCACCAGGTATGAGGGTAATGACAGGGACTTTACCCAGGTCAACCACAGAGAGAAACAAGGTCCCCCCAGTCAGGTAGTCAAACTCACAGAGGGCCAGCCAACCTAGAAGCTCCTGTGCTAGGCCCCAACAAGCAGCACACAACACGCCATGAACTTAAATGCGGGCAAATCAATGTCTGGGAACTCAAAGTGCTGCGCGGCATAATTGTGCGATGATCTTACCCCCGCGGGGGTGTTTAATCCTCAGGCAGAAATACCGGCTGGGCGCGAGACAACAGGGACACGGGCGGAGGAGCTCGCAATGGCCGTTGAATACCGTGACCTCCGCTCGTGCCCCGCTGTGGATGAAAGACCAGCACCTGAAGGGATACAGGGAGGCGCGCCCTCTCACGGTCGGTTGACAGCACGCGCTCCTGCCGGTGTGAGAGAACCCATTGCGCGGCCGCATAGAAGCGGGCAGAACGTTACCGCGACCTCGATCATAGAGCGGAGGATCCCAAGTACTTACCCATCAAAGACGGCTGCGGGCATAATAAAGACACAGCGGAAGCTCCAAATCCTCAGAAATGGTAAAACATATAACCGAACACAAGGAGCAGAAGCTCCGAAGCAAAAGTAATGTAATTCACCAAAACAGCAACAGTGAACCCATATAGCAGAGCGAAGGCTCCTGGCACAACCCCAATACAAGTGCCCCCAAACCACCAGCCCAAACGTGACTGAAGGAAGGACACTTATCTGAGGGAGGCTGCTAGCAGCGAAGAAAGAGGACGTCCACCACAGAGCAGGCGCCTGATTGGACAATAGACTGTTACATGGCATTGTTGTTTTTTCCATAGGCTGCATGGGAAAGAAGTCCTATTGTTGTTCACTGTTATTTTCTAAGGCTGCTATTGAATAAATAGAAGAAAGAAAAGCCTAATCCTCGCCTCCGGGTCCTGACATAGAATTTAAATAATAAATGCATTCTGAGAGTTCTGAATAAGAATGAGTTTCCCTTGCTTTGTCTAATCTCAATAACATGTCATACAAAGTTCATAATCAAAACATTGATGGATGGAAATGTTTGAATTACTGTCAAATACGAATATATTTTTGATGTCTTTCAACGCCATTGTTTCCTCTTGTCTGTCAGCAGCAAAGCACATTCACATGTTATCTTCCTCAAATACTGCAATATGTGATAGTCAGTCGGAACTTCTAGAGTAATTGTAGAGGTCCCAATGTTAACCCCATTATGAAATCCACCTTTCGATCTCCGTTTACAGTATTGGATCACATACAAAAACAGTTATGAAATGGGTTTGTAAAAATTGTGTCACACCTTCATTGCAAAAGAACAATTGATGGACATAATGCAGAACAATGTCATACATTCACCCCACCCCACTACAAAGATCTGGGCCTAAATTCGTCGTGTTTTTTGTACTAGTAGTATTCTAGAGATAAAACAATTTCCAATCTTACCAAAAAAGACACATTAAAAACAGCATTATTCTTATTAAAAAGATTATAGGAAAAGAATAAAAAATTCATATATACATACAGTGAATAACACAATTCATACAGTTAATGCCTCAGTTAATTATCATATTGACGAATTAATTGTCTGTTTTTTAAAGCAGATAAAAAGAAGGATGCCAAGGGAAAACATGTAAAAGGATCAGGTAATAACTGCAGATAATAAAGGGCCACACGACACTGCCTAAAATTCATTTACGGATAAGGGGGACAATAAACCCTTTCCTTTCCTCACAATAAAATTTGCAAAAAAACAAGAAATGCAAATCATTCTGAGTAGATCGATCATCACATGTGCAAAATGGCAATTCAGATGTTTCATAGATAGAGTTAGACCTAACATCAAGGGGATATAATTCAGTCGAAATCTAACCAAAATATATCTGTTGTAAATTAGTGACGAACGATAGATAGATTGCATTCACATCCATTTGCGTTATGCTTGGAACCTCCAAGAATGCTCGAACAGTTGTCATCTTAAAATTGCCTGTAATCTAGATAACAAATGATTTTTTAAATCTTTCTTAGAAATAGACCAGCAAGTTGTGGGATCTGTGAACAGATTGTGTAACCCAACTGCTTGAAGGGTAGATTCAATGTATCATAACCCACTGATATTATTTGCAACATCAAGCTTCAAGACGTCATTTATAATATCCCTCGTTAACGAGGGTGTCTCCTTCCGCCAGACCGAGTGCCACATTAAGATGGGCGCCACACAAATTCTATCAGTTAATATAAGGAATTTGCAATTACGCATGACAATTAAAATTAGAGCATGATTTTGGCAGTGAAACCAAATTTTTCAAAAAGGTATCTTCTATAAGTTGTAATGTTAGGCAATCTCTAATGCCCCAGACAGCTGCTCCACAAGTGGCAGCAGATACCGTTTTGGCTTCATAAACTTTTTTAATTGCTTCAATAGGTTTAGAACCTGTTTTTTTTATCAATTTCAAAAGTGCCCCAATATTTTTCTCCATCTGTAACCCCCTATTTATGACCATGATTTGCTAGTTATTTTGGCGGTCAAACATAATCCCTAAATTAAAAGAATCCAAAACGCCCAACTTACCCCCTTCAATACAGATTTGTCGTTGGTTCCGCTGCTTTGGCCTTGCCTCTAAAACAAAGGACTTTGAATGATTCATTTTCAGCTGGTTCATAAAGTTAGTATAATCCATCACTAATCAGCGGAGCGCATTACTAGTACGAGCTAAAATCACTGCGTCGTCCGCATATAAAAGTATCGGTATTTGTGGTGAATTAATGCAAGGAGCATCTCGAGTAGATCCCTGTAAAGATGATTCGACATAATTAGTGTAAAGTGCAAATAAAAAGGGCCCTAAAACGCACCTCTCAAGCAATTTACACTCGCCTCCTTTTCCATAACGAACACAAGCTGAGACACCTGAATACAAATCACGAATAATATTAATGATCTGTATATCCATCCCCATTGCCTCCATGATCTGCCACAGCCTAGGCTGTGCCACACAGCTAAAGGCTGCGGACAGATCCATGAAGGCAAGGTATAAATGGCTTTTTTTGCTGACGTATACTTTGCAATTATTAAGTTCAGGTTCAGACACTGATCCACAGTGCCTTTTCCTTTTCTGAACCCAAACTGACATTGGATTATAATATTATTCTCCAGATCCCATTCCTCAAGCCTATTTAAAAGCAGCCGGCCCATTAGTTTTGCAGTTGAATCTATCAAAGATATAGGCTTATTATTTTTTGGGATTGACCTATCTCCCTTTTTGTAGATAGGGACAATTACAGTAGTTCTTCATGAGGGAAGAACACCAATTTGGGCAATTTTATTAAAAACTTTAGTTAAGAGCGGGGTCCAAAGGTCATGATTATCTAGAAAAATATTGATTGGAACGCCATCGGGTCCTGGTGCCTTTGCACGTTTGCACTGATTTAGAGCATCTTTTATTTCTTACAGCGTAAACGGGCGCCACCTCCTAAACCAGCTAAACTTGTGGAGGTAGATTGAGTAATTGCCTTTTCAATAGTTCCAAATAGCCCTTCGAAATGCGTAACCCATTCCTCCTGCTCAACATGGTTATCTATAGACATACACCGTTCATCTTTTAAGAATGGTGCATTAATCACAGACCAAAAAGCCTGCAAACTCTTTAATAATGCAGCCTCACCATGCCATTCCAGTTTGGACCCAGCCATATGCAAATCAGTCTTGCCCCTCTGTCGAGGTATTCGGGCTGGACTGTTCCCATGAGGCACAGGGTCAAGACTGATTTGCATATGGCCATGTCTAAACTGGGGTGGCATAGTGAGGAAAAGACTGATGGATTTAACCCAGCTCTTTTGACTAGGAGTGAATGTTTTGGTTTGTTCTGCATTCCGTCCATCAATTGTGTGTCTTTTGCTTTAACATCTTCATTGCATCTTACTAGCAATACTAACTACATTTCTTAATAGTATAATCATATTTTATGTGTTTACCACTCCTCATACAATACATTGTGGTAAGTGCAGTTCAATTCTCTTATTGTTCAGGTGTACTGATATGCTGCTTTGTGTTTACTGCACTGAAAATCCAAATAGAAACCAACACACACTTGTTACAATCATGAGGGGCAGTTTCAAGTTCCTTTGCTGGATTTCAAAACGCCTCAAAGTACCAGAAGAAAGAACTGTCTGCTATTCGAGCTATAATTCTGATTTACCACACAACTGACATTGCATACTGTGCAGACATCAACAGTATGGTATAGTATCAAGCTACTTGAATTCCTTTCATACTCTGTATACAATTAAATTGATATGGTGTGCTGCCATTGTTGAATAATTTGATATTGTGTAGTGCAGTTTTCTCATTGGGCTGTTCATCTTTATCCATTGGTAGCTAGATACATTGTATTTGAGTAACTTTTACATAATTGGGGATCCCTCATTACACAAGAGGATTTGATGTGAAACAATATTGTACCTCCGTTGACCATACATGATCTTTGTTTGCAGCATCTATTTACAATGGTCAAGGGGAGATTTGTTTCTTAACACTTGTTATTCAAAGAAGAGTGCTATATATGTATTACTTGGTTATTCAACTACAATTTTATTACACAATTGATCAGGAGATAAAGTATGTCCTATGCGATAGTTTAACATTGAATAAATACTGTGTTAGATAATATTACAATGTGCACCGTTCAATTTAGAGGAAAAATAGTTTTAGAAGAAAGGAGGTATGATGTGTGTACTATCGACCAGAAGTATACAAAATCCGATCCCCACCTCAACAAAGCCAGTATGGTTCAATCAGGTCAAGGCCAGCAGCCTTTGACATGCTGTGAATTCAAAGATTATGGTCCCTCGATCAGCTAGAATAAGGGGTGGGATTTTCACTAGCAGGCAGTGTATGGCATGCAAGAAGAGATTATAGAATGCCAAAATTCACAGGGCTGCTGCTGGTCAGTGAATCATGTGAGACCGCAATGCAAGGGCACTGCAAGCTCTCAAACGTAGCCTGAGTAAAATTGCTGTGAGCAGCAGAACACGCCAGTTTAAAGGTGACGGCTCTCCCTCTAGTTGGAATTGAAAGTGGAATTTAAACCAATCAGATCAGAGGAACAAGCAGGGATTATGGGATGCTGGGTCTTAAATGGCAGCACCAAACTATTCAACACTTCCTCAAACCAAATATTTGTCTATGAGTCACAACATTACTGACTGGTACGTGATCAAGGCTCTTAAATCATGTGTTAACCATTTTTAAAAATAATTGTTTATTTCTTTTTCAACAGTAACAGATTACAGTCTAATGAACGGTGCTGTTAGCACCCCGCCGTGTTTACATCTGAGAAGAAAACACTTGCCCGATACATCACTCACAATGATATTCAGCATGTCTGGCATTCACCTTGTGTCTCATATAGAATTTATTTGCTTGCGGTGAAGTGTCACCTATGGTGCTCCTAATTAATATGTGGCTGTGGTAGCAGGGTAGACGCTCATGCGTCATGGACTAGTGGAGAGATGTAGTGTCATTTGTAATCGCAATCCAGAAGGGGTGATGCTCTTCAGTCAGGAAGGGAAACTTATCTGGTTGTTCACTCACCACCTTCTCATGGTGGCGTGTCATCATTTTTTGCTTTGGATTTGACAGGATATTCATCCCATATGGCGCTGTTTGAACCCCTCCCCTCTGCTGGTTCTGTGTCATGGTGTCAGCCACTACCTTTTCCCATTTATTGAGGTCCTGCAGTCATGTCCTGCAATGTCAGCCTCTCGAATAACATAAGGGATAGGTCAACAAATGTATGTACATATTTAGCTTTAGATGAGCTTGGCATCAGTCCTAGCAGACAAATAGCAGGAAATCTCGGTATTATCCATCCTACTATGTCTGATATTATCCCCGTCACACTCTCCCATATCTAGCACAGCACTAGGCATGCCCACACCATATGGTAAAATCCTGCCTCTAACTGTTGGCATCTTGGGTAGGCTGAAGTGGTCTCCCGTATATTCAGTCCAATCATTTTGGGGTGAGGTACGTTTTGTGGAGGTAATTAATTTGTGCGTATTGAAATCTCAGGTTTATCAACACGCGCTGGACTTGCCCTGTAGCTTTTTGCCATTGGTCATCTGCAATGTCTTGACCTAAGTCCTCCTCCCATGATGCCGTTGATGCTGGGCATCCCATGAATACCTGTGACATGAAGAGGTTGTATAAGACTGTGACCGCCCTTTGGGCAGTGCCATGCATATGACCAACACTTGCGACTCCTCTCTCTCCTAGCCCTACTGGGTCTCAATTGCATGTTCTAAGGCATAATATGTAAGAAAATGGCGTGCATTCAGTCCATATGTGTCCTGCAACTCTTGTTGAGTTTGCAACCTAGCTTCCTCATCTAACTCTCCAATGTGTGTGATTCCTTTTTCCTACCAGGGTCTCACCTCTTGGGTCTGTTCAGTCTCATACAACTCAGGGAGGGCCCAAAACTCCAACTGACATGCATATGGGGTGGGATCTGAACATATTTAGATATTAAATCCAACATTTCCTCATAGATGACATGGACAGGGTGTTTATTTGCGTACACATGGTCGGGCTCAGCAGCCAGGTCAATACTGATCTGCTGCTAAGGGCCTCCCATCCATCATTTCTCTCCACGCAGGGACCCACTTCCAACCACCACACTACCACTGGAGCTGCACCTCCTCATAGTGCAGCTCATAGTTGGGAGCACCCAGTCACCCCACACTCAGTGGGTGTTGCGTCTTGTTGACAGCAGCCCGTCTTCTACCACCACCCCAAATCAAGTTTGAGAGTACCCCATTCAGAGCCCTGAGGAACAAGGAAGGGAGGGACACTGACAATGCAGAGAAAAAATACAATAGCCAGGGCAAAATGAGCATCTTAACTGTCACTACTCTGTCCTTTGGAGACAAAAGATGGGACCTCCAAAAACTCATGGATTGTTTAATTGATGTAGGTGCTCTACTCAGGTTCTCTCTCACCTCTGTGTGATATATGTGGATACCCAAATTCTTAAATGTGTCATATCGCCATTCAAGCCCAGAGTGCCAGCCGCATCCCTCCATGTGACACCCACGTGCCTCCTTGTGAAAAGGCTAGACTTGTTCTAATTCACCTTTAGACCCTATGCTAACCAAATGACTCCAGTGTCTCCATCAGGGCTGACAGACTCATCAGTCCATAGGTAAATCAGTGCTTCATCTGTGTACAGGGATATCAAATGCCATTTTCCAAATGCATTCACCCCACAGCTTCCTGATCGCATATTTAGTCTACATGCCAGAGCATCCGTCGCCAGTGCAAAAATCAGCAGTAATAGTGGGTAGCCCTGCCTTGTGCCCCTGTGTATACTGAAAGGGGCTCAGATCGTACGACCTGACCAGTGGCTGGTGAGATACTATTTTGATCTATGCAAGAACGTTTGGTGCAAATCCCATATGTGACAGAACCTCAAGAAGATACGCCCATACCAGCATAACGAATACTTTTTCTATGTCCAGGGACAAAGCTAGGCAGTTCCCTGCCAAATCTTGCCTTCAGTCATCAGGCTCCATAGACAACGGAAAATAGGGAAGGTGCTTCTAATCTGTAGAAATCCATTTTGGTCCACGTGAATGTCTCCATGAGAGATCCTAATTTGTTTGTCAGTAATTTGCCTAACAATTTATCATCTATATTGAGGAAGGAGAGTGGGCGGTATGATTTCAAATCTGTGGGGTGTTGCTCTGGTTTAGGGATTACCATTATTAGCGCATCCCTCATGGAGTCCGATAAGGTATCCTCAGTACTCACTTCCTCGTAGACCTGCATTAATAGTTTCAGCACCATTAGCATACTATAGGTGGCAAAAAATTCCATCGGCAGTCCAACTGACCTAGGTCTTTTATTGCGCTCCTGCTGTCGTAGAGCTACATGGATCTCATCTGCCTGTTGTGGCTGTCCGAGATCCCCCTGTAGGAGTGGGTTAAGTTTGGGTAGCCTAGTCACCGTGGACATAAGTTCTTGCGCATGTGCTAACGCCCAGTGTGGGGACTTTGTATAGTGTGGCAAAATATTTGGGAATTGCTGTGTTAATGCTCTGTTGCGTGCTGATCACATCCTTGTTCGGAGTTACAATTGTGGCTATCAGTTTCACCTCTCAGGAGCCAAGCCAGTAAGGTACCAGTCCTATCACCCTCACTGTGTTGGATAGTCATGTTTTCCCTGTAGTCAATGTTACTGAGTTCTAGTGGTCAAGTCTCTGTTGTCCACATAGCTCCTGTAACCTCTCTCTCTCTCAGAGGGCTGTGCAGGTGCTGCCTTTTTTGTTGCATGCACGGCATGTTCTATTTCAAGGATCTCCATCCGTAATAGGGATTTAATCCCCCCCCCTCATGTTGTGTTATTGCAATAACCTCTTACTACTACATTGAATGCCTCCCACTCTATCACCCTGGTGCCCTGGTTCTCAGTGAAGTGTTGCTATGTGTGTGTACCTGTAGTGTCACAAAATGGTGCATCTAGCAGTGCCTCAGTATGAAGCTGCCAGATTGGGATCCTGGATATGTCCCTTCCACACTGCTGCAACTGCGGGAGATTGTGCGAGTCAGATACTGAGAGGCAGTCACCTTTGCACCAATTTTGCCCTACAGAAGAACATGTCTAGCCTCATGTGCAGCTGGTGCACTTCAGAGTACTAGGAATATTCCCGCTCGGTGGAGTGAATGTTTCTCCACACCTCGTGAAGAGCCTGCTTGCGGCCCAGCCTTAGAGGTGCTGAATTACTCTGTGACATGTTGTTTTGGGCTTAGGGGAGTTAGAGCAGTCCAACCCTAGGTCCATAACACAATTAAAATTTCCCCTATAAGAGGGGCTCTCAGATTGCAAACAAGGGATGGGGGGAGTCGGTCAAGGAAGTTACAGTGTTTCACATTCGGGAAATATATTGCTAGAAGTGTCATGAAGGCTGCTTCTAATCGTCCCTCGGCTACCACATACCTGGCATCCGGGTCTGTATTGCAAGTATCCAACACAAAAGGGAATTCCTGAAGTCACCCAGATCAGCACTCCCAAGGCAAAGGCTAAGTTGGACGTGGCATATAACTGTCCCCGCCACCTCCAACATATTTTATTGAGTTCTTACTGGACCAGGTGAGTCTCCGAAAGTTGAACTATCTGTATAATGCGGCACTTTAGGTGTGTGTAGACTGCATGGCGTCTTTTAGGAGTTGCCATGCCGTGGATATTCCATGTCAGTACATTAAACAAGGGTGTGTGTGTACTGCTATTCCGTTCCTCCTTTCAAGGAAGTAAGTGGGCATATTCAGCTACATACCTGTGCCTGAAAGTCACCCTGTCGTACGCATCTCACCCTATCCACCTCTTGTATCAGTGGAACTTGTCGAGTCTCTGGCTTGTGGTAAATTAATCTGTAATGCATCATGCACAATCTAATGCAAACTGTGTAACCCCTGTTATTACTTAACACCCCGGCATGGTGCTGTGCATAAGCCTCGCCATTAAAGATATAAAACTCGACTCCAAAGTTAATCAACGTTTTCGGATTCATCTCTTCATATAGAGAATAGGATGCTGCAATTGCCCTCACTAACAATACATAGTTATCCTCAAACCCAGTACACCAAACAAGCAATTGAACGACCAATAGGTCTGTCTCATAAAAGAAATGGTCTTTAGTGTTTCATTGATCGGTTTGCAGCACTAAGTCTTTATACATCCACTCTGTCACTCATCTTTGCACTCATGAATCCTTTCATCCATCTACTGACTTATTCTGGAATTCACCCTCTGACACCCCCACTGTAAAACACACACAAATGCAAAAACATATACAAGATAAAGATCCTTGAAATAACAGATTAAACATATGAGTGGGTGTCCTTCTTGCAGTGTTGTTATACTTTGGCTATAGTTTTTAGGTTTTTTTATTGCAATATCATGGCAGACAGCTAAGTCCATATAGCCTGCCTAAGAGAGTCTAGCAAGGATCATTACATTGCAAATCTTCTAGCACTAGGGATTGTTGACAAGGGTAAACAACACAAAAAATCAATAAGGAAGCAGTAAGTAAATACTACTATAAAAGAGCAAAGGTCTCTGACAATGCTCAGAGAGGACCCCAGACCAATTTTCATATTGGATATTTGAATGGGGAATTTCAGTGCAAATCAATTAGTACACCGGTTTGGGATACAGACTTTCATAACAATTATTTTAATGAAATTTAAAAAAAAAATGTTTTACTGGATGTGTTCATTGAATACATCAAACATAGTTAAGTAAAACATTCAACATTAAAATGATGTGCCAATTACACCCATTTTGGTATACTAAACCCCTGTGTCAGCTCTGGCCCACACGTTCTATGAACTGCCCACTTATGCAGTGAATAACATTCAATAAAGGGTTCCTCAGATTGCCTAGTGTAAATAACTAACTTGGGGGAACTGCGGAAGGAAAACACTGAAAGCTCCTATGCCCAGTAAGCAGAGGGGAAGGATAGGTGCGGATTAGTAGTGGAACATGGGTTTCAATGGTGCGTGTGAACAGGCATTGCTCCCAATGAGCAGGAAAAGACCGGTATTGCAGCATACAATCCAATGGCTGCAGGCAGACACCTGTAAGTGGATGCGGTATGTGTCCAAGGAAAGGTCCGGCAGTCATCAAATGAAGCTTGAAAGTGACAGAGTAGTGGGAGGTCATCTTAAGGAAGTAGGGGCCCACCTCAAAGGTGCCTGCCAACTGAAGAATTCATGCAATGAAACAGTGCCAAATCTGAAACTCGGGTACAATGTTAGCAACTGGGGTGTGTGGGGGGGGGGGCTGTTATTCCAGTCCAGATATGATTTGTGACCAATAATGAAGAATAACCCCTGTTCAAACCCCTATTAGCTCAATGACCGGAATTAAAAATTGTGCGGCGTTGACCAGCCCATGTAATTGCTGGCATGATAAATTCCACATACCTGTAATTTTCCCAGGTGCATATCTGCAGGTCATACTTCCCACCAGTGGGAAAAGCCTTGGAAATGCAAAGCTTTCTGCCTAAAAATCTTTGCCCCATTTTGAAGACTTGAAGAGACAAAGTAATAGACGATAATTATGGTACTAATAGTTTCACCGGAGAATCAGATTTTGTGGCGTACAATAATTAACCATAATTGATCTGGGGCACTTGCTATTAGGGCCAAAGTCATCATATATCATCGACTTTGGGGCTCATTACATGAGCTTTGATAACGTGATGCAGTAACAGAGAAATTTTAATTACCAATATTTTACATGATGCTTCAATATCTCCACTGGAATTACCATTATCATGCAGTTATATTTTTACATGATGCAGTAGCACAGTACGTGGGGTTACCACTACCACAGAGATTACATTTTGACTGGATTCAATGTTACTACTGCTACAGATCAGGGTATCAGAAATATGCCCACTACCACAGATAGAGTAATTTCACAGTTACACGCACATACATTCATCATACGCTAGGGCCCATTTCACTAACATACGCTCCAATACTCTACCAGCAGCAAACCTGTGGGAAGAAAACTCCTAAAGCACCCTGCATCTATATCTAGGCGATAGGACCAGTTTAGTGGTTGCCTAACATAATATAAACAATCTATAAACAATAATCATAAAGTCTTCAATAAACGACAAGAAAAGAAACAACCAACACCATGTTTAAATGTTATATTGCTTTATCTAAAATTAGTCAGAATAAATCAGAATAAATCATTTCTCATAGTTACCTATTCTAACTAGTGTCAGAACGGGTCAGGACCAGTCTCTCAAAAGTCTTTTCAGGATAAGGTCCTCAGCATCAGTCCTCAGCAACGCAAGTTCACGCAGCAAGGCGACGAAAGAAAGTGTGGGGAGAGCCCTCCCTAAGCTAACATATTTTATAATGCAAAATACAATGGAAACCCACATGAATTTGACAAGTAAAATTGTATCACTGAGCAGAACGAGAAGGAAGGGATGTAACTTTGCAACATCTTGAAATCTCCACTCAGGAAAAGTCATAATACGCAAACCTCGGAACAGGAACCAAAGATTAGAAACTATTAAAGTTCATTTCCCTCGGCAAACCGGCTTTAGCACAGAGTTCTTTCTGAGGCTCTTTGTTTACCAAGGACAAATCATTTCTTTTGGAGATCCTCCAAACTTGCTGATGTCCTCCCGGAAATTTCCATATAAGGACTACGGTCAGTTGTCTGTAACCGAATTCCAGCAGGGGTCTCCCTTGTCACATCACAGATTTCGCCTGTACCAGAGCTCAGCCAGGCTTCAAATTATTCTCAGTTATTTTCATGAAGGCCTCCATAGGCCACAATAGACCATCTTTAATTAAAGAGACAAAATAAAGATTACTACATCATAATGATTAAACAGTGTTAACCCCACTAACACCCTTATGTGTATGCATTTATCTAGCTTTGCGACATATAGAGCATTAATTCAGACAGCGTTTTGTGCTCAAAATAAATAGCACACAGCAACATTTAAACATGAAAACTTGCACGTTATTGTGAATACATAAACAGCACACGCATGCTAACCCTCGTGTAACCTTCTCTTGTGTTAGGACAAACAGGTTGATTAGTGAAACACACTTGCACAAGACTAATAATTAGTTGTTAATTATTAATAATTAATAAAACGCATAGACATGCCAGAGCTTCAAAAGCCCCAGAATTTTCTAACAGAAAACTCTGCTCCAGCAATCCCCCCTTTGGTGATTTTATCACCAAATAAACCCAAAAAAAAAATTAGTGAAAATTTAGTCCCATTTTAGGAGAAATCAGAAATGTCTTTTCCCCTTACACAACATTAAACACCAGTCACTCTTTCATCATCTCTCCTAGTCTCTAAATAAACACTCTCCCTCAATTCTTCTAATTCAATCTCTTCTGGTTCTCTTTTCGAATATTTCGAATTCTTATTTTCCTTTTCATTTTTCAATTTCTCTTTCCCTCTCCTGTTTTTACAACACACACACACTAATCTCAGTATCAGCAAAGCAACAATTATACAAGACAAGGGAAACAATACTCTACCTATAATAGTACTACCTATTTTTGCAATAAAATCCTTAACAGCTATCATCTTATTAGCTAGTTTAGTCCATAAACTCCCAGTTTCAAGTGGTACTAAATCTTCATGCAAATCAGTAATATTTTTGATATAGACCTTCAGGTCTTTACTTTCATCAGGAATGTAAGTGCAACAATGTTGAACTTTCAAAATTCCACAAACTCCACCCTCCTTAGCCAAAAGAATATCAAGGGCAAGTCGATTTTGCATAGACATGGCACGTACGGCACTTAACTCCGTATTTACCAAAAGAAATCCTCCTGCGGTATTTGTCGATAAACAATCAACCACTGTGGACAATTTCCGAATTCCATAAGCATTTAAAGAAATTCCCACTGCTGGAATCAAAACCCCAAAAATATCACCCACAATTTCAGACCAAGTTTCTCTCTTAAAACGTTTTAATAGGTTAATATCTTCTACATCACTTATTTTATCTGTATGAAAAATCTTAGGAAAAACCAAACCCACATAACATGTGCCATACCAATGGTCAGGCAACTTGTAATAAGCCTTGTTCCCACACACATAGTACACTCCTGGAAAAATCGTATCTTCTCCACCTCTGAAACCCCAACCAGTCGCAACGAAGTATGAATCATGGCACTCACTAGTCCCCACAAAATATGTATCATATTGGGATTTTCTTCTGGTAATGCATAGTTTACCCTTCTGCGGTGCATCTAGAGCTAAAGTTGGACTAGCCCCATTTCTCAACTCTTTCCCCATTTCAATGTCCCAAATTGTCTCACTCACTTCATATTTCCCTGCTTTCTCATGCATGTTCACTCTCCTTTCCTCTACCATATCCAGGAAAGCTTTCTCCTCTTCTTTCAAACTGCAAGTTAAATTATTCTTAAAAATGTAATCTAATGTTAGTCCTTTTTCTTCAATAAAAATCTCACCAAAAGTGTTAGCTTCTTTAGCTGGATTCAGCTCTTTGTTCATTGGCAAGTGCCCAAAAATACTATCTCTGTTAGACATGTTATAATCTATTTTCCCTAACAAATAGAAAACACTACTTAAAATACTACAAGAAATACCATATGTAGCTGGTAAATGATAAGTAACACCTTCTGAAACAGATGCAGGTAATTGCATGCAGACATAGCAATCCCTTACTTCCATTGTCTTCACATATTCATATAACAGTTTAGAAAAAACATTACTAGAAAAATTGTTAATTGACCTATCTTTGTGTATGTAACTATTTCTAATTGGAACTACTTTTTGTGAATTCTTCTCTATATTAGTCATGTTCTCTGTATCCATCCCAAATTCTACCTTAAAAGTAACTAATAAAACTAAAACACCCCATAGAAACATTAATATTCCAGTACAACAGCAGCACATCTTGCACCACCTTTTAAAGAAGGCACATCTATTTTGATTATTCTCTATGTTAGCCATTCTGCTTTAACTTCTACTACTCCACTACTGTAATTAGAACTTTTCAAATCTCCAACGTTTGTTCCAAACTCTTCAGCTTCTTCAAAGATCCTTCTGTTCACTCAGTCCAAGTGAATCCTTCTTTTACTCAGTTTGGATACTCATCATTTTTCACTCCAATTTCTTCAACATCAAATTGTATCAGATTTCCAACACTCGAATCCTCAGTATCTGACTCTTCTCCAACGTCAGTCAAGAGTACTTTCAGGATTTCACCAGTATCTTCCTCAACCACTTTTCTCAAGACCACTTCCGGATTATCTTGAGTCACTGTTTCTTCTTTTCCTTCTTCAGACAGTGTCACATAAGACCATTCCGGTGATCTGTACTTTTGGTTGGGTCTTTTAACTCTTTTAATTTCTACTGGTTCTTTTGTTCTCTTTGATTCTTCTTCTTCAGCCTTTGAAGTTTGACTGGATACCTCATTCACTTGTTCAGCTCCCGATGTATTTGCTCTTATTATCCTGTATCTCAGTCTTTTCACTCTGTTGTTAGGCCAACGATCTCCTTTCACAACCTTTTTCGGCTTTTCTTTAACACTCCTTTCTCCAATCGAAGTTCTCTTTCTCAGAACTCGACCTTCTGTTTGTTCATTCTCATCATCCGATTCTGTTTCAATTGCCTTTTGCTTTCGTTTCTTAGCAGTTTTCTTTTCTTTCACAGATTCTTTCACCACTATTTGAGACTTCCCTACTTCTGTCCCTCCTCGGGTCTCCGACACGCAATCTTCTTGCTGTCTATTTGTCCCTTTACCTAGCTCCTCATCAATGTTCCCTACACCTCCTCGGGGGTCTTCCGCAATCTGTCCCTCTCTATCTTCTTCTGACCCTGTTTCTTCAAGAATAATCTCAAGCGGCTCTTCAATCTCCTCCTCTTCTGATTCAGGAGTAGTCTCAATGTGTTTTCTCTTTTCTTTTCTTTTTCCTCCACTGCTACTCGAAACTTCAGGCTCTTTCACAGAATCAGAATCTGATCTTCCTTCTGATACTCGCAGTGAATCTCTTGAAGCTCTCTCTGCTTCTTTTCTCACTGATTCTGTATCTTCAGGATCTTCACCATCACTGGAATCTGACTCTTCATAATACTCTTCACCAGTTCCCTCTCTCGGACTTGGAATTCTCAGAGTATGACTTGCATGTACCCAGTGTCTCACTCCAGCACACTTTACTGCAGTCGTTGTAGTCAGAATAACTTGTCTCGGCCTTCCCCACCTTGGAATCAAGCAATTTCTTCTTCTGTGCACCTTAATCCTCACCCAGTCTCCTGGACTTGGATCATGGGCTTGCTTCTTCTCAAGTGTGGTAGCTTCTTCTCCAACCTGGTGAAACACAGAATGAACTGCGTCAGCCAGGCCTTTACAGTAATCCAAAATCATGTCATCAGTTATTGTCATCAACTTATTCACAGGCACGAATGCATGGCGCATTGCACGTCCCATAATGATTTCATGCGGACTCAATCCTGTAGTTCTGTCTGGAGTAGATCTCATAGTCATCAAGACTAGAGGCAGAACATCTGGCCATTTCATGCCAGTGGCTAAGCACATTTTTCCAATTCTGTTTTTGATTGTGCCATTAATCTGTTCAACCACACCAGAAGCCTCTGGTCAGTATGCACAATGTAGCTTCTGCTGTATTTTTAATGCTTCACAAATCAAACCAATGAGTTCATTTTGAAAGTGTCTACCTCTATCAGATTCAACTGTAACTGGAAACCCAAACCTAGGAATCAACTCCCTCAACAGTAATTTTGCCACTGTTAATCCATCATTCCTCCTTGTCGGGTAAGCTTCCACCCACCTTGAAAACAAACAGACTACCACTAGGACATACCTCAGTCTGTTCACTTGGGGCATTTCAATGAAATCAATTTGCATCCTTGTGAAAGAACCTCCTTCTCTGCCAATTGTCCCTAAACTCACCACTGTCTTTTTCCCAGTGTTAAACTGCTGACAAATTAAACACCTTTGACAGATGCTTTCCGCAATTGTCCTAAACTTTGCATTGTACCAGGTCTGTTTAAAGGACCTAATCATCGCGTCTCTCCCCAGATGTCCCTGGCCATGATACATCCTTGCCATTGACGACAAAATTGAGTTTGGCATCACTGGTCTGCCATCTCTGTAGACCCAAACATGGTCTGTTTCTCTTGGAGCACATCCTGCCTTAACCCAATCTCGTTTCTCTTCTTCTCCTGCCTCATCTTGTAACTGTTTCACTTCATCCCACGTTTCTAGGACATTAGTAAACATCACAGAAGGGAAAGACATTTCCTTTTTTTCTCTTTCCCTGTTAATTGATTGGTTTAGTTTTGCACAATACTGTGCCACATCGTTAGCATATCTATTGCCAACAGTGATAAAATCCTCTCCTGAAACATGTGCTGCACATTTTACAACTGCTAACTCTTTAGGCAGCTGTATCGCCTCAAGCAATTTTCCAATCAGCTCAGCATTCTTTATCGGAGTTCCACCCGATGTCAAGAAACCTCTTTGTAGCCACAGTTGGCCAAAATCATGCACCACTCCAAACCCATACTGACTATCAGTCAACACAGTTGTTCTCAAATCTTTCCCAATCTCACAAGCTCTTGTCAATGCCACTAATTCAGCAACTTGCGCAGATTTTACTCCTTTCAATGGTGATGCTTCCATAACCTCTGAAACTTTGCACACTGCATATGCTGCACAAAGCACACCATTATCATTTCTCAGGCATGATCCATCCACAAACAACACATGATCATTCTCAGGCAAGGGAACATCCTTGATATCTGGTCTTGGTTTCGTACAGTACTCAAGCACATCCAAACAATCATGATCATTTTCCATCTTTATACCCACATTCTCAATATCCGGCAAAAGTGTCGCTGGATTCACATTCGTACATCTTTCAAGAGTCACATTTGATGCTCCCAAAATCACTTTCTCATACTTAGTCAACCGACTATTTGACATATGCTGAGTTCTGCTTCTTGTCAAAAGAATCGCCACATTGTGAGGTACGAATACCCTTACAGGATACCCCATTATGATTCCCTCACTCTGTTCCAGGCTTCTGCATGTTGCAGCCACAGATTTTAGACAACCTGGTAAACCCACAGCTACAGGGTCAAGTGTCGATGAGAAGTACGCAATAGGCCTTCTCAATTGTCCATGTTTCTGGATTAACACTGAAAGTGCACATCCATTTCTCTCACTGCAGTACAGTTCAAACTCTTTTTCATAGTCTGGCATACCCAGAGCTGGAGCTTCACACATTTTTGTTTTGAGCTCTTCAAATGCTGCCAATTGTTCTGCATCTAGATCCAATGGATCTGTCATGTCACTTTTTGTCAATTTAATCAATGGCTTTGCTATCAGGGAAAAATTAATTATCCACTGACGACAATATCCCACCATACCCAGGAACATTCTCACTTCTCTCTGGGTTTTTGGAGCTTTTATTTCTCTGATTATTTTGATCCTGTCAGTAGTCACTTTTCTCAGACCTTTCTCAATATTATGTCCAAGATAATGCACCTCTTTCTTGCAAAATTGTAATTTGGCTGGGGATACCTTTAACCCTCCATCTGCCAGATGATTCAGTAAAGCTATGGTATCCACTTCACAAGCTTCACGTGTCTTTGATGCCACCAGTAGGTCATCAATGTACTGTACTAGCACTGAGCTTTCAGGCATGATCAGACTTTCCAACGATCTTTTCAATAACTGATTGAATATCGAAGGACTCTCCGTATACCCCTGTGGGATACGACACCATGCTAAAATACGCTGGCCAAACCTAAATGCAAAAATTGGCTGGCTGTCATGATGCAATGGAATTGAAAAGAATGCATGACACAAATCAATCACTGTATACCACTCAGCATCATGTGGAATTTGATACAGAATCACCGATGGATTCGGCACGATGGGACAACATGCCACCACAATCTGATTAACCTTTCTCAGGTCCTGCACGATCCTGAACTTGCCATTAGGCTTTTTCAGTCCCATTATCGGTGAATTACACGGGCTACTCAATAGTTCTCTCAGGACTCCTTGCTGAATCATTTTCTCAATTATAGGAGTTATCCCTTCAATTATCTCTGGTGTCATTTTGTACTGAGGAATGTTAGGATATGCAATTCCCTCTTTCACTGCAATTTTCACTGGATCTACATTATTCATCAATCCCACATCCTCTCCTGTAAAATCCCAAACTGCTCTTTTCACTGTGTCTCTCAGCACTTGAGGCAGATCCTCCGGATTGAACACTGGAAATGTACCAATTAATTCACTTTCTCTATTTTCTAAAGTCATCCGGTAGAAAACATCATCATCTGGTGTCTCAAAAGCTATTCCATCTGGTGTACAGAAAATTGTGCAGTTCATCTTGCATAATAAGTCCCTACCTAACAGGTTCACTGGGCTTGTGTCACAGACAATAAATCTGTGCATGTCTGAAAATTTC
Organism: Triturus cristatus; assembly: GCF_964204655.1. Lineage (NCBI taxonomy): Eukaryota > Metazoa > Chordata > Amphibia > Caudata > Salamandridae > Triturus > Triturus cristatus. The sequence goes on along the minus strand of NC_140584.1, from coordinate 755,710,250 downwards.
CCTATCTGTACTTTCACTGGTTCAGTAAGACGTGTTCTTATTTGTGTATTGGCTACACCAACTACTTGGATTGCTTCATCCGAGAGAGGAAGATTTCTAACATCTGTTGACCTGACAGTTGATCTTGTCGTACCTGTGTCTACTAAAAAAGTAACACCCTCTTCATTAATTTTCCCATCCACAAATGGTCCTGCCTGGTCTATTTCTAGAGTTGCACCAAGTATGCACTCTTCTTCCTCTCCTCGGCACCGTCAATAATCACCTTCAGACTCACTCCCTTCACTCTTTAACAAGTACTGTTGTACCTTGTTAGTACGTCTTGGTTTGTTTACCTGCTCATCATTGAAGAATCCCGAATCCTGACTGTACTTTTGTACCCCTCTATTCTGCGGTAAAGGTGGTTTTGGCTCTTGACTCTGCTGCTGTCTCACAACTTTCTGCTGTTGTTGCTGTTGCTGCTGGTTATTCCCTTCATTCTGCACCTGTTGATTTAAGGATTTACCCTCATTTAATGGTGGATTAGGACATTCCGACCTCCAATGTCCCAGTTGGCCACAGTTGTGACACGGGAACTTTTTCTTTGCTTCCTCAAGACTTCCCCTTCCTTTACCTGCAAATCTTGGTCTATTTCCTGTATTATTTCCTGGATTATTTGCCTGTTCCACCAACTGTGCTTCCTGTCTTTCTGCAACTTTCACCTGTGCCCACATTGCTTTTTCCTTCAGCTTTCTCTGTTTTGCTTCAATTTCATCACTGAAATATTTTGCATGTCTCAGAATCTCATCTACTTTCTTACTCTGCCAATCCACTGTGTGTTCACGAATTCTCTCACTAATTTCAGGTCTAAGACCATATACAAATCTGTATACAAAATGACTCAAATCTTTGTCACCCAGATGTTCATCTCCACTGAATTGTTTAAAAGCCAGTATCAGCCTTTCGTAAAAAGCATGAACTGATTCTTTTGCTTCCTGTTGTGTTCGATGTATTTTAACCCAGTCTGTCTCTTTTGGAGGAACTTTACTCTTCAGGTATACCATCACCTGATCGTACTTCCTCATCACTTCTGGATCGTGTGCCCCTGTTCTTGGATCTCTTGGATATTCCTCACTAGGCCAACTCACAACTATTTTACACTCTGTCCACAAGTCTGCTGGAACAATTATATCAAACAGACTATTCAGGTCAACCCACAGCACTTTTGACAATTTCACAAACCTGTCTACCTGCCTATACCACTCGACGGGCTTTTCTCTCAATCGAGGGAAATCATTCGTAAATGATAAAATATCCTGTCTGGTCCATGGAACATGTACATATCCTCCTCCAGGTATTTCTCTCATGGGAAACTGCTCCACTGGTTTCTCTTTTTCTCTCACTGGAAATGCTGAGTAAGTTGTTCTATCTTCACATTCATCCCTTTTCTTATACCACCTATCCTTCCACTTTTCCACATCACCCCATCTACGCAATAATGCCACCATTTCTTTAATTTGTCCTGTTCTACCAGAATTATTCAAATTCTCTATGTCCTTCTCTGTGAAATCCATCCTGTACGTTTTCTGTAAAGCCTTTACTTTATCAATGTCAACTCCTTGCTCATTTGCTATCGCTCTCAGTCTATCATGTGTATTTCTTGCCCTCCATGTTATGCTCTTGCACATGAACAATAATTCACCATCATGATGACTTTTCAGGATTTCTGTCGGAACTGTTCCTGTCACAAGCTCTTCTAATTCTATACGTAATTTAACCACATCAACAACTTGTGAATCTTTATCCTTTTTCTGAAGAACCTTCATCCAGTCATTTAGGTCGTCAACTGTTATTTCCGCAGTTTTTCTCGCTGAAACTATTTTTTTCTGCGGTTCTAAAATTGGCATCCCTAAACTACTAGAATCACTAACATCCATGAATTCATTACCTGTGTCATGTCTTGTTTGTCTCAGGTCATTTCTCCCTGTTCTTTTACCTGAATCTCCTGAAGGACCAGCTGAATTATTTGCAATATATGGAACTACCAGCCCATTTTCACCTGCTCTCTGTCCGTCAAGTATAGGAATTACCGGACCTATAGTAACAGGCACTGTAACAGCTTCCATATTCATCGTTAACTCTCTAATTTTCTCAGTCAGTTCTGTTGTCGTCTTTGCTAATTGTCTGGCATTTCTGGCATTTTCCTCTCTGAAAGAACTATTATTTCTTGATTCAGGTGTCATTTTTTCTTTCTCAACTGTATCTCTTATCGGAGAAACAACTGGTGTACTCTCTTCCGATTCTGATCTATATGGAGGTGGTCTCTTGTACATCATATCATTCAAGACCTCATCCTCATACTCTCCATATCTTCTTCTATCTGTCTCAGAAACCCTTTCTTCTGAAGGAGCCGAAGCTTCAACTGTTCTCATAGGATATAATCCATCTGACATGGTAGCATCTCGCCATCTTTTCATTCGATCCTGATGTGTCTCACGATCATGTCTCCTCCCAAACATATACCTGTAGTACCCTCCAGACCTTTGCTTTTCTCGGTCATGAACTTCCTCTTCCCATTCCACTAAAGCCTCAAACTGTGTAGGTCTCGGCTTCGGATCTAAGCATAACATCTTTTCCCGTAAATTTCTCAACACGGCCAGATTAAATGAACCATGTTCTGGGAATGCTAAAACACCATCTTCTTTAGTATACCTGACCCAATTCTGCAACCATATACAGGTATGTAATCCATATTTCGCAACCATGAAGGATGCAGGTGTTTTCGCTGGAGGTAGCAACTCACCCTCTCTTGTCTTAACCTCTTTATCCTTGCTAAACCACTTCTTAACCTTTCCAAAGAAGGTTTTCTTCTTTTTCTCTTCTTGGTAATACATTTTAACGCTTACCAAACTCTCTACTCTTTCCGTATGGAGCGTCTACGTCACTAAATAGTTCTTCCAATCCCTGCGCGACTCACACTAACGCACCAATCTTAGCGCGAACCCTATTCTGAGTTACTATCCAATCAGTGCACGAACCTTCTGACGTCAGTAACCGCTGCAGTCTCTGTCTCCTGTCTCTGTCACTCGCCTACCCCTCCTTTACAAAAACTCTCAGTAGACTTTGTGTGTCAAAATTTCTACAAAATCTATTAGTTACAACATGAAAACATCTCCATTGTCTGCTTCGCTAACCACAGAATAGTAAAAAGAGAGTCTATTTCTCAAGAGTCAACAATTTTACATACATCTCATAACTGTTTCTTCTAGGACGTATCCAAAAGAGTCTTACAATCAATAAATGTATATGCATTCACGCACATTCATACGAGAAAAATATAGTACATACACACAAAATCCTGCTTCTTGAGAACAGCGCACAATCTGCCTCTGTACAGAATTATAACTCACAACAACTAAGCAGCTTACCTCCGCCCAGTTCTGCAAACAAGCTCAGAGAATACCTATTACTCCTCCCGCAATAAGCTTTAACGGCAATCCTTACGGATCCCTGGGACTTAAGACCAGAGTTTCACAGATAACCTTCACTATGATTCACACTCCTTATATACTAGAAATGTCTAATAGTAACATACAACAATGTCACCGATTCCGAACCCAGACAATGTGAACGCGCAACTTCTATTGTCACACGTAATTCCTTACAATCCCGTCTTTCCCGAGAGCAGCATATACACCTTCCTCTGCCCTACTACGGAACTGCTTCCAGCTTCCAAGTTCGAGAAGCACTACATATAACTCAACATTACGACTCCAACATTTAGTATTAGTACATATACCAAAAACATCAAAATAGATCAATAATCAATAAGCTAATTTACAAGCAATCTTATCTTATCAGATCAAGACAACCATCTAAACCATCCTCTGCTACCAGAGAAATTGCTACAGATCAGGGTATCAGAAATATGCCCACTACCACAGATAGAGTAATTTCACAGTTACACGCACATACATTCATCATACGCTAGGGCCCATTTCACTAACATACGCTCCAATACTCTACCAGCAGCAAACCTGTGGGAAGAAAACTCCTAAAGCACCCTGCATCTATATCTAGGCGATAGGACCAGTTTAGTGGTTGCCTAACATAATATAAACAATCTATAAACAATAATCATAAAGTCTTCAATAAACGACAAGAAAAGAAACAACCAACACCATGTTTAAATGTTATATTGCTTTATCTAAAATTAGTCAGAATAAATCAGAATAAATCATTTCTCATAGTTACCTATTCTAACTAGTGTCAGAACGGGTCAGGACCAGTCTCTCAAAAGTCTTTTCAGGATAAGGTCCTCAGCATCAGTCCTCAGCAACGCAAGTTCACGCAGCAAGGCGACGAAAGAAAGTGTGGGGAGAGCCCTCCCTAAGCTAACATATTTCATAATGCAAAATACAATGGAAACCCACATGAATTTGACAAGTAAAATTGTATCACTGAGCAGAACGAGAAGGAAGGGATGTAACTTTGCAACATCTTGAAATCTCCACTCAGGAAAAGTCATAATACGCAAACCTCGGAACAGGAACCAAAGATTAGAAACTATTAAAGTTCATTTCCCTCGGCAAACCGGCTTTAGCACAGAGTTCTTTCTGAGGCTCTTTGTTTACCAAGGACAAATCATTTCTTTTGAAGATCCTCCAAACTTGCTGATGTCCTCCCGGAAATTTCCATATAAGGACTACGGTCAGTTGTCTGTAACCGAATTCCAGCAGGGGTCTCCCTTGTCACATCACAGATTTCGCCTGTACCAGAGCTCAGCCAGGCTTCAAATTATTCTCAGTTATTTTCATGAAGGCCTCCATAGGCCACAATAGACCATCTTTAATTAAAGAGACAAAATAAAGATTACTACATCATAATGATTAAACAGTGTTAACCCCACTAACACCCTTATGTGTATGCATTTATCTAGCTTTGCGACATATAGAGCATTAATTCAGACAGCGTTTTGTGCTCAAAATAAATAGCACACAGCAACATTTAAACATGAAAACTTGCACGTTATTGTGAATACATAAACAGCACACGCATGCTAACCCTCGTGTAACCTTCTCTTGTGTTAGGACAAACAGGTTGATTAGTGAAACACACTTGCACAAGACTAATAATTAGTTGTTAATTATTAATAATTAATAAAACGCATAGACATGCCAGAGCTTCAAAAGCCCCAGAATTTTCTAACAGAAAACTCTGCTCCAGCAATCCCCCCTTTGGTGATTTTATCACCAAATAAACCCAAAAAAAAAATTAGTGAAAATTTAGTCCCATTTTAGGAGAAATCAGAAATGTCTTTTCCCCTTACACAACATTAAACACCAGTCACTCTTTCATCATCTCTCCTAGTCTCTAAATAAACACTCTCCCTCAATTCTTCTAATTCAATCTCTTCTGGTTCTCTTTTCGAATATTTCGAATTCTTATTTTCCTTTTCATTTTTCAATTTCTCTTTCCCTCTCCTGTTTTTACAACACACACACACTAATCTCAGTATCAGCAAAGCAACAATTATACAAGACAAGGGAAACAATACTCTACCTATAATAGTACTACCTATTTTTGCAATAAAATCCTTAACAGCTATCATCTTATTAGCTAGTTTAGTCCATAAACTCCCAGTTTCAAGTGGTACTAAATCTTCATGCAAATCAGTAATATTTTTGATATAGACCTTCAGGTCTTTACTTTCATCAGGAATGTAAGTGCAACAATGTTGAACTTTCAAAATTCCACAAACTCCACCCTCCTTAGCCAAAAGAATATCAAGGGCAAGTCGATTTTGCATAGACATGGCACGTACGGCACTTAACTCCGTATTTACCAAAAGAAATCCTCCTGCGGTATTTGTCGATAAACGATCAACCACTGTGGACAATTTCCGAATTCCATAAGCATTTAAAGAAATTCCCACTGCTGGAATCAAAACCCCAAAAATATCACCCACAATTTCAGACCAAGTTTCTCTCTTAAAACGTTTTAATAGGTTAATATCTTCTACATCACTTATTTTATCTGTATGAAAAATCTTAGGAAAAACCAAACCCACATAACATGTGCCATACCAATGGTCAGGCAACTTGTAATAAGCCTTGTTCCCACACACATAGTACACTCCTGGAAAAATCGTATCTTCTCCACCTCTGAAACCCCAACCAGTCGCAACGAAGTATGAATCATGGCACTCACTAGTCCCCACAAAATATGTATCATATTGGGATTTCCTTCTGGTAATGCATAGTTTACCCTTCTGCGGTGCATCTAGAGCTAAAGTTGGACTAGCCCCATTTCTCAACTCTTTCCCCATTTCAATGTCCCAAATTGTCTCACTCACTTCATATTTCCCTGCTTTCTCATGCATGTTCACTCTCCTTTCCTCTACCATATCCAGGAAAGCTTTCTCCTCTTCTTTCAAACTGCAAGTTAAATTATTCTTAAAAATGTAATCTAATGTTAGTCCTTTTTCTTCAATAAAAATCTCACCAAAAGTGTTAGCTTCTTTAGCTGGATTCAGCTCTTTGTTCATTGGCAAGTGCCCAAAAATACTATCTCTGTTAGACATGTTATAATCTATTTTCCCTAACAAATAGAAAACACTACTTAAAATACTACAAGAAATACCATATGTAGCTGGTAAATGATGATAAGTAACACCTTCTGAAACAGATGCAGGTAATTGCATGCAGACATAGCAATCCCTTACTTCCATTGTCTTCACATATTCATATAACAGTTTAGAAAAAACATTACTAGAAAAATTGTTAATTGACCTATCTTTGTGTATGTAACTATTTCTAATTGGAACTACTTTTTGTGAATTCTTCTCTATATTAGTCATGTTCTCTGTATCCATCCCAAATTCTACCTTAAAAGTAACTAATAAAACTAAAACACCCCATAGAAGCATTAATATTCCAGTACAACAGCAGCACATCTTGCACCACCTTTTAAAGAAGGCACATCTATTTTGATTATTCTCTATGTTAGCCATTCTGCTTTAACTTCTACTACTCCACTACTGTAATTAGAACTTTTCAAATCTCCAACGTTTGTTCCAAACTCTTCAGCTTCTTCAAAGATCCTTCTGTTCACTCAGTCCAAGTGAATCCTTCTTTTACTCAGTTTGGATACTCATCATTTTTCACTCCAATTTCTTCAACATCAAATTGTATCAGATTTCCAACACTCGAATCCTCAGTATCTGACTCTTCTCCAACGTCAGTCAAGAGTACTTTCAGGATTTCACCAGTATCTTCCTCAACCACTTTTCTCAAGACCACTTCCGGATTATCTTGAGTCACTGTTTCTTCTTTTCCTTCTTCAGACAGTGTCACATAAGACCATTCCGGTGATCTGTACTTTTGGTTGGGTCTTTTAACTCTTTTAATTTCTACTGGTTCTTTTGTTCTCTTTGATTCTTCTTCTTCAGCCTTTGAAGTTTGACTGGATACCTCATTCACTTGTTCAGCTCCCGATGTATTTGCTCTTATTATCCTGTATCTCAGTCTTTTCACTCTGTTGTTAGGCCAACAATCTCCTTTCACAACCTTTTTCGGCTTTTCTTTAACACTCCTTTCTCCAATCGAAGTTCTCTTTCTCAGAACTCGACCTTCTGTTTGTTCATTCTCATCATCCGATTCTGTTTCAATTGCCTTTTGCTTTCGTTTCTTAGCAGTTTTCTTTTCTTTCACAGATTCTTTCACCACTATTTGAGACTTCCCTACTTCTGTCCCTCCTCGGGTCTCCGACACGCAATCTTCTTGCTGTCTATTTGTCCCTTTACCTAGCTCCTCATCAATGTTCCCTACACCTCCTCGGGGGTCTTCCGCAATCTGTCCCTCTCTATCTTCTTCTGACCCTGTTTCTTCAAGAATAATCTCAAGCGGCTCTTCAATCTCCTCCTCTTCTGATTCAGGAGTAGTCTCAATGTGTTTTCTCTTTTCTTTTCTTTTTCCTCCACTGCTACTCGAAACTTCAGGCTCTTTCACAGAATCAGAATCTGATCTTCCTTCTGATACTCGCAGTGAATCTCTTGAAGCTCTCTCTGCTTCTTTTCTCACTGATTCTGTATCTTCAGGATCTTCACCATCACTGGAATCTGACTCTTCATAATACTCTTCACCAGTTCCCTCTCTCGGACTTGGAATTCTCAGAGTATGACTTGCATGTACCCAGTGTCTCACTCCAGCACACTTTACTGCAGTCGTTGTAGTCAGAATAACTTGTCTCGGCCTTCCCCACCTTGGAATCAAGCAATTTCTTCTTCTGTGCACCTTAATCCTCACCCAGTCTCCTGGACTTGGATCATGGGCTTGCTTCTTCTCAAGTGTGGTAGCTTCTTCTCCAACCTGGTGAAACACAGAATGAACTGCGTCAGCCAGGCCTTTACAGTAATCCAAAATCATGTCATCAGTTATTGTCATCAACTTATTCACAGGCACGAATGCATGGCGCATTGCACGTCCCATAATGATTTCATGCGGACTCAATCCTGTAGTTCTGTCTGGAGTAGATCTCATAGTCATCAAGACTAGAGGCAGAACATCTGGCCATTTCATGCCAGTGGCTAAGCACATTTTTCCAATTCTGTTTTTGATTGTGCCATTAATCTGTTCAACCACACCAGAAGCCTCTGGTCAGTATGCACAATGTAGCTTCTGCTGTATTTTTAATGCTTCACAAATCAAACCAATGAGTTCATTTTGAAAGTGTCTACCTCTATCAGATTCAACTGTAACTGGAAACCCAAACCTAGGAATCAACTCCCTCAACAGTAATTTTGCCACTGTTAATCCATCATTCCTCCTTGTCGGGTAAGCTTCCACCCACCTTGAAAACAAACAGACTACCACTAGGACATACCTCAGTCTGTTCACTTGGGGCATTTCAATGAAATCAATTTGCATCCTTGTGAAAGGACCTCCTTCTCTGCCAATTGTCCCTAAACTCACCACTGTCTTTTTCCCAGTGTTAAACTGCTGACAAATTAAACACCTTTGACAGATGCTTTCCGCAATTGTCCTAAACTTTGCATTGTACCAGGTCTGTTTAAAGGACCTAATCATCGCGTCTCTCCCCAGATGTCCCTGGCCATGATACATCCTTGCCATTGACGACAAAATTGAGTTTGGCATCACTGGTCTGCCATCTCTGTAGACCCAAACATGGTCTGTTTCTCTTGGAGCACATCCTGCCTTAACCCAATCTCGTTTCTCTTCTTCTCCTGCCTCATCTTGTAACTGTTTCACTTCATCCCACGTTTCTAGGACATTAGTAAACATCACAGAAGGGAAAGACATTTCCTTTTTTTCTCTTTCCCTGTTAATTGATTGGTTTAGTTTTGCACAATACTGTGCCACATCGTTAGCATATCTATTGCCAACAGTGATAAAATCCTCTCCTGAAACATGTGCTGCACATTTTACAACTGCTAACTCTTTAGGCAGCTGTATCGCCTCAAGCAATTTTCCAATCAGCTCAGCATTCTTTATCGGAGTTCCACCCGATGTCAAGAAACCTCTTTGTAGCCACAGTTGGCCAAAATCATGCACCACTCCAAACCCATACTGACTATCAGTCAACACAGTTGTTCTCAAATCTTTCCCAATCTCACAAGCTCTTGTCAATGCCACTAATTCAGCAACTTGCGCAGATTTTACTCCTTTCAATGGTGATGCTTCCATAACCTCTGAAACTTTGCACACTGCATATGCTGCACAAAGCACACCATTATCATTTCTCAGGCATGATCCATCCACAAACAACACATGATCATTCTCAGGCAAGGGAACATCCTTGATATCTGGTCTTGGTTTCGTACAGTACTCAAGCACATCCAAACAATCATGATCATTTTCCATCTTTATACCCACATTCTCAATATCCGGCAAAAGTGTCGCTGGATTCACATTCGTACATCTTTCAAGAGTCACATTTGATGCTCCCAAAATCACTTTCTCATACTTAGTCAACCGACTATTTGACATATGCTGAGTTCTGCTTCTTGTCAAAAGAATCGCCACATTGTGAGGTACGAATACCCTTACAGGATACCCCATTATGATTCCCTCACTCTGTTCCAGGCTTCTGCATGTTGCAGCCACAGATTTTAGACAACCTGGTAAACCCACAGCTACAGGGTCAAGTGTCGATGAGAAGTACGCAATAGGCCTTCTCAATTGTCCATGTTTCTGGATTAACACTGAAAGTGCACATCCATTTCTCTCACTGCAGTACAGTTCAAACTCTTTTTCATAGTCTGGCATACCCAGAGCTGGAGCTTCACACATTTTTGTTTTGAGCTCTTCAAATGCTGCCAATTGTTCTGCATCTAGATCCAATGGATCTGTCATGTCACTTTTTGTCAATTTAATCAATGGCTTTGCTATCAGGGAAAAATTAATTATCCACTGACGACAATATCCCACCATACCCAGGAACATTCTCACTTCTCTCTGGGTTTTTGGAGCTTTCATTTCTCTGATTATTTTGATCCTGTCAGTAGTCACTTTTCTCAGACCTTTCTCAATATTATGTCCAAGATAATGCACCTCTTTCTTGCAAAATTGTAATTTGGCTGGGGATACCTTTAACCCTCCATCTGCCAGATGATTCAGTAAAGCTATGGTATCCACTTCACAAGCTTCACGTGTCTTTGATGCCACCAGTAGGTCATCAATGTACTGTACTAGCACTGAGCTTTCAGGCATGATCAGACTTTCCAACGATCTTTTCAATAACTGATTGAATATCGAAGGACTCTCCGTATACCCCTGTGGGATACGACACCATGCTAAAATACGCTGGCCAAACCTAAATGCAAAAATTGGCTGGCTGTCATGATGCAATGGAATTGAAAAGAATGCATGACACAAATCAATCACTGTATACCACTCAGCATCATGTGGAATTTGATACAGAATCACCGATGGATTCGGCACGATGGGACAACATGCCACCACAATCTGATTAACCTTTCTCAGGTCCTGCACGATCCTGAACTTGCCATTAGGCTTTTTCAGTCCCATTATCGGTGAATTACACGGGCTACTCAATAGTTCTCTCAGGACTCCTTGCTGAATCATTTTCTCAATTATAGGAGTTATCCCTTCAATTATCTCTGGTGTCATTTTGTACTGAGGAATGTTAGGATATGCAATTCCCTCTTTCACTGCAATTTTCACTGGATCTACATTATTCATCAATCCCACATCCTCTCCTGTAAAATCCCAAACTGCTCTTTTCACTGTGTCTCTCAGCACTTGAGGCAGATCCTCCGGATTGAACACTGGAAATGTACCAATTAATTCACTTTCTCTATTTTCTAAAGTCATCCGGTAGAAAACATCATCATCTGGTGTCTCAAAAGCTATTCCATCTGGTGTACAGAAAATTGTGCAGTTCATCTTGCATAATAAGTCCCTACCTAACAGGTTCACTGGGCTTGTGTCACAGACAATAAATCTGTGCATGTCTGAAAATTTCCCTATCTGTACTTTCACTGGTTCAGTAAGACGTGTTCTTATTTGTGTATTGGCTACACCAACTACTTGGATTGCTTCATCCGAGAGAGGAAGATTTCTAACATCTGTTGACCTGACAGTTGATCTTGTCGCACCTGTGTCTACTAAAAAAGTAACACCCTCTTCATTAATTTTCCCATCCACAAATGGTCCTGCCTGGTCTATTTCTAGAGTTGCACCAAGTATGCACTCTTCTTCCTCTCCTCGGCACCGTCAATAATCACCTTCAGACTCACTCCCTTCACTCTTTAACAAGTACTGTTGTACCTTGTTAGTACGTCTTGGTTTGTTTACCTGCTCATCATTGAAGAATCCCGAATCCTGACTGTACTTTTGTACCCCTCTATTCTGCGGTAAAGGTGGTTTTGGCTCTTGACTCTGCTGCTGTCTCACAACTTTCTGCTGTTGTTGCTGTTGCTGCTGGTTATTCCCTTCATTCTGCACCTGTTGATTTAAGGATTTACCCTCATTTAATGGTGGATTAGGACATTCCGACCTCCAATGTCCCAGTTGGCCACAGTTGTGACACGGGAACTTTTTCTTTGCTTCCTCAAGACTTCCCCTTCCTTTACCTGCAAATCTTGGTCTATTTCCTGTATTATTTCCTGGATTATTTGCCTGTTCCACCAACTGTGCTTCCTGTCTTTCTGCAACTTTCACCTGTGCCCACATTGCTTTTTCCTTCAGCTTTCTCTGTTATGCTTCAATTTCATCACTGAAATATTTTGCATGTCTCAGAATCTCATCTACTTTCTTACTCTGCCAATCCACTGTGTGTTCACGAATTCTCTCACTAATTTCAGGTCTAAGACCATATACAAATCTGTATACAAAATGACTCAAATCTTTGTCACCCAGATGTTCATCTCCACTGAATTGTTTAAAAGCCAGTATCAGCCTTTCGTAAAAAGCATGAACTGATTCTTTTGCTTCCTGTTGTGTTCGATGTATTTTAACCCAGTCTGTCTCTTTTGGAGGAACTTTACTCTTCAGGTATACCATCACCTGATCGTACTTCCTCATCACTTCTGGATCGTGTGCCCCTGTTCTTGGATCTCTTGGATATTCCTCACTAGGCCAACTCACAACTATTTTACACTCTGTCCACAAGTCTGCTGGAACAATTATATCAAACAGACTATTCAGGTCAACCCACAGCACTTTTGACAATTTCACAAACCTGTCTACCTGCCTATACCACTCGACGGGCTTTTCTCTCAATCGAGGGAAATCATTCGTAAATGATAAAATATCCTGTCTGGTCCATGGAACATGTACATATCCTCCTCCAGGTATTTCTCTCATGGGAAACTGCTCCACTGGTTTCTCTTTTTCTCTCACTGGAAATGCTGAGTAAGTTGTTCTATCTTCACATTCATCCCTTTTCTTATACCACCTATCCTTCCACTTTTCCACATCACCCCATCTACGCAATAATGCCACCATTTCTTTAATTTGTCCTGTTCTACCAGAATTATTCAAATTCTCTATGTCCTTCTCTGTGAAATCCATCCTGTACGTTTTCTGTAAAGCCTTTACTTTATCAATGTCAACTCCTTGCTCATTTGCTATCGCTCTCAGTCTATCATGTGTATTTCTTGCCCTCCATGTTATGCTCTTGCACATGAACAATAATTCACCATCATGATGACTTTTCAGGATTTCTGTCGGAACTGTTCCTGTCACAAGCTCTTCTAATTCTATACGTAATTTAACCACATCAACAACTTGTGAATCTTTATCCTTTTTCTGAAGAACCTTCATCCAGTCATTTAGGTCGTCAACTGTTATTTCCGCAGTTTTTCTCGCTGAAACTATTTTTTTCTGCGGTTCTAAAATTGGCATCCCTAAACTACTAGAATCACTAACATCCATGAATTCATTACCTGTGTCATGTCTTGTTTGTCTCAGGTCATTTCTCCCTGTTCTTTTACCTGAATCTCCTGAAGGACCAGCTGAATTATTTGCAATATATGGAACTACCAGCCCATTTTCACCTGCTCTCTGTCCGTCAAGTATAGGAATTACCGGACCTATAGTAACAGGCACTGTAACAGCTTCCATATTCATCGTTAACTCTCTAATTTTCTCAGTCAGTTCTGTTGTCGTCTTTGCTAATTGTCTGGCATTTCTGGCATTTTCCTCTTTGAAAGAACTATTATTTCTTGATTCAGGTGTCATTTTTTCTTTCTCAACTGTATCTCTTATCGGAGAAACAACTGGTGTACTCTCTTCCGATTCTGATCTATATGGAGGTGGTCTCTTGTACATCATATCATTCAAGACCTCATCCTCATACTCTCCATATCTTCTTCTATCTGTCTCAGAAACCCTTTCTTCTGAAGGAGCCGAAGCTTCAACTGTTCTCATAGGATATAATCCATCTGACATGGTAGCATCTCGCCATCTTTTCATTCGATCCTGATGTGTCTCACGATCATGTCTCCTCCCAAACATATACCTGTAGTACCCTCCAGACCTTTGCTTTTCTCGGTCATGAACTTCCTCTTCCCATTCCACTAAAGCCTCAAACTGTGTAGGTCTCGGCTTCGGATCTAAGCATAACATCTTTTCCCGTAAATTTCTCAACACGGCCAGATTAAATGAACCATGTTCTGGGAATGCTAAAACACCATCTTCTTTAGTATACCTGACCCAATTCTGCAACCATATACAGGTATGTAATCCATATTTCGCAACCATGAAGGATGCAGGTGTTTTCGCTGGAGGTAGCAACTCACCCTCTCTTGTCTTAACCTCTTTATCCTTGCTAAACCACTTCTTAACCTTTCCAAAGAAGGTTTTCTTCTTTTTCTCTTCTTGGTAATACATTTTAACGCTTACCAAACTCTCTACTCTTTCCGTATGGAGCGTCTACGTCACTAAATAGTTCTTCCAATCCCTGCGCGACTCACACTAACGCACCAATCTTAGCGCAAACCCTATTCTGAGTTACTATCCAATCAGTGCACGAACCTTCTGACGTCAGTAACCGCTGCAGTCTCTGTCTCCTGTCTCTGTCACTCGCCTACCCCTCCTTTACAAAAACTCTCAGTAGACTTCGTGTGTCAAAATTTCTACAAAATCTATTAGTTACAACATGAAAACATCTCCATTGTCTGCTTCGCTAACCACAGAATAGTAAAAAGAGAGTCTATTTCTCAAGAGTCAACAATTTTACATACATCTCATAACTGTTTCTTCTAGGACGTATCCAAAAGAGTCTTACAATCAATAAATGTATATGCATTCACGCACATTCATACGAGAAAAATATAGTACATACACACAAAATCCTGCTTCTTGAGAACAGCGCACAATCTGCCTCTGTACAGAATTATAACTCACAACAACTAAGCAGCTTACCTCCGCCCAGTTCTGCAAACAAGCTCAGAGAATACCTATTACTCCTCCCGCAATAAGCTTTAACGGCAATCCTTACGGATCCCTGGGACTTAAGACCAGAGTTTCACAGATAACCTTCACTATGATTCACACTCCTTATATACTAGAAATGTCTAATAGTAACATACAACAATGTCACCGATTCCGAACCCAGACAATGTGAACGCGCAACTTCTATTGTCACACGTAATTCCTTACAATCCCGTCTTTCCCGAGAGCAGCATATACACCTTCCTCTGCCCTACTACGGAACTGCTTCCAGCTTCCAAGTTCGAGAAGCACTACATATAACTCAACATTACGACTCCAACATTTAGTATTAGTACATATACCAAAAACATCAAAATAGATCAATAATCAATAAGCTAATTTACAAGCAATCTTATCTTATCAGATCAAGACAACCATCTAAACCATCCTCTGCTACCAGAGAAATTGCTACAGATCAGGGTATCAGAAATATGCCCACTACCACAGATAGAGTAATTTCACAGTTACACGCACATACATTCATCATACGCTAGGGCCCATTTCACTAACATACGCTCCAATACTCTACCAGCAGCAAACCTGTGGGAAGAAAACTCCTAAAGCACCCTGCATCTATATCTAGGCGATAGGACCAGTTTAGTGGTTGCCTAACATAATATAAACAATCTATAAACAATAATCATAAAGTCTTCAATAAACGACAAGAAAAGAAACAACCAACACCATGTTTAAATGTTATATTGCTTTATCTAAAATTAGTCAGAATAAATCAGAATAAATCATTTCTCATAGTTACCTATTCTAACTAGTGTCAGAACGGGTCAGGACCAGTCTCTCAAAAGTCTTTTCAGGATAAGGTCCTCAGCATCAGTCCTCAGCAACGCAAGTTCACGCAGCAAGGCGACGAAAGAAAGTGTGGGGAGAGCCCTCCCTAAGCTAACATATTTCATAATGCAAAATACAATGGAAACCCACATGAATTTGACAAGTAAAATTGTATCACTGAGCAGAACGAGAAGGAAGGGATGTAACTTTGCAACATCTTGAAATCTCCACTCAGGAAAAGTCATAATACGCAAACCTCGGAACAGGAACCAAAGATTAGAAACTATTAAAGTTCATTTCCCTCGGCAAACCGGCTTTAGCACAGAGTTCTTTCTGAGGCTCTTTGTTTACCAAGGACAAATCATTTCTTTTGGAGATCCTCCAAACTTGCTGATGTCCTCCCGGAAATTTCCATATAAGGACTACGGTCAGTTGTCTGTAACCGAATTCCAGCAGGGGTCTCCCTTGTCACATCACAGATTTCGCCTGTACCAGAGCTCAGCCAGGCTTCAAATTATTCTCAGTTATTTTCATGAAGGCCTCCATAGGCCACAATAGACCATCTTTAATTAAAGAGACAAAATAAAGATTACTACATCATAATGATTAAACAGTGTTAACCCCACTAACACCCTTATGTGTATGCATTTATCTAGCTTTGCGACATATAGAGCATTAATTCAGACAGCGTTTTGTGCTCAAAATAAATAGCACACAGCAACATTTAAACATGAAAACTTGCACGTTATTGTGAATACATAAACAGCACACGCATGCTAACCCTCGTGTAACCTTCTCTTGTGTTAGGACAAACAGGTTGATTAGTGAAACACACTTGCACAAGACTAATAATTAGTTGTTAATTATTAATAATTAATAAAACGCATAGACATGCCAGAGCTTCAAAAGCCCCAGAATTTTCTAACAGAAAACTCTGCTCCAGCACTACCATAGTCTGAGAACCTCCTCTTAGGATAAAGGATAGCGCTATGATTATCCTGTTCGAAGCAGCAAACTTCAGAATACTCATAGTTTTCCGCTGCACAAATTTCACCAGATTTTACCAAGAAAAATAATCTGCTCCTGGCGTAATTTCACACAAGTTTGCGCCTGAATCCAGACATTAAGAAGAATGTGAACGTAAACAAAGTTGCTTTGTGGGTAAAAAATGGCGCTAAACTCTAACTTGCCTTGATATTATATTAACAGCTCTACCACACGTGTAAACTGTGGAGTATGAGAATGATTGTTCCCTCAACAGTCCTACCTACCTCTGTTTTCCGGCCACGCGCTGACCCATATATCACTTGCCAGGTGTTCACTGCTTTCAACCCTCAAATGGACGGAAAATAGATTGAGTGGGCACATTCCAAGGTCCCTCGGAAATAAACAAATCCGTAATAATAATTCAACCCTGAATAGATTGAAGTTAACATATGCTTTTCATAATAAATGTGTCAGGCCTACTGCCTTGATCATAACATTTCATAATAAAGAGATCAGGCCTAGAGTCAAGATCATTGCAGGGGCGGTTTCTACTGTAGGGGGTTGTTGCTCAGCCCCTCAAGTTAATGATGCCTGCCACTTACAGCATTCCTGGGTTAGCTGTACCAGTGACCGAGCACTGCGTGTTATGGCACATTTAAGCAAAGTGGCTAGCTTCACGCTCCTTACGGTGCCATAATTAACTCGTCATGACATCTACAGGGCTCTGTGACTTCATTCCCAAATAACCCTGTCTCAGGAGTAGGTGGGAGAGAGGACACATCCCGTCCTTCATTGAACGCCTTAGGGCGCCCCCTCACACATCACAACCAGAACGTCAGAAGGCAGTTTTATCTAGTCTGGACAGCAACAGGTACAGCCTGTGGGCAGGAATAAAATATGTAGCCGATAACTGAACTATCTTTACATTTTTGTCTTTAACCCTGTCCATGCCCTTAGCAGTTGAGACACTGATACCGCTTTCATTCGTTTAGTTAGACTTACCTTCATTATTAGCGAGTTAGGGGGCCTGAGTTGCAGGGCTAGTTTATGCTCTATTTTCGGTCAAACTATCCACAACTTTTGTTGTATAAAATAAAAAACGGTGTGCCTATCTAATGTGACACAGATGATCATGTGTATGACTGCATGTGAGAGAGAAAGAGAACAATAGAAAAATTAACAATTGTGAGTCAAAAGGCGAGAGAAGAACAAAAGTGTTAGATACAAGTACAGAGAAAGAAAGACTGTGTGGGATGTTAGAAATAACAATAAGACTAAGAATACATTAAAGAAATAGTAAAAAGTGATATATTAGATGAAGTCAATAGAAAGTCATGAAAACGATAGGGTCACGAGTGAAGGACGGAGACAAATCAGATCTAAAAGGTTTGCAACATAAACACAGGTGAAGAAACAGACTAGAGAGACTTAGAGAGAAAGATGTAAAAATATTAAGGAAGAATGACTTCACTGCTCCCCAATACAGTGCCTCTTCGAGGTGGTCAGAGGTGTCACACTCGTTAATTGGAATTTCACCATGTTTTACACCGCACATGTATGAATGTTCACCAACCGCCACTTGATCATTGGCTTGCCACTATATCCAGTTCAGTCCTGCTGTATTGAGTATAAGCTTTAAATACAAGATAAAAATGTCAATACAAATACTTTTATTTTCAGGGGCAGAACACAGCTATGGACCAATCAAATCCTTTACAAAGGGGACACAACATGTGGGAGGGGCATACGCCCCTCTCTCAGTAGCCCTTATGGAAGCTAATTTTATTTTTATTTATCACATAACTCTCCCAACTGCTGTATTTAGTTGATTCCCAAAAAGAATAACTGAAGCAGGTATGAAAACAAGGCTTTTATTTTTAGCATCAAACAGGAGCTGGCCAATGAACGACCGACCAAAGCATTCACATCCAGATCGCAAACTCTCATAGCGGTCACCTTCTGGACTATGGAACTTTGACCGATCCGTCAGAGCCCACGCGCCTGCAGCATGTGCATGCGACATAACTAAGCACTCAAACTAATGACAATACCTAAGCTATTCATCTAACACTACAAAGAACTGTAGACACAACACTGGATTTTCAAAGCAGAACCAACAAGTGGGTGTAGCCTAAGCCCCTCTCTTAGTAGTAACCTGAAAGCTCTTATTGCTGATCACATAATATCAGGCACACTGCACTATCAAGGGAGAACTAAAAAGGTATTTGTCCACTATATGTAAATTATGGAAAAGAACTAGACTTTGCAGCTGCAGTGAAGACATTGATGAAGTCACTGGTACTCTTGTGCGTAATGTCATATTGATGTTATCGAAAACCTTACTTCTGATGTCATAAACGTATAATGAATATGGAGCCTACTGTACATAAAGGCAAAAGCAATACATTTGATAGCGTGAGCTCTGGGAACACTATGGTAGAATAATGCTTCCAACTGAGTATTGTGTAGTGTGTTATGTACATGTGCTTTATGGTTTTAAATACTATAAATTTGTTTAAGGACGGTGGAATTATTGTAAGGTGTGCTGTAATGTGTGAAAAGTTAAATTCCACAATATGCTCTGCAATATTTCAAGGGCAAGAAAATACTTCTAATTATTGAAATATCATTGTTCTGAAGTACATTTACAAAGACACATATGCCAGGTGACCCTTATGAACAACGAATAATTCGATATAATTTCTGACATTATTAAGTTTCTCTTTATTAATTATATATGTTGGCACTTATTGGGTGCACTTTCTAATGTGTGTTCTGGAGCAAGAAGTGGTCACCTATGTCATGGTGCCAGAATGGAGTTTTGGTCCTTCCTCCAATTCATTCAATCACATTGGGTGTATTCAGGGATTCAACACATGACAGGAAATACGTTTTATCTTCACAGATACTTGACTAGTCAAAAATTGCATTGCTTGAGCACGGGTAAAAAAAAGGCAGCTATTTTTCATATCCCAGTACAAAGATTTATGCATAGGATGCTGTTAGACCTGTCAGATGTAGGGTGGACTTGTCCCATACTTTTTGCCTTCCTCCTCCACCTTTGCTGATCTTGTTTTACTGGCCTTAGTTCTCTGCACAATTTACCACTGCTGACCATTACTAAAGTGCATGTGCTCACTCCTTAAGCATGGTAGCATTAGATTAGCCCCAGCTGGCATATGTATTTTACCTGTAAGTCCCTAGTAAAGTGGCACTGCATGTGCCCAGGGCCTGTACATTAAATGCCACTAATGGCCCTGCTGCACATATTGTGCCACCCACTTAAGTAGCCCTTTAGCCATGTCCCAGGCCTGCCATTGCAGCCTGTGTGTGCAGTTTTAAACTGCCATTTCAACCTGGCAAAGATCAAAATCTTCCTTTTTGATACATTTGAGCCACCCCTAGGTTAGGCCCCGATTAGCCCAAAAGGCAGAGTGCAGTGTATGACAAAACAGGACACGTAATTTTACGTTTTACATATTCTGGTAGTAAAGACATTTATCTGTCACTACTGCAAGGCCTACCTCTCACATAGGGTAGCATTGGAGTTACCCTATTACATTCTATAAGCTGTAATTTCCAAATTGGAACAGGTAACCAGTGTATGTTTGGTGTCTTTGGAATTGTAATTAGAAATCTTAACTTGTGGTAAAGTTGGATTTTAAAATACAACTCTGAAAATGCCACTTCAAAAAAAGTTAGCATTTTCCTGCTCTAGCCATTTAGTGCCTGTAGCCTGTCCCTTTGTCTAATGACTGGGTGTAGCTGACAATTGTGCTTTGTGCTTTCATTATTGAGAGTCACAAACAGTAGAGAGCTTTGGTGTGTCTGGCTGGGCCATCACTGGCAGGATAGGAGGTTGAAGCTGGGAACAGCACTACATACACTTG
Organism: Triturus cristatus; assembly: GCF_964204655.1. Classification (NCBI taxonomy): domain Eukaryota; kingdom Metazoa; phylum Chordata; class Amphibia; order Caudata; family Salamandridae; genus Triturus; species Triturus cristatus. The sequence continues at coordinate 755,689,633 of NC_140584.1, read as the reverse complement.
ATTAGGCTGTCCCTTCGTGTCTCCACACAAGGGGCTGAATATATAATGTAATTAGTCTGGAGACACAGCAGGAAATACAGGATCTTTGAGGCTCCTAAGGGAAAGCTCTAGAAGTTTTTCCCATGCTTACAGAGGAAGGGCACCTCAGACACCAACTTTTCAGTACACTTCTGGACCTGTGGATATTCTGCAAGGAAGAATAACTGCTGTTCTGTTAAAAGGTTTGCTACTCTGCTGGACTGCTGCTCTGAAGGACTGCTGCACAGCTATGCTGACCTGCTGCCTGCTACTTTCCTTCCTGGGTGAGAAGGCCTGGCATCTATTGAACCCAGGACCCTAAAGTGACTCCATGGGCTAGTTGGCAAGCCTCCCAGCTAGATCTTCGGGGACAGAAGGCTCCAACAACCTTGAACCCAGCACCTGTGCTCTGCCATCTGTAAGTTTACCCCAGTCCTGGAACTTTGGAAGTGGGGTGCCAGCCTCTGTTGATCCAGTAGAATTGATGCATCTCTATCTGCTGTGCAGAAAGGGGCTGACTGCGAGGATCAAAGAAAATGTGGTGGTCGTGTCAAGAGCTGTGGTCTCCAGATCTGCATCAGAGGCATCACTGGCCCCCATCGCCCACCTGGACTGCAATGTGCAAAAAGAACTTAAAGAAACATGCCTTTCATGCTAAAATTCAGTCCTACAGAGCTCAAAATTACCTCGCAAAATTTAGACCTCCAACCAAACAGAACTGGACCATCACCAGCCCCTCATTGCCCAACTGAACTGCGATATGTAAGCACAACTTTAAAAAAACATATCTTTCATGCTAAAGCTCAGTTCATCTGAGCTCAAAATGACCTCAGCAAAAATAGACCTAAAAAATCTCTGAGATATTTGGCTAATGGAGAGTCAGCATATAGTAGCCTCTGAAACAAGTACATTCGAAATCAGATGTGAGGACTTTGTTAGAATCTTTGATTCCAAGTAGAAATATTGAATCTTCTCTCCCTCCTATTCCTTCTTTTCCTGTTGAGGGCTTTGGTGGGAAATCGTGCTACTGGTCGGAAAATCATGCTACTGGTCCATGTTCAGAAACATTAACAAGGCTGAACTCTGCATAATTATTTCCAACCATGATCCGGCAATTCACTTGTGGACACTCTTACAAAAAACCTGGCAAAGGAGATGGAGAAAGTTCTACTAGTACACTGATCCATCCTCATGATTCTCTCCTTACAACAAGGCATGTGTCCTTACTGCGTAAAACTTAGTCATGTGTCGCCATTAATGTTATGTTATGGTAGTGTTATTTGCTGTAGCGCACGTATCACCTAGGGGCATCTCGGCGCTGTTGCAGATCCTGACCAGAGGAGCAGACCAAATAAGTTTAATATAGATAGGCTTTTAGTTGTTAACTGAATTTACTGTATGTGGGGGTCTCTCGGAGTGCTATAGGTAGTTTGTTCCAGTACTGTGGGGCAAAATATGAGAAAGCCTTGCCCCCGGTGCAGGTTTGACGGATTCGAGATACGCACAGAAGGGATTGGGTACTTGATCGAAGACTTCGGCCGGGGACGTAGGTGGTAAGTGTTTTTTAAAGATAGTGTGGACCTTTGCCTTTCAGGGCGTTATACGTGAGGCAACAGATTTTGAAATGGGAATGCTTCTTCACTGGGAGCCAGTGCAGCTCCCTCAGCAGAGGCGCAGAAGGGGTACCTGCAGAGCGGTTCAGAATTAGTCTTGTTGCGGTGTTCTGGACCACCTGTAGCTTCGTGAGCAGGGTATCACCCACTTCAGCCAGCGGGTCCAGTCTACTGATAACCATAACCTGGACCAGGGTTCTACGGGTGTTTGTGGGGAGGAAGGGACATATCCTGCGCAGGAGACGCATATTGTAATAGCAGGAGCTTGTGGTGGCAGCAATATGGTCTTTCAGGCTTGATCAAATTTTATTCCTAGGTTTTTTACCTTTTGTTTGGGCACAGGGATGGCACCCAATTGGTGGAGCCACCAGTTGTCCGACCAGATGGCTGGGGCTTTCCCAAGTAGCATAATCTCAATTTTTTCTGGATTAAGCTGGAGACAATTCTCAGTCATCCAGTTGGAGATTGCTATCATTACGGCCGAGAAGCGCTTTTTCTCCGATTCTAGGTCTAGGCCCATGGTAAACATAAGCTCGATGTCGTCAGCGTATGAGATGATCTCAAAGCCAAATTGCACTGCGATCTTTGCCAGCTGGGCCATATATATATTGAACAGCATCGGGCTTAGGCACGATCCCTGAGGAACACCCTTGTCCAACTGCATTTTGCCTAAGGAGAATGAGCCTAAAATGATTGTCTGCTGTCTATCTGACAGAAAGTTCTCCAGCCATTTTAGTGCTGTTCTCTGGATGCCGCTGGTCTGCAATCTGTTCATGAGCCTTCGATGTGAGATGGTGTCGAAGGCCGCGGACAGATCCAATATTATCAGTACTACCAGACTTCCTAGATCCATCCCCTGTCAAAGTGAGTCAGTCACGGCCAAGAGTGCAGTCTCTGTGCTAAAACCTGGGCAGAAACCCGATTGTGAGGGATCCAGGATATTGTTTGTTTCAAGATAAGACCCCTGCTGCCTGTTTATTAGGCCTTCCAATTGCTTACCCAGAAGAGGTAGCAGGGAGATTGGACGATAGTTGCTGAGTGCTTGAGGGTCCTGTGTGGCTTTTTTCAACATGGGCCGTACACATGCTTCCATGCTATAGGGATAATTCCCATTTGTATAGAGCAGTTGAAAATGTTTTGAATTAAGGGGGCTCAACATGTGGCTAGAAGAGTCATCGTCTTGGGAGAGCATGGATCTCAAGTTGAACCGGATTTAGCTGTGGCCAGGGAGCTATATACTTCCTCTAGAGTAGCAGGCTGAAAAGAGTCAAAAGTACTGCAGGTTATTTTTTCTCACTCTCCTGTCCTAGTGATGGTCTCTGAGTGCTGCAGACGAGCAGCCGGGAATTTTGCGTAGATATTGGATATCTTTTCCTGAAAGTAGGCAGCCAATGAATCGCAAAACTCCTGAGATTCCTCTGGAGAATGACTGCATACTTGCAGGGAGATAAAGTCCTGTACTATGCTGAAAAGGGCTTTTGAGGAGTTACTGGCTTGTTCTATCTGAATAATAATAAATGTTCGCCTGGCAGTTTTGATGTTCCGGTGGTATTGGTACAGAGCCTGTTTATAAAGCTCCCCTTCTTGAGGGTCTTTCCTTTTCCACCAGAGTCTCTCTAGAGTTTTACATTTGATTTTTTCTAATTTTAAGTTTGGCGTATACCATGGGGCTGATAGTCGCCGTTGTAAGGGGCCGTGGTTTTTAAAAGCAATCGTTACATCTAGCGCCATTGTGAAGGCTGAGTTGAAGCATTTCAGCCATTCAGATACTTCAGGATTGCTGTCTGGTAGCTTGGGGTGGAAGGTGTCACTGAAGGATTCAAAAGTGAGTTTATGCCAAGGTCTGCATGCTTCCTGTCACTGCCCTTTGTTATGTTATGTTATGTTATGTTATGTTATGTTATTCGCAATTTATAAAGCGCACGGGCACCCAGAGGTTTCATGGCGCTAGAGAAGAGTGAAGATGGTAAGCAGTATCCTAGCCGTGTGCTTGTTTGAACAGCCAGGTCCTCAAAGTACCCCTGAAATCCATTAGATTAGTGCAACTCCGAAGAGATAAGGGAAGCGAGTTCCAGATCTTTGGGGCCCAGTAGGCAAATCGGCATCCACCGAGGCGTTTCTTATTAAAAAGAGGCAAGGTAAGGAGGGACAGGTGGGCAGAGCGAAGATTACGAACCGGTTCGTATTTCTTTATGAGATGGTTTATAAACTTGGGGCTTTTTCCATGAAGGGCCTTAAAGGCCAAGCAGCCTACTTTGAAGGTTACCCATTGGGCTAAAGGTAGCCAGTGAAGGGTAGCTAGAAGTGGTTTCGCCGAGCTCCTACCATTGCATTTAAATATTAGTCTGGCCGCTTGGTTTTGCACAATCTGCAAGCGATTCAAGAGAGCCAGGTAGAAGCCTAGATAAATGGAGTTAGAGAAATCTAAGCGGGAGAGGACCAAGGCAATTACCACCTGGATGAGGGCGGAGCGCGTGAGCGGATGAGCAATCTTCTTGATCTTCCGTAGCTGGAAGAAGCATGAGATCACAGTTCCCACCTGGCTATCTAAAGATAGATCGGTATTAAGGGTGATCCCAAGGCTTTTTACTGATGAAGAGGGAGACGGGGGAGATCCCATTTCAGGCGGCCAGAAATGAGGGCCCCCAGCTGGTCGCACTTTTACCCGGGAGAACCAACTCGGTCTTTCCAGGGTTGAGTTTTAGATGGTTCATCTCCATCCAACCTTGAATGTGCAACATAGTGGCCTGAAATTCCTCCACGGAGTCTGTGGAGTTTAATGGGAATATGAGCTGCAGGTCGTCCGCATAGTTGTATATTGTAACCTTCCTGTTTTTCAAAGAGTGCAGCAAAGGTTTGAGATATAAATTGAACAGGAGGGGGGACAATGACGAGCCCTGTGGGACGCCGCAGATGGTGGAGAGTTTGGGCGCCGTAAAGTTCTGAAGCTTGACAGCCTGGAAGCGGTCATTCAGAAAGGACTTGACCCATCCGAGGGCCGTGCCACATAGGCCGGCCTGTTTGACACGGTGTAATAAGATGGTATGATCCACCGTGTCGAACGCTGCAGACAAGTCCAGAAGCACCAAGGCCTGATGTATGCCCTTATCGGCATTAGACCTCATTGTGTCCAGGACAGCTAAGATCACTGTCTCGGTAGAGTGCGCCTGGCGAAAGCCGGCTTGATTGGTCTCTAGAAAATCAGATGTCTCTATAAAACTAGAGATACAGCTGGCCACATGGGCTTCTAGAATCTTTGCACCAAAAGGGAGGAGTGATATAGGCCGGTAGTTCGATAGGTTGGAAGGGTCCGCACCAGGTTTTTTAATTAATGGGACCACCGTGGCGTTCTTGAAAGAGTTGGGGACTGTTCCTTGTAATAGGGACTCGTTCAGAAGGGGAAGTATTCCTTGGGATAATGTGGAGTAAACTTCCTTCAATATATGCGGGGGACAAGGGTCGTTGGGGGACCCGGATGTTACTCTGTTCATCAATTCTGCTAACCTCGATGGATCTATAGGAGGGATCACCTTGAGTTCGTAGGGATTTCTGCAGATATCCACTCTTTCCACGGTAGTCAGGCTAGACTGAATACTCTCTTTTATGATTGCAATCTTATCCTTAAAAAAATCATTAAGCTGATTGCACATCAATTGAGTGGGGACTCCGCTAGTAGAAAAGTCAAACTTCTGGCCATACACGGCAACGCGTGGTTAAGGTCACCACTGCGCTCTGCTATGGAGTGTCCTCGTGTCGTTCAGTACACGGCCACGCGTGGTTCAAGCACCACTGCGCTCCGCGATGTAAAACCCCAAATCCGAAGCTCGTTACCACCACGAGTAGCAAAAATCACAGCCCTACTCCTGAAACGGTAATGCGCGGCTCCAACACTTACACCGCTGCATTCCGCTCAGGGATTCATGAAACTATACTTCGCTCTTAGTCCGCATTCATTACCTTACTGACACCATGTCCAGACAGCGAAATCCAGAACCGAGGCATAGGAACACTCATCGGCCATAACCCAGGACGGGGCAAACAAAACGGCTCCAGGCTCGCCGCGGGAAACCCTCTCACTCAGCAGAGCGAGAGCGGAACACCAGGAACAGAATTACACACACTGATGACCGCGCTAAGGCGTCTGAAGTACTTCGTCCCACCGCCGGCCTTCTGGGAATTGTAGTTCAGGGGCAATGTAGGTGCCGTTATGCTGGAATCCTGACAGTAGGCCCCCCACCTAGCGCCTCCTAGGACCAGGCTTAGAAGGGTACTTTTGGTGAAAGGTGCGAACAGCTGCAGGTGCATGAACATGCACCATGGCTCCAAAGAATCGTCCTCCGCAGTATACCCCTTCCATGAGACCAGGTACCAAAGAACACCCCTCCTCAGTTTGGAGTCCTTAATGCTCTTCACCTCGTATTCCAAATTCCCATCGCACCACACCGGGGGAGGAGCGCGACGTCTTGCAGAGAGGGCTGGCTTTAAAAGACTGCAATGAAACACCGGATGTATCCGAAGGGAGCCCAGCAACCTCAGCTTATATGCCACCGGATTAATCTGCTTTACCACCGTGTAAGGCCCTAAGTACCTAGAATGACACACGCTGCGTAACCTAAACCGGATATTCTTGGTAGACAGCCACACCCGGTCACCCACATGGTATGTAGGCCCGTCCATCCTGTGAAGATCCTCCCACTTCTTGTAACTCTGCTTGATCTTTATCAGATGTCCCCGCACCTTTTGGTACAATCCGCGTAGATGCTTTACTTGTTCCAACACCGCAGGTTGAGAAGCCACTTCCTCAGGAATACTGATGGCCAGGATGCGGGCATCGTACCCGTAATTAGCCCGAAACGGAGGTACCCCTACAGAACTATGCCAGGCATTGTTATAAGCTAATTCAGCCATCTATAACAGGGACACCCATGTGTCCTGAGCCTCTTTCGCATAGCATCGGAGATATTTTTTCAGGGACTGATTTAACCTTTCGGTCTGCCCATCAGTTTGTGGATGGAAGCTGGTAGACAGCGTGGCTTCGATGTGCAGGGCTCGGGACCATATCTTCCAAAATCTAGCTATGAACTGAGGCCCTCTGCCTGACACTATTACTTCCGGCACTCCATGCAGACGGATGATGTTACTCAACAGTAACTGAGCTGTTTGCCCCGCTGTAGGAAGATTAGAGCAAGGAACGAAGTGACCCATTTTAGTGAGGCTGTCAATTACCACCAGAATGGCTGAACATCCTTGATCATTTGGTAGCCCTGTGACAAAATCCAGCTAATGTTTTTCCAGGGACTTAGCGGGGTGGGCATTGGTATGAGTTTTCCTTGCGTTCGAGAGCTAACATGTTTGGCTCTTGCACATTCCTCACAACTGATCACCCATGACCTAACATCGGTACTCAGGGTACGCCACCAGAAATGTCTTTGCACCAAATGAAGGGTCTTACGTATTCCAGGATGACCCGCCAGGGGAGACACATGACACCAAGTGAAATCCTTTTTCTGCAATTCTTTGGTAGGCAGGTAGAGTTTGTCATTATAGAAAGGTAATCCCTGCTTCACGGCACGCATTGCTTCTTGCTTTGCCCAGTCTTCCCACGTAGTTCCTGTCTTATGGAGTCTTACTTTTTTCAGGAAGTCTTCCACTCTGATGGCACATATCACCTTGGATGGTTCAATTATGGCTTCCATGGCCTTGTTGTTGTCTGCCACATCTAGCGTTTCCTGCCTGGACAAAGAGTCAGCCTTGCGATTGTTGGCCCCTGGATGAAAGGTGATAAAGTCATATCCGGCAAAAAAGAGCATCCATCTCATTTGGCGTTGGGAGAGGTGTCTAGCCGACTTCATGTACTGCAGGTTCCTGTGGTCTGAATAAACAGTGACCGGATAGCATGCACCCCACAGGTAGTGTCTCCATTCCTGGAACGCCTTTTTTATCACCAGGAGTTCTTTCTCCGCGATAGTATAGTTCCATTCAGCGGGGTTCGATTTATTGGACAAATAGGCTACCGGATGGAGCCGGCCGGTGGCCTGATTCCTCTGTGATAGAATGGCCCCAATAGCCTCATCTGAGGCGTCTGCTTCCACCACAAAAGGATGCTCAGGTTTTGGATGAGCGAGTATAGGAGCCGTGGTGAACGCCCTCTTCAGATAGGTAAAAGCGCCTTCAGCCTCAATAGACCATTCAAAGGACACCCCCTTTCGGAGTAACCTGGACAGTGGGACGGCTGTTGCAGGGATTCTGCTTATGCACAGAACTATGCGCAGGAAACCAGGACCTCAGAGAATTGTGGTGTACCAGAAACTCCCCTCAGAACTAAGAACCCCTATCCGACTAGCTTAGTGTCACATTCGTTATCCGAGATTTAGCTCGGCGGTCCCAATGTATAGACAACCCAGAACAAGCGACTTAGATACTCTCAGGAGTGGTGGGAATCCGAAGTACCCGTTGGTAGCTATATATCAGTCCACAACAGAATAACAAAGACACGGTAAAGTTTAAAGAGTTTATTTTATAAACCTCGCGTCCTAAGATGCAGTACTTTGGCTAACACAAGCAGACAAATGGTTAGGATCAGCACCATCAGCATTGTTACAATACCATAGAAAATGAAAGGAGCAATCATAATAATAATGACAGTGGAAAGCAACCACCCTCCTTTCTCTAGCAACTAATAAGGTATTATTAGACTAATAGAAGGTCTCTTAGGCTTGCATGGGGGACCCCATACCTTATAGATCAGCTTAGTGGAATCACACCACAGGATCAGCTAGGCTCTCTCCTGCAACAGCTCTTCGTTTCGAATTTAACAGAAAACATGCTGCTCTGTAATATTAAAGGGCTCGTCTTTCAGGTATTGGCAGCTGTATGTATGTTATGGCTAAGAAGTGGTACGATCAACCTGAACACAACAACCTGCCCCGTCTAGTGACCCAGACTCGTCCCTTACACGATGTACAGACCAAGGTCACAGCTCGCTGTTAAGGATGTTAAACAACAGACGGTTCTCATGTGAAGCAAAGTCGAGTCAGCAGTTCTCGAATGAATAACATGTAACAACAGTGTCGCGTGCAAAAGCAGCAGAAGCAGCAAGCTGGCTTTCTAACAGCCATCGAGGTTATGCTAACTTAGCGTTGTACATAGGGCGTGGTTAACCCACATTACATCCCCCTTTGATTGGACTACTAACCACTAGGGGCGCACTTATCAAGAACGCAGAGTTCAAGTTAGAAAGAACGGAACCAAGGGCATGAACTATAAGTCCAAATAAGGTAAGTGTAAAGTTCGAAAAAAAGAAAAAAATTCAAAAACAGAACAAAGATGTCGCCAGGTGGAAAAAAACCATGAAAAAAATGGGAAAAAAACAACACCGATCGATACATCAAGGGTCGATCAAGATAAAAAGTCAATCCATAAAAGTATAGGCACAATAAGTTGCAACAGCGTCCAAGAGGAAATCATTGAAGCGTTCCGCAAAAGTATCTGCCATCCAGTTTAACAGCGGAAAGGAACACACGTGTTCACTCACAATAGGAGCCTCAAGCACCACTCGAGGACAACAGGAAGGTTCCTCGATATAACTGCGTTCCAGAAAGTCAATCGCAGCCTCTTCAATGGCCCAATTTCCAAGGACTCCATGTGCCGCACCCAAGGCCATAAACCCAACACCAGAACATTCATACTCATGAGCCGTTAAGGGACCCATCAGTTGACCAAAATCCGGTAAAGGTGACACCGTGGTTGAAAGGCACAAATCCAGAGCCCACTGGAATGGACAATCCAGGCAGTGAAAGACGGGTTGCACACAGGTAAAGAAGGGAAACCGGAAGGATAATCCATACGCGACACTTACAGTTGCCAAAGGCAACGTGCCATAGTATTCAAGCATCCGGTTACGCAGATGAAACAGCCGGGGCATGTTGTCTCTGTACGCAAGTTGCGCAGACATTGCGTAGGACGCAAACCAGCAAAAGTATTCCAGCAATAAGGGCAAGAAGCAAAGGAAGACCTCCGAAGACGCTGGAAAAAATAGAATGAAAAAATGCGGGAATTACACCAAAAATAGTCTGAAAGGAGGTCACGAGGCCGGAGCCCACTAGTTTAAAAAAATGAACTATGCCGGTCGTAGACGAGGCATTAAAGATAGTCTGTATCAATGTTCCAAAATGGAAGGGGAGGTCAGTATTCAAAAAGCGCCTGCACCTCCGTGCGGGTGTTTGCCACGTAAAGAAGTAAGGTTTCACGGGACGAAGTTAAAGCGACCTCCCTTTGAGACAAAAGAGCCCTTATTCTGCTCATCTGGTTGAACTCTGCGCTCAGGGTTGGAATCGAAGGCCAGATAGAAACATCTAGCCGGCCATGCGGGGGTGGGAAAAGGACATTATTACAGCAAACTACACGCTGTGAAACAGTGACTATGTATGGAATGCCCTTTAGCATCCCACAGCAATGTTCATTATTTAAAAGTAAATAACTACCGTTAGCAAGCAGCATGAAAGAAGGGGTTATAACCGGCACCGGTATACCTTTCAGGACGCAAGCCAAATTAGGAGCGTGTACATTGCAAGCACCATGTAATTGTATGTGTCTACACACTACAGAATGATCAGGGGCAGAAGTGCATTCCTCACCCTTCAGATAAACCTCTGTGCCCGCCCGCATGCATCTATAGGTAAACGGGAGCGACCAAACTTCGTGCAGGAATGCACTACCAAGTTGTTCATATCTGCCAAGAGCATAATGTTTCATGCATGAACTAAATTTAAAAAGCGAAAAAGGTAAAGTGATTACGCCGTGGATAAGCCACACGGCCGAATTTAACTCCGCAATAGAGAAAGGCAATGGTTCTAATTTTTCAATGTGCAGTAATGAATAAGTCGCATCCTTCATAGACATAAACTGTTGTTTGGCAGTTAAATTAAAAGGGAGGAACAAAGAGGAAACATTCATGTAATCCCATGGGACCTTCCCTGCCTTTAACCTTTGTAAAGTCCATGCAAACTGCATAACCGAACGCAACTGATTCTGGCCATGGTACAACACAGACAAATCATCCTGCACAATGGGAAAAATGAAGTATAAACCTGCGATAGTAGTTCGCAAACCCTAAGAAACACTGTACATCCCTCATGTTCTTTGGAACCGGCCACTCCTGCACCGCCTTCACCTTTCTTTCGGACATATGCAAACCCTCTGAACTGAGCATAACCCCAAGAAACTCCACCTCTCTCACTCCAAAATCGCACTTACTCAGTTTGCAGAACAGGTTATGGTCACGCAGTTTACGTAACACGCTAGTGACCTGAGTCCCATGGCTTTCAACATTGTCTGAATAGATTAATATATAATCTATATACACAACTACATAGAGATCCACAAACTCCTTCAAGACATCGTTAAGGAAATACTGAAATACCGCCGGGGCGTTGCACAGACCGAACGGCATTACAGTATATTCATATAATCCATAACGAGTCTTGAAGGCAGTTTTCCACTCATCTCCTGAACGGATACGCACCAAATGGAAAGCCCCTCTCAAGTCTAACCTGTTGTAGATTTGGACATCCCGTACCTGGTCAAGCAAGACGGAGATGAGGGGTAGTGGGTATCTGTTCCTCACAGTATTTTTGTTTAACATTCGGTAGTCCACACAGGCTCTCAAACCCCATTCGCTTTGGCTATAAAAAAGAGCGGAGAGGCTGCAGGAGACCGTGAAGGTCTGATGAAACCTATTTCAAGGTAGTGGTCTAAGTATTCTCTTAAATGTTTTGTTCCAGGCGCCGATAAAGCATAAACTCGGCATGCAGGTATAGTAGCCCCTTACACTAAATCTATACAACAATCGTACTCTCTGTGAGGGGGCAACTGCTCGGCCTTAGCTTCACTGAATACATCTCTGTAAGCTTCGTACTCTATGGGCAACTTCACTACCTTTTCCTCTGCTGTAGCTACTACAAAAGGATATGACAGGGCCGCAGCCTGTGTATGCTTGTCCTGAATGAAATTACTCTCGCATTCCCCCGAAAGGAGCTGTATCGCCTTGTTTTGCCATTCTATAGTAGGGTTATGGTGACTCAGCCATGGCATCCCCAAAATCACTTCATACTGTGGAGCATCGATGATGTTTACCATCCGCTCCTCCGTATGCCTGCCTTGAGCCGCTATCACTGTTAACCAAACTGCCTCTGTTTGCTCAATGATAAGACCAGATTTAAGTGGTTTATCGTCCACGGCCAACACTCCTTCAGGGTTCTCCCTAGGCACCCGCTTCAAAGCCAGACTGGTAACCAACCCGCTATCTATAAAATTTCCTGTAGCTCCTGAGTCAATCATTACTAACACCTGGTGAAAGTGCTGGTCACATTCAAGGCTCATAGGGAGCACAATATGGGATTCCGTGTCCCTTACTGCTGTAGTAACCAGCGAGGGGATTCTCCAAGCCTTCTCTTCCTCTACCGCCCCTCCTTCGTTCACTACCGGACTTGAAGTGGACACGGCCACCTTCTTAGTCCTCACCCAGTTTCCTGAGGCCTTTGGTTTAGCGGGGCATTCTCTGACGTAATGGCCTTTTTTCCCGCAATACATGCACAAGCCCTGTATCCTACAAGTCTCTCTCTCTTCTCTTGTTAATGGAGCCCTAACCGCCCCTATTTCCATGGGTTCAGCTCCTGTCTCAGGTGTTCCCCCTATTCTTCAAGGCGTTCTGTCTATCCTGAAAGAACCTCCCCATCTTCTCTTGTCTCCCCCTCTCTCCGACATTCTACCGTCCAATCTCAGTGTAAGATTTATCATGTCAGTACATGTTGTGGGTTGGGGATCTATCTGAGCCAGTACGTCCTTCATTTCCTCTCTCAGTCCCTGATAAAATAAGGACATTCTCTTTTCTTCAGGCCAAGCGGTTTCTGCCACTAACTGATTGAATGTCGTCCGGTATGTCACTAGGTCAGATCTTCCTTGCTTAAGTTCCAACAATTCTTTGTCGGCACTAAATGTAGTGGCCCTTCTATCGAAAACCCTCTCAAATTCGACTCTGAAGGCTGCCCAGTCGGAGGAACCCCTGTACAGTGGATGTAGGTAGAGATTCAGGGGAAAAGGGACATTGTCATCTATTCTTGCAGAATCGGCAAGTTAACTATTCCGCACCCGGAATTTTCTCAGCAAGAGATCCGTTATCGACTCTGAGAGCGTGTATTTCCCCTTCAGGTGCGTTCGTTTTTCTGGTAACTCGCATACTCATGCATACCTATTCTGCCCAGTGTGTTTGCGTGTACCCTTCAGCATCTCCACGCTCTCCTAGATATATCCACGTGCGCTTTACAAATTTTTACGTTCTGCACCCTGTTTCTGTGTTTATTTAATTTTAACATGTACACGTCTTTATAGATATGTCTGCGCGTGCGAGCCTAACCTATGCTTAACGCACTCAGCATTGTGCTTCTTACTTCATCAACAGAAACCTAAGCAAAGTGGCTCTTCGTTTCCAACACGATTCAAAATCGCATTGCCTACCTATTTTGCTTTAAAGAGGTACAAACATTTACCTAAAAGCGCTAGAGAGCTTTAAATCCCTGTTCAAATTATCGCTTGCGAATATGTTAATGCCTTTACGATCTGTGCAATCAGTCAGAGCGGTAGTCTCTTCATGACCAATTCATCTTCTGTATGTTTGCTTTTTTCAGTAGAACTATTTCAAGCAGTCGGCTTGATTGACTGCCTCTAACCTGTTTATTCGCTTCACGTGACTGCATAGGTGAGCGTTAACAATCCCTCTCTTTTCCCCCCCCTCCCTCCCTCCTCCTTCCATGCCCTCCCCACCCCTCCTCCCCTCTCGCCCTTCTGTCTTTACCTATTGGGCAGATATATATATATAAAAAAGAATTCCTCCTCACTATGCATATATTCTCCAATGAACTTCCTGTTTTATATTTTCCTTTTTCACTCTCGGTGATTTCCTGGAATCCTTAGTGTGTCCGTATTTTAACTGAATTTTAAGCATAAAAATATTTCTATTCTGACTCACTGTTGCCTACACTTGTGACTAATGATGCGATTATGAAATTTTCATGACTTAGATAAATGATGTTATTTAGATTTGCCATTTTAATGCATTATCATTCCTGTCTTTGATAGGTCCCAGCCCTAAACCATACTATGACTCTTGGTTTCTGCTCGCCCTGAGGAAGGTGGCACCTATATTTCGGTGCATTCACCGAAACGCGCGTCGGCGCACACACGAGGCCCACCTAAACCCTTAAATTGTGGACATTTGTTCGCCAACATAATGTTGAATATTTATTGTATTATGTTTACATTTTGAATTTTCTGGACGGTTTATATCCTCTATATGTGAATGTGCAAATTTAGCATTTTTGGTTTAGAATGATTTTGGTATGAGTGTGTCAGTTAGTGTGTGTTTGAGTACGTCTGGGACCCCGATAAGCATGCTCTCTGTTACTTGAAAATTCTTTATGTACTGAATATATTTCTACATAAATCAATTTAATTTGAAAATAAAATTATCAAAAACTTACCCGTGATTATGTTTTGAATCATACTGCCCTAGTCCAAGTGTAGATATATTAAAGAGACGATACATTGTACGTTCTGAGACCTATAGGTAGAGATATTTGAGTTCATATTTATTCTGCCCAGTCGGATAACACTGCGTCGTTATTCCTGACTAGAGGAACCTCCCAGTTAGCCGTGTCACCCACTAAGTACGATATCGCAAAAGCTACCCACGAATGGTTATTGGGGAAGGAAGCGGGTTTACAGGAAAAATGCAACATAATTTGTGTTAGAAAAACCTGGATTTTCAGCGGATCCCCAGCATATCTTTCTGGACTTGCTAATGGGATAGGGGGTGGTACTGTAACCTGTATTTGCGATGCCACAGGCGTTACATCAAAGGGGTTTCTGGACATCTTGTCTACTTTTTCTCTCAGGGCAGCAGTTTCGGCCTTAAAGGCTGCCAATTCCTACTGAACCAACACTAATGCCTGCAGGATGTCTTCCATGGAGGCCATGACTCGAGACACCCGGATCGGGCGAAGCAATACTTCTTGGGTGCGTAATTCTGTCAGGTTCTTGCTTCTCAGAATCCAGATGTAGCAAGTAATGGTCCACCTCCTGATATCACCAACACCCCAAGTCATACATATAGGTACGGGGTGTTCGAGGGATCAGGCGAGGGATGGGTAAAAGGGAAGGAACAGCGTGGGATTTGAAAGGACCTGCAACAACAAAGAACACAGATATATATGGTGCATACAATGGTCTACTCTCATTAAGTCTCGCTAGGTGACTTATATACCTTTCTTGGCTTATGAGAACTCCTCAAGCACTCCAAGGCCTTCTGTAGTTCATGGCAGCCATCTAGAACACAGAACTCATTAATGTACTGCTCAACCTATGATGCGAGTCATCTACATAATTATTACTCATCCCCGCGTCATACATACCAAGGGTTCCCGTAACCTCAAACTTTGACTGGCGTGAATAAGGTGATAACCAAAAGACCACCAGTAGTGTTCCTCCCTAATACCCTTAAAGAAGAATGACCAAGTCCGTGACAAAAAGGAAGGATGAAAAAGGTTCCAGCAGAAATCAGTATAGCCTGATGTTAGATCTCACATCCACTTTACTTTGCCGTTCTTTCATCCACAATAGTTATTTCCCCTGCCAGTGTTCTGGCCATACACAGCAACGCGTGGTTAAGGTCACCACTGCGCTCTGCTATGGAGTGTCCTCGCGTCGTTCAGTACACGGCCACGCGTGGTTCAAGCACCACTGCGCTCCGCGATGTAAAACCCAAAAACCACGAGTAGCAAAAATCACAGCCCTACTCCTGAAACGGTAATGCGTGGCTCCAACACTTACACCGCTGCATTCCACTCAGGGATTCATGAAACTATACTTCGCTCTTAGTCCGCATTCATTACCTTACTGACACCATGTCCAGCCAGCGAAATCCAGCACTGAGGCATAGGAACACTCATTGGCCGTAACCCAGGACAGGGCAAACAAAATGGCTCCAGGCTCGCCGCGGGAAACCCACTCACTCAGCAGACCGAGAGCGGAACGTCAGGAACAGAATTACGCACACTGACGACCACGCTAAGGCATCTGAAGTACTTCCTCCCGCCGGTGGCCTTCTGGGAATTGTAGTTCAGGGGCAATGTAGGCGCCGTGATGCTGGAATCCTGACAATCATATCCCATATCTCGACTGAATGCTTGGCTTGTGACCTCACGTTGCAAAGTAGACCATTATGGCCCTGTATTTGTACGTTTTGTCTGCTCTCCTTCCCTGGTGGTGTATTCAACCCTATAGCCATCCGTGAGGACTACAAAAACTGGCACCCACTATCTGGACTTCCACTTCTCACTAAAATCTTAGAGAGCTGTGAAAATGCTCAAATCAAAATTTTTGAACTCAGCAACCTACTCAGTGAATCCCAAACGTATTTTATAAATGGCCATAACACAGAGACAGTTATCCTGCATGTTACTGGTGATGCTTTCCAACTCATGAACAATGAGCACTCCTACTTTCTTGTTCTACTAGACTTCGTAGTAGTCACCTTTGGCACTGTTTTTATTTTATAAATCTTTTTATTGCCAATATATTCAAAGCAAAAAGCTTAATACAGTGCAGCAACAAGCCACAGCTAATTAGATCAATTCTCTTACTGTTTCCTTTGACTTGCCTTGGGCACTGTTAAGCATTATATGCTACTCCACACTTTGTAAAATTGCAAGGGTTGCAATAGGGCAATCATGAACTGTTAGAAGTCTTATCTTGAGTACCACTCACAAATGATTAAACTAAACCATGCCCTAGCCAACCCTGTTGCTGTCATCCTTGAGGTTCCACTAAGCTAAGTTCTAGCTCTGTCTTTGTTGAATCTATATCTTGAACCCTTGTGTGATCTCATTAAAGACTCTGTAATATGCTGATGACACCCGTCTAAAAGTGTCTTCCCGTAATGATGTTACCAGATGTCCCTCAACACTGGTTATGATACAAACATGTATGTCACTATATCTTTTAAAACTACTTCATCCTTCTCTTCTCATGGACCTAGATTCTATGAATATCCCTGGACTTGGTTCCCATGTTCCCATCATCAACAAAGCGGAATCCTAAGGCTTTACCTTGCTCCACAAGCTAAATCTCCATAACCACACCATCTCGACAGTGAGAGGCTTTACATTCTAAATGAAACTCATATGGGGGATAAAACCCTTCCTTTCCTCTCAGGACTTGATATGTGTCATCCAAGATTAGGTCTGTAATAGAATTGACTATGGGAGTGTCATCTTATCGGTTTTTACAAAAATACCCTTGGCCGTGATTAAAGTCTCCATGCATCCCATAGCTTGCCTGGCCTCAAGTGCTGATCGATTTGATCACATTTCTCCCATCTTGTCCTGCTTAAGTTGGCTACCCATTGAGGGAAGATACATTTTTAAGGTCGCTTGCTTAGATCATAAACTCATGCAATTTTGCCTTTTTCACTGTCTGGCAAATAAAGTGAAGCTCTATGGTGTATCCCGTCAACTCCAAAGTACAGATTCCCTACACCCAGTAAACTATATATTTTAAACAAGTCCTTTTCAAGGTGCTCATCCAGAACTTGAAAATCTATCCCTCCATTCAGTCCAGCAAACATCCTGTCACTCCCTTTGCACTCCTCTAGTGACTCATTCCCAAATGCACACAGACTCACAGTGTGATTCTGGACAAGCAACACTATCCCTAGCAGCTTACCAAAACTCATTCACTACTGTGGAAGGGGTAAGGGGACTACACACAATCTACATATTAAAGGACAGCACATTAGTGTCAAAACATGACTCATTTTATCAATGCATAAGCAAAGACTGGTTTCTAATGCTACTAAAACTTCACAACATGACAGGTTTTAAAACATTTATCTGTCAGCAAATACATAATGTTACCAAATGCTTCTCTCACAGTGACTCACAAATGCACACAGACTCACTGTGTGATTCCAGACAAACAACACTATCCCTTGCACTATACCAAAACACATTTCTTCATCTAGAAGGAGTACTACATTTTAGTGTAGAAACAGAACTCATTTCACAAATTCATAAACAATCACTGATTTCTAATTGTACCAAAATATCAAAACAGCACAGTTATCTCCCTGCAAACACATGAAAAACACACATGCTTATCACAAAAGACCTCCTCTCAATTAAATAGCTCACCTTTCAAGTAGTTTTGTAGATTGTGGAATGGAATGGAATGGAATGGAAAAAGAATGATGGTGTCCCAGAGAAATTTGTACAGTTTACATTCGTAGTGCATGTTACACTCACTTTGCAATCTGACTCAAACTATAAAAAGAGAACTGGTTAAAATATTCTGCTATGTAACAAAGCCACAGGTATTAAAGACTATCCCTCTCATTTGAACTAACAGTGCAAAAGAATTGATTAATTTCTTCAAAAATAGGATTCTGAAATTCTCTTCCAAAATTTCACAGATGTCAAATAAATCACATTTCACAATATAACAAAAGCCTGCAAAGCAGCTGGTGTGATTAAAGCCTTCAGTAACCTCGCAGAGCTTTTTCGGCCTTCTAATTTCCATACTTGGATATAATTTACGCCATAGCCTCTCAGCTTGATGAAGGTTTGCTTCATTTTCCGCAGGTCCTTGTTAAACCAGGGGGCTCCCTTGCCCTTCTCTCTAACTCTTTCCTTTCGTACCCGTGACACCTGGTCAATGGCCCTACTTAAGTTACCAATTAGGGCCTTGCTCTCCAAGTCAAGGTTACCTTTCATAGATTTTTTACGGGAGGAACTGAGCAGGGTGTTTATTAGATTATCAGCCTCAATCTTGTTCGAGCTGCGCACCACTCTCCACTCTGGAGGTGGATGTGACAGTTGACTCGCTAGCGGAACCCAGCACCTAATTAGTGGGTGGTCTGGCCAGGTGCATGGGCTGATGTCTGTGAGGCTCACCTGTGGCTCAGCCATCCAAATGAGGTTCAGGATGTGGCCTTTGACATGGGTGGGGGAGTCCCCAGCTGGCAGACCCCCATCGAGCTCATTACTTCCTCAAATTGACTGGTAGGTGGCTTTTTAATTTTTTATTTTATTTTTCAGAATTTTATATAGCGCGAACTTGACCCGGTATCGGGTATCAGAGCGCTTTACATAGAGGCATGGGGAGATTAAGTGATTTGCCCAGAATCACAGGATGTTCAGCGTCATTGCTGAGACTTGAACCCGGTTCCCCAGATTCGACCGCCCTCGCTGTTAGGCCAACTCCTCTCCCCGTCTTGTCCGTGGCTGTCTTGGAAGTTTATCCCAGTGGTAGTTGAAATCTCCTACCACTAGGAGAAATTGGTACCGGCAGCAGAGATCACCAATAATCTCTGAGAATGCCTCATTGAAGCTAGGGGTAGCTCGAGGAGGGCGATATACCGCCACAAGGGCTATACAGGAGAATTTGGAAGAGATTTTTATCCCAGGATGTCCGCACTATCCGTGCTCTCTGCCACTATCTTGGTTACCAGGAGCCGTTTATTGTAGAAGATGGGTACACCTCCTCCTCTGGTATTCTCTTGCCTATTATGCCATAGGGCATCAAAGTTCCCGGGAAGGGCAGCAACAATGTCCGGGACTGGGGAGTCCCCCAGCCAGGTTTCTGAGACTTCCAGGATGTCTATATCTCCATCCTGGAGGAGTGAAAAAACCTCCAAGCAATGTTTCTGTGATGAGCGTGTGTTCAGGGCTGCTATCTTAAGATCTAATGGGTTAGCTTGCCCAGCCCTTGTTGAGGTGGGGGTACACATGAAATCGTAGTCCTACCACCCCCTTATTGCCCAGCAGCTTTTCAGTTCTTAGACTAGCTTCTACCTTTGTATCCAACATGTGGCGTGTAGTAGCAAGAGCCCGTAACTCCTCCACTGAGTAGGTCAGTATTCGACTAGAGGTCCTGGCCCCGGTGCCCGATCGTGCGCAGTCAGGCCTGCCTTTGACGCGCTCGCAGCATGAGTCCTGTGCGTGTCAGCGTCATCAGCGGATTTTGTAGCAGCCGCAAACTAGCTGGAGGGAGAACTAGAACGTCTCTCCTCCCAAACTGGCGGAGTGCTATGGCCCGCCGGAAGTAGGTATTCCGGAGGGAAAGGACAGTCACCAGGAGAGATCCCTCCACTCAAACAGCGCTTAAGCAGCTACGGTGGACCGGGGAGAAGTGAACGGCGTGGACCAAACAATAAAGTTACAGGTACAAAACTATATATAGTTGCTTATAAAGCACATAGATACCCAGGGGCATCCAACTGCATTTAGCGCACCATAGATTAGTAAAGGAAGTAACAGCGAGTCATTTTGGAAAAGCCATGTCTTTAGTGCTTTTAGAAAAGAAAGTTCCTTTCCAAGAGATCGAAGAAAGAAAGGGAGGCAATTACTCAGTTTGGCTGCATTATAGGAAAATAATCACCCTCCATATTTCACTCTCTTGATGACGGGAATCTTTGCAAAACAAAGCCTGGTGCCGGAGATGCTGAATCATGATTCTGACTCAAGGAAAAAACAGAGTTGCATATCATCTGCATATGGAATTATTGAGATCCCAAATGGAAGGACGATATCAGCCAAAAGTGTATATATAAATTAAAAAGGGTGGGGCTCAACAAGGAGCCATGTGGTACTCCACATTCATGGGGGAAAATGTCGGTTGTATAACCCCCCTCAACAATCTGCAAGGTCCTGTCCTCCAGAAGGATTTTAACCGGGCTAGGCCAGTACTGGTGACTCCAGCTCTCTGTGTTCTGTCCATGAGAACATCATGATTTACCTTGTCGAATGCTGAGCTGAGATCTGAAAGAATGATTGCAGCTGAGCCTGTTTGATCTTTAAGCTTTTTAGCTTCTTCACTCACAGCCAAGAGAGCTACCTCCCTACCATGATAGGAACGGAATCCAGTAAGCGTAGTATGTATATAATTGTGTTTCTCTAAAAAATCTGATATCTAAATATTGACATGTATTTCAGGTGTTTCGCTTATACCGGGGAAAAGAGAGATAGGTCAATAGTTCCCGAACTTCTGAGGGTCAAGACTGGACTTTTTCAGAAGAGCTTTAACCGTAGTGTGCTTCCATGCTTTTGGGACCAAACTCATAGTAAAAACAAAGATTACTCAGGTCAAGCATAGAGGGGAAAAAAATCACATCAGCAGCTCTGATTAAAATTATTAGGAGATCCTGATCTGATTTTACTGGGTAAGTTCAGTGAGACTGTCCATGGTCAAGGGGAAAATGCAGTATGTTTGGCCAGATTGGTGACAGTCATATTTTCCCTGGAGTTACCAGTGTCAAAATGTGATACAGATTGAAACTTATCATAAATGGCCCGGATTTTTTCTGGAAGAAAACTGACAGATTTTTACACAGTGCGGTGCAGGCTTGCGGAACTGGACCAGTTGAAGGGGGCTCTAGAAGAGTTTCCACCATGTGAAACATTTTCTATGGAGAATTAGAGGCCACATTAATTTTCTCTTGCATTTATAACGGGAATGAAATGATATAATTCACAGAGAACCACAAAAATGAACTAGGACAGGATGATATTCTGACATCAGTATTAGTGCATCGGCTACACTTTGAGGTTCGCCCTCTATTGTAAGTCAGCCTGTGTGTCCATAATACACACTAACATGTACCTCTGAAATGCACAGCATCCCGTGCTCCTCTGATGCACTGAACCCAGAGACAGATCCACCAGTACTTCCCCGAGGCACATGACTCCGTGCTCTCCTGGAGCAAATACCCAAAAGCCAAACTTAACCAAAAGTCAAACCTATGTGCTTTGGTAATATTTTCTTCTACCTAAGAAGCTGAGCTTGAAACCAGTAGCCAACTACCATGTATTTTCAACTTCTTTAGGTCTCCATACCTTAAGCCAGAAGATCATATGACATCTATTTTCTTCTAGAGAGTTGCAAATGTATTTATTTTCCATATTGCCTTATTTAAATCCTGTTTATATATCTGTGTAGTATGAGTGGGACAGATTGAAAAATAAATTAAAAGTGACTAACCTTTCTGCTGGAGGCCGCCTCGCCTTGACTCTGTCCTCTTCTGTTCATGCCAGAAGCAGGAAGCATACACAGGCTCCCCTAAGCCAATCACAACGCTGCTGTTACCATGACAGTAGCTTCGTGATTGCTCTGAGCTCCGTGGTTTGGCATTCAGAGAGAGACTATGAGCCTGTCCATGTTCCCCACCCAGGCTGTACATTACCACTGGTGGCGAACATGCAAAGTGCGCATGACTGTTTGGGCAGCCCAAGACAGTCGGCGAAACTTAAGCTAGCAGTGACACAGCCCAGCCCCGCCCCACTCCACAAAAATGCCTCAGTACGGAAAAATAAAATGCAATTTCATAGTTTTACTGTCATTTTATTTTTCCTTTTTCCACTGCTCAAGGAGCAGTGGGGCGGTGTTCCTCCGCCTTAGCGGAGGATCCGCCACTGTTATATATGTACATATATTAGGGCATGCACAAACTTACTTTTCTGCAGAGTGGAAAGTTCAGTCTCACTTTTTGCAATATAATGCTTCCATAAACAAATGAAAACATACCCAGACTTGAATGACTAGTCTGGTAGCAGGCAGATTTCATTATTCATATTTTAGCTTTGCTAGCCGTATGGATTGGTTTCAATAAGATCTATAAACTACTTTATCTTCCACGCATTTCCCGGCTTCTATTAATACCACTGATAACTGTAATCCACAAAGTGTCACACAGTTCCATTATGTACTATCCGTTCTCACTAGCATCTTTATCAGACAGCCTCATGTTATCTTTCTCTTTAAACGGTTGTAGCTGATAGGAAGTTGTCATGAATAATCTTATATAGTTCTTAAAAATTGGGTAATCCTTTGAGCATCCTTCTAATGAAGGATTAAAAGACTGAGGATCGCTGATAATTCCTTGGTTGTTCTTTATCGGTAAACTCATATTTACAGTTAGGAAACAAAAAAAAGATTGACTCTTGCCCAATTTTACCCTTTTATCAGGCTTCCCACACTAATCCAGCCTTTCAAAGATATTGTTTTATTACTTATGGCAGCAGCTGTATTTTTACATATTGGAGTTGTTCTTATATATAGTGCTTCATTTGACACTTCTGCAGTTTCACTGCTCTGTTAATAAGAGCTAATACTGTTACTTAAGTTGTTGCTTCTCTATTGGTACTCCATTTATTGCACTTGGTAGCTGCGTAGATTCCTTTGCAGATCGTAGTTCTGGTAATCAGATTACTATGTAAATTCCACTAAAGAGCTAGAGGCAAATGGTAATGTGTCATACTTCCCCTGATTGTCCCCCAGAGAATGTGGTTGCTTGATAGTAACAGTGGGGACCTCACAATTCACAGGGAAGTCAGTAGCAAGGTCACCAATCTCCCATCGAGGATTACAGGCCCTTTTTAAGAGGGCCCAAATGTTCAGCTGGGTCCATGCAGGTAAGAGCGGTGGGGCGGGGGGGGGGGGGAATGCGTGGGGGGGAGGGGGGTTAGAGACGACTTTGAGGGAAAATTAAATGAATAATTTGTTTACTTGCACGGGCCGCAGTTGTGTATAAGGATGTTAGAACTTTAGATGTAACATCCATCGTTGACAGGAAAAACCACACACCGTTTACATTTATTGGTAGGAAAGAATTATTATCATTCTATTTTTCAACAAAACTGAATATTAGAGATATTTTTCAGCTGCCAATTGGATGGTTCTTACTGACATGCACGCAGTGCTGTGTAGAAGGACAGAAATAGCATACATCATTATTCATAGCTGGCGGGATGTTTTCCACAATCAAAACAAGATTGTTTCTCCTTGAAAAATGGCACCTTTCCATAAGGTAAATGTGCCGTCTAACTAATTGTCCTATATCTGCCATTGTTCTCGTCAGTTTTTTTCTACCACCACATTCATGGCTTTAGGCATTTCTTGTAAAAGTAGAAAATGACGTTAGGTAAACAAGCAGAGCTGACTTCAGGCAGATGCCAAGCATTCTGTTCAGTGTATCCGTCCATGTCCTTGCATGTCGGTGAAGGAAAATAACATCACAACAATGTGGTAAATTGTGAAATGCAAACAATATGGTAATTTTACTGAAAGTAAACCCTGAATACTGTGTGTGCCTACAGGATCAGGTTTTCAGCACAAAACCACATTTGTATCAGTAGAATGAACTAAAAAAAAAATTGGGAGCATCTTTAAACAAAGCATTGGTAAAGCCAATCGGTCTAGCTACAGCTACCTCAAGTAATTACTAGATATCCCTTTGGAATCAGAAAAAAACATTGTGAAATCCTCACCAAGACAGCGGCCCTTCACAACTTGACTAGGTGTACCTCTGAAGTCAGAAGCAACTAATTAACGTTTCTGTCATAATGCTGCAATCATTCACGTCCTTAACACGGGGCAGATTAATTAACAAGTCACGCAATGGAGCAGCACAACTTGCTGGGAGAGGACGGGAGTGTGCAATATACACCAAGATATGGCTCATTCCTGCTCTTCCTCTGCACTGGGGCACAGAGTGCAGCCTGGCACCAATGCAGGCACCCTTGCGCCATTCTGCAAGGGTGCCTGCTTTACAGGCAGGATTGTCTAAAGACACGCTTCACCCATAGAACACCCTCCCAGGGAAGGGTAATGCAAGCCCCTCAAGGAGGCTTTAATGAGTGCTGCAGAATGCTGATGAAAGACTTCCAGCAGGCACTTTGAAATGGATCATAATTTTTCAGCTACCTGGGTGTGCCTTCGCTAAATTTAGGCTCTTCCAATGCACATAAAACTGGATACTCCCAAACTCCTGAATGTATCCACTTTTAGGTGGTACAACACCATAGATCTGCCAACCTGGCTATTTGGCAAATTCTGACCCCTCCCCCCCACCTCTCCCCCTGAAGGTCATTCTGGTGATAGCACCTACGCTGCAGTTACATTATTCATTTAAATTTCTTTTGTGATAACCAACCCTCATTTGTCCAATTTAACAAACAGTTTAAATCTTTGACTTATTCTTTATCATCTCTATCTCATCCATCTTTCATCCACGCGTCTGTCATCCCTATTTCTGTTTTCTGGGAGTTCAGTGTGTCCCTTTAGCATCGGGGAGCCTGGGCGTGAGTAAACTTTGCTTATAAAAATATCCTTAACATGCCCAGCATGCCCAGCATTGGAGACGAGTACTACATTTGTGTTTCAGACAACTATTCGTTTTTTTGTCCTCCTATTAGGCCTCATATTTAAAGCACCAATCTTGAAGTAACTAAGCTGGGCAGCATCAGGAGTTTAAAATGAATAGTAAATGATCCTTGGACATCAGCCTCTTTGCGATATTAACTGGTTCTTCAAAGAGGGCTCTCCCATTCCACATTAGTTTCCATGGACCATAACAAAAGAAATCCAGTTTTCATCCCTGTTGTTAGAAATACATTCTGACTCATGATCACAGTCCGACCAGCTTCCATCTAGCAAATATCTTGTAAGTGTGACCCTTTATCTTCACAGGCTTTACAAATCTAGGGCAACAGTCTCCAAATACTGTACCTGTACTCCGTTTATTCCAATATTTGGAGTGGATTTTATTTTTTTTATCAGCTATCTAAAGATACTAGGATAACCCATGGGGAATCATGACTAAAAACTTTGAAGAATACATGCAAATGCGTTTCCACACGAGTAAGGGTGTGTGTACATTTACTTTGCGTAATTGCTTAGCTATTGTGAAATGAAACTGAAACTATTTTGTACCACATTTCTTTCCGAATGGAGAGGCCTCTTCAACTATACTGACACCTATTGGGGAGGGGTGAGTGCTCATTCACGGTTGTCACAAGCAAACCTTCAACTCTATCAAAGGTGCTAAAGTTTGTGAATATGCTAAAAACATGCAGGTCTGCGTGTGTTCCCTTACTTTTTAAGACATCTCTGCTCCGGAATGCACACTTACCTGTCACTGTGAGCTCACCTGCCAAGCATAGCGTAATAAAAAGATATGCCATGCTTATGTAATTGTATGCACAAGCGAATCCATCTGTAAGTATTAATTCCCATTTTCTGAAAACCTAATGATAATATTCATAAATGAGTTCATTTGCCCAGCATGCTCAACTTCTGTGAGTAAATGGCATTAGAAAACGTTCCCTAATGTCTGACCAGCACAGTGAAGCAGATGTGTCTGTCTGTCTCTTGCCAATTTTGTACGCATTTCCATCACAGCGTAATTTACCTTGAGAGTCCATACCCTGGAATCCACAGTACTTACACTACTTGTTGACTTGTGCTTTATACAGACAGATACATATCATTGTCTGCTGTGTGTTTACATCCTAGACAAACCAGTGGCATCTGTCGGAAATAATCAGTGTTGCTGGCCCGATGTTTACCAAAGTTAAAAATATATGTCTCTTAAAAACTGCTTGTTTGAAAGAATTACGCATCATTAAATCGGATACTTTCAGAGATTGTTTTAGCTTCAGTTTTAGAATGTCCTCGGGCTAGACCATACAAGTTAAAGACCGGATTCTATATGTAGATTTGATCAAGTGTGCCTAACCACTTTACCATGTCATTAGTCATCTTGGGGGTATGGATAGTCTGGACACCAAGTCATTAGCACTTTTTGATAATCCAGCAGGAAGCTTGTTTTATTATTGTTGTCACCTTTATTTATCAGGCCAAGGAAGCATCATCCCTTTGATTACATTCTGAGACGCATGCTGTGGATAACCATCCACAATTACCAGTGCATCTGGGAGGACAGGCGTCAGTGCAAACATAGTAGCTGCAATTATGAGCAAAGCAATCGGAGTTTACCCAGAAAAACAACAAAGGCCCTGGCAAAAGGATGCCGGGTTGTATATCACACCGCCCTTGTCAGTGCAACAGAAAAGATGAACCACTATGACAAGGAGACATTACGATTTAATGGGCTATGTGTTGGGGAAAGGAAAAAGAGCAAACAAGGGGCCAAGGCTCCCAATAAGCTGAGCTGCTGAAATCTAATAGGTCTATTCCATCCCAGATGGAGCACGGCTCATAGACACCAATCACGAATAACAATTTGGAGCGAATCCCCAACACCAATTGGGGGAAAGGAGGTTGGTTAGATGGCCAACCAGAAGCTGTGATGTTACACCATTATAGGTGTGGATAGAGTAAGGCGGGGAAGTGGTTTGCCTATTTCCAGTGAGTGCAATAAGATTGTGAACACCCATTCTACACCTTAGAGTAGGGTGGGAGGTGAGGGGGGTAGAAGGCACAGTCGCCGGTCCCTACTCCCAGAAGTTTATGGTGGCACTGCTGGTAAGGAGGGGGTCCGTAGCCAACTAAACAGGGTAATTTATTTTATAGGCTAGGGAAGAAAAGACAGAGATGATACCCAGTACAGGTACACATCAGCGAAGCGTGGTCAGACAAGGGGCAGCGTCCTGTGTGATAAGGCATGGGGCACAATTCTGAAAGTTTTGCTTTAGACCATACATGTCTAAACAAATTCTATATACAGTGCCTCCTATGCAGCTTATGTGTTCTTCCTTAACTCTGTGCTCAATACTTTCATATTCAAGTATATTTTAGAGCTAATATTGGTGTGTTTATTGGGGGGTTTTCGCCCTTCCTTTTTAGGTCTCACCTGAGACAGCGCTGTTGCTGCGAGTCTGTTGTTCTGTAATGAAAAAAACTGCAAAAAGGCTTAGAGTCCAGTCATTACTTGCCACTGGTTGGCTTCAACCTCACTTTCATTTCCTTGCTGCTCTTTGCTCAGCGAGTTCCAGGTTCCCCTCATCTTTGTGTGTTTGTACTTTCGATGGGACATGAACGAAGTACTAATTGGTGTCCTGCTGCTTGTGCTTGGCTTGAGGTACTTTATAGTTTCTTCCCTTCATCATTGCTTCGTTGTTTGTTTCTTTCCGTCATCGTTGCTTCCTTGATTGTTTCTTCCCATTATCATTGTTTCCTTTTATTTGTTGCCCGTTGCTTTCACCCACACCCTTAGCACTCCCGTCATTGTTGCTTGCCATCCCATCTTTGTCCCGTGCCCCCTCTCCCACACAAAAACATTAGTGCTCTGATGCATTGGCCAAACACTCTGAGGTTCCTCCACATCCCACTCACATAATTGAGAGTCCCAGGCCTCGTCAAAGCTCTATTCTTTTTGCCCTAACTTTTAGCCATGCTGCACAGCAGCCGTATTGCTTTGCAGCGCAGCTAAAAACAATTGACAGAGCCAATAGCTCTTCAAGGCAAGAGCTATTGGCTTTGCCCATGCTTGGTTTCGTTGTTGTGTGCCCTCCTGCTTGGCTCTGCTGTGTTGCTCTCTTTGTAGCCCCTCATGTACATGCTAGATTCCGGTACTTTCTGAGCACCAATTTCAGTTTCAGTGTGCACTGCATACATAGCAGGAGTTGCAAAGGCTGATCTGGCATTACCCACACTGGAACTCTGTATCTAGATAGAAGTCACCGTTGACTATCAAGAGCAAAGGCTTAGCTAGTAAGCTAAGCTGTCTTGTCAGAAACACACCCACACATCTCACTCACTATTCTCTCACAAATCTGTACTTTCTGAGCCCTTGTTGAAGTCTAATTTGTCTTTGTTTCATATCCACAGTGAATGCAAAACAACTCTCCTGCCGCACTTCACACCTGGTTATTTCCCACTCAAATCTACACAAATAGCATGTCCTCTAAGAAGGTAATTTAATGGTGCAATGATCCTTGTGCATAAACTTTAGGCCATATTTTGAATTACACAGGGCCAACTCAGCCATTCATAATTCCGAGGTGAATAGAAGAATTGTCACTAACAATGCAGTGCCATGAAAACAAGTTCCACGTTATAATTTCCAAATGCTACATTCTTGTTAACACCCTCAGTCTAATTACGTAAATGGAGTGCCCCTAGGAATTTTCCTCTTTCAGGGAGAGGAGAGCAAGTAAATAAACTGATTTTGTTTATTATCTCTGGTGGCACCACAGTATGTGCCATACTGCAGCTGTGCAATTATTAAGTGGCATTTAGCTCACAGGTCAATGGTATCAATGCTCCAATGCTCCTTACATGTCTTTGGATTAAGTACTAAAGGTGGAGTTGACTTCTCTGGCATTAAACGTGAGTGCTGTGGTTTAGAGGCACACGCTCTGTTCGGGGTTCTATTGCACCCTGTTACTAAAATCCAGACTCTTGTGTCCAAATGGGACACACTAAAAGACATTTCTGGTGTATCGTACACCTGGGACTACACCCTACACCACAAGAGTAAAAATTTGCTATTTATATAGCATGGGTGGTCACATTTGTGTGGCTTCATGGCACAATACATCACTGGTGTTGCCGTCGCCTAGATAAGTGGTGCTCCTATTATCCTCTGCTAGAATGAAAAGCTGCATCACCACTCTTTCTATCTTTTTTATTTAGTTGAAAAGAAAAGTTTAATAGCATATGATAGAATACAATCATTAAAGTATATCAAATAAAATAAAGAGGAAAAAAGGAGAAATAGTACAGCATTTTAAAATAGAAAAAGAACAATAAAGTAATCTAAAGAAAAACATATCCTATGAATAAATATCTATGTACAGTATCATATCTAAAAAAACATAACTGAGAGAAATACAATAAGAACATTATAAAAAGTAATTCATAGTGTTAATAATAAAAGAAATCATGGGGATTTGGGTACTTCTTCAATTTGAGGGTCACTCAAATTACTTTCATATGTCACTATACTAATTCAGCATTAATCCTTTAATGGGTTCCAGAGTAGCGTGCTACTCGCCAAAAAAGCACTTCAACACCCCATCAGGGGACAGGGGTTAGAAGCGCTATATAAATGCAAACCTTTTTTCCTCGTCTATCCCTCTGCTATCCTTCTCAATCCAAATAACTGATTAATATCCAGCACTCAAATTACTTTCATATTTCAGTTACTAATTCACCACTAATCCTTATGTGTTCCGGAGTAGCGTGCTACTAACCAAGAAAGTGCTTCAACACCCCATTAGGGGTAACAAGCACTATATAAGTGCAAACCTTTTTCCCTCTTCTGT
Organism: Triturus cristatus; assembly: GCF_964204655.1. Taxonomy (NCBI): domain Eukaryota; kingdom Metazoa; phylum Chordata; class Amphibia; order Caudata; family Salamandridae; genus Triturus; species Triturus cristatus. The sequence continues at coordinate 755,659,887 of NC_140584.1, read as the reverse complement.
CCCTCCGCTTTCCTTCTGAATCCAAATAACTGAGTAACCTATCCACCACTAAAATTACTTTCATATTTCACTATACTAATTCAACACTAATCCTTCTTGGGTTCCGGAGTAGCGGGCTACTCTCCTAAAAAGCGCTTCAACGCCTCATCAGGGGTAGTAAGCGCTATATAAATGCAATTATAATACAATACAATGTGTGTTGGACAATTTTGCTAAGGAATCCAAAACATTTGTCACTGGAAGCCAGAGAATATCCCTTTTGATGGCAAGTGCTATGGGATTAACATATGCTCTATCCAGTCAATGGTTTTAGCAAAACTGTACCACCATGCTTGAAAAGGTAAATTGGAAAAATCTTTTTAAAATGTGGTTATTTGCTGAAATACTACTGCAAGAAGTAAGTCAAATGTAACAATTATATCACTGTAAAGGGACCAATCTTCTGAAAGGCCACCTTAATATAAATTCATAAAATTAAAAGGAATATGTGTATTAAAAATATTATTTAACTGTTTCCAGACCATCAGCCAAAATTGATATGTAGAGGTGAATTCAAAAAGCATATGTTTCAGATCAGACTTATTAAAAGACCAGCAAGAAGGATAGGAAGTATGGCACATATTATGTAAAGTGGAAGGCGCCATCATTAATCGATTATAAATATAAAATAAAGTTTGAATGGTATTAGCTACTCTAGAAGACTTGCGTATTTTGAGCCAAATTTGATTCCATAAAGGTATAGAAAAAAAACACCAAAGTCATTTTCCCACTGTAATTCCACATCCGTTTTATCTCTAATTCCCAGAAGAGCTGCAAATTGATGGTAAATTTGTGACGCAGAAGGGAAAGAAAGTAAGGGAGAAGCTATGTGAGTAAAGGGAGTGATGGGAAGAGAGGCATCTGTTATCATAAACAGAATGAATGGCTGATATTAAAGAATTGTATTTAGTTGAAAATTTAGAGGGAAGGGAAAAACGCGGCTGAGCTACAATAAATGGAAGACAATAGTCATTTTCAAAAAGTTTGTATATCCACTTCCAAACCTTCATGTGCCACGTGTTCCCAAAAATAATTTTATTATTTAATTTATCCAATTTATTATGCCAAATGGAAGAATGTAGAAATTACATTTTAGAAATTGATATGCCCACTTCAAACCCTTCAAGTGCCAAATTTTCCCAAAAATAGTTTTATTATTTAAATTACCAATTTATTATGCCAAATTGAAGAATGTAGAAATCGAGTTTTAGAAGTATTGCAGGAAACAAATATTGGGGGTAAATGTTTACAGGTGTACTTGAAAATGGGATTAGACATAGAAAGAGGTTTTTGAGTAAAAGAAAGACATTCTCGAAAAGAATAGGGATACATGAAAAAATGTTCAATATCAACCCAGAGGGGAGGTTGGGTGGTACTATCTTTATTTAGTAAAAACTAGTAAAAGCTAGATAATAACAAATATATGTTGGGGAAATAAAGACAAGGAATATTTATAGGAATATTTGATAAAGTAAAAAGAATTATCTGACCTAACATCATCTTTAAGGAAACTAACCTACCCCACCAGAATGAAATAGAGGATTCCATTCAGATGCAAGAGAGGTGATAGAAGAAATAACCTGTTTCATGTTAGTCGAGACTCTGTCTGTCCTTACTTGTGGAATGAAAACAAAGACCCAAATGTTTAATTTTATCTTGATTCCATTGAAAATCAGAATGAATGAAATCAGCATGATAACAAACTGTACTTAAAGGAAGAATTTCACATTTATTTGTATTTAATTTATACTCAAAAATAGAGGCGAAAGAAGTAACTTCTGTTAAAAAAGCTTGCAAAGAGGTTTTAGGATGTGACATAAACCGAGGAATATCACTGCATTGGCAGAAAGTTTTAACTGTTGACCACCATATTGAAAACCATGAATATCGGGATTTAGACGAAGTTTGGATAGAAAGTACTCTAGAGCAAGATTAAATAAAAGTGGGGACTATAGGACAGCCTTGACGAACACTTTTATAAATAGAACAGACAGAATATATAAGACCATTAAACATGATAGAGGTGTTGGGGGAGGAATATAACAAAGAAACAAGATTTATAAATGTAGTACCGAAGCCAAACCAAGACAGTGTCGAAAAAAATGAAGGGCCAAGTAACTCGGTCAAAAGCTTTTTCTGTGTCTAATACAATCACTGCTAAAGAATGCTTATAAAATCTCAACTTACTTAAAACATTATAAAATAAACTAGTTTTATCAGAGAGATGCCTACCTTTAAAAAAATGTGTTTGTTCATTACCTATTAACTGGGGAAGTAAGGGATCAAGACATAGGGGAAGAAATGTAGCAAACAATTTATGATCTAAATTAATAGGGGAAAAGTGCCAATCATTTTTACACATTTTGAATTTTGTTTTCTTTGGGGATAAGGCAGATGAGGGCATCCTGAAACGATCCTCCAGCAGATTCAGACCATATAAAATGAGTAAAAAGATGATGTAATTTGGGAGTTGAAAATTCAAGAAAAGTAAAATTAATATTCAATAGTAAAACCTCATGGACCTTTCCCTTTATAAAAGTGACCACATTGTTAGGAGAATATCGTCAAAGGAAACATGTTTATCTAGGGAAAAGAAATCAATGTCTGCAAACTGGGGTGGAGTAATAGAATTTAAATATTGCAAAATATCTTCTTGAGGAGCTTGGAATTCAGGGGTGCATAGAGTAGTAAAATAATTAGTAAATAGAGGTAAACTATCTTCATTTTTTTGAACAAGAGTATTAGTCAAAGACAAAATAGAATCAATTTTAATAGATTCCCTTTGAATCTTAAGATATTTAGCAAGTAATGTCCTGATTTATTTTGGCCTTCATAATATTTAGCACTGGATTTGAGGAGGTATGAATTAGCAAAATTTCTGTTGAATTGTTGTCAAACGTGAATTTGGCCTGGATTAATTCATCTACACTGTCCTTGGGTTTTGATATATAATATTTGTGTTCCAATTGGGGAGAGGATGTACCCTTACGGCTAGAGCAGTCGACCTCAAGACTGCTTACCTGGTTTGAGTCTCATGATCCTGTGATTCTGAGCAAATCACTTATTCTTTTTTATTAGGCACGGGGAGACTGTGTCCATCTGTAATGAAACTGGTGCTCATGTAAAGCGCTCTGATACCTGATATCCTTGGGTCTAGTTAAGGCTATATAAAATTCCCCCCCAAAAATGTTTGATATGATTCATAATTTGAAGCACTTTTTTTGGAAAACGATTTCCTATTGTGGTTCACCAAAGAAAAAAGAAATCTCTAAATGCAGCCTTGAAAGGGTCCCAAACCATCTGGAAGGAAATATCGGGAGTTTCATTGTCATTAAAGAAATTCATTGCAAAAGCTTGAGTGAAATTAGTATCCAGAAGACGGGAGTTATTGAACCACAATCTCCTACTTACAAAGATCTGTGGAATAAGGTCAGAGTCCAGTGTAACCCGGGCATGATCAGAAATTTCTATAGAGGCTTTTTTAGACTGTATACTAAAGGCTGTGAAACAAACAAATAATCAATCTTAGATTGAGAGGAGTGAACTGGACAGAAAAACTATTTTCCTGTTGGGTTGGATTGCAAATTCTCCAGAAATCAGTCAAAGCTCTCTGTTATATGGTAGAAGTGAATTCTAAGTGCAGGCCTGATGGTGCAAATTTAGAACTGGAATGCCTGTCAATAAAAGGGACGAAAACCATGTTACAAATGCCACTAAAAATCAAATAATCATCAGTAAACGACATTAATTTAGGTACAATATCAGGCAAAAAGAATCTATCTTGTTGTGTGGGAGCATATATATTGAAAATTGCTATTTGAATTCCATTGATAGTAATAGAAACTACAATCTATCTGCCATTAGAATCGGACTCTTGGGAATTAACCTGAATATCTAAACCTTTTCTGACATAATATTACCACCCCATTAAGTTTGCCAGTACCTGGAGAAGAAAAAACATAATGACCCACTGTTTTTTATATTTGACCATTTCTGACTCAATTATATGAGTTTCCTGCCATAAAGCAATGTCATTTTTTAATTTAGATAGATGTGCTAATACTCTTTCTCATTTTATAGGAGAACCCATACCCTTAACATTCCAACTCTTAAAGCCATTTATATCCTAATAAACATTTAAAAACATGCTGATCAGCATAAAAACTGATAACAGTTAATAAACCTTTATGTTTTAGGAAAAATTTGAATAAATAAGCAATTAAAATAGAATATGAAAGGATATTGAGAAAGACACAAGTTGGATGGTAAGTTTATCCCCCTGTTGATGTTTGCAGATGATACTTTATTAATTTCAAAGACACAACAGGGTTTGCAAAAAGCCATTGATGTATTTGAAGTCTTCTGCAAGGACCATGGGCTCATAGTAAATGTAAGTAAGACCAAGTTCATGGTCCTTCACAGGTCTAGACATATAAGAGGAAACGTGCAAATGAATGGGGTCAAGTTAGAACAGACAAAGGTTTTTTCGTACCTGGGCATAACCCATGCATCAAAGCTAGATTGTAAACCGCACACTACCCAGCTGGCCATAAGGCACGCCCAGCTAACTGGAGCATTAAAAAAAGAGCTCTACCTCTCACATACCAGGCCAATAATACCAGCATTAAAAATTTGTGACGCAAAGATAGGAACAGCGATACTCTATGGGGCGGAATTGTGGGGATTTAGTAATCTTACCCTGCTGACTAGGGCCCAAAACAAGTTTCTACGAGCAATTACAGGCCTTCCTGTATCTACCCCGCTGATTCCCCTCTTTTATGACTTAGGTGTCCAACGATTGGAGGATATGGCCCGATATAGACCAGTGGCATACTGGAGGAGACTGTGGGTCTCCCCAGATCTCTCACAGTATGCTCGGGCACTTATGGATGTCAGAGGTGCAGACAAGGGGCAAAAAATCCCCTGGATGCGGGAGGTTAAGGCAATTTATTCCGCGATGGGCCTAGCCAGTCTATGGGAAGACCCAACAATACACACCTTTCCCCCTAGGAAAATCTTAAGAGATCTATACTGGAGTATGGTCTCAGTGAAAAGATTTGGTTCATGTATTGGTCCGTCACTAACTGCGGATTTTATGGAACTCAAAGACATGCCTGCGTTTGAACGCTATTGGGACTGTATTACTGTTGTGGAGGACAGAAAGAGATTCCATCAATTTAGAGTGGGCACACTACCTATTAATTCCTTTGTTGTTAAATGGAGAAAAGGCCTTGACCCTAGCTGTCCTTTCTGTCCCACACAACGGGAAAGCACTGGGCACATCTTATTCATCTGCCCAGAGTACAAAGATCCCAGGCGGTCCTGGCTCAAACCTTTTTGTCTACAGCTGGATCTTCGGACAGGTGAAGAGGCTTTACGGGTTCTTAAAACTAACACCTCCCAACCTGTGACTATTGCCGTTGCAAAATTTCTTCATTGGATGTGGATAATTTGTGCGCGCAAATTACGCTTTTTGTGAATATCTTGGATCCCACTTGTACAGTCCTCTTTATATTATAAGCCTTTTAAACAATTTAAACGTTTTACTCATAAGGAGATGTGTATTTATAACTGTTTTGGTGTGGCTTTCAAACAATATTATGACATTTTCTACATTACATCCTTTGTGAAAGAACCCCTTTCTCTTTTAAAATTGTTAAATATTTTAATGATGTCTTTTATGATTGAAAATCGAAATAAAGACTTTGAAATTGAATTGAAAAGAAGAAGAGAGGAGAAAAACAAACATAATACACAAAGAAAATAAAAAATAACAAAGTTATATAACAAGCAAATAGATGAGGGTGTTGAAACCTCACAGGGGGGATGTTACGGCTTAGGATCCGAAGCAAGCAAAACGAGGGGAAGGACCAGACCACATATATTGTATAAATAATATTGTCTAGACACATGGAACAGACCTAAAAGAAAAAGTAGAAACATATTATCAACAGATAACCATCCCATAGAAAATTCCCAAACAATTCAAAGCAAATACATTACTCAGAAATTGGAAAAGTTCAAGTAATATTAGAACTAGTAGTCTCTGAAGAAGTTCCTCTGCATCCTTCAATAAACCTTTGAAGAAAAGAAGGATCTTCATAAATAGTAGTATTGTTATTGTAATTCACCTTGAAGAGACACAAGTGTAAAAAACCAAATCTGGCATTAAGTGAATGCAGCGCTGGGCTCATGTCTAAATATTTCTTCAATCTGTCTACTGTGGATTTGTCAAAGTGTTGAGCAAAAAATAAATGAGATCCAGACCATGTAATGCATCCTTTGACTTTAGCTGCCTTGATAACCTTAAATAGATCTAGATATTCCAGGAAATAAATGATCACTTTTCTAGTTTTTTTCGGAAGATGATGCTAAGCGAGAACAATGACCAAGTCAGTGATCCTGCTGTATAGTTAAGGGAGGTGAAGCAGGTAGGTCAAGGACCTTAGGAAGGAATGATTGGAAGAAGGATTTGGGATCAAAACTTTCCATTCCTTCAACCAAACCATAAATACTTATTTGTTTTCCCTACTACGGTTTTCTAAATCCTACACATATTTTTCTAGATCTTTCACAGCAGATTATAGTGAGTCGACTTATTGAACAGAATCTTCGTGGATCTCCACCTTTCGTTCCACCTGAGAAATTCTGTTCTCTACATGAGACCATTTATCGTCCAATAGTTGGATCTGTTTTTTAGTATCCTCCATGTAAGGCTTAAGGGCGCAAATTTCTTCAATAAACAACTCTAATGAAATTGTATCAGTCGTTTTGTCTTCCAAGTACCGTGAAAGAGTTAGAAGTGTAGGGACTTGACAGATGGCGTAGGAAGGACATGCAATTTAAAATTTCTGGTCCTTCCCATTAGAGAGTGCAGAGCAAAATAGGTATAGGAAGGACTATTTGACCAGTTTCCAGGTATATAGACGGCTCATCAATTTATGTGGAACATTCAAGAGGTGCTGAACAGTTTAGCTAGACCATCAATTGAATGGAAAACGCAGTCATGAGTGCTTCTCAGTCGCCCATTCCCTCGAGCTGCACCAGGGCCTCACAGAGCTGCAGCCATCCCGCTACGGCATCAAGCTACACCTCCCACTATTTCTAAACTGCAGGTAACATGTCCCAGCAACTAATGGTTATCACAATAAACACATTTTGATTGCTTATTTCACTCTTACAAACAAAGAAACAAAAGCAGCAAAACTGTACTTCTGTTGTTCCTTGACCCCCTGTATAGATACATGGCAATTAGTCATGAGCGTTACTCCTTTTCTCCACAGAACACAGCAGTAAGCAGGGATGCAAACACCTCTCTGTAGACTTCATTATCTAAGGGCTCATGAAACATAATCTCATGGGGTGAATTGTGATGATTTCTAGGGAGGTTAAACTGAAACATGTGTAGTCAATGAATTCACCCACAAGACTGTAGCTCATGTATGATGTTCACTTTTAGAGTGCTCAAATTTAAGGAAATGCACCACACTCGAATCGTGCGTTTATACAAGAGAAAATCAAAAGAAGGTTGAAAGAATATATACTTGTATTAAAATGACAAAAATACTTTGAAAAATAGGCTGGAGGTTAATGTTGTGGCCGGTAATGTTTTTGTGTACACATTCCCCTATTGTGGTGCCATCAGATAGAACTTATGCTTATGTCTTTGACAAACTCTGTAGCACGCCTTCACGATACCCATCGCAGGCAGGTTGGACATTTGATACTGAACCAGCCTTAAGCTCTGTTACTGAAAAATCTACCCTGGACCGACAGATTTGTTTTTCTTATTCAGTTCAAATAAGAGGCACTACTTAACTGTCTCCTATATGAACGTGGTTCATATGTCATGTTTTTAACTGAGAAACAAATTCATTCTGCTGACACTAGGCCAGCAAGCTCCCAGATGTAGATATTTTCCCAGAGGACTAAAATGGCCACATATCTGAATGAAGCAGGCATTGGCAACACCAGTGGGTCTCTCCTTTGCAGCCAGCGTCATAGAGCTTTTTTTATTTTTACTTTCAGCCATCACGCACAACAGACATTATGCTGTACAACATGAAAAAAAAATCTCATTGGCAAATCTAAAAGCTCTCTCATTAGTGAGAATTTTTGGCGTTGCCAATGCTTGTTTTATTCTGTTTCCAAACACTTGTGATACCCAAAATTGGCATGTTTACATGTAGTAAAAAAAAAACTTTCTCTAATCAGCACTTCTTCATTTTCCATCATTTCAGTTGTCCAGGTCCAATTCTAATTTGATGTCCTGACTTGTTCTCAATAGCCCAAATTGGGATTACACTTTCCTCCTTCTCTCTGCCTGTCCCATTGATACTACAGCCAGCCTTCAGACCAATTTATGAATCACCTCTACATTTCTGTAACTTTTTATCTTGTAAGGTCCTGTACGTAGGATTTATTTCTTGATATTCAACCTCATGTCAGGTTTTTCTTTTCTTCTGTTTAGTGTGTCAATTATTTGGAATTAGCAGAGTTGTAGTGTTTTGCTATACTTAAGAATTATTTGATGTCATTTTTTTAGACCTAAAACAAATCTAAATTGGCTATTGTATAGGAAACCCTGGCTCTCTGCTTTCACACTGGCAGATAATCTTTTTATCCTAAATAGGTAGTTTTAACCTCCCTTTTCTAATGATATAATATGTAGTTCTTTACTCGTATTCTTAATATCCTTTACCTTCATCGCCCTCAGCGTTTCTAAGCAAATTTGATCAGTTTTCAAGATCACCACTTTTGCTTTAAGGATCTCAATGCCCTTGCAATGCAAGTTTGTCTTTTATGCTTCACATGCAGTTGGTTCTATATGATGTATACTTTCCTTAATTTATTCCTGCCTCTTCTCTATTTGTGTCATAATCTTTCCGATAAACTTTTAGATGTAGACTGTCATAAACTGATTAGCTTCACTTGATCTGTGCTTCTTATCAGACTCCTGCCCTCTATACACAATGGAATTGGGGCCCTCAGTGATCTACGGGGAGGCAATGTGTGCTATCACCATACAACTGTCTATGACGGACATACTTGTCCCCTGCACTTTTGATTCTATTCTGAAAATTGTGAATATTGGAGATGAAACCTCCCCGCCAACAAATTTTTTACTTAGAATTGCAACCCTCTTTCTTCAGGGGGCAGTCTATTCATTTTTCGAATTAAATTTCATAGAGTTATGATGGTCTTTAAACGAACCATGCTTTTGTAGCAATCATCTATCAGTGAGGTGTATAAAATGCATGTGGTAAGCAGTGTGGGGGGATTAGCATATAAATAAATAGGGTGAAAAAACACCTTTCTTTTAGGTCTGTGGCTCCTCTGATATAGTTGGGCATGATCTCAATGCAGACTCCTCAAAAGAGACAATGCCATACTTGTTCTATTAAGCAGTTTTATCATATGTTAATGGAACCTAATCAGTATTACTTCATAAGCAAGTAGGTCCCTGCTCTGATCCAGTTACTCTGATTATCCCTCAAAGGATGCAACACATTTTGACAGCCTGCTCAGGCCAGTCAATAGCAGAATATTATTTCTACAGGCTGGTAAGCTCCCCACCTGGGTGTTCCCCCTTTTCCTGGCATTGAAGTCTGGGGTTTTACAGTAGTGCTGGGATTAAGTGCTACATAAATATCAAAAGTTGTTTGCAAATTAATTTGTTATTATACCTGTGGATGCATGTGTCCTTACTTCTAGACTCTGAACCATCATATCTAAAAGCACATTTGTCACATTTTTGTCATCTGCAATGACTGGCAAGGATGCCTTGCTTATCTGCTATCTCACATGGTCAGAGGACACTGACAAACTCTGCCTATTGTAGGTACTGTCCACATAGGCATTTGAGCAGGGGCGGCTCCTCCACTATAGTGGAGGAGCCTCGCCCCACTGCCCACAGAAGCAAACGAAAAATAAAATGATCTATGTGCAGATCATTTTATTTTATGTCCTGGGACTGTCTTGGGGTGTGGGGCCTCAGCACTGCAGCAGGGTGAGGAGGAGTGGTGGGCCCTGCTGTCAGTGCACATGATGGTTTGACTGGCCGTCTAAGGCCGGCCAAACCACTATGCACACTGACCTCTCTAACCCAGCTGTATTGCTGGGTGGAGAGATCAGCAGGCACAGGGTCCCGTGTCCTGATGGAGTGCTAAACCAGTGCGCTCCACCCAATTCTGACGCTAGTCTCATGGTGAGAGGAGCATCAGGATTGGCCACAGGGAAAGCTGGTAGCGTCAGCCTGTGACAGAGGAGAAGCCCGGGGAGCAGCGCTGCTACCAGAAGACAGGCAGCTAAGTTTTTTTCTTTTTTTTAAATGTCGGCCCCCTTGTGCTGTCCCCCCCACACTGCCCCCCTGCGGTGCCCTTCCTACCCTGCCCCCACCCCACCACATTTCCCTTACATCAGCCACTACTGCCTTTGAGAAAGAAATATTGGGTATTGTAGATGAGAAATCTCACTGTGCTTGGTATTGCCTTGTCATTTGCTTTTCCATCTATATCACTATCACTGTGGGGACATTTAACCAGACGGCGAGTCATGGTTCCATGCAGCACCCATGCAGAGGCATTTTAGGATATGCAGAGCAATGATTCTTTGATTGTTTGTGCATGGGGCCCAGAAGATAATATTGGTAAGGCCTCACAACTCTGACTTGCTTCCTAAAAACAGCAATTGTGATTCTGCCAGAAACGTCTGGCCAGCATGTGGACATCTAAACATAAGAGTAAACTAATTATTCCCAATGTATGCAAGCTTCCACCTTCATGGCATCCTTAACCATTGGACCAGCCTCTTTGATGGCCGCAGACCATGGCAGAGCTGTGACACCCTCTCTTTCCTTTTGCTCACCTCCTAACCATCACTAACACACTATGGTTGTGACTGTCCAAATGATGTCCAGTACTTAACACGATCACCAAAGAGGCCTGTACTGGAAGGTGGCCTCTTATAAGACCCCTTGGCCTTGCTGCTCCCCTCCTGATGCTCAGGGCAATAAAACAGAGGGGTAGCCGGTCTTTTCCACCTATGGTGGCCCTATGTGCTCAGCTACCATCCTAGCAAGGGAGCAACCCTACAACGCTGCTGCCCTGCGTCCGATGTGGCCAACTGCAGTTATTGAATTAGGGTATGCACGACTTAGATTCTTTGATAGCTTTTGCATGGACCCCATCCGCACCTCTGTAATATACGGGCCCAGAACATGATCTTGTAAGGCCACACGACTCCTCAGAGCAATTAATTCTCTACACACTAGGCTGGAGTGCATTTGTCTCAGACCTTGCTCGCGTCACGTGTAACCTATTGGACACGTTTCTTGAGAATGGTGGCCTTATAGTCGGACAACCGAATGAGATAACATGGATGTACTTATTGTTGGTAAATGACTTTTGTGACAGTTATATGATCTTTTATGTTAATTTGGATATATTGCAAACTTTTTTTTTTTTCCATTCAAACCATTTTTTTTTTTTAATTCAAGACACCTTATAGAAGGTTTTTTCGCCAATATGAGTAGGCTTCCAAGAGGACATCGAATATTAAAGATACATGAATACAAGCAAATTGTTTTCCTCTGTGCAAACGTTTGCAGTTTTTACAGTTCCATGCTGGACGCTTACGTTAATGCCCTTTAATATATTGGCACATAACACAAGCCTCAAGAGAACAATGTTCTGCCTCTAATTTTCATGCTACCGATTCGCTTCACGCCTTGGGTTTATCGAACTCCGACAAAATTGTAACTGAGTCCATTAAGGACATTTGATATTAGTTGTAAAACGTAATTAACAAATAATGTACCTTAACTGAACACGTGTTGTCGATGGTGTGCCATGCTGGCGTTCAGTTAGTCACGCCTGCACTAAAAAGTGCCATTTTCTTAGGTTTCAAAAAGCCCGCTGCATTTATTCTGTCGACAAAGTAAATTCTAAATGGAAGCAGATATGTCCAACTATTACCTTCTTACAGGTCAGAGCAGGTCTCAGGAATCACCACTTTTGCCCCTGGCTGCTTCTGGAATCTGTTTGGTCGATTCCCTTCCCAGTAAGACACGCAGTATAGATCTCTTCAAAGCCTTGTGTGACAGATTCCCATGAGTTACACCTGCGCTGAAAGTATATTTGTTCTCTGACAGTATGAGCTGAGTTTCGAAATACAGATCCAACTGTGTCCAAAGTTTCTTGTCCTGGCTGTAATGTCATTTTCATCTCAAGATCAGGTGGTAAACCCCGAACTGGTAAGCGTACATTTCTTTTGCATTTTACACAAAAAATATTCAAACTCTGCATTACTTGGTGCAGGTTTTAAGATAAGAACATAAGTAGAAAAAATCCGCATTACAAAAAAAACACACACACGTCTTCCAGCAGGACTGAAATTTCGTTCTTATTTTTATTCCATCTGACATGTCATCATCTCACAAACCAAGGTTTTGTCGGGGTTCTATGTTCACATATTATGCATTTGATTACTGAGCACACCAACTAATGTATTTATCTCTTTTTCAAAAGTTATTTACTATCTTATCTCATCCTACTGTATGCACTATTTAACCTGGCATTCCCTAATACAGGCTACGTATTCCCCCAAAGAATATTCAACATTTGATAATTTATTTAATGCACTCACATAATTAAATATTATTAAATGCAGTTCTTATCACAATATTATAGCACAATAGGTACAAATACGTACAGAACAATACAGCTATGACGATGTCTTAATATATTTGTTCTTTTTTTTTTTAACCATCTTTGTTGCAGTTTTTTAATCACTCTGGCAGCTCAAGCGTTGCCACAGAGACAAGTGCGAATACATGAAGGACATCGCAGTGAAACAATACCATGTACATTGCACAATGAAGGATTTCGATGGTGTGATAATTCTAAACAAAATCAGCAGAACTTAAATCATGAGCCTAAAATTCCATCTCCGTAAAGATGGACCCAAGCAGGGTATAGTAATTCTCACCGAGAACCCAAGCTTAGGGGAACGGAGGGTGGACATCTTCAGCACTGGGACAGAAGTGCGGGTCAAATAACCCAACAACATTGCGCATATGTTTTGGTCGCCTTCCCCTATTGGAGGAGAGAGGGGCCGGGTAGGGGGCAGTAAGTGAGGGGGAACAGGTCAGTCATGCCCAGGAAAAGCTCTACCCTTGCAAAACATGTTGTGGCTTGCCAAGCGGCGAGGAGGTCATCCAATGCAGCTGCAATGGGTGTCTCCCTTCACCCCCGCACCTCCTCTTGTCGCAACACTGTAGCCTCTGCCTTTCCCCATTTAATGTTTGAGGCCTGCCAATGCACCGGACTCGGGAGCAACCAGGCCTTCCATTGCATTGCTATCATACGACGGCCCATCACCAGCACCCAAGCAATGAATCGATTAACAGCACCACCTGCCTTACAACGCCTATAGAGGCCCAGTAAACAGCTAACCATCCCTTCTAGATACAAACGGCCAGTAACGAGATTTAGGACCACCCAGACCTCTAACCATAGCACATGAGTGCTTGGACATGTCCAGAACATGTGCACCAGGCCCATCATGGGGGCACAGCAGCGAGGGCAATCATGATAGGCCGGAGGTCAGATATAATGTAGTTTGGCCTGGGTGAAAAAAGCCCTATATAAGTTGTTGTATTGGATGAATTGAAAGGGGGCATTAAGGGAACCATTGCACAGGTATGGCAATACTCTATCCCATTCCCTCTGGGTCAGCCCACGCCCATTATCATGCTGCCAAATGGGCCTGAGAGGATGCCAATGGATCGTGATTTGTGTGAAGGAGTGCATTTGAAAGCCAATATACCAAGCCGCGCCCCATACCCATTGATTGAAGGTCCTGTGTCAGAGGATGCAGACTAGGCTCAGTATTGGTAATACCCCACATGTGCTCGAGTGCAACCACGATGTATCAGAAACTGGCCCCCTGGCAGTCCTGTCTGCAATCGGCAGTGCCTTTTGATGGCATACAGATGCCACTCGCAGGAGGCTATTATGGGACACCAGTAACTCTGAGCTGAGAGGAAATAATTCCCATACTAAACTAATCACTCCAGATCATGAATCTGAGTAAATTTCCTCCAAGTTGTGTCCAGCCAACCAACGGGTGGGCTGCTCGAGCTGGGCCGCCAGATAATAGTGCTTGAACACCGGGGTATGCAGTTGTTAACTCTGTCGGGAGCTGCAATTTATTCAAGCCACTCTACGCCTCCCTTTATTCCATATGAGGCCTCCTAAAATCACATTTAACATCCAAAATGCACTGTGGGATGCGGTGTGGTGAAATTATGAAGAAATATAGGAGGTGCAGCAACATCAGCATTTGAGAGAGAGACACTGACCCTGCACTGTGAGCGGTAGAGAACACCAAAAGGCAACCTGAGTCTGCAGGGAAGATATCTCCCTTGTAAGATTGACTTCAATTAAATCGCTTGTCGTATGATAAATATTAAAGACCAAATAGCGAAATGTGCTCGACTCCCCCTCATTACCATACCAATTGCAATGTTACAAGGAAGACAATCCGGCAGAATCGGAAACAGTCATGACCTAGCCAAGTTGACTCCCAAGCCCAAAACAGCTCTTAAATCATACATGATATGGCTGATCTCTCCTACACCATCCTGAACATCTTTTTTGTACACTAGGACATTGTTAGAAATGGGGTCTGTTGTTGGCAGTGGTTTGCACCCTGTCCAAGTAGGGATCCACAATTCTAGTCAGGGTAAGTGTAGTACACATTGAGTTTACCTGTGCTCACCCTCTGGAAGCTTGGATCAGAGCAGTCAGGCTAAACTAAAGAGGCAATGTGTATTTGTGCAGACGCACACACACAGTAACACAGGGAAAATACCACACAATTAATACACATCAGTTTAGAAATATAGCCAATTTTTATCTCAGTAAAAAAAAGACCAAACTGCAAAAATCCAACATAAATAAGTCAAGTTATGAATTTTCAAAGATTAAATGCAGTTATAGTGTTTAGAAACACAATAGCTCTGGCTGAGGCTAGACCATTGTTGTGAGAAACTGGGTGTCTGTTGCAGCAGCCCCCCACTTTTTGACTGCCTTTTGATTTAACTTTGACTGAGGTGTACTGGGTCCCTGCCAACCAGTCTCCCAGTACCAGTATTCTTTCCCTAAAAGTGTACCACAATTGGCATCACTTCAGCAACCCTTATAAGTCCTTAGTAAATGGTACCCCTGGTACCTTGGGCATTGGGACTGAAGAGGGTTCACTTGGGCTGCAGCACAAATTGTGCCACTTTATGGACCCCTCAACTGCCATTGCAGGCCTGGGTGCAAAACTGAAGAGTCGACATGGCACACATCCCTGTATACGATGCCCCTATACACTGCATGAAGTATAGGTAAGTCACCCCTAGTACAAGGTGCACTATATCTCATGTGTGGACACATCTCCATCAAAAAATATGACCATGCAATATCTGAGCCATTCTTCAATATTGTAAGTGCACAGGGAAGTCAAAGAAAGAACATGGGCTGGATACCTGTCATTGCGAGTTTCCTAGCTCCATGATGGCTTTACTGTACCCTAAGATGTTCGGTACCAAACATCTCATCTTAACATATCCTCATTGATGCCAGTGTTGGATTTATTAATAAATGCACACAGGTGACACTTTAGAGGATCCCCTGAAAACCTACCAATCACTAGGGTGGTCTCTGACTAGTCATAGCCAGTCTGCCACCCTAGACATGTTTTTGACCTCATGGGATGAGATCCTGTGCTCTCAGAGGCCAGAAACAAAGCCTGCTCTGAGCAGAGGTGCTTCACAACTCCTCCAGGCTGGAATGGTCTTCCAGAGTGGGAAGCTTCAAATTGCGATGCCACCTTTGAAGTGCAGCCCAGGCTTCACCGGATAGTGGAGTATGACATCCTCCTCGTTCTGCTCCACATTTGGCGGGAGGACAGGCGAGAAAATGAGTTAGATGAGGAGGAGTGTCCCCATTCAGCCAATTTCACCCCTAAGGTGTTGTAGACGATGTCATCCCCTCTCTTGAAAATCCACAATCTTTACATGGTAGGAAAACAACCTATCAGGTCTAGGATAGTGCCCCTTCCCACAGGAAGTGCTCACTTAGAGGGTGTAGACACCTTAAAGGTAGGTAGCCCATTGCCTACTGCCTGCCTCCCATTTAAACACCCCTAAATTTAGTATTTAGGTGGCATCCCTGGACCTTAAACCGCAGATTCAACAGACAAGAAGAAAACATGGAGAAAGGAGACCTGCTGCCAGAGGACTGAAGCCCTGCTTCAGCGAACATTGGTGCCAAACCCTGCCTGCTGCCTCAAGGACTCGACAATCATGGTTGTGAAGTCTAGTATTGATCCTGTGAAGACTCTGAGAACCTCAGAGCTCCTCCAGCCTTTCAGAAAGCACACAAAAACTCCCTTGGAGTGAAGGTATCACTCTCCTGCACACCGCTGGGACCGAACCCGCTAAATCCAGTTTGTCGACTTGCTGTTCTCCTGGGACTCCGGTGCAGCACCCAAACCAGAAGAGTCTGTCTCCCCTCCAGGTTTGGAGACACCAGGACCTACCGGAGCCACACCATACCAATACCCAGGGTTCCCGGATACCCTTCAGCAAACAGCAAGACAACAAGCCCGTGCTGGACTCCAACTACCCCAGAAGCAAGCAACCGTTGAGGGAGAGTGAGACTCTTGAGACCCACATTGTGAGTGGTCAGCTGTTCCAAAATCGGCTCTCCAAGTTGCATGCTCCTATCCGCAAGGACCTCTCGATGCGCGGGGCCCGGCTGACCTTTTTGTCCTGCACCCAGCCCAATCTGCCCCAGTAGTGATGATCCAGCTGTGCTCCCATGGTCCTGTAACCCTTGCAACCTTCCCCCCTGAGTGGGACCCCTGGACTTACCATTATGTCACTTCTGCAGTGTCTTTTTTTCAAGTGGCCCCCTCCATTGTAGTGCACCAGCTTCCAGCGCTCTCAGCACCCTGCTCCTAGCCGAATCTGGCATGCTCCAGTTCTTCTCTTGCTGGAACATTGGACCTGGTCCTGCTATTGATGAAAAATAGGAAGGTGAACTTCGTAAAAGCATTGCCTGATTTTAGAAGCATTTTTCTTCTTTTCTCTATTGACTTCAATGGTGCGTAATTCCGCACAAAAGTGATATATTTTGCAAATTAAGAAAAAATCGTTTCTTTAAAAGTACTTACTGTAAATTGAAGTTCTTGTTCTTACAAATTGCATAAACATCAATTCTATTTTTTATAAATTGACCTTAGATTTATTCTTGAGTGTTAGTCTTATTTATTGCCTCTGTGAGTACAGCAAATGCTTAGCACTACCCTTTGATAAGCCTAACTGCTCGCTAACCCTACCACATATAAAGGGTTAGTATTATCTACTTTTGCCTCTTTAGGCCAGTAAGGGCCTTGTTGGACTCTCTGCACAGTGTACTTTATTATAGTACACTATATAGAGAGCCAGCTTCCTACAGACGTGCTTGACGAAGTTGAATCTCAAAGTTCGGGGTCGACTGCGATGGAGTGCAGACTGACTACGGAGTTGTACAGACTTCGGTTATGGTACCTTGGAAACAATAACAAAATAAAGACAATGCGAGGTGCTGGGAAGGTGAGGTGTCGCTGAGGCGGGTGCTGCATTGGTTCCTTACTGTTGGTGCAGTTTGGTGGCACATTGATGCTCAGGACGGTGCTTTTCACAGTGGAGGGGATGCATCAGTGAAGCAAGTGAGGTGTTAGATGCTGGAGGCGGTGCAGAGTTGTTCAGCCGTTGATTCCTGTGACGTTGCAAGGCACAGGAGAGGTGATGCGGCATTGGCGGTGAGCTGTTAGCTCTGCTGGCGGTACGGGGGTTGATGATGAGGCGTCGACTTCACAGTGTCGATGTCACACCACAGGGCCAAAGGTGCTGTGGCGGAGTCAGAGTCAGGCGTCGCGGACTTTGGCGATGCCGGGCCCGAGACTCACTTTGTGGCGAATCTTTGGAGACTCTGCAGCAGAGTCAGGGCTTTGCAAGTTGTGGTCATTGTGTTGAGTGGGGACCACGGCTCCGGTTCAGGCAGCGATGCAGTGTCAAAGAGCGGCGTCCGCTCCGAAGTGACACTCAAAGTCAATGTACTAGTTTCTTCTTTTTTAGCACACCAAACCCCACTTCCAAGGGCCCAGGAATGGGATTTAGCACCACTCGGCAGAGTAGGGCTCTCAGGAGGAAAGACCAGGCGGAGAAGTCTTTGATAGCTCTGAGACTTCCAAGAGGAGGCAAGCTCTACTCAAGCCCTTGGAGAAGCTTAGAAAGCAGGATGCAGAGAGCATAGTCCAGTCCTATCACTCCTGAGACAGAAGCAGCAGGTCAACACAGCAACCAAACAGCAGAATGGCAGTTCCTCCTGTAGCACAACAGCTGTTCTTATTGGCAAAATGTCCTAAGTCCCGAAGTGTTCTGAGTATATGGTGTCAGAGGACGACTACTTATACCCATTTCAGCCTTTGAAGTCGGAAGACATCCAAGAAAGGTCTTTGCAGTGCACAAGACCCTGCCCTTCCTGACGCTGACTCCAGACACTCTACAGGGGGTAGGGAGCTCTTTGTGAGGGGACAGGCACAGTCCTATTCAGGTGCAAGTGTCAACTCTCCCCAGACACTCTAGCTCAGGAAGGCCCATCAGCCTGGTAATGGACCATCGGGTTATGCAGGGCACACTTCAGCTCCCATTGTGTGTGACTGTCTGGAGTAAATTCCACAAAGCCCAACTGTCATTCACCCAGTCATTTATTCTAGGACCAGGCAGAGGCACAGAATGATTTAGTAAGAAAATTAAAAATTTCTAAAAGTGTCATTTTTAAACCTTCAATTTAAAATCCAACGTCATTAAAAGATGTGTTTCTGAAATTGTGAGTCCAGGGATACCAAATCCCAATTTTCTATTTGTTCCCAATTGGAAGATACACTTGTAAGGTGTTACAAGGCAGCTCCAATACTAACCTATGGGAGAGACAGGTCTTGCTCAAGTGAAAAAAATAAATTTAGCAGTTTTTCACTACCAGGACATGTAAAATTCAAAGCCACGTCCTACCTTTTTAAATACACTGCACCCTGGCCCTGGGGCTAACAAGGGACTTCCTTGTTATAAAAGGGAGCATTTAAGCCTGGCAAGGACGTTTATTTGCCAGGTCGACATGGCAGTTAAAAACTGAGCATGCAGGCTCTGCAGTGGTAGCCCTGAGACATGTTTGTATGTGGGTGGCACAATCAGTGCTGCAGGCCCACTAGTACCATTTGATTACAGGCCCTGGGCCCACACAGTGCACTATACTAGGGACCTATTAGTAAACCAAATATGCCAATTATAGAGAAACCAAATGGCATCACACTTTAGACACAGGGCCCATGCCCTTTAGCACTGATCAGTAGTAGTAAAGTGCAGAGAGTCCTAAAATAAGCAAAAATGAAGTTCAGCATACAGTCAAAAATAGGAGTCCTGTAGCAAAAAGACAGGGGAAACCACGCCAAAAGATGCCAAGTCTACCAGACATACAGCATACAGGGAGACTCCCTAAATGTCTCTCAAAATGCCCTGTTCTATCATATTTGCAGTAGCAGGTACAATTCCTTACTCTGCTTCATGAGTAGGTTGGTATTGATATATTTGAGAATATACTTCATGCGGCTTTACTGCAATTTGCACTGGTACTGCTCTTTTAATCAGACCAATTTATTTTCCTGTAAAATTCCAAGCCTCTCCTTTTACAGTTTGTCTTAATTTTTTTATTTTCAGGACTGGATACATACCAAACGTTGGTTCTTGAGATTTTAATTTAACGTCAACATCATAATTTTTTGTCTGAGTGCAAACACGATCCAGTGTGCAATACATTTTGCAATTTAACAAGCACATATTAGCATGATCCAACAGATCTACTAATCTTGTCTCACTAATTATAAACTAATGATTATCAATAGCGGATCCAATTTTTACAGGGATATTTATTGACAAATTACTAGTGATCACTTATTTCAAAGCCTACAACTTAGACTTCCAGAGAGGGGAAGTCTGGAACTTCCACTTGTTTAGCATGGATCGGGTATCACCTATATCAATCAAAAATGAAATGGCATGGCCACTAAACTTTCATTCCATACACGGACCATCCTGATCTACCTTTAGGAATACACCAAGCATGCAACCCACCTCCCAATAAAGCACTTTTTCATTGTGGCTGACTCTGTCCAGAACAGACTCTTTGTGGAGTTGCAAATTGTGAAAAAAAGACATTAATGACTGAATGTTTTTGCTGAAATTTTAAATTTACCTGAAATCCTGATTATTAGTCTGCATAAGTTGTTGTAGAACTGGGACTGTAGGCATATTTCCATTGAACTGCTTTGTATTCTGCATGTTTTGCACCACTGCTGTTAGGGATGGACCCGTGACTGCATCATCTAATTGTGTGCCATTGCTATTCTGCAGTATGGGATTCATTTGAGGTAACATTTAACGTCTCATTTTGAAATCTATTTACAATAAATTTACAATCTCTTTTCTAGTGTGCATATCTTGCACAAATGTGACATGCTTCTGATTTCATTTGAATGTTGTTAGCATTATTAACACTGTTACTAAAAATCATTCCTTTACCTGGAGAACCACTATTTCCACCTTGCATTTCACCTTGAACAGTACCTTGTCTACCTTTCTGAAATATATGATTTTCCATGTCATTTTCTTTTCCACATCCTAGTAATCACTACAATACTTCACATAGGCGAGGATCTCGTCTAGTGATTTTGCCTTCCAGCTCATCACACATAAGCAGAAACAAATTCTGACAAATACCTTTGTTGGGTCATGAACTCCACTGTGTTGCCTGTAAATCTGCAACAATCTTTCTTAAGGTGCAACAAACTGACTCATTGAAATTTTGTGTTGCTCTCATATTATTTGACCAAATTTGACTTGTAGGACCTTACCTTTCAAATATTGAATAACCTGAGTATAGTTCTGCATGACAGTCCGTGGAGGATTAAAACTAGCAATCTCTATTTGGTTCTTTATGGGCTCATTGTACTATTATCGATTACGTACAGTGTTTTAGGTCTCTCCTGGCGTTGCAGCGCAAACCGGTGCTCGCTTGGGGAGTGATTTTGTAAAAGATCAGATTTGAGAAAGGGGCTTGAAGCCCCGCCCCTCATTTCTATTGGCTAGCATCACCGTTTATGCTAAACGGTAGCATGCCATTGGAAATGGGGTTCTGTAGTCGCTGCCCTTTCTCCTTTTCGTCTGGCCAATTCGGACCGGGTCGTCTGCTTTGCGGCTGTCGCAAAGCACCTACTTATCTTTATGGGGCCATGTGTTTCCAATTAGAAACACATGGCCCCATAAAGACAAGAGATCGATACTTGTTTTAAATTCTCCAGCTCTGCAGCTGAGTCTGGAAGGGTCGACCTCTGTGTGACCCGCAAATGGTGTCATTGTGAAGAGGAAAGGCATGGAGATCTTTAGAACATTCACCCCATACAAATACAGCCCTTGCTTTATGGATTAGCACTGCTCACTGCCACTCAAGCAACATAAACTCATTTGAATAACTACGGTGTAGTGTATCTCTACTTTCAGTTGGTGAAATGTGATTACTGGTCACTGAAAGAGCGAAGTGAAACTGTTTCCATTCGAAGTTTAATCTGAGGTTAAATCGGTCACGTTTAGAAATATGAGAATAAATGGCAAAAGAGCAAAAAGTAAAAAAGCGAATCGTTGTTTACAATTAATGGCAGAATACAGATATGGTGAGATAAAAAGCGGAAGTTGAAACTTGGCACAACGTTTAAATAACTTTATAGATGGTAAGTATATGCTTTCTGGCACGACCGCCAGGTGCCCCCCTCCCCCTCCTGGCTCCGGGCGAAGAAATATGTATTATTCTATAGTATGCATTTTGCCATGTACTGCTGGATGTAAGCAGGCTTCCTTAAGTGTTTTCATCTCCACAATGGTGCCCGGTTAGTAAAGCTGTCTTGCAAACACCCTTCTTTCCACAGCCTCCCTGAGCAGCCTCCTAATCACTCCTTTGCCTTCGCCAAGTTCCTCCTTCACCAGCAGCTGTGCCAGCAGCTACATGCACATACAGTGTCAAGAATAGCATTATTCCTCGCTGGTGAGTCTTGTCAGGATGGGCGTCGGCGCGGTGGGAATTTGGGAAGTACAGACTTTACGAATCATAATTTACTTTTCCCATAGCAATGTTTGGGTTGGTGTGGGTCAAGATAAGGGACTGCAGAGTAGAAGAAGCATGGCTTGTGTGTGTGAGAAGAAGGTGTTTTGGACCTGTGGTGATTTTGCGCCTTCTTGGAAATTGTTTACTCTTTTTGGAAAGAACACCTTATTTCTAAAATAGCGTGCATTTTGAGGAAAAGAGAGCTTTGACGTATGCTTATGAAAGTAGTGTACTTGGAGTGTGGGGTATACATTTTCTGTTTTTTGTTATTTATTTTAAATGACATTAATATTCATAGAAGGGTGAACTGTCAGAATGACTCACACACTAGTTCATAGGTGAGTGTGGGGACAGGAGAGCACGACTTCATCGCTAAGATTTTATATGTTCGTTTGAGCTTTACGAGTTTAAGTTTTGTAAGTCAATAATGCACAACTATCGGGGCGACAGTAATTTAGCAGTCACTATAAAACAGTATTTTAGGACCTCAAAATTTTAATCCCAAACAAAATGTGTTGTGCAACAAAAGCGCACAGTTTTATGTCACCACTCTGGCCCTCTGCATAAGTTTAAACCAGACAGCTGTTGAGTATCTGCGTGCAGCTCTTGTGCCCAGGCCGTGCAAGACCAATACAGATTGTACTGCTCCTTCTGCAAGAACATGGGAAGCTCCAGTTGTGTGCTCTCAATGAAACAGTGAAGCCTAATAAGGACACATGATATCACTGTCTGACATCATAGCACGCTTCCAAAATTTGTCCAAAAAATGATTCTCAAATGTTGGATGCTACATGAGGGTATTTTTGATCTAAATGAGCCGTGTGGAGACGGATCATGTTTCCGGAGTTAGTCTGTGAGCTGAGCTCTATCAGCACACACCGCACTGGTTATGCTTTCGTTGTTGTGTCCTTTTCCCTGCTCCTCCACCCCACTCTCTCTGCTCTCACTCCCCCCTCCTCCCTTGCAGTCAGTTACCGGGCTCCAGCTTCCACGCTGTCTTTGCCAAGCCTGTCCCAGTTTTAATTATCTCATTCCCGCCGCCAAATGTAAAGTGTTTTGACTTTCGAGCGCAGTGTTGATAACAGGTGTATATGGCACCTCATTCGGTGTCCATTCTGTTCCTAAACTCTTCCATCGTGCTTTAGATCCCTTAAAAGGGTCTCAGCCTGTTAAATGTCATTGTGCCCTTCTCTGAAGGGGTGACCATCTGTGGTAACAGCGCTTGATTTTATTGATACTTTTTCAGCTCGGAGTAAAGATCTGCTTGAAATAAATTCTGGCCCCAATACTTATTATCATTTCTTAGTAGTGTGTCTAGTGTCCAGCATTTCAGTGCCCCCTGCTGCAGCACTCCCTCCCAGTCCCACATCCCTACCTTCCTTTCTCCTGGGGTCGTCAGTTGCTCCACTGCAGGCTGCAGTGCCCGGCGCTGGCCAGCGGAAGGTGCTGCAACTTGTTTACTGCACCATGGAGAACAATGGGCTCCTTCTGGAGCATCCGGTGGGGAGGGGGAGTGAGGGGTGGGGCGAGGGAGGAGAGGGGGGAAGAGTCAGAGGAGTGGGGGAGGGGGGAAGAGTCAGAGGAGTGGGGGTGAAGGGTGTTGTTTGTCACTTTTTGGACTCTGTTTAACATGGTGTGTGTATTATCCGGATCTGGTGCCCAGCATTCCCTTGCTACATTCTTACACACTGCTTCCTTGGTGTGGGGAGGGAGAAATGTTAAACACCCCCCCTCGCCCCTTAGCCCATTTTGGGTTATTTTCATAGTTACAACCGCGTCTCTGCTCATTTCCTGGGCTCCCCGCGGATCGCATAATGTTAGAACAGATATTTTTAAAATGTCTTTTTAATCCATCGATGGGTTCATATTTATTCAGCCGCCGATCGACGCCCTAGGACTTTAGGCGACAGCCTTTTTCTTGTTGGCCATCTGACAGCAACTAAAACCTTTAGACGTTTGCAGCATTTTTATTATTTGTGACTATTTACTGTGTACTATAGCAAAGTGCAATAAACGGATGGACACAAAACATCAGGATTTCAATTTCCCCTCATCTGGACCTGCATTCATTTCTTTTCAGTTTTCATGTTCCTGTGGTGACGCTGCAGGGGGTTCTTTAAACCCTTTACACGTGCTCGCTCAAAGTGGACATTTTGGATACGAGTAGCCTCTTTGGGAGAGCTCTGATGGACCCCCATAAAGACTTTATCATTACATTTTACAAGCTCAGTGCTACTCCTTTTTTTTACTGGGAAAGAAGAAAGGCAGAGAAAATTGTCAGGATTGTGCCCTGTGTTCTCCAAATTACAAATACACCTCTGTAGCAGGCGCACAAACCCACTGGACGATCGTGGTGGTTGTTCCCCTGTAACAGACGACGTTTCCCAAGTAGGCCAAGTTTTAAACGTTGTACTTTGGGAAGAGCTTAATAGCAAAGGGTTAATCGTCATGGTCTTTCATTTCAAATGTTTGTATGTGATAAAAGACATTGTCATTTACAACGTCATTTACAACGCCAATAGCTCTAACTTAAGCAGATGCGAGACCTATTGCATTTCTAATGCTTGTTTAAAACAATGCACCCAAAGCTTCCCAAAGCACCTTCGAGAGTCATAAAACATTCTACCTCAGTGTACCACTTTTCTTGTTCGGCTCCATGCTTCAGATAATTATTTGTAAAAGTCCATAAGTCATGCCAAGTCCAAGGAACATGCACATAAGCTTCTTCTTCACATGATTCTTGCAAAAGGAACTATCTGTCACTCAGAATCACACTCACAAATCTTTCCGACTTGCTCTTTTCTGACTTCTCAGAATTCTGTGCCCAAACATTTTTGTTTTTTTTCTCATTCTTCCAATTACTGATACAGTCAATTAATTCTCTAAGATTGTTCTCCATGCTACAAAAGCTATATTTTTGCAATGCATATTCTGTCAATATCATTCAGTATATTTCAAAAATCAGTTTTTTTTGCAAAGTTGCATCAAATTTCACAGCCAACCTCTTAAATTTTTCACATGCACTTGTTGCATGCTTTCCTGCTTCCAACTTCAAAAATACTAATTCTTCTTTATTAAAGTTTATAATTTTATCCTTATAAATATCACAATCCACAATTTTGCCTACATCTTCTTCAAGTTTTAATATGTTATCTAACGCGACTTTTGCCTCACATGACTGTGCAACCTCCAAGATTGATTCAGAATGCCTTTCACTCGAAACACTCAATCTTGCTTTTTGCACCTCTTTTTCTCATCCTCTCATTTTTGTTTTAAATTTCAAGGTTTTGTGTTTTGTTTTTGTCTGAGTCAGTAGCAATCGTTGGATACACGCCCACTGTTTCCAGCATGTCCTCGCGCCACTCCTTTTTCGGTACACACAATCCACCTTCCAACAAATTAGTCATGTCTTACCAGCTTGACCATTTAGCACTTTCTGACATCTTTTCTTATTGACCACATAATGCAATTCATTCAATGCCTCAAACTGTGCAGCTCTTGTTTCTGTCTCATATCAAATATGCTATGCTTTGTATACTCAGGTTTCTTCATGTCAAACATACCATTGTCAGGAATTGCAACTTCTCGCCTCCTTTAGTAGATTTGGGCCATTTTTTCAGCAACACAAATGTATGTTATCCATGGTTCTGCAGCAACAAATCCTCCCTACAATAGAACCATTTCTTAGATACTGCCAAAAGAGCATCCATTACTTATTCAATCAAACTTTCACAAACACATAATGAATCACAATACAGTTTCAAAACTTCAAACATAATGCCAACAAATCAAGGCCAATAAACCTTTGTCTGCCTACCAGAACATTGAAAGGGAATCAAACTCACACTGAAATGTATATATTTCCTTGTGATACTACCTATATACACTATGAGCTATGTTTCACGACAAGCTATTTGCATATTATTTCTTTGTGTACCGAATAAAATGACACAATTCCGAATTACTCCTCATTCACAGTTAGACTATTAAGGATCTTATTAACTTTGACCTAAAATTAAGCAAGCGCCACACCTTACGCAGCAGACAACTTTATTTCTAAGTCAATCTCTCCAAAAATCCAATACATTTACTTAAATCACATAAAATCTAGGGGTGGGCGAAATATTCCATTCCGCTGGTGGAATTTTACGTAATTTTGGTGACTCTTTGTTACTCTTGTTACTTTTCTCGTGCACGGCTCCAGGATGGTAAGTTGGTGAGTGCGAGTAAGATTTGGCATTCCCTAACGTGATTTCCAGGTGCTAGGAGGACATCCGGCAAATTTTTTCTAATGCAAGAAGTGATCACCATTTTGGTCAGAAGGCTGCTGCTCCAGTAGAAATCTACTAGAGTGGCAGCAAAATCAACTCGAGCACAGACATTTGCGGCAATATGTCAGTGCGGAACGTGCTTCCTGGTGCTAAATCACAGTTTAAGCAGCACAATGTGACTACTTCAACTCATTGGCGAAACTCTACGGAATCTTGCAGAGTTTTCCAATCAAATTCTGTGACTTTGTTCACCCCTAATAAAATCATCAATATCTTCTATAATATATGAACCCAAACTCATTACAACAATGTCGAACACATTACAATATGTCACAAGTTTACTTGTTGCACGAATATGTAGCATGAGCAAGAACCGAATCACCAATTCAGTCAAACATATCACATATCACATGACAGCTCATGCAGCGCACAAATCTTATTAATACTCATCAAATCCACTCACTAGACAACACATATAGGTACTTTGGACATCACCATTCTCCAACTTTCCGCCAACCAAATATTTTCAATAAATAGTTTAATTAAGGATAATTAGCTTATTCAATTAACCCATTGCCCACTTTTTCCACACAAAAATCTGTTAACGCCCTAATTAACTAAATAAGAGGATCGATGTTGAAGATTGGGACTGCATGAGTCTTTATAAGACTATGCAAGTCTTCGTAACATTTTGTCCAAGGCTAATATACAAACCTGTGAAAGACAAGGATTCCACTTGAAAACTGTATGAATTTGTTCAAAAATATAATCATTATAGAAAGCAAAAAGTTATCTGTTCTGTTTAGGAATTAGCATTAGACAAATTAATCAAAGTATAGTTCTGTAAGAGTAATACCATAGGTCAGTCTCTAAAGAAAGCCCAAGGAAAGACTAAGTGCAAATCAATAAACAGACAAGTGCAGAGCCTGCTCAGTTTCAAAGTCCAAAAACAACTAAGTACAAATTGGTAAACAGACTGACTTGGAGTCTGTTCCAAAAGAAAACCCAGAAAGAACTGGTTCATCACACAAATAACAAAGCTTTTAAAAGTTTAAGTGTACAAAAGACACACACAGTTTATGGCATGATATGACATACTAGCAATAGAACAAACACATAAACCAATCCATATTCTGGTAAACAAGATCCTTCTAGAGACACCTACTACATAATGCATTCTGTTTGTTAGGCTATGCATAAGTACTATTTGACATTTTATGTAACACAGCAATACAGCGCTTTGTTAATAAATGACAAAACATCAGCAGGAGCCCTTGCGAAGTTACAAAGTAAAAAACCTCCTGTGCATTGCATCCTCATGAGAGTACAAATAATACATTACAGATACTACAGAATGAGGTCTATTTTCAATGAAGTACCTGAAATAGAAAGACACAAAAGCAGAGAGAGAGAGAGAGAGAGAGAGAGAGACACATGGGGCCAGATGTACAAAGGAATTTTGCGAACGTAAATGGGTTTTAGACCCGTTTGTGCCTCCAAAAAACCTGTGGCCCATAGGACTAGAGACTCGCTATTAGGAAGGGGCTTTCCAAGGTCGTTCTTTCCTAATATTGACTCCTTAACCTATGTAAGATTGTTTTGCAACCACAATTGCGGACGCAAAACATTTGCAGTTTACCACCCTTCTCAGAAGTGTGGTAAAGCACTCGCAAATGGGAAGGGGTCCCCAGGGGACCCCTTACCATTTCTGAATACATGCACAAATATTTTTTAAGGGCAGGCAGTGGTCCAAGGGGCCACAGCCTGCCCTTAAAAAATGAAAGTGAGAAGTTTCATTTTTATTTTTTAGATGCATCCAGTTTTCCTTTAAGGAAACTGCTTTATTTAAAAGCAGTCGCAGACATGGACCCCAGCATGCCACCATCCCTGGGAGTGCCAGCCATTCCCAATGGGATTGCAAATTGTGACAGCCTCATTAATATGTATGAGGAATGCAATTTGCGACCCCATTGGGAATCGCAAACAGTGTCTCAGATACTGCTGTGCATCCCAATTAGCGAGACGCAAATGCGACACAATTTGCAACTCGCTAATTGGCAGACCGTACATCAGGCCCTAAGACTTTCTCACATAAAATAAACGATTATACTACAGGCCTAGTAATGCTAACTGAACCATGTTTAAATTGAACAGTATTTCTAATTCGTAAAAACTTGCCTACTGATGTATAGATGTGTGTTGAGGTGGTCAGGTTCTTTTGGGTAGAATTATGCAGTTTTCACTAGTGGGAGAATGTATCCAATTCTGAATGGGTTAAATAAGAAGATGCCTTGTATGAACAGGCCATTAAGTATGTTGAGGAGTGGTGCAAGGGCATCTCCAGATTGTTTGGGGTTTATAGATCATTAATTTAGGCATGTTGTATGGTACCATGGAGGATGATGTGCTGGTCTCAGATCTTGTCTCTACCTGCTCGTCTGACAGAGGAAGTTTGATACTTCTGAAATGTTATCCCTCCCATAGAGCATCCTGTCTCCTGTTTAGCATACAAAGGAGGGTCCCACATGAAAAGAACCATTTGAAGCAAATGGGTGTCGCAGACAAACTACAGCCTTACACCGTTTGAGAATTTTTTCTCTTTGATCATGAGCATGTTGACTTTCCATAGGTGCCGATGCTAGAGAGAGACAAGGATCCCTTATACCATTTTTGGAAAGTTCATTATAAGGTCTTGTAAAATACTCAAAGGAACTGGGTCACACTTTTGAGAAAGGCAGGGAGAAATTGTTTGAGAATCTTATTATGATTACTTTAGCGTATTTAGTCATTTATCTGTGAGTCAGCATTCTTAAACACCTCCCCCTGAACTCACAAATTAGAGAGCTGACAATGGATATCTTGGTGCTCTGTGTTGCAAGAATTTACAACTGCTTGGTAATGGGCAATGGAGAAATGTCTCTTGCTTTACCCTTAATCCGAGAGGCTGCAAAGATTGTTTGATGTCCTGCAAACAGTTTTCTTATTGACCAGCATAAGGAGAGTGAAGGCCCAGGACTGGCCAGAAGGGCGTTGCTGGGCTTCTTTTTTTGTGGCACATGAGGTGTTGAAGGTTAGAATCGCAGAAAGAATTGTGTCATCCTGAAAAACAACCTGCAGGAACAGTGAGGACTGGTATTTAGCTGAAGAGACCTGACTAGATGTGTGGAAAAGCCTTTACTTTTTCTTAAAACAGTGGACTGATGCCCCAGACATGTTACTTGGAAGTTTGGCAC
Organism: Triturus cristatus; assembly: GCF_964204655.1. Taxonomy (NCBI): domain Eukaryota; kingdom Metazoa; phylum Chordata; class Amphibia; order Caudata; family Salamandridae; genus Triturus; species Triturus cristatus. The sequence goes on along the minus strand of NC_140584.1, from coordinate 755,630,097 downwards.
CTTTTGTACTACCACTAACAGTTAATACCTCTAGGAGATCTGAATGTTTTGACATTTGTTTTCATTACTACTGTGTAAAGATTTGCTGCACTTGAGTGAAATTCTAAGGATTTTTTTTTTTAAATGGCGGGGGGGGGGGGGCATTTTTTGTTTCAGGGCCAAAAACAAATCCAGTGCTGTTTAATAGTATTGGATTATGAGAAGCACAACTAAAGCATTGGTATGCCTAATTCTTTCATTCCAAAGACTTGTTTAAATGCAAAAACACAAGTGTTTTTTTTTTTTAATAAATCTTTTTATTGAACAGTAGCTCAGTATGCATCAAAGTATTCATTTACGGACAGTAACGTGACATTCCCAGACCGAGAGTCATCCACCATATCAGTTTCAGACAGTAGGTTAATCCGCTGACAAATCATTATGATATAGATATATATGTGATAAAACATGAATAACTTCAATCCACACTCCTCCATTCCATCCCAGAACCCCTTGATCAGGCCTCTATGTTCCCCTGTGGAGGATCAGTTTGCCCCAGATTTTCTCATATTTATGAGGGCAACCCCGAATATGATAATTTTCTCTTTCAGCTTTCTGACACAAGTCTAAATCATTTTCCCAGTCCTGAACCCTCGGGGGTTCCACACTCTCTCCTCATCCATGAGACATTATGTTTTGCTACCCCTGCCACTAAAATTAGCCATATTTTTAGATATCGGGGTAAGGTTTCCTCCCCTGTTATGCACTGCAACATCCATCTGTCCTCAAGGGGGACCGTAAGCCCCATAACTGTGGCCACAGCTTGCACCACTGACCACCAATAAGGGTGATAGGGCAATCCCAGAGGATATGAAAGAAGGAGCCCACCATGCCACAGTCCCTAGCGCTGAGGGCCAAATCATAGCAATCTAATCAGTGTAATAAGGATCTGGCAAGGTTTTTTTTGTGTTTTTTTTTTTAATGCTTACTAATCCACACATTGGATTTTCTTAAAGTATATAGCATCTGAATTATTGAATGGTTTCTTTTGAACTAATGTACTTTGGAAATATTATTCTGTTAATTTCTTAACTGTAGTGTTGTTTAAATGTTCTAGTATATGTGTCAAACAGACTTTACTATGAGGAAGACTTAGCTGCTCATGTCAGGCTATCAAGGATAAAGTTGGTCAAAGAAACCTGGTTTTACTTTTCACCCTAGATTGTTCAACTGTGTTAGAGCTTACCCACACCTAATACCAAAACTAAAATCTAGCTCTAGCAATCTGGTTTACCACACCACCTAATAAGGAGAAGTGTGTGGCAGTCCCAATGTCATGTGTCCTCCTCACGCTCATGAAGATGTGAAGACTAAACCAGATTGTACAATCTTCAGAGGGTGCTGTGCAACCAAATACTGCCTGAATATGTTAGTTTAGGAAATTCCAGTTTTAAAATAACATGCTTCACCCTGATTACACATCTGAGCTTTTCATTGCTTAAGCCTTGCAAACCAAACAGCCTGATTTCCAATGATATAGAGCCATGAATGACAACAATTCCACATGCATACCCTACTAACTACATAATATTATATATTTGACACGCAAATTTCTTTATTGAATGAAAAGTATATTGAAGGATAAAGTGACCGAGAGGCATCCGGCGCTTCAATTCATGGTGCAACAATTATCGTCCTGAGGATGGTCTCGTGGATTTGATCTTATTTGAGACCGAAACGTCGACGCTACTACACCGTTTTTGTTTACATAATTGAACAAAAACTATAAATTGATTGTAATGTACTGTCCATACTGAAGAACAAAAGGTGTAAGATACTACTGTGTATGTTACATGAATTAAGACAGTAGTTAGTGTGTTGCCATATGTGATATGATTAATGAATACTTTTCCATGTTTGTTTGATAACATTTATTGCATGTCAAGATTGATTGATTTCAAGATAAAAATAACTATTTATTGATGGTAACTCTTCGAGTTCTGAGAAATTTTGTTCACTAGTGTGACGACTCCTAAATAATGAGTAAAAGCTGAATGATTCCTCAAGGATCATTGATGTTGTGTTATGGAGGTGAATGGTGGCACTTGTAGGAACAGATAATGAGGTGTGCGTGTCACCGTGAATCGACACACTGGAAGAGGTACCTGGCACACAGTGAGTCAGAAGGAGGGTGTGAAGCACTGTGGTAAAGGAGAGATCTTCATAGGAAGGCTACACCCCCCGGAGGCTTGAGGTAAGCCCCTTATTGTGGAATCAAGTGGCGTGAACTCGACAATGGAGAGGCCTCTGCAGTATGGTCACATGGAAGGCAGTGGTACGCCCACAGTCCGATCCAGAAACAGTGAAACCCTGCCCAAGGGGTGAGAGGAACAGCCTTCTGGAGCCAGCGGAAACAAAGCGTCAAGGAAGACTACTCCCAAGTAAACTGCCGGAGAAGGAAGGAAGAATGCATGAACTCCCTGACTGAGGGAAGGTGAAACTGTACCTTAAGTCGGGTCAAAAGTGGAAGAGTCTTCCAGGAATAAAGGGGAGATACCAATAAGCAAGCAAGGGAGGGGAAAGGGAGGAAGCAGTAAATGACACTCTACAAACCTGTACATTATATACACTAAATTTAGAATAAATAAATACAGAATATGACCAAATCCATCTAGGAAAATATGTAAAAAAAACACTTTAACTTTAGTTATCAGGTGATAAATTGCAGCGCAGGTCAGAAATGGTGTGTGATCTGGAATTTGACAAATCGTGAAGTAGAAAGTCGGTCATTTGCTCGCACTTCAGCAGGTTTGCTGAGTACACTGGCATTGAAGGAAAATTATTCAAAATCCACATGTATTGACTCATGTATTTAGACATAGAAACGAAGCTCTAATCTTTTTTTTCCTTAAGTTTGGGAAAGATCAATATGAGATGACATAGGGCAAAGATACCCAACTGAGCAGGGACCAACAGTTAACCTTTTATGTAGTTATTGTAGTTATTGCTATATGGAATATCTCGTAAATTGTTTGTCATTATAGAAAGTCATGTGCTTAAACATTAAGCTTGCCAAAAGGTTTTAACATAAGTGTTATGTTTAGCGTTCTACATGCTTTTCTAAACTTTGTCAAATTATATTTCTATCATGTATTTTATAAAGGTAAGATTCTGTTTCTGACTCAATCCGTTTTTTGCAACAAACATCTTGGAGATAGGAATGTATAAATTATTTGGCTGAAGCAATGTATAATTCATGATTGTCAGAGTTCCCACTGTGGATTCCTCCATGTTAGTCTGTCCTTCCCGACCTTTCTTCTTAGAATAGGTTGTGTATTTTTTATACACAACCTCAACATCTTGGTAACCTACTTGCTCTCTGTCTTGGTTGCTTGCAGGTTTATTCATGGCCTCACAGCTTTTTTTTAAATCGTATGCTTCATACTTTCATACTTGGTTTTAACATGTTATCCTTTTTTCCAGTACTAGCGTTTAACACTTTTACTTTTTTAGGAGAAGAACATATCTTCTGAACTGAACAGGAAATAAATACAGAGCTCAGAGATGCAGGCGAGATGATTTTTTGACTTGGGAAAACATCTGGGAATTCCAGGTAAGGCCTCTGCTTTGTCCAGTTGATTAAATTATAAATGTTCAGTTTTATATGGATTTCATTTCTAGTTATATGTTACTGTGATGAAATGATCTTGTTTGTGCATATTCAGATACAGACAATGAAGTATGCATTTCTGTTAGTCAATTTCCCCACTAGGCAGCAAGCACCCTTAATATTTGACAGCCTGCATTTTGACGTGGGAGGGATGCTTTTGGATTCAGTGCTTCTTTTAGACGACATCTGATGTCAGTCAAACTGGGCCGTTTGATGCATAATAAGCAGTGGATACTTAACATATGGCACTTTGATGTGATGTTTCAAGATCATCCGGACGCAAGTCTCAATGTGTTTAGACACAAGGTAATTATAGGGTTATAAGTAGCAGGTATGATATTCTCTCATGTTCAGTATGTAGCAAATACCTGAGGCCATTTAGAAACACAGAGTACAATTTAATAAATAAATTGACACCAAAATGACAAAAACCAAATCAGTAGAACCAGAGTTATGAATTTTTTAAGTCTAGCACAGAACATCGAATATGGCCAACCGAAATGGAGCAGGGTTCAGATACAAGAAGTGGATTGGGCCCAGACCGCACTAACCATTGGACTTTGGAAAATTCTTGAGAAAAATGTTCTGACAAGGTCAACCGTCGGATTACAATCCAGGCAGTCGGACCATACACAGTAGCCGGGAAGACCGTCGCCTTCAACAGGATCAGTTATTCCATTTGGGCGGTGGTCAGAATCGCAATCCCGAATAGAGAAGGTGCTGAAGCAGTCACCCCTGTTGAGATTATGATATTTCTTAACTACAGCCCTTTCATGTCGGAAAGACTGCCATGAAAAGACTCCTGGAAACTGATTTTCGGGACCCTACTGTTAAGCGGCTCAGGGGGCACATGTAGTGTAGCCCCTCCAAGCACTGTGTGCCATGCACCACATGGTGCATGGAGCTGCAGAAAGTGCTCCTTTATGTGATGGCTTGTGCTGCAGCCCATTTCCTGAATGTGACCAAAGGACATGGGAACCCTGTAAGTCAGGAGGGACCAAGGGTATTGCATTTATTTACACATTCAATAAACATGAATCTGCATATAGTATCATGAAGTGAGCAGGAAGTGACGGGGTTCTGGAAATCAACAGATTTCCTGACCTCGGGCATATAACTGCGAAGTGACTTTTTGGTGATACATAAATTACAGTAGTCACAGTTAAAAGATCATCTTGTGCTCCACATTAATCATGAGTAAGAGTTTGGATTCAAGATGTGGTTGTCGATGACATTACCATCCCCAACTGTGGATATGGGATCATCATCAGGACAGGTGAATCGGAATGCCTGAGAGGTTGCCTTAGTAAAGCAGGGGAGTGGGGAAGGGGAATGGAAAAAGGGGGGAGGGAAAGGGAGAGAAAGGAGGGGGGAAAAGAGGGGGAAAAGAGGGGGAAAGAGAGGTTATGGGTGGAAGGATAGGTCTTCCAACGTCTCAGAATTATGAACCATATTATCAGTAATGTGGAAGTAATAGGTGGTGATTTGTCACATACTAGAGACCCATACTGCTTAAACCCTTAGGAGTCACAATGAACTCAGACTGAACTTATGTGCAGAAGTATGTTAAGTCATGCTTGACGTGGGAAGTGGGATGCAGTTATGACGCCCATTCAGGTAGAGGTATTGCACAGGATGTGGTAGTCACTTTATGCCTAGTTATAGTGCAGTGCGCGTAGGAGATGCCGAACCTATTGTGGGTCCAGGATGAGGACCACAAAGTAGGGGGTGTAAACGGAATGGTGTCCAGCCTGTGGCAGAATGGGGCATGGAGACTCAGAAGAATTGCTGAAAGACATATTCAGCAGGTGAGGGCCAGCGTAAATGGGACGCAGGAAACTGTGAGGGAGACCGTGGTCTCCAAAGGATGCTTACCCAAATTGGAGGTGGGGGAGATCATGGCCTCATCCTTGGCATGCTTCCCGCGATGCTCATAATCAAGTGAAGTCGAGGGGAATTCCTAAAAAGAGAGTGAGAAACTGTGAGGCGCAAGTGTGTCGATCCACTGTCGGCTAGTGGGCAAGTGAGCCTACACGTGACCTTACCTCGTGGCAAATGCGGCGAGCCTAGTCCAAAGGTGCAGGAGCGACATGTGTGTGTACCGGTGCATGGAATAAATCCAGAAGAGGCTAGTGCTAGTGCGCATGCGTGCACTGAGTAAAGACTAGAGTGCCAAGTAACTAGATTACCGAAATAGGTATGCGCCATGATGGGTGATGTGCACTTCAGGAATTTACTTGTGAGTGAGGGTTGGGTAAGGGGAAGTTAGGGACGACAGAACGAATATAGTAAAATCATGGATTATGAAAGATGCACAGCATTCCATAATATTGTCAGAGTCAAGAGTCCAACAGACATCACATATGTAAATAGATTGTGGCAACATTATACAGAGGTGATAATCAATGTTGGCGCATGAACAAGGTACAGAAAACATAATGTACATATGCATTGGTTTCAGCAATTAATAAAATAGATTCTAAATGAAGTCAGTTGACATATTATAAGTATCTCCACCCTTGTGCCTTCTGTGAATACCAAAATGGTAGTAAGTTTAGGATTTTGTCTTAAGTTAGTTCTGTGAATCGGGCCCTTTTATTCTGGTGCCGCTATTTGATAGGATTAAAAGAGTGCGAGGACAGGAGGTAAAATACTACCCTATCTCAATTGGTCAACATGTTTCTTCCCTTAAATGATTCTTTAAAGTTTGCTGGCATTCATCAGGACCAGAGAAAAGACTTCCACTCTGCTATTACAAATCAAAATTAAATACCAGCCATACATTAAACTTGGTAGATATCAGGGTGGGCTACTACTGGCATCAGTGTCCACCTACAACGCTGAAAGATAACTAAACAGCAATTAATCACAGTTTATATAGGCAACATGGGACATGTTTTAAAGTGGCACTTAAATGGGTGGCAAAATAAGTGCTGCAGGCCCATTAGTAGCATTTCATTGACAGGCCCTGGATATATGGTACACCACTCTACTAGGGACTTACAAGTAAAATAAATATGCCATTTGTTTATAAGCCAATGCAACCATGTTTAAACGAGGGGGCATAAGCACGTTAGCATTGATTAGCAGTGGTAAAATGCATAGAAGTGCAAAAATGGAGGAGGTGAGCCAAAAAGGTTGGGGGAAGACCTCCCTATGGCTAACAGGTCTATCAACAACTATCTCACTAGGGTAGGAAACCTGCTTGAGAGGAATCTGCTAACAAAATATTTGGCTCATTACTCATCATTAAAGGTAATATTTTTGAGCCTGGTTTGACATTTTTTCACTGTGACACCTGTTCTGCACAAATTACAATGCACTGTTTTGGCAACGGCTATGCTGCATATAGGAATGCATTTTTCCAGTTCAAAAGTAATTTTATCGAAGAAATAATCAAACATGAATGCTTAATACAATAAAACAAGAAGGAGTCCATAAGTAATATCATTAATTTAAGAATTCTATCGGGGGGAAAGAAATAATATGCAGTAGAAAGTAAAGAGAGCTGGTTCATACAAGCAAAAATTGATGTAGTATGAATATGCAATTGTTGGAGTGATAAAGAAGTAACATGGTAAATATCTGTAGCATCTATAAAGGGAAGTCAAGGAGAGTGAACAACTTCTTGTTGTAAAGGTACAGGAGCAAAGGAGCGTTTTACACCATTATCTAAAGATGGTGCAATAGGAGACCATAAATGTAGACGCTTCACAGCAAGAGATATAGGATATATAAATGTAGTATGTAATCTATGTTGTGACAGACAGCGTACCACCATGCTAGAAAAGATAATTTAGACATATCCTTCAATTCTTTGAGATCGGCCACAAAGCAACTGCTAGCAATACATGCAAAAGGGGAAGACCCCGGCACTCAGCTGATTTATACACAATACACATTCGATTTGAAATTAATCATACGTACTGCAAGTACCAAATCGTAGAGAGAAGAACCAATTCCCATGGGGAGTTTCACAAGACCAACAAGTGTGAGCTGTGAATTTAGTTTAATAATTTTAAAGCACAGAGCATATCATCTTAGCATATTGCATCAAAAACTTAAACAGAACATCAGACAGAGAAGAATGTATCCCTTGTTAACATGTATATCCCAAGTCTTGTAGTTCTTATGAATGCTAAGTTTTGACACGTAGAGTGTTCTCTCTGAAACAGCCAACGCGCGTTTCGTCACCACCGTGACTTCCTCAAGGCTGTAAGATAATAATAAAGCAAACATTGTAGTGCCCAGAGATTAATACCCAAAGTGCTGTAACAATCCTTCGTATAGTAAAGATCCTTCCTAAAATAAGTTTAATTTAATTTAAAATTCAAATATCATAAAAGACACTGAACACAATTGACAAAAAGACTATTTAAGAACAAGTCCTGTATACAATTTCACCCTCAGTGTATAAACCAAAAAGTGAGTGATGAAGACATGCACGTGAAAGAAAAGGAGCAGTGTGTTGAGCATAGAACAAACTCAAAAACAGAGAAAATAGTCATACCAAATAGTGATATGGTCAGGCTGACCCAAGAAGTGATCATATTTACACACCATAGCATAGGTAAGTCAGTCTGAGAAAAGGTAGAATCTGTGAATCGATGTTCCCTTCCTGAGTAAGTTAAAGATACAGCTATCTTGAAGAGAAGCCGACCCAGAAAAAGAGAATCATAGATAAAGTTCTTATGTGTTATTGTATCACCTTCAAATATGATGTTCATAGAAGTATTGGCGATGGCTATGATAGGCCCGATTCCCTATGTATCACCGAGGTCCCCAGGGAGTAATCCGATGAGTCCAAGCCTCACTGTCCCCTGTGATCGCAAAAAACGTGGCTGGAAAAAGAAAGAGAGCGCAGCAGTCCTCACAATAAATGATGAAGTCTATTTAGCAATAAGAGAGCTCGGGTGTAGCCCTGCCTCTTCCAATGTTTTAACAAGCCAAACATTTACCTATAATTGTCTTTAAGTCTGTAGTGAAGCATATTATGCTTTGATGGGGCCGTCTACAACCTCCAAGGTTCTGTCAAATGTACAGATCCCATAAGCCAGACGTGGTATTACACAGTTTGGTAGAGACTGCATGTAAAACAGATAGAAAAAGTAAATATAAAGTAGAAATACAAAAAGAAATTACCAAGCCTGTTAAGACGTAAGCACATCATATATGTGTGACTTACATGCACCCAAGAATTTTAGAAACACTGGTTTTTAAGATCCAGAAGTACTGAATGTCTCTTGTCGTTCGAGCCAAATAAAAAACGTCTATGGACAACAGAAAGAGTGTGCACATTAGAATGCATACTGCAAACCTAGACCTACTTAGATCTGGAGAAAAGTATCTCCATGTTGAAAATCCAATACAAACTGGTTAGAGGAGTAATTAAAAACTGTAAGAGAGCACTTACACGGTCACCAGCGAGCTAAGAGCGGTAGAACATGGCCTAAACTTTGATAAGGAACTACATGTTTTCCTGTCTGAGTAACTATTAGGTAGTGTCAGCCAGGGTCAGAGATGGACTCGTTGCATAAGAAGAAAAAATATTGAAAAAATACTATAATATGTCTCTGCACTGAGGGCTCACAACCAAAAAGGTACCGCAATATGCAATGTAACTCTATGATGTATAATTATGTTTCCTGTAATATGCACCTTATATGAGTAATACGCATAATGTTAGGAACTCGCATGTTGTGGATGGGTTTGACCAATTCATCGATTTTTCCACTCACGGTCATGTACTGTGATGCATTGGAGGATTACCCGTTAAAAGCCGATATTGTGAATACAGGAATGTTGACCACTGTATTGTTCTCCACTGGCAGTTTTTCGTAGAGGGTTCATCATTTATTGTGAGGACTGCTGCGCTCTCTTTCTTTTTCCAGCCACGTTTTTTGCGATCACAGGGGACAGTGAGGCTTGGACTCATCGGATTACTCCCTGGGGACCTCGGTGATACATAGGCAATCGGGCCTATCATAGCCATCGCCAATACTTCTATGAACATCATATTTGAAGGTGATACAATAACACATAAGAACTTTATCTATGATTCTCTTTTTCTGGGTCGGCTTCTCTTCAAGATAGCTGTATCTTTAACTTACTCAGGAAGGGAACATCGATTCACAGATTCTACCTTTTCTCAGACTGACTTACCTATGCTATGGTGTGTAAATATGATCACTTCTTGGGTCAGCCTGACCATATCACTATTTGGTATGACTATTTTCTCTGTTTTTGAGTTTGTTCTATGCTCAACACACTGCTCCTTTTCTTTCACGTGCATGTCTTCATCACTCACTTTTTGGTTTATACACTGAGGGTGAAATTGTATACAGGACTTGTTCTTAAATAGTCTTTTTGTCAATTGTGTTCAGTGTCTTTTATGATATTTGAATTTTAAATTAAATTAAACTTATTTTAGGAAGGATCTTTACTATACGAAGGATTGTTACAGCACTTTGGGTATTAATCTCTGGGCACTACAATGTTTGCTTTATTATTATCTTACAGCCTTGAGGAAGTCACGGTGGTGACGAAACGCGCGTTGGCTGTTTCAGAGAGAACACTCTACGTGTCAAAACTTAGCATTCATAAGAACTACAAGACTTGGGATATACATGTTAACGAGGGATACATTCTTCTCTGTCTGATGTTCTGTTTAAGTTTTTGATGCAATATGCTAAGATGATATGCTCTGTGCTTTAAAATTATTAAACTAAATTCACAGCTCACACTTGTTGGTCTTGTGAAACTCCCCATGGGAATTGGTTCTTCGCTCTACGATTTGGTACTTGCAGTACGTATGATTAATTTCAAATCGAATGTGTATTGTGTATAAATCAGCTGAGTGCCAGTGTTGGACAGGCCACCCAGAGGGCTTGCTCCCCCCCCGCACGACAGGGCCCGAGCTCCGGCCCACCCGGCATACCCCCGTGACAAGCCCCTGTACTCCGTCTCCCGACGGACCCTCTGCCCTCGGACCCCTACTCATCACGGGGTCCAGCCCCACCGGCTTCCCCGGCCGGGTTAAGCCGCCATCTTGGGCCCTGCACCACGCGGCCGCGTGGCCTCACCTCGACCCTAACCCCGGGCCTGGCCGGCCCCGACATCCCGGCACCACCATCCACCCAGGAGGTGAGCGGACCACTTGGCAGGTCAATGGGAGAACGGAGCGTCAAGAGCTCTTCCCCCGCCAGGTGCCGATCGCCTCCAGCAGCCCCCAGGCGCTGGCTCCACCCCCTGCTGGGTGTCTGGACACCTTCATCCCGGACCCTCCGACCTCCAAGTGCGAGGGTCCGGACATCAAAGGGCACCAGCCCTATAACTAAGACAGCTCCGGAGCAGGAAGGCAGTTGTATCCTGGAGTCGAGAGACACCGAGTGAACTCAACCCTGACGGTCTACTGGCGCTGCCGTAGCCCGCTCTTGTGAACCATCGTCCTGCCTGCTGGCGCTGCCGCGGCCTTCTGCTACCTTCATCTTCCTGGGACCTGCTGGCGCTGCCGCGGCCCGTTGTAACGACCATCCTCACCGGGACCTGCTGGCGCTGCCGCGGACCGTCATCTTCCTGGGACCTGCTGGCGCTGCCGCGGCCCGTTGTAACGACCATCCTCACCGGGACCTGCTGGCGCTGCCGCGGACCGTACATCTTCCGGGGACCTGCTGGCGCTGCCGCGGCCCGTTGTAACGACCATCCTCACCGGGACCTGCTGGCGCTGCCGCGGACCGTACATCTTCCGGGGACCTGCTGGCGCTGCCGCGGCCCGTTGTATCAACCATCCTTACCGGGACCTGCTGGCGCTGCCGCGGACCGTACCACCTAAACACCAAGCTCGAGGATTGTGAGCTCATCATCATTTCATCCGAACCACCTGATTGGTAAATAGACTGACCCGCTACCCCCTTCCCTACCTTACGAGACTCTAATCGAGGGGACCCCGGCGTCCAGACCTCCTTGTACCATTCTACCGTATCATAACTAAGTACCTATAAAGAACACTGAACCTTATCCGTGTGTGATTCCTGTCTGTGGGGGGGAAGTTACGTGTCTGTACGATCGCTGGAGACGGCTCTCCCCGGAGACCTCTCCCCTGACCCCGGCCGGCCCTCCCGGTTCGTCTACCTTTTCTAACAGCCAGGGTCTTCCCCTTTTGCTTCTATTACAGACCATGTGTGGCCTGTTTAACTGATATCCTTGGTAGTGGGATATCTGACCTCGATTGGCACCTTCCCCATATTTTGTCTCAAATTGGACACATTTATTGTATTGAACTGCCCCACTAGCTGAATCAAATAGTCTAAGTGATTGTGCGACTCATTATCCACCACTACCTTGTGTATGAACTAGACTGCTAGCAATACATGTACAATCCCAATCAGTAGATAAACTTCCCAGCAAAATATTAGTAAATGAAAAAGGGATTTCAACGTGAAAAATTGTGTTGATCAGAGTCCAAATTTGTTTCCAAAACGTGAGTACAAATGGGCATGTGAAGAGTAAATGTTTTAGGTCAGCATGTTCGAGGGAACACTACCAACAAATATGAGGATTTCCAGAACGCATTTTATGCAAGGTCATAGGCACCAGTAAAAGCATAATATAAATAAAGAAAAGAGTTTGTTGTAGTGTCTGCTGCCCTGGAGGATTTCCTAAATTTCTCGAGATCTTGTTCAAGAATGAGATGGACCATTTTGTGTCTAGGTCGGCTTCCCAGGAAAGTTATACCTTTGTTTTATCTCTATCGGTCAAAGAAGATGTCAGATGAGAGTAAATAGATGCTTTGGGATTTATGCGAAGGAGTTTATACCAACCATAGTCAATCGTGAAAGAGGAAGAGAAAGGAGATTGAAAGTGAACATATGCTTCGAGTACTGCGGTTCGAAGAACCAAAAATGTATTTTGAAAAGAAAGGGGGAGTTGGAAAAAGAAGGTGTGCTTGTGAGTATGTAAGAAATGTATCTTGTTAAAAAAGTTGATGTACCCAGAGTAGTCCCTTATTTCTCCATGATTTCCAATATATGGGTTTGTTTTTTATGAGGATATATTTATTGTGCCAAATGGTGGAAGCAAGAAAAGTATCAAAATCTTTGGGGGCAAAATGGAGTACAGAGTCCAACAACTTACAAGAGTGTAGATACAATTTGTGGATTTCGAGTAAAAAATAAGTATTCTTGGAAAGAAAAAGCTGAAACTTAAACACGCCTTATGATATCTAGGAAAATCAGGAAAATTTGCAACTTCTTCTGATTTTGGACGTGATCATTTTGATTATGACATGCAAGATTTTTTATTATTCCATAGAAATGATAAAATAATAGAATGAATCTTATGGAAGGATTTAAGTGGATGTTAGATGGAGTGTAAAGTATGATTGGAACTAACATCATTTTGATGGTATCAAGGTGACCCCTGAAAAGACAAGTAAAATGGGTGCCATTTCATTGTAAGCGTAGTCAATTTATCAATACATTTGTCGAAATGTAAAGAAATTGAAGTTTTAATAGATAGGGTAAACCATAGGCCAAGATATTTGATATAAAGGAGACACCACTTAAAATTGGTAATTGAAAATTCCTCTTTAAAAGTATATTTGGTTAGAGGCAATATTTCACATTTTTTATTGTTCAATGTATAACCGGATATCATCTTGTAGTAGTCGACTTCTTGTAAGAATGCTGGGAGAGTAGATTGAGGTTGAGAAAAGATGAATAGGACATCATCAAAGTAAGCCGCTAATTTAATCTGACTAGAGTTGAATGTATAACCATAATCGATTGATTCTGTCGAATTCTGGATAAAAATTATTCTAATGCTAGATTAAAAAGAAGGAGAGGTAAGGCCGTTTGCGAAAATAGCAACTTTAGGATCAGTGTAGAGTAGAGAGATAAGGAATATGATTTTTGGCCCAAATCCAAACCATTTAAGTGTATGAAAAAAAACAGCCAATAAACTCGATCAAATGCCTTTTCAGCATCTAAGGCAAACGCTGCAAAAGATTCTGTGTTGTGTGAGGTTTTGGAGAGAATATCAAAAAATAAACGTGTATTGTCAGTGATGTGACTTGACAGAGCCTGACTGTTCCGTACCATGTAGATGCGGAAGATAGGATTCAAGTCGGAGAGCCGGAGCTTTGGAAAAGATTTTATAGTCAACATTGACTAAAGAGATAGGTCTGTAGTTTTTGAAATATAGCAGGTCTTTCCCCTCTTTGGGGATGAGACAGATTAGAGCTTCTAAAAAGGAGCCAAAAGATCAGGGTGGGTGGAGGAAAGAAGTTATGAGAGTATGTAGTCATGGGAGAAGTAATTGAGCAAAGTGTGAATAAATTCAACTGTTAATCCATCTGGACCTGGGGCTTTGTCCTTCTGAAGAACCTTCAATGCATTATGCAATTCCATCTGTGTCACATCAGATTCTAAAAGGTCTAGATTTGTTGAAACATAAGGAAACTTTTGAATAGTAGAAACATAATAAGATATATCAGCGTCTGAGGGTGTATTTTCCGGTGTGTATATTGAGCTATAAAATTGTACAAATTCATCTAAAATTTTGGGAGTCTTTATTCTTTGGTACTTGATGATCAATAATGTATTTGATTTGTAGCTTATTATGCCTAATCTTAACGTAATTAGCTAACAGTTTACCTGACTTATTTTGACCACCATAATATTTCGCACTAGTTTTCAGTAAGTATAATTAAGCATTATCCGTGGACTCCTTATTAAATTGGATCTTAGCGTTGCCAACTTCTGACAGACATTCCTTCGATTTAAATGTATAAAATGAATGTTCCAATCTCTTTATTTTAGCTAAGAGTTTGGCATTGGAAATACGGGACAGATTTCGCTTGTTGGAAACATATCTTATGATGAAATCAGGAGCAGCAGCTTTGAAAGCACCCACATTGCGTGGAAGGGAATGTTATCAGTTTCATTAAAATGAAAATATTCATGAAAAAATAAAACAAAAGAAGAAAGAGGTGAAGGTAGAGTCTAAAAGCAGTGAATTATTAAAATTCCATCTTTTAGGGAGTGTGGGTTTTGATATGCAGCTGAATCAAAACAGGGGCATGATCAGATATAAGAATGGGACCTAAATCAGCTGCACGTAGAGACTGAGAGACATTATGTGATGGAAAACTATGATCTATTCTGGATTGGGTCTGGTGTGGTGGGGAAAAATAAGTATATTCTCTAGGGATGGGTTACAAAGCCTCCATGCATCTGTTAGGTTTCGTTGTTTTATGGTTTGTAAACATTTATGTGCTTTACTAGGAATAAAGGAGACCATGGATTTGCGATCGAGAAAGGGATTAACCACCTGATTACAGTCACCTGCAAGAAAAAAGTTATCTGCAGGGTAATTTACAAGTAACTGGGATAAACGGGACCAAAAAGGAGCATCAGCATTCGTGGGTGCATATATATTAAATAAAGAAACTGGAATTTTTCCAATCAATTATTTAGTAAACAACCATCTGCCTTCATCATCAGACTCCTGAGAAACAAGCTTAGCTTTTAGTGTTTTGACAGAAAGTTATAACTCCATTTCTTTTACCGTCAGTGGGTGAGAAGAAAACCTCACCTACCCAATTTTTCTTTAGTTTTAATGACTCAGATTCCATGAGGTATTATTCTTGCACCAAAGCTATGTTGACTTCTGATTTAGATAAATAAGATAGAACACGCTGTCTCTTAATGGGGGAATTTAAGCCTCTGACATTACATGAAACAATTTTTCAAGACATAACATACTCATATGAAATATGCCACAGAACAAACCAGCCATACTATGTAAGATATAGACCACATACCAAAAGAGAATAAAAAAAAGGGTAACAGGAAAAGAAGGAAAAAAAGCGAAGGTAGAACATACCTAAAAGTGACATATAAAGGTGAGGGTGAAAGCACATGGAGAGATGACATGCCCAGACTCAGAACGGAGGGCAAGGGGAAACCGCATCACAAAGGACAGGGACACAAGGCAGGTCTAGACATCAACATTCCTGTAGCAAAGGAGAAAAGGTAATTTTCATAAAGAGAATCCCAAAGGGATGTGAGATTGAATTTTAACAGATGTCGTAGGATATTCAACCATATATTAAAGTTCTATAACATGAAAAAAAGAGATAAACTACTGCGAAAAATCAGTAACATTATATAGTCTGAATTAATGAAACTTCACAATATAACAGGATCTTCATACATTGTAGTTCTGATTTTATAGGTAACCTTGAATAGGCAAGGATGGAAAAGACCATATCAGGACCCTAAAGAACGTAGGTCAGGTCTCATGTTTAAGAATTCTTTGCGCTTATTTGCTGTGGCTTTGGCGTAATATTGAGCGAAGAACAGAGTGGAACCTGACCATACAACATGCTGAACGGACTTGACTGCTGCAAGGACTTTAAGTAAATATGTGTATTGAAGAAAATAAAGGATGACTCCTCTTGGTATCCGTGAACTAGGCAGGGGCGGCTCCTCCACGTGGGTGTCGGAGCGTCGCCCCACTGCTTTCTCGCAGTGTGAGAAGCAGAAATGTAAAATGGTAAAAATACCATTTTACATTTCTGCTTCTTGCCCTGCGAGAAAGCAGAAGAAGGGTATGCCTGGTTGGATCAGATAAGGGAGGAGTGGCTAGCCCAGTGTTATGGGCGCTGACTGTGTGGTCGGCCCCAGGGCAGCCTGCATGAAGAAAACGGCCTCCCCATAGACACCTGTGCGGACGGCGCCCTAGCCAGTCACAACGCTGCCATTGCAGTGTTGTGATTGGCTTAGGGGAGGCGAGGGAGGCTGCCTGCTTCTGGTTCCATTGCGCAGACAGAGAAGGAGAGCAACGCCACGGACGGCGGACGGACCAGAGGCGATTAGGTGAAGGTAGGTTTTTATTTTTAGTAAATTACCCCCTCCCTGAGCGACCCCCCCTGCAAGTTATGCCGGCCGTGACTTTCTGTACATTCATCCCACGTGGCGTGCCGCTGGGTGGTAAGCGGAAAGGCCAAAATCTGGGCAGAAGAAGTTAAATCATACAAATAATGTCTGTGGGTAAACCCGTACAATAGACCTTGCATTATGAATATGGCCGTGTGCTGTGAGCCCTGATGTTAGAGGGGTGTCGAACTTCGAAGTATGTGCCCATTGAGGTGGGGGCTCAGGGGACGGGACTGCTATTTCCTCTTGGTTTAATGAGTGAGTGACACAGTTACTGCTGATCTATTCTCTTTCAAGACAGGGTCCTGTATATGTATGAGAGCTACGGCTGACCTGGGAGTCATGATGTCTGTCTGAGGAGTGTGTTTAATGCACAGTGCCATGGAGATGGATGCTTGTCCCCACCCCCACACACAGCGGGATCACAGGGGAGATGGAGTTTCATTTACGGACTCAGCAACTTTGGGAAAAACGTAGGACTCCTCGTTCCCAATTAGTGTTACGTGTTCTTATCACTTGTCACAGTTCATTAGCCTCACTTCACTCGTCATTGTTGTGGAGTGTGCTAGTACAGATAGAGCACTTTCAGGAAATATGCCTTCAGTGCTGGGGTTAGACAAAAACAAACAGGCTGCAAGATATCACCAAATTAAAGAATCAAAGCAACACCGTGCGACGCTAATGACAATTGTAATATTTGCTGAAAGCCTCCAGTACATTTTAGGCATCTTGAATTGTAAAATGTCACGGAGGACGAGCAGATGGTGGCTCTATTATGCTGGTCATTTTCACTCGTATTTCATTAGGAACGGAAGTCAGAGGCGAAATGCATGCCGACTGGTGATACTCGGCTTTTCTATAGCCCTGACCTACCTACATGCTGGTGCAGGATCTTTGCTATGAATGAACCCCAGAGCATGTGCCTTTTGATGAACTGAACATATTACATTTGCATTACAAGTTGTCATCACGCTCCTCTCTGAGGAAGAGCATTGTTATACTGTGTTCTATCCCCCTGTAGTGATGCGTTCTAATTTCTAGAAACATCTACTAACCTATTGCTTCATTGCGCTCAGTGTCTGCTGACAGGATGCTTGGCAGGGGATGGATGGGTGGATGAGTGAATGGGAGAGTCTCTAGATGGATGGATGAATGCATGAACAGATGAATGCAGAGGACGATGGAAAGAAACATGGATGAATTAATGGGGGGATGATTGTGTGAATGATGTATGGGCTGAGCAACCTTATGTCGTCGGCTGGACTCG
This sequence comes from Triturus cristatus, assembly GCF_964204655.1. NCBI lineage: Eukaryota > Metazoa > Chordata > Amphibia > Caudata > Salamandridae > Triturus > Triturus cristatus. Next base: position 755,612,243 of record NC_140584.1, on the reverse strand, counting down.
CTTGCTACAGTAAAATTCATCCCCAGCTTTTACGCCTCACCTCTTTGAAATGTGACCAGCCGCCACTGGAACTAGACATACCAGACAGCTGATGACCTAATCTGTGAGACCGCTAAATGTTAAGCAATGTTTCTTCCGGCAGGGGCAGCAACTTAGGACGGAAGGATTTGAAAAAGGAGAGGGGCTCAGTCCCCTCCAAGCATTCAGGCAGACCATAGATGCGAAGATTATTTCTTCTATTTTCAAGATCTTCTGCTTGTTTTTGAAGTGAGGAGACCTGAGTTTGGAGAGTCTGAACTTTAGCATCAGTAAATCCAAGTGAGGCTACATTTTGATCAACTGCTGTAAGTCGTGCATCCATCTGAGACCAGTTGTTTGTAAGGAAGTGCAACTTGGTATTAGTCTCCTTCATGAAAGGACGAAGAGTGCGAATCTTCTCCAGTACTTGGTCTAAGGAGACAGGAGAGGATTACTCTGGCATAGATGGTGTAGTCGCTTTCCCTGCAGCCGGAGGAATAGGACTTGAAGAAGAAGAACCTGTGGCCAGAGATAATAGAGATTCCTCCATTTTGGAAAATTCGGTAAAGTTTTTGAGGAAGGACTGTGTTGCAGGAAAACCCAATTAGTAAGAGATGAGAGTTAAGAATATAACTCCTTAGCTCATAGAAGCAGTCAACATGCCAGCAGATTGCGATGACAAAACAAGCCGCACGGTATAAAATGCCGGGACATTGGAACAACCACCGCTTTTCCTTTTATTTGGCTGCACTATCATAAAATGTCAGCACATCCAAAATGGTGGTCAAATTCAACATCAACTGAGGTAAATAAAGCTTTCAATTTGTTATGGACCACCAAGTAGACTAAATGGTCGCAAAGGCTCTCCCCATTAACTACATGATGCTAGAAGCGAATGTCTCATGATGAGGAGAACAAAAAGAAATGAGTAACCTCTATATTCTTTCTCATGAGGTTCCAATGCTGCAGGGTGATTTCTTCCTTCAAAATGGCAGCCACGGTCGACGTCGAGCTGAGGCAGAATTTGAAATTGCTGGAACCTAGGTCACGGGGCCATAGAAGCAGCCACCAAACGTATCTCCCGTGGCAGGACAGCATCCGCGTTTAGAAACGCCCTACCGCGGAGGAAATAAGCAGTGACAAAACGAGGTCCGCCCGCTAAAACAGATTAAGTTTTAGTTTGCTGCTTAAAAAGTCTGCAAATCTAAGCCTTCGCTTCTCACAGTCCCTTCCTGCCACAAGATATCTGAAATAGGCTCCTCCATAATACAAGATCTTGATGCACCTTTCTTGTGTCCTTTTGCTTGTCCCAAATCTTGTAGCATTTCAATTAGGGAGAAGGTATATACCACTCTGTATGTCAGTCAGTGGGGATGCAATAAATTAGAGCCCAGGTGGCACACCCACACTATGGGTTGATAGCAGGTGTCTCATTCGAAAGAGAGCGGCATCTTTTTGCAAACTACATCTCTTTTGAAATCACCCCTGCAGCCTGGTCTAGAAAGCCATCTATTGTAGTATTTTTGCCTTCTTTCTTGAAATTCTCCCTGATATTTTATAATTGCTATTTAACATTCAAATAAAGTTGGATTTACTTGAATGGATATGCCTGAAGTGTATTGTTGGGCTATGGATGAGTAGTGTTTAGCGTAGTTTATTATTATCATGCATGATTAATATAAACTGTTGCATACACGTATCATTAAGGAATTCATTTACATAATGCTATGCAAGATAAACAAGAATTAAAACCATCAAAAAATGTCACTAAGCACTGTCCAGCCATGAGCCCTTTTAGCCTGTGTTTCCTTATCTTCGATAATGGATACCATTCTTGTTACTTTTGTTGCGTTCTTTTTAAAACTCTTGTGATCTGAAGAGGTTGCCCAGAGGTTGGTCAGTCCCAGTTGTTTTAAAGAGTCATGCAAGTACTCCCTATCAGGTGATTTTCCACAGCATGACAGCTCGTTTCAAAGTTGTGAGTTTAGGGATCCTGCTTTGGCACCTCTGATCTTGTGCCAGCTTTTTATATATGCGCCCCTCCTTTCCACCAATTGTTTTTGTAGCCCAAATTCTAGGCGTATTTGAGCAGGTGACACGTAGTTTGGTAGATGGAAAATTGCTCTGTAGATGTTGGCGATTGTTTTATCTAAGGCCGCTGCATCTCTCCCTTGCATTGGTTCACTCCCATACGTTAGCGTTCGTTGTAATTTTGCTCGAATCACATGTAGTAAAGGGTCCTGGGTTAGGTCTGGCAGCACTTTCCTCAGAGGCTTCATTGCTAAATAGCATGTGGTGCCCTTCCTGCTTAGGATCTCCAGTTGGGGTTTGTATGAGCCTCTGCCATCCAACAAGACTTCAAGGTATTTGTAGGTTGTTCTATCACTAAAGGCAACTGTTGTTTTACTGTTTTTCCCAAAGGGTATACAGTTTTCCAAGATCAGTTTCTTACCAGGTGATCCTTGAACGACTGGTGTGTCCTGTAACCACTTAATATGGTGGGATATCCAAAGATATTGGAGAAGACGCCTCACTCACTGATAATGACATGCTTCATCATAGGGGTCTTTCCACACCCAGGTAAGATGGTACTACCTGGGCGGACTCAACCAAAGATGTTCTGGGAGTTCTTATATAAGATAACAACTGGTTAAGCAGGGAACCAGATAGGTGATATATAAAAATACCTCCAGGTATACCCAAAATCTGTATTTTATTCCTAGGGTACCTGTGGTATGAGATAAAAAACGTGAAATCAATGGGTTTTTTTAAAATATGATTTTTTCAAATGTACCCTTTCTATAATGCCAACATGTTTTGGCCCTCGGTAACAGCCCTATCGGGTTTGGGGCCTTCTTCAGGGCTAGGATATCTACTCTTGAAAGTCCCTGCCATATGTTAAGCAATTATTTCATGCACAACACAAATGAGGCCTATTGCACTCACCTAAATTTCTTATTCATCCAGTAGTTTTTCTGTGTCATAGTTATTTGGTAGCGATCTTTGTTGCTGCTCAGTGACAGTTCAGGTCTGCTGCCACTTCTACTCCAGTGTGTTTTTGTCTGCTCAGGGAGGATCATCGTAGGTGGTTTTGCTGCCATTTTGTGTTGTTTTTCCTTTGGGCGTGACACTTCTGTCATTTTGGATTATCCAAGATTCCTCCTCTACGACATTCTCCTCTTGCGCGTTGTTGTTAAAGTGATGGAATAGGTATTTTGCCCAATTAGCCTCTGTTATGTTGGAGTTTATTTCTTGGTGGCCGGTCATTGGAGGCTTTTAATCGTCCGCCAGAATCTGGCGCTGTTCTTAAGTTTAGAGTCATGGAGTATCCTTGCCCAGAGTTTTTCATTCTCTTGCCTTTTCTTATTCCATTTCTTCTTGTTTAATAGTGCCTTCAATTTCACGCAGGTCGCCTTGCAGGGCTTGATTTTGAGGAGTTTTGCAAAGCTGAATTAGTGTTTGATTTATTGTACATTTGATATTCTTTGTCTCCAGTGTGGTTGACTGCCCAGGGAAAATGGCCGCTGTTTTTCCCACTATCATTCCTATCCTGGTGGCGAATTTGTCCTCAAGGGCAGTTGTAAAATTCTCCCAAGCTTTTGCAGGTTGAGTTAACGTGTCATTTTCTTGGAAGAGAAGTGTCTTTGCAATCCTCAATTGTTTTGGGTTTACACCTTAATCGTTTGTAATCCGAGGTGTATTCTGTGCCAATTGTTTTACATGCCTCCATTAGCTGTCCTTTGTGGAATGGAATGGAAGCGATATTTATAAAGCGCGACTGTCGCTTCGGAAGAAGCATCCTGGCGCTGACTGGAAGGTGAGTGGAGGGGAAGGATTGGGCGGGACTAGATGGTATCGCGCACATACTCATCTGATAAGCTAAAAATCCATGTTTTCAGTTGTTTCCTGAATGTATATTCCTTTGTCAGGAATCTCAGATGCTGGGGCATGGCGTTCCATGCTTTGGAGGATAGGTGGGTGAGAGTTTTTCCCCCTTTGGTTTTTAGGTTGAACTTTCCTATTGTAAGAAGGTTGTTGTTGGAGGATCTCAGGGACCTGTGTGGGTTATAGTGGCGATAACGTTTAACTAGGTACTTGGGACCAATCTGGTTGAAAGCCCGGAAGGCCACGGTTAGGATCTTGAACAGGATCCTTTTGTGCAAAGGTAACCAGTGGAGGGTTCTCAGGGCGGAGGAGGCTGAAGATCGTCTGGGGAGTTTGAGCACTAGCCTCGCCGCCGAGTGCTGGACGCTCTGGAGTTTTTTGAGTGTGGTTTTCTTCACACCTGCCAGGAGGCCATTGCAGTAGTCTATACGCGAAAGGATTAGTGCCACTGTGACCGTCTTTCTTGCTTCAATTGGAAGGAAATCAAAAAAATTTTTGAGGGACTTGATGATTCCGAAGCAGCATCGTGCGACTGTCCTGACATGATGGTCAAAGGACAAGTCAGTGTCAAAGGTGACTCCTAGGTTTCTTGCAGTGGTTACGGTCTGTGGGGGGGCTGTAGAGTCCTTTGGCCACCAAAGGTGGGGATGGAAGTTGACGTTTCTCCCTATGGGGAGGATTTCTGTCTTCCCTGTATTACATTTGAGGTGGTTGGTTTCCATCCACAGGAAGACTTCCTTCAGACAGTTGGTTAAATTTTGTTCAGCCGTCGTGGTGTTCTCTTCTAGCGGGACTATGAGTTGGGTATCGTCGGCGTAGGATGTAACAGTGATACCGTAAGATTCGATCAGGGAGATGAGAGGTATGAGGTAGACGTTAAAAAGCAAAGGGCTTAGAATAGAGCCCTGTGGGACTCCTGATCCAATCTTTTTCTTTGTGGAGTTGAAGGGTCCTAGTTTCACAGATTGTGTTCTTTCGGAAAGGAAGGATATTATCCAGTCCAATGCCCTGTCGGCTATGCCAATGTCCTTAAGTCTGTCTAGGAGTATTTGATGGGAGATTGTGTCGAACGCTGCCGTGAGGTCCAACAAAATCAGTACGGCGTTTTTCCTTTGATCTTGGAGGGTTTTTATGGAGTCGGTCAACTCGATCAGGGCTGTTTCTGTGGAGTGCTGGGGACGGAATCCAGATTGTAGGGGGTGGAGGATATTATTTGCTTCCAGGTGGGCTTTGAGTTCCCTGTAGACTATTTGTTCTGTGATCTTGCCCAGGACTGGGAGGAGGGAGATAGGGCGTAGGTTGGTCAGATCGGAAGGGGGTTTGTTAGGTTTTTTCGTCAAAGGTTTGACGGTGCCGTGTTTCCATGCACTAGGGACGATACCAGTACTGAGGGAAGTATTGACTATTTCGTTGATAACAGGATTGACGGTATCAATCAGCTGATGTAGGATGCTCGGAGGACAGGAATCCGTGGGAGAGCCTGATTTGCAAGCTAAAATGACTTCCTTGGATTGTGCAAGAGTGACCTGAGAAAAGGTCCTTAGATGAGCTGGGGTATTATCTGTTGGTTCCTCTCTCGCTGGTGGCTGGGATCGTTGGTAGGTGGGGAAGTTCTTCTGGATCAAATTGATTTTCTCTTCGAAGAAATCTGCAATTTTGTCGCAGAGAACTTGAGAGGGGGGTATTTCAGACTGTAGGGCTGCGGGATGGGTAAAGGATCGCACTATTGCAAACAAAGTTTTTTGCTTTTGTTTTGCGTCATTTATAGTACTGGTTTAGAAGTCTTTTTTGGCGTTTTTTATAATTGAGTGATAGCTTTTCCTAAGTAGGATGTAGGAGTTTCTGTCTGCGGTGTCATAGGTTTTTCGCCAATTGCGTTCTCCTTTTTTGCAGAGCAAGTGTGCCTTTGCTACTTCTGGAGTGAACCAAGGAGCATTTGTTTTGGTTTTAGATTTAGTACCATTTCTCTTGGTGCGTTTGGGTGGGGCACGGATTTTAATTTCGTGGGATATCCAGTTGTGGAAGAATTGTGAGTCTTGTTCTACGTCGCCCGACATGGTGGGGTTTTGGGTCTCAAAGATGGGATTGAGCTTGAAGGTTTCTTCTACCTTTTTCCAGTTGACCTGGTTCTCTGGGGGAGCGCAAGGTTTGGTTGTGTTTATGTGCTGCGGGGTTTTGATGAGGAATGGAATAAGATTGTGGTCGGTCCAGATTTGTGGGACTGGGGTGTGGGTTTCTAAAGAGGGGAGGTTGGTACAGATCCCGTCTAGGGTGTGTCCCGCTCGGTGGGTGGGTTCCTTGACCTTTTGTTGGAGGTTGAAAATTTCCAGTGTTTGGTGGAAATTACGTGTTTGCGGGTCCTCTGTGGAGTCGAGGTGCAGGTTCAGGTCCCCCAGCAGGGTGACATGCGGGTATCTGATTAGGAGTTGTCCAAGGGTGTCACTGAGGGAGTCTAAGAATTTGGTAGCGGTGCCTGGTGGGCGATAGATAAGGCCTCCTGAGAATGAGGTGGACTCATTGAGTTTAATGGAGAATCCTAGGGATTCTGCGCCATTTAGTGAGTCGAGGGTGAAGGTGTGGCATTTAAAGGAGTTTCGTAGTAGGAGGGCTACACCTCCTCCTCGCCCCTTGAGTCTGTCTTGCCTGAATATGGAGTAGCCTTGTGGGAGGGCGGTGGCTAGATCAGGGTTACTGTTATTCGTAAGCCAGGTCTCTGTTATAAAAAGGCAGTCGATGTTTGATTCCTGAATGAGGTCAGCTATGTCTTGGCTGTGGCAAGTCACGGATCTTGCATTGATCAGCCCTCCGGTAAAGGGTGGGTTTTCTTCCCTGAGGTTAGCCTGTGGGGCTGAGGTCGTAGCTGGGGAGGAGGTCCATCGGCATTGCCTGCAGCTAATATACCCCTTGATGGTATATATGTCGACTTTACAGGTACAGGGTGTGTTGATGCGTAGCATTTTTAGCAAATTAGCATTGTAACACCTAGTGGGGGGAGCCGGGGCAGAGTGTCCTGCGCCTGGCGCGGTCTTGGCGCGGACGGGCGCAGACGGGCTTGCCTTAGGCGCGCCTTCGGCGCGTAAACGGCGCTCCCGCTGCGCTCGTCCGCTGCGCTTGCGCTGGAGGCACATTTGAGGAGAGGGGTTGTGGGCGTGTCCTGCCAGGGGGCGTGGCCTCGTGTCACGAGTGTCAATTAGCGTTCGTGAGGAGACTAAAATACCTGACAGCGCTAGGTCCGCTGTAGGTGAAAAGCAAGCCTGGATGTCAGGGAACACGTGCAATTTAAAAAGTATGTCACAAACAAATCATTAGCTTTTGTTAAAAGGTGCGAGCGCTATCCTCCGGCTTCCGCCTCAGAGGGTGTCAGTTCCAGTATGACGCGCTATTGGTAGGCGCAGTCTTATGGACGAGGGAGGTGGGCGTGTCCTGCCAGGGGGCGTGGCCTCGTGTCACGAGTGTCAATTAGCGTTCGTGTTTGCTTTTAATGTCCCTTCCTGTAGCAAATGGTCACTTTGTTCGTTGTCACCTATTCTAAAGGAGTCGATGTTGTGGAACATGGGGAGAGTTACGAAGGTGAAGTCTAAGAAAGAAGATACAATCGTGGAGTAAAAAGATGGGACCGGCGGATTGTCCTCCTTAAATTGACCATTCATAGCTCTCATATTTATTTGTTCAAGTTCTTGGAGTAGATAGGTTGAACATCTCATTGGCTTGCCGGAATATGCTGAGCCCTGTTTGGTATCCCCCACACTGTGGTTAATTCTTCCGTTAGTTCATCCTCTGACCCAATTTCAATGAGGTGAAGAATAAAAATTGCCTGCCAAGATGATATGTGCTGCGTCCTGCTCTTCTATAATCCTTGTCAGCTCTTGAACTAGCTCTTTTGCAGCTTTTAGCCTATGCTAAGGGTGTACATAAGTGTTGATTATTATGATTAGCTGGTCTTCCTCGTTAAATTTGAGTGTTGTCATTACCGCCTGTATGCCACTTGGGGCTGTAATTTGTGCCTCAACTGATACAATTGCTCCCATTGTGATTATTGAGGCAAATAGCATCAGACTCCCTGAGCGGTGGCCAAAGTTGGATCCCTTTCTTGTTGGGATACATTTTGATGTGTACCCCTGTAGCTTAATCGCATGATCCTCCCAGGTTTCTTGGAGTAATATCAAATCGAATGTCTTTAAGTAATTTAGTGCATTGCGTTCCTCCATCTCGTTCGCCAGGCCATTAATGTTCCAGATACATATATGTATTTTCCTTTACTGATGTAGGGCAGGGCATTTCTTGTCATTGGGTGCACTGAGTTGTCATTGTTCGCCGTATGTGCGACCAGCTGGGGTCTTTTAACAATGGTGTTAAGCCTTTAGGCTTAAGGCCTATGTTTAAGTTGGTGGCCTTTGAGTGGGTGTGATAGGCTCCTGTGGCACCACTGCGAGCACCCTTGAAGATTGATGTGATAGTGTGGAAATATGGATTTTTATGGTCGGTTATGTCCCCTATTTTTGGACCCCAACGGTTTCATGTATAAGTCACAAGTACATGTATGTTCCCTCCAGTTCCAGTTATGAAGACGCAAACACATGTGCGTCCACCGTCAACATGTCCTCTTTCAGATCCGCCATGAATGGGCCGGATATTCTATTCCTAAGTATGAAAGGCCACCGGCTTTATATGGTTCATTTATCCCATTTTACAATCCAGGCGAGTAGGCCCTGATTCTGCCACCAAGCCTTTTCCTGCCTTCTGCCTCTGAAAGCTCCAGTCTGAGCCTGCATCTGTGACCATGAACTTTGTCCTACTCCCTGTGCGGCTAACGGTGCCTGATCCAGCCCGTAGCCTGCCAGAAAACTGTACTTCACCTTCAAGATTATCTCCTCCGCCCCTCATCCGATGCATTCCTGTCTAGCAGTTTAGGTAAACATTCCTCCAGCTACCGTGCAAAGGGGCCGGGCCTCGCTGTCCTCATGCAGGTAATTCATAAACCCTGTTGACATGGAGTGTTCCTGCCCCCTCGCATCTAGTGTAGACACTTAGACGCTTGTACACGCACTAACAGTCAGTATAGTCAGTATAGAATAAGATTCTATCCTAAGAGACCTCTCTTTTTGGATAACACAGTTCTTTAAACATAGGATATTAGATATGATTTGGGATTAGGTTGACATAACCCCAGACTTTTGTCTCCACATGTAGAGCTAAATGTCAAGTCCCATTCTCCCCCTAGTTGCACGTCAAATCACACGTCATGCTGCCACGCGCGCATCTCTGCCAAGTATTTTTGCTGACATTGCGAAATTCTTTCATGGAACCACCCATTTGTGACATCATACCTAATGACGTTCTTTAGTTACGCCTAGTTACACCCATTTTAGTTACGCATGTATATCTTTATCTCTGTTATCAACTGTTACGCCTCCTGCATCTGTTTCACTGTAATGCCTCTTCTATAAAAATGATTACCTGTCAATAATGTATGGTCCTTCACTTCCTGAACCTCCGTGGTGATGGAATATGAAGCCAACAATTCGAATTGTTATTGGAATAAAGCCCGTTCCGAATCTCTAATACCACGGATTCTGCCTCTTATTTTACTGAGCTATTCTTATTAATTTTCCGCATCAAATTAAGTACCGGTAATTAAATTATTTACCACATATATGGCGCCCGAATAGGGACACTTTCTCATCTCACGCGCCGGAGGTGCGTTGCAGGCCCGGTCTCCTGCCACAGCTGGACGGACAACAACGCGTACCCACAGGATTTCCTGTATCTCCCTCCTGCCGAGCGGGGGTAACTGAGGCTGCGATCAACACCCAGATGAGGCGGTGAGAAGTGCGAAGTATCCCGACCAGAGCCTAGCTGAGAGAGCAAGATCCGAGGTATACAGAGGCCCACCAGGTTCCGAAGTTCCGAAGTTTCGAGTCGAGTCCAGTCTGGTCCAAGTCCAGTTCAGTTCAGTTCCGAGGCCTTCCGTTCCGAGCTACCCGGTGAGTACCATTGCCGGGGAGGCGTTCTGACGTGCACATAGGTTGTGCCGGTCAAGACGGGTTTGGGTACACAAATCCGGTCTGCACTGTTTCAGCAGTGTATCTGTACTGTTTAGCAGTATATCTAGTATGTCTAGTATATAATTCAGAATTACCTAGTTAGTGCCGAGTATTATGCTTAGTGACTAGTTCCCTAAATGGCCATCATTGTTGTTCATTAAATGTTAAATGTTAGATGTTTTAAATACGTTCTGCATATTGTGGTGTGAATGACTGTTCATATTGTGTTTTGTTGTATTAAACGTGTTCAAAATTAGGTCTCAGATCAGTTCTCAATATGCCGCTCTTTTCGAAATTAAGACAGATCAAAACTAGAAAAGGGGTACTCGAAGAAGCTGTTCCCATTCCTCCTAGGGACACTCCAGGGTACTTCATGTATCATAAACATGGCCTAGACGCCATATTATTTCTTGATTTATGGGTAGACTACACCAAGGAATTACCAGAAAGTCAGAGGTGGCCCGCAGCTGGGACCTGGGATGCAGATTGCATCATGAAAGTAGAGGAAGAATTATGGAAAAAGAAAGCTAGACAATCACAGAAAGATGCCATTGAATTATGGCGTAAAGAATCATATAGACGTACAGAAAAAGCACTCAGACAGGAAGAGAAAAGTAAGGAGAATTCAAATAAAGTCCGAGAAAATCTATTAATTGAAGAAGGTACCCGAGCAAAATCAGAACAAGTAGACAGACAAAGAAATCCCTTATGAATGGTATGTATCCTCTTCTGGCCGAAGGGTTACCTAAGGCTACTCCGGAGATACCAAAAGACTTGCCACCTCCACTGTTTCCGATAAAAGCACATCCCAAAGGGCATCCCAGAACCGCTGAAGATGTTTTCCTTCCCCCGAACATTCGTTCCAAGCCGCTGACAAATTACTCCGAGAACGAAGGGGTTATCATATACTCGATTCTATGGACGAACAAGAATTAGCCAGGTCAGCCGTTCACTGGGTTGACAGTCCCGGAAAATATAGTGATGATACACTAGCGCACACGTTTTTGAACCTCACCCCAGATGAACAGCGTTTAGCTGGTATCTACATGATTCAACAACTCCTTATATTATATAAAAGCCAACACTCCGATCCTGGTCCCTTACCTGATATATTGACTGAATTACTCACGAATAAATGGAGAGGTTCAGGTACTGAGTTAATTAGAGAAATACTAGAATCCAGAAAGCAGTACATTCTTTTTGTATGCCCCGAACATGTCTCACTGCCCATCAAGGAAAGAACGACGTATTATATGGATAGACAGAATCCCTTACGCGAAGTACACCCGATAAAAGGTGATGACAATCAGTTTAAACGTGTGTTTGTATACACACCCATATCTAAAATGGAACTATTAGAAATGAAGAAAGTGGTACCCAGTCATGACAAAGACCCAGCAGGTTTCCACCGTGAAATTAAAGACATGTTGCTCATGGGAGAGTATACCTATCCCGACATTATGAAAATATTAAAGGTATTAATGCCTGCGGGCATTTACGAAAAACTCAAAGAAAAGGATTGGGAGGTGGGAGACCAAAAGATAGATTGGACAGCATTAGAAAACGAAGAAACAGCTCGAGGTCCAGGTTTAGGGCTTGGGGAAAAGACCAAAATACTACCAGGTTTATTAGTACAGGTACTGCCACGTTTATTAACTACGAAAAAGGAAGACTGGGGTGCAATCTCAGCCTGTAAACAAAAGCAAGATGAAGACACTAGTGATTTTTATGCCCGATTCGAAAAATGTTTTGGTATAAATAGTGGAATAAAAGCAAGTAGCGAATCGTATCCACATCTGTTTGTGACAAAATTAGTTGAAAATGCCTTGCCCCAAGTTAAGAATAGAGTATTGAAATTCGAGAGTACCTGGCAAGGTAACACTCCGTCACAAATGTTACAAATGCTACAGTACCATCACAATAGAATTAGAGAGGAACAAGAACATGAACAAAGACGCATGAAAGACACGAAAATGAAAATGCTAGTTTCCCAGACAGTTCCAGCTGACGGTCATAAAAAGGGTATGACACAGTCCAGTGTTTCAGCAGGTTCTGTAAAAGGGACATGCAACTATTGTAAACAGCCAGGTCATTATGTACACGATTGCCCAGTTTTAAAACATAATATCGCCATAGGTAATACAAAAGAAAGACCACGGCCACTTAGACAGGATCAGAACCAACAAGGAGCCCCGCAGCATGCACAGGCCATGCCAGCTCCGCAACAGTCTATGCCAGCTCCATCACCGCAGCCTATTGCTGCCACACCAACAACGACACGACAGATGTACCAGACCGCACAGTATGACTATCCTGATTATCAACGATACTCATGAAACAGCCTAGAGAGGGAAGTTGGCTTACCCCTTATCGAGGTCCCTGTAGATCAGGAAGGACCTTATGTACACAGTGAATTATTAGGCCAAGATAGAAAATTTTTACTTGATACAGGGGCAAGCCGAACAACCATAAAACGTAGTGAAGTTCCAGGGGCACCCCTCTCAGGCTCACAGAATATTTCCCTTGGTTTTTCAGGAAAACCTATCATTAACGAAGTATCACAGCCTCTTCCACTTACGATTGGTCCCTTGACACGAACTACAGATTTATTGCTTACTAAATCATGTCCAGAAAACCTGTTAGGTATAAAAACATTGAAAGCTCTAGGAGCTATAATATGTTGTTCTCCGGAAGGAGTAAGATTGTTTTTACGTGATTTCAAAGGGCACTATGTGTCCCGAGACATGGATCACCGACTGCAGACTTTACCCACACATTTATGGGCACAAGGCCCTACAGATGTTGGTTGCATGAACATTACACCATATCGAGTCACACTAAAGACAGGAGTGGTACTACCACGAATGCGACAATACAAGTTACCCCCAGATGCTGTAGTGGCTTTACTGCAAATCATTGACGAGCTTATTACCCAAGGAGTGGTTGTGGAAACCGACTCCAATGTATGTAATTCCCCGATAATTCCGATTCTTAAACGAACTGATCCAAAAGCCCCACCAGTATATCGATTGGTTATTGATCTGCGCGAATTAAATAAATGTATTGTACCACAATACCCCGTAGTTCCAGACATTTCTTCATTACTGACAGCCATTGATTCCGAAGCTACATTCTTTACTGTAATTGATCTCAAGAATGCCTTTTTCAGCGTCCCAATAGATCCGGAAAGCCAATACTTGTTCGGATTTAGTTTAAATGGACGAAGCTTTAAATTCACACGCGCACCTCAAGGATTCACAGAAAGCCCCAGCATCTATAGCCAAGCACTGAAACGAGAACTTGACAGTATCCACATGCCAGTCAACACTGCCCTGCTTCAATATGTCGATGATCTGCTGATCACCGCTAGAAGCGAAACTGAATGTGAAAAAGCTTCACTGACGGTTTTACAATTTTTGGCCGAAAAGGGGCACAAGGTGTCCCCTTCTAAGCTGCAATTCTGTGCCCAGCGAGTTGTTTACCTTGGGCACTCGCTGTCCAAGGAGGGAAGGCAGCTTACGTCAGATCGCATCCAGTTAATTACTAACATGCCAATACCCAAGACACAAAAGGAGGTACGGGCTTTTATAGGCCTCACTTCATATTGTAGGCAGTGGATCCCTCAGTATGCATTTCTAGCAAAACCACTCATTCAGTTGACAACACAGGAGGCGGCCACATCGACTGTCCTCCCTTGGACTCAGGAACATACACAAGCTTTTGAAAGCCTAAAGAAAGCTTTATGTCAAGCACCTGTCCTAGCAACACCATGTTACAGTAAACAGTTTACACTCTTTGTTACAGAACGCGAAGGTACTGCTTTGTCAGTACTCACTCAGGAACAAGCAGGATCACACAAACCATGTGCTTATTTTTCTAGTACATTAGATCCCGTAGCTCAGGCTCTGCCTGCGTGCCTGAAATCAGTGGCAGCGACAGCTTTAGCAATCAGACAAAGCGATGCCATAGTGTTAGGACATCCATTGACAGTACAAGTACCACACGCAGTAGAGGTTCTTGTGAACCGAACGCAAACACAACACTTGACTATAGCAAGACTTACCGGTTACGAATTGACATTGTTTCAGCCACACATAGAAATCAGACGTTGTAGTACATTGAATCCTGCCACACTTTTGCCAGTAAACGGAACAGACCCACTAGCACATGATTGTATTGAAGTTATTACTATCACGACGAAACCCAGACAAGACTTGACAGATATCCCATTGTCAGATCCAGACCTGACGTTGTATGTAGATGGTTCATGTATGAGAACAAGTACAGGAGAGCTAGTGGCCGCGTATGCAGTCACAACAGACACTGAAGTCATTGAAACATATTGCATAAATACCTTGTCAGCTCAAGCAGCAGAGCTCATCGCTCTGACACAAGCCTGTATTCAAGCCACAAATAAGAAAGTCAACATATACACTGATTCACGTTATGCATTCGGAGTTGTACATGACTTCGGCGTACTGTGGCGAGAGAGAGGTTATTTAACTTCTCACGGTGCCCACATTCAGCACGGACCCCTCATTCATGCCTTATTAGATGCAATACATCTACCCACTGCAATATCAATTATGAAATGTAAAGCTCATACGAAAGTTACTGATATCATTTCATAATTGATATTGCAGTGGGTAGATGTATTGCATCTAATAAGGCATGAATGAGGGGTCCGTGCTGAATGTGGGCACCGTGAGAAGTTAAATAACCTCTCTCTCGCCACACTACGCCGAAGTCATGTACAACTCCGAATGCATAACGTGAATCAGTGTATATGTTGACTTTCTTATTTGTGGCTTGAATACAGGCTTGTGTCAGAGCGATGAGCTTTGCTGCTTGAGCTGACAAGGTATTTATGCAATATGTTTCAATGACTTCAGTGTCTGTTGTGACTGCATACGCGGCCACTAGCTCTCCTGTACTTGTTCTCATACATGAACCATCTACATACAACGTCAGGTCTGGATCTGACAATGGGATATCTGTCAAGTCTTGTCTGGGTTTCGTCGTGATAGTAATAACTTCAATACAATCATGTGCTAGTGGGTCTGTTCCGTTTACTGGCAAAAGTGTGGCAGGATTCAATGTACTACAACGTCTGATTTCTATGTGTGGCTGAAACAATGTCAATTCGTAACCGGTAAGTCTTGCTATAGTCAAGTGTTGTGTTTGCGTTCGGTTCACAAGAACCTCTACTGCGTGTGGTACTTGTACTGTCAATGGATGTCCTAACACTATGGCATCGCTTTGTCTGATTGCTAAAGCTGTCGCTGCCACTGATTTCAGGCACGCAGGCAGAGCCTGAGCTACGGGATCTAATGTACTAGAAAAATAAGCACATGGTTTGTGTGATCCTGCTTGTTCCTGAGTGAGTACTGACAAAGCAGTACCTTCGCGTTCTGTAACAAAGAGTGTAAACTGTTTACTGTAACATGGTGTTGCTAGGACAGGTGCTTGACATAAAGCTTTCTTTAGGCTTTCAAAAGCTTGTGTATGTTCCTGAGTCCAAGGGAGGACAGTCGATGTGGCCGCCTCCTGTGTTGTCAACTGAATGAGTGGTTTTGCTAGAAATGCATACTGAGGGATCCACTGCCTACAATATGAAGTGAGGCCTATAAAAGCCCGTACCTCCTTTTGTGTCTTGGGTATTGGCATGTTAGTAATTAACTGGATGCGATCTGACGTAAGCTGCCTTCCCGACACTGAAGTCATTGAAACATATTGCATAAATACCTTGTCAGCTCAAGCAGCAGAGCTCATCGCTCTGACACAAGCCTGTATTCAAGCCACAAATAAGAAAGTCAACATATACACTGATTCACGTTATGCATTCGGAGTTGTACATGACTTCGGCGTACTGTGGCGAGAGAGAGGTTATTTAACTTCTCACGGTGCCCACATTCAGCACGGACCCCTCATTCATGCCTTATTAGATGCAATACATCTACCCACTGCAATATCAATTATGAAATGTAAAGCTCATACGAAAGTTACTGATATAATTTCCCAAGGCAATAACCTAGCTGACAGAACAGCTAAACAGACTGCTCAGAATCAAACTCACACATCTGACATGACAAAGACAATAGTCCTGACACCAACACATTGCATGACGGTTAAGGATCCCGCTCTTGACGTAATTGACATACAGACACATGCTACACCAGATGAAATAAAGAAATGGACTGAATTAGGAGGGATCCAAACGAATCAAGGATGGATGACGAAGGAAAAATCTATATGGTTTCTTCCCGACTCTATGGTTCAAGTTATCATTAATACAATACATAGTCCAGCGCACCTAGGAGAAAAAGCTATGCTAGACAGCATTCAACACATTTGGTTCAACAAACATTTACGAGCAGCAGCTAAACAAAAAGTTCGTACCTGTATGATCTGTTGTCAGTTTAACCCAGGTAAAAGCATTCCCGTAGAACAGGGTGGATTTCAGCCTCCTGATCACCCTTTTGAAGTCCTCCAGATGGATTATATCCAGATGGAACGATGTCGAGGATTCAAATATGTTCTTGTAGTTGTTTGTGCTCTTTCCCGTTGGACAGAAGCCTACCCGGTCTCAGATTACACTGCCCCGACTACTGCCAAACAGTTGGTTCGAGAATTCTTCCCACGGTACGGTTTACCACGTGTTGTCTACTCAGATAACGGCCAGCCGTTCTCATCCGAACTAATGAAACACGTTTCACTTTTGTTAGGCTATCAATGGAGATTTCACTGTGTCCGACACCCCGAGGCAGCAGGTCTCGTGGAACGACATAATCAAACTCTGAAAATTAGATTGTCCAAAATATGTAGAGAGAAAGGTGTCGATTGGGTAGTAGCCTTACCAGTTGCACTCTTTTACATGAGAATGGTAGCGCACTCTCGAACAGGGCTATCCCCTTATGAGGTGATCTTTGGCAGACCACAAAATATGTGGGGGACGCCTATACCACGCAAAATAACTGATGTTGACTGTAATATGCTGACAGATTACCTGGCTTCCTTGATGTCTGCACTACAATCTTGTCGTTCACAGGTAGCTACAGCTTTTCCCGATAACACCGAGGTGAAACCCCATGACGTAGTTCCCGGGGACCTGGTGTTAGTGCGGAATTTTGACCGGAAGACTCAGCTGGATCCTAGGTGGAAATCGCCTCAACTTGTACTACTCACCACGAGGACAGCCGTGAAGATCGAGGGTCGCAAAGGATGGTTACATTCAAGTCATATCAAGAAATTTCATGGACTACCGTCTGATGTAAACGTTACACCTCGCGTGTCTTCACCGATTGACTCAAAGCTTCCTTTGGTTGAACAAAGCGATAAGGAACTATACAAACTAAAATTACGGTCTAATAAGTCAGACAATTTGATTGTTTAAGTCCTCTCCAAGGTGAATCGGTCGAATTTATCTCTGACATGTATCCCCTAGACCTGAATAGAGAAAGAAACCGAAAGATGCAGTTGAAAAAGCATGCGTACTGTAAATCACTGCGTAGTCATTGCACAGTGACGTTATTAATTTTGTTTTTCTTATGTCTTTTAATAATCGCTGCAAGTATATTGTTGCACATATATTATCCTATTTCTAAACATGTTTACAATGTTACTGCTGAACATTCTTTTAGTGAATTACCCCCGCATGAGTTGTCCTATAGATTTGCGCTGCGCAATAACACTTTTATTAGTATGTTACATCATTCCCATCAGACTAGCAATGCTACAAATTGTTGGATATGTGGCCGACTCCCTCCCTATCAGAACTATAAGGGAATTCTGCCTCTCTTTCCATATCCGTTCACACACAATGGCTCCTGTGGAGCATGGTTTAGTTTAATGAATTCCTTAGATTCAAACTCAGTAGCTTATCAAGACAACTGGGTATGGGGAAACCTGAACTTAGTTTTGCTTAAAGTCTGCTACCCTAACAAGGAGGGACTTCCCAAAAGAACAGGAAATGATCTAGAAAATGAAGTGTACGGATTAGGTAATTTTACACTTAATCTCATGATCCTGAATGTTGAATCTGAAGCTACACCAATCTTGCCCGCCATGTCCGTATTCCCAGTAAAAGGGGAACTATGTATAAGAAAGAATGGCTCCATACACATGGGCCATAGTAAATGCACCACTGTGATAAAATTCAGTGATCAAGGCAAGTCTACATTTAGAGCTTCTCGTCATTCCTACTTTATATGTGGCCAGACCGCATATATACGCCTACCTCTAGATTGGGATGGTACCTGTTACATAGCATTCCTCCTACCACCTGTTTTTCTAGCTCCTCCTGATTATCATAGAAATACTCATTTAGTACACAATAGACAGCAGAGAGATCTCCCAATCGTCGATTACACTGAAACAGCATGGGAAAAATACACAGATTTCAATAAAGGTTTCTTCCCCTATATAGGTACAGTCACTAATAGTAAGTTGATACGTAGATTAACCAGAACCCTTGAAGCAGTAGTGAACGAAACTATTTCCGCCTTAGGCAATTTAACAGAAGAACAGTCTGCTATGCGGATTGTTGTGCTTCAAAATCGTCTCGTCCTTGACGTCATCCTGGCCGATAGGGGCGGAGCTTGTAGGGTCATCGGATCAAGTTGTTGCATTTTCATACCAGAAAATTCGCCGTCAGTATATAAAGCCATAACCCGCTTTCATAAGATTGTAAACCAGATACACCAGAGTCCAGGCACCTGGACTTGGTCCGGTTGGTTCTGGGGCGTGTTGTCAGCCTGGGGATGGAGAATGCTCTCCTTCCTAGGTATTGGCTTTCTCATACTATTCAGTTGCTGCTTATGTCTACAATGTGGGCCAGCGATTTGTGGTCTGTGTGCCACCTCGTGTATCCCACATCCAAGTTTTCGTTCGAGATCCCGGAAGAAGAAAGAAGAACAAATGATGTTATATGAACAGATCGATGGATTGATGAAGATTGATATCTCCTAAGGGCCAGTAGGGGACAAGGAGGGAATGTGGAAATATGGATTTTTATGGTCGGTTATGTCCCCTATCTTGGACCCCAACGGTTTCATGTATACGTCACAAGTTCATGTATGTTCCCTCCAGTTCCAGTTATGAAGACGCAAACACATGTGCGTCCACCGTCAACATGTCCTCTTTCAGATCCGCCATGAATGGGCCGGATATTCTATTCCTAAGTATGAAAGGCCACCGGCTTTATATGGTTCATTTATCCCATTTTACAATCCAGGCGAGTAGGCCCTGATTCTGCCACCAAGCCTTTTCCTGCCTTCTGCCTCTGAAAGCTCCAGTCTGAGCCTGCATCTGTGACCATGAACTTTGTCCTACTCCCTGTGTGGCTAACGGTGCCTGATCCAGCCCGTAGCCTGCCAGAAAACTGTACTTCACCTTCAAGATTATCTCCTCCGCCCCTCATCCGATGCATTCCTGTCTAGCAGTTTAGGTAAACATTCCTCCAGCTACCGTGCAAAGGGGCCGGGCCTCGCTGTCCTCATGCAGGTAATTCATAAACCCTGTTGCCATGGAGTGTTCCTGCCCCCTCGCATCTAGTGTAGACACTTAGACGCTTGTACACGCACTAACAGTCAGTATAGTCAGTATAGAATAAGATTCTATCCTAAGAGACCTCTCTTTTTGGATAACACAGTTCTTTAAACATAGGATATTAGATATGATTTGGGATTAGGTTGACATAACCCCAGACTTTTGTCTCCACATGTAGAGCTAAATGTCAAGTCCCATTCTCCCCCTAGTTGCACGTCAAATCACACGTCATGCTGCCGCGCGCGCATCTCTGCCAAGTATTTTTGCTGACATTGCGAAATTCTTTCATGGAACCACCCATTTGTGACATCATACCTAATGACGTTCTTTAGTTACGCCTAGTTACACCCATTTTAGTTACGCATGTATATCTTTATCTCTGTTATCAACTGTTACGCCTCCTGCATCTGTTTCACTGTAATGCCTCTTCTATAAAAATGATTACCTGTCAATAATGTATGGTCCTTCACTTCCTGAACCTCCGTGGTGATGGAATATGAAGCCAACAATTCGAATTGTTATTGGAATAAAGCCCGTTCCGAATCTCTAATACCACGGATTCTGCCTCTTATTTTACTGAGCTATTCTTATTAATTTTCCGCATCAAATTAAGTACCGGTAATTAAATTATTTACCACAATAGTTTGTGGTGATCCGTTGTTATGCACATTCAGAAAAGGCATTGGGTAGGCTGGTTTTGTTTCAGGTTTAGTCTTATCCCCCTCTGTAAGAATGTATTGGCTTCCTTCATGATTATGTTAGCTGTCTCATTTGTACACTGCTGATTGTTTGTTGGTTGGAACTCAATTGAGAACAGATCTGCCGAGGCCAGCGTTTCTAGGCTCACAATGGAGTGTAGTAGCCGCAGTATGTTCCCTCAATTTAATATGTCCGCTCTTCCCCTTGTTACCCGTCTCCTTTGGGTCTTTGGCCGGGGTTTCCTGATGGGAAATTGCTTTGAAATGTAATAGCCTTGAAGGAGTGGAGTTGGTCTTTATGGCTCCTTGGTTGGCTTTGCTACCTCATAGGGACTCGGCTGGTGCATGATCTTTATTCGGCATGTTTCTGCCTTGTGCGTTCACCCCTGGTGACCTCCGTGCAGATTCCCTAGGGTTGTGCAACAGCTCACCTCTCGGTTCTGTTCTTGGGCTTTGTTCCATACTGATTGCCGTCCTAAATTCTTGTGTTGTTGACTCTGGCTGTTTGCTTGTCTAGTTGTTCCCCCGTTTGTTGTCGCTTTTTGTGGCAGTTTGGGTTGATAACTTTGATGTTAGCTGCGTGCTTAGCTCCAGAGTCGCGTTTGGTCCCGTAACTAGATGTTCTGTCTTCCCCACAGTGGCCCAGAATGGCTACCTTCCTGTTCCTGCCCTTCCTTTTTTTATTGCAACTCTCTTTTGTAGTCAAGCGATTTTTTTTACCAGAGCTCTCTTTAATTGGAGCTAATGGTGTGAAACCTTCTGGTAAATGATGTGGACTAGCGGGCATGTTCCCCGTGTTTTCGTGTCCGGTCGTCGTCGTATTCTCTCTGAGGTGTTGTTCGAGATGGTATTTATTTTTAGTTCTGATAAGAGGTTCCCTAACATTGATGGCAGCATGGATAGTTTATCAATAATTGGGGTACAGATGCAGTCAATATGTGAAGTTTGAGGAGTTTGTGCGGCTTCTTGCTCACGCTTGATGAGAACGCAGAGGTCTGCTAGTTTCCTTTCTATCCCAAAGGTGAACTCTGCTAGTGTTTAATGCACCGTAAGCTCCATGTCCAGTTTGTGTGATTGATATTGAAGTGCCATTGCTGTATGTTGTGTAGTGCTTAATAAGGTTGCCCAGAATGGTTCTGTATAGATTGATCCTGTGGAATTGTTGTTCTCAGGTTTGGGCGCACTAGTTGGGTCCGTGCTAGTCTTATTTAAGGTGGGCTTGAAGTTGTACGAGGCAACAAGCTCCTCCCATTCCTGTGATGTGAGAAAGGTCATGTCACTATCTGTTAGATGTGAGTATTCGTGTGGCAATGGTAGGGAACAAAGGGAGCAATCAACTGGGGTGTTGTTTAGTGGTTGGCTGTACATAGGCTCTTCCTGTGAGAGACCCCCTCAATATTTATAAGCTCTTTTGATTTATCATTTTATGTTTCCATCCTCGATTGGCTTGTAGGTTTGAGATTTGTTTTGGCTGCTGGACTACTAGTACTGCTAGCATCTGTGTCATTGGTGGTACAACAAATGCTGATGGCTTTGCTGTCCTTATGTGAGGGATCCCGTTTTATGTCGCTTTTAGTGATATCCTCTCCTTTAGTTTTTTTTACTTTGGCTTTGGTTTTGTAAGAGGCCTCCTTACTCTGCCCGACCTCATGTCTACCTGGTTTGCTTGTTTCTATTTTCTTTAGCAGATCCATTAACTATCCTTTTAATTATTTCCTTGTTGTGCTTAGTTTACTTGTTATTCTTGGTATACTTGTTGTGTTTTGTCACTGCTCAGTAGTAATACTGGTATGCGGTTAGCTCTGAGTTTGCTTAATCTCCCCTCACTTTCTCCCGGCGGAGGAGACTGTGGTGGAACTATCCATTGTTACGCTGGGTAGTTGTGGTGTCTGCTGTAATAATTGTTCTGGACCACCCAACAGGGGAACCTCCCACTAACGAGAGCAGGCCACGCCAGCCAAGGCACCAACTGACTATCTAAAACCGATTTAGTTTTAGTTTGTTGCTTAATAGGTCTGTATATTTCTGCAAATCTAAGACTTCGCTTCTCTTAGTCCCTTCCTGCCACAAGATATTGTAAATTGGCTCCTCCATAATACAAGCTCTTAGCGCACCTTTCTTGTGCCCTGTTGCTGGTCCCAAATTTCGTGACATTTCTATTAGGGATTAGGTATATAGCACTCTGCATGTCAAAGTCAATGGTGATGTGTGCATGTCAGAGTCAGTGGGGATGCGATAAATTAGAGCCCAGGTGGCACACCCACACTGTGGGTTGATAGCAGGTGTCTCATTCAAAAGAGAGAGACATCTTTATGGAAACTCCATCTCTTTTGAAATCACCCCTGCAGCCTGGTCTAGAAAGCCATCTATTTTAGTATTTTTGCCTTCTTTCTTGAAGCTTTCCCTGATATTTTATAATTGCTATTTAACGTTCAAATACATTTGGATTTTACATAAAATGATTTGACTGGAGTGAATTGTTTGGCTATGGATGAGCAGCACACGGCTAGCTGTTCGTCTTTAATTCCTGCTTACTAAAATGCTGTTTGGAACTAAAGAAAGGATGGACATACACTGTGTTTTTAAATTAATTTAGATTTTATATGAATATACCCATTTTAATTACAGTGTGTAATGTTGCTTTGTTGTTCTCTTTATTCTTGTGCTATATACAATGTTTATACCCAAAATAAACAATTTTTATTATGGTGATCATGATAATGACTAAAAAATGCCAGAGTGCAAGTTAACCTTTGTCGATCTATTGAGCTACAGAGGATATAAAGCACTATTTAGATGCACCGATTTAGAGCAAGAAGTACTAAGGTTGAAAAGTTGTATTTTCAGAGTTGTAAGTGTGAATATTGTATGTTTTGTTTACTCCGTCGAAAGTTAAGGCCATCCCCCACTCAAGTACAGGAACTGGTTTGTCCCAATCAAAAAGTTATCTTCTTTTAGTAGAAATAGTTCAAGATGTATGAAGCAGTAGGGGAAGACAACGCTAGGCACGACAGTGCTAGGTGGAGGGGGTCCTGATGTGGTCAGCGAAAATGGTGGGAGAAGTAGGGGTATCCACCTCCTGGAGGTCTTCAGCGATGATTGGTTCCTTGTCAAAAGTGACATAAAAAAGCTGCAAGATGGAGTCAAAGTGGACTCCTCGTTGACCAATTCCGATGTCAAGCAGGGAATGTAGTAGGCGCTACAGCAAAACCAGGCACACTGGTGATGCACCCTCCTGGATCGGCTGGCAGGTTGGTCCCAGTGCCTTGACGGTTCCCCAGGCAAAATGTTTGTAGAAAGTTTCTAAGTCTCAACATTTTGGGAGGCAGGAGGAGTGCACTATAACACCAGCAAAGGGTTCCAGAACTTCAAGAACAGCACCTGGTGGTCAGGACTCATTCCTACAAACAACCATCTGCAGGGTCTAGAGCAGGTGCAGGTGAAACTGGTCAGCTGGGTTATTTCACGAAAGTGGTCTTCTTGCATCTTTTCTGGCACTGTAGCTCAACAGGAAGACAGCCAACTGACCCTTGTAGTCCACTGATTTTTCCTGGGCACAAGTGGGGGCAGACCCAGCCCTCAGGGTTTTTCTCGTAGACCTCAACAGCAGTTCCTTAGTCTGTCTCCCACAGGTCTTGTACAGTTCTAAAGAAGGCATCCAGAGGTGCTACATGTATGCCTGACACTAACTTGTGGATGAGCGTTGAATCTTACCCTCTCCCTAACAAATAGGAAAACATTTCCCAGGGGTAACCCTACCCACTTTTGCAGCCATTCCTGTGTGCCCTACTACAAACCATCCCAGGTTGTCCCTCTCTCCCTAAATCCAACATGGCAGAACCTTTCTTAACCTGTTCAGATCCCCTGTGCCCAGAGAAATGGGAAACCTCTACTCATGGTCATTCAAAATGGTTCTGGTCTGATCCCATTGGAGCCTAGGTGGCTAGGAGAACAAAAGAGAGACAGACCCAGGGGTGAGCAACATCTGCCAGTGAAAGCGTAGGGTTCATTTGAAGTTAATTGAGTTCCTGGGTACAGCCAAGATGGTCATCCTGTCAGATGAAAAATAAAACTACCCATTCCCAAAGCCTTTGTCTTGGATCTGGGAGCTAGTTCACACCTCATCAAGGAGCTATTCAGCTCCTGGGTGACAGTTGGAAGCTCAGGTGAATGGGCTTCTTGAGGCTTTAGGCAAGTTAAAGATTAATGCTTAAATGCACCTTTTGTAAAATATGTAGTACAAATCCGTCTTTACCAATGAATTATATTTGTAATAAATTCAAAATAAATATTTTTAAAAGTCCAAGAATCAAGTTTTTATCTGGTTTCTAGGCTGAGATAGCATGATTTATGTTTTAATAATGTATCCCAGGGTGTTACTATTGCACAATTAACCCTCCTATAGTCAAAATAACTTTTAGGATATTGTCACTGTATAGCATTAATCTTTTACATGTCCTCCCTTTAAATATCATGCACCCTGCCTTATAGACATTTATGGCCTATTAAGGAGTGATTTATTATTTAAAAGGAGGGTTTAGGCCTCTTCAAAGGGGTTATTTTAATATGTAGAATTTACAGTTTAAACCTGCAGAGCCAAGTTACTGGTGGCAGGCCTGCAGTTATGTTTTGCATTGCCAATTTAGTAGTGGTACAATGTGTGTTGCAGTTCCTCTAGTGATATTTACTAGGCCCAAGTACATTTTGTACTTCATGCAAAGGACTTTTAGGTATGTTAAATGTGCCAATTAGGAATATAACCTACCACAACATGTTTTATAGGTCAAAGCACATGCATTGGGTCCTGGTAGCAGAGTCCCATTGCACAGAGTCACAAACCCAGCAGTATCAGTTAAAACAAGCATTTGCAATGCAATCGGTCTCGCATTTGTGAAAGTTAGAGCTACTGGCATTGTAAAAGTTCATGTTCAATGAGCTCGGATGCACATTCCCTTCTCTACTATAGGGCCTCTGAGTATCTGTGTACATTTAACAGGTTGTGCTTGTCTTAAGTAAATTGGTGCATCACAGAAACAAATGTGGTCATTAGCACAAGAAAATGTTTGTTAGTAACTACGCACAGAAATGCGGTAAACTTTCAGTGTTTGAATTTTAGCCCTCGGTGGCTGTTGTGAACCACCATGATACTGCTAAAACATGCAGTAAAACAATTGTGGCATTATCAACTCCTTTGTTGCATTTTTACCACATATCATGACTTGGATATGAATTTAGAAATACTGCAGTTTTACAGCATGTGCATCACTGAAATACAGATCTATTATAAACATTTTCACACATAAAAGTGTAAAACTGCTAAAAATGGTAGGGCATCTGATGGGGTCTGCTGGAGTAGAACAGTGGGTAGTGCAAGACCTACAAACTTCCCATGAAAATAGATGACGCCTAAAGTCACAAGAAAATGTTGAGGGCAGTAATGTGTGCTAAAATAGTAATATGTGAGGGTAATAAACTTTCAGCCAGATTTTGCCCCAAAACCTTATCAAGGAAAAGGTAGCTGTCAGTAGTTACAAAGAAATTAATTGCCCCAGCGTCTATGCATCAACTGGATAGCCAAAAACGTTGAAAATGAAATTCAAATGGGATAAGTATATCTTTAACAGTCTGATGAGCCAGGTTCTTACTTGCATTAGCATTCCGACTCTCTGGGAAGCAGGACCTCTTTGCTCCTTTCAGCGAATCCTCTTGGCATGGAACTAAATAAAATAACTTGAGTGTCCCTAATGATAATATGTTGCAGAGAAACCTCTATGTGCCCGACCTTGTTGCTAAGAAAAGACTGTGAGGATGCATCTTTTTAGTGGAGAGTAGCCCTTTCATTGCTGTCCAGTAAATAAAATCTCATGCGATCAATGTTTAAAAATTAGGGGGCATATTTATTATCCCGCATTGCCACAGAAACGCCACTTTTAATGGCATTCCTGTGGCATTCGGGGCTTCGCCTTATTTACAAGGCAGCGTTAAACCACTTAACGTGTCTTAACACCGCCTTATACTTAAGGCACCCTTTCACGCTATAATTAGTGTGAAAGGGGTGAGCAATGGGTGCTGTGGTGGGCGTTCTGCCGCAACACCCATTGATTTTCAGTCTGCCCCCTATTTACAGGGTGGCATAAATAGGAGGCAGCGCCAAAATTAAGACCAGGGAAAGTCTGAATTTAACCTGGCGAAACGAGGAGAAATGCTTTATTTCTGCATGTATTTACTGTTTCTATGTGTGCTGCGTTGTGCAGCACACATAGAATCAGCAAAACGCTATGTATGATTGTTTATGTGCAGGAAGGTTTCCCTTCCTGCACGCAAACAATCATTACAAAAATGACGATTTGCAACTTCTATGTGTGCTGCACAAAAGCACACATAGAAGTTACAAATCACCATTTGTGATTATATTTTGTCTCCACGAAGGGACGTCTTCCTGCACATAAACAAGCATTCCCTCAACACAGGCATCCTTGCGCTGTAGCGCATGGGTGCCTGCATTGGCGCTAGGCAGCTTACATTAGCGCGAGCACTAGAGAAAATGCAGGGATGTGCGGTATCTTTGTAAATACGACTCATCACTGCTTTTTCTGAATGGCGGAGCGTGGTGTTAGCGTTTTGTGCTCGGTGCCACGCTCCACCATTCCCTGGTACAAATGCCACTAGGTTTGTTTTGTTTTCCCCAGAATAATAACTGAACGGGAGACTTACTGGGACTATTTACATTTAAGCGTAAAATAAGGTAGCAAAAGTTCCCTGGTGCACAATCACATTGGTGGTGGCATCCTGTGTTATTTGGGTAAAATAATAGGTAATTGTTGTAATCTACTTATGGTTGGGTTGTGGAATCCCTGTTGTCTGGGTGATAGAATGTGAATGTTCTGGTGGGCGGTGAGACAGGCATTCGGACTGAGAGACGCTGGGAAGAGGAGTTGGTTAATGTTGGTGGTTGCTACAATAAAGCCTACTTCTGAATCTCAAGCAGCGTACCGGCTTTTAATACTGGCGACGAGTTGTGCTTGATTGGGGACAAGCGGCAACCATCAATTCCCCTGCGAACCCGCATGATTGGATGGATTGGATTTTAACGATGAAACTATGGCTCTAAGATTGTGAAAATCTCACAGAATTGGACTTGGATTTGGCGATTCTCGGTCACCCGGATCTTGGATTTTGAGATTCCTGGACACTGGTGACAAAAATAGACTCTTTCGTTGTGTTGAAGACAAAGTAAGGTAAAGGAGTAACCGTCACGCTTACTTTCAAACTGGACCCTGCACGCTCTGCTCTGCTCGCGGAGAGCCGAATCCTGGGTTTCTTGGAAGCTGAGTGACTGCTTGTGACATCACACGCAGCGCGTCACACGCATCACGTTATCCTACGCGGCGGCCATTTTGCCTTGGGATATGAGAATGATCCTATGTGGCGGCCATTTTGATTTGGGATATTGAAAAGATCACTTGTGTTTCAGTTTTAAGCCTTGCTGTTGATCTCTCGGTGACAGCGACGCGTGACTCTGGGCTTTGAAGACTTTAACTACTCGTTCATGGTGAGGATCTTGTTTTGATTTGTTTTATTGTTTTCTCTCACGTTTTTAAAAAAATAAGGAAGACAACAAAGTTGTTTTCTTGACATTGCATTTAAGTTTGTTTTGAGATATTGACAATTTTAGCGTCATGGCAACGGCTTCTAGTATGTCACAACCTCCTGCTTTTCTGTCAGAAAAAGGAGAACCTATCCTTCCTTGGAAGAGGTGGAGGAATTTGTTTGATTCATATTTAGTAGCTATTGGGGGCGAGAAATTTTCTGCTACAAGAAAACAAGCTATATTGCTACACAATTTAGGAGTTGAAGGCAGGAACACTTACGATAGCATGGACCCCATCATCATTGGAGGTGGTGACGGTGAACCTACAGATGTATATGAGATGTCTATGACTATGCTTGAGCGTTATTTTGGTCCACGGATTAACGTTGTTTTAGAACGTCACAGGTTTTTCACCAGAGTTCAAGGTCAAACAGAACGTGTTGGAACTTATATTGCTTCACTGAAAACATTAGCACGCACGTGCGAATTTGGGGAGCTGTCTGACTCTCTAGTGAGGGACCAATTAGTCAGATGCACGAACAGTTCAAGTGTACAAGGTAAACTATTGTCCAAGAATCCATCGTTAACAGAGGCTATTGCGATTGTTGAGGGTGTCGAAAATACCTCTTCATGGGTGAAGGAAATAAGGAAGAATCGCGATGATGGTGACCAAGGGAATAGTGAAGGTGTAAAGAAAAACCAAGAAAGCGTCCATTCCATGTTGGAGCGTGATGTTGAGGATGAGTCATTTGAAAGTATTGCCAAAGTGTCTTCAGGGTCAAGAGTTAAAGCTGTTGCAAAGAACACTCAATCTCGTGTGGTTTCTAAAGATACTCAACAATCTAGTGAACGAGATCCTCGACAACAGCGTTCCTTTGACCGTGAAAAAAGTAACAGTGACAAACAGAAGATGAGATGCTACAGATGTGGAAGTTTCTCCCATTCGTCAAATTTCCCAAATTGTTATGCAAGGGAATGTGTGTGTATGAATTGTGGAGTAAAGGGGCATTATGCTAGGGTTTGCAAGTCGGCCAAAAAGGATCGCAACATGGGAAATTCCTCGGACAATATTCATACAGTGGTCATTTCAAGCATTTCTGAAGAAGAAAATAAGGTGGATTCGGACAAAATTACTATGCCATTTTGTAACATTATGGTGAATAGTGATGAATTTACCGTTTTGGCTGACTCGGGGTCTCCTTTCACGTTGATTGGAAATAAGATATGGGATGAGGTAGTTGGATTGGAGAATGTAAAGCTTCAATCTCCAGACATTTCACCCTTCAGTTATGGAGGTGCACGGGTGGATATTCTGGGATACATAACTGCAAAAATTGTGTTCAAACAGAAAGAGACCATAGGAAAGGTTTATGTGGCTGTGAGAGGTGATACTTTGTTGGGTTGGAGACACCAGCGTGATTTAGGCATTATTCTTAATCCTAGTGCTACCAACCCAGAAGACCAAGTTATGTTGATGGAGGAGATAGGTATGAGCTCAGCTGGTAAGATATTAGCTGTAGATGGGGTGAGTGTGGAAAGGTATATTGAAGATTATCCGGAGGTATTTACTGATTCTCTGGGTTGTCTGAAGGGGTTTGAGCATCGGATAATCCTGAAGGATTCAGCCAAGCCGTGTGTGCATAAGGTGCGGAGGGTGCCAAATTTGATGGTTGAACCGTTAAAGCAGGAACTTGAGAGGTTACTCAAACTAGGAGTGATTGAAGAGATAGAGGCTTCGGAGTGGTTGTCTCCGGTGGTTTTAGCACCCAAGGACGGAGGATTGGCGGTGAGGATGTGTGTTGACTTGCGTGGGTTGAATGAATGGATTTGGGTGGATCGCCAACCTCTTCCAAATATTTCAGAATGTTTAAGTTTATTGAAGGGGGCTAAAATATTTAGTGTTCTGGATTTATCGTCCGCTTATCATCAAGTGAGACTTCACAAGGACTCCAGACATTTGACGTCCTTTGTCACTCCTTTGGGGGCGTATCGATTTTTGAGGATGCCGTTTGGTTTGGCTTCGGCCGCAGCTTGTTTTCAAAGGATCATGAAGACGGTGCTTGGGGATCTTCCCAATGTCTTGTTTTTTCAAGATGATATATTGGTATATGGGAAGAGTGAGGGTGAGCATGAGACAGTTTTAAGATCTGTTTTGAGTAAATTGAGGGAGAGAGGTCTCACTCTTAGAAAGGACAAGTGCCGTATTGGTCTGGAGTCTGCAACCTATCTAGGACATGTCATTTCGGGGAAGGGTATACAGCCCAAGGTGCAGCTTGCAGAGAGTATAATTAGTGCTCCAGCACCTCAGGACAAGGAACAGGTTAGGTCTTTTCTAGGAATGGCCGAATTTTATTCCAAATTTGTAAAAGGGTTTGCTGGAGTGGTGGAGCCGATCAGAGTTGTCTTAAAAAAAGGATCACGGTTTGTTTGGACGCCAGATTGTGAGAAGGCTTTTAATTTGGTTAAGTCTGAGATTGGGAGGATGCCAACGCTGGGTCATTTTGACACCAGATTAAAGACTGTTCTCACAACTGATGCCAGTCTCAAGGGTCTGGGGGCTGTACTTTCTCAGGTTGTTGATGGGGAAGAAAAGGTAGTAGCTTTTGCTTCTAGGGCCCTTAGGGATGCGGAGATTAATTATTCTTGCATTGAAAGGGAGGCTTTAAGTGTGTATTGGGCGATACAACATTTTAAATTTTACTTGTGGGGAATTCCTTTTATGGTAAAATCTGATCATCGTCCCCTTGTACAAATGTATTCTGATCGTCACAGTGAGCGCATGACTCCTAGGCTTAAAAGATGGAGTGAGGGTCTGCAAGAGTTTAACTTCCGTGTGCACTACATTTCTGGGTTGGATAATAAGTCCGCTGACTGTTTGTCCAGGTTGCCAGTGTGTTCTGGGGAGGAGAGTGATGAGATTGAGTGTGTGAATTGGGTGATGGAAAACCCGTTGTTGGAAGAGGAGTGGTTATCTTGTGCGGTTAAGGATACTACTTTTGTTGTCTTGAAGGATTTGATATCTAAAGGATGGATGAGTTGTAAGGATCTTGATCCGGATGTGAAGTCGTTTTGGTGTGTGAAGGACGAAATAACCTTTTGTGGGGATAAGCTTATGAGAGGAGAAAGATTAGTTCCACCTGATGTTCTCAAGGAGAAAGTAGTCAATTTGGCTCATGAGGGACATCTTGGTAGGAGTCTTACGAAAGCGCGTGTCAGGGAAAGGTACTGGTGGCCCGGGATGGATCGGTTGGTGGAGACTGTTGTGAAAGATTGTCATTTGTGTGCCATCAATGACAAGTCTCATGTGACTAGTCATGCTCCTCTTTCACCTGTGGAGGTTCCGGATGTGGTATGGACCAAGTTGGGGTTGGACATTATGGGTCCTTTTGAGCTTATGCCTGCCCAGGAAAGGTTTGTTGTTCTCTTGGTGGACTACACCTCGAAGTGGGTGGTTACCAAGTGTATGGGAGTGGTCAATTCCAAGTCCATTATTGAATTCTTAAAGGACGTCTTTACGTCTGAAGGTGTTCCAAAATATCTAGTTACAGATAATGGGGTGCAGTTTATCTCCCAAGAAATGCAAAATTTTCTAGAGAGTGTTGGTATAATTCATTTAAAAACTGCACTATACTCGCCACAAGCTAACGGTCTCACTGAGAGAATGAATAGGGTGGTGAAAAGTTGTGCTCAAAGGGCACTTGATACTGGGGTTTCCTTCAGTTGTATGCATGGTGGGCACACCGCACTGTTCCTAATGCTATTTCTCAAAAATCACCTTTTGAGGCTTTGAGGGGAAGGTTGGCGATGTCTAAGCTAAATCCAGGGTGGCTCCCTGTATGGAAAGGGAATGAGGTCAGTGAGGATGTGAGGAAGAGGAGATTGGTTGATTATCAGTCGAAGTACAAACAGCGCTATGATGACAAGATGTCTGTGAAAGAAAGGAAGTGGAACCTTGGTGATCGGGTTTGGGTCAAGAGATCCAGGTTTGGTCATAAAGGTCTGTCTAACTTTCTAGGTCCTTTTGTTATCACGGCAATAAGGAAAAATGTTGTGACTTTAAATAATGGCTGTACCTGGAGCATGTCAAGACTGGTCAAAGTTGTTGATGTTAAGTTGCGTTCAGACAACAGCCGGCCTTGTGTTCCTGTGAATGGTAATGGGAATTGTAATGGTTCCGCCAGGCTCAGGCAAGTACCAGCCAAGTTTAAAGATTATGTTATGTATTAAGCATATGTTAATCTTTATATTTTGCACTGTATTTTGCACCAAGTAATTGTTATCTTTATTTATTATCATTTTGTTTTTGATGTATTGTAAAGGGGATGTGTTGTAATCTACTTATGGTTGGGTTGTGGAATCCCTGTTGTCTGGGTGATAGAATGTGAATGTTCTGGTGGGCGGTGAGACAGGCATTCGGACTGAGAGACGCTGGGAAGAGGAGTTGGTTAATGTTGGTGGTTGCTACAATAAAGCCTACTTCTGAATCTCAAGCAGCGTACCGGCTTTTAATAGTAATATTGTTCTCAAGCTGCATTTGCACCTGTTTTGCCTGAGATATTACCCAAATCAGTGTAGTGTGCACTGGCAAATACCACTGACAATGAACTGGTGGGTCTTCCTTGCGGAAGCACAAGAAGCAGCCTACTTGGTACAAATACAGTTTTGCGTGCAGTTGTACAGTAGCACTGGAGTTTAAATGACTCCTTTAATGTCCTGCTGGTGTATAATTAACTTGCACTCCGTTTTAGTTTAACTGAAAAGTGGTCTTTGATAAAACCTCAGTGCCGCACTTGAATTCTGCATTGTTAGTGCTTCTTGCACTACTAGTGTCTTGTGGCCATTCTTCCCAGCACTGGAGGTGCACAGAGCAGGAGGCAGCATATCTTACGTTTATCAAAGCCTCTGCTACCTTTTAATATGCTAGAATGCTCAAGCAGAAATGAAATCTTCTTGTACAGCCTTCATGCTGGCTTGTAGCTTAGATACCTGCGGTTGCCTTTCACTGTGTTTTTGCACATCTCAGCATGTTCTGCAAGCAATCCTGCCCACGGCGTAGTGAGGAGCTAAATGTTAGCATTATACTGTAAATTGATGCTGGCATTTTGTCCCTTCGAAGGTTATATGTGGCTCCAGTATGCCTCCTTCTGGCTAGTTTGAAACACTCAAAGACAGCAATCATCAACAAGCAGTTCATATGCTCCTAATCTTATTGAACGTGGGGGAGGATTGTTGAAGCAGAAACACAGCGCCTAAAGTAAACAACAGAGCTTGTCGGCTGTGAAGAAAGATAAAGTGCGGCCGCAAATGTTTCATTTAGCAAGCCAGCACAAAGTAAACATAACACGAACACACCATTACAATCCACAAGCAGAGGCAAACTAAAAAATCGTGCCACAGTAACACATACTTCACAAAGAAAGTAGAAATAGTACCTCAATCACAGCACAGCGCTTGCAGCGGAGGAGCATTAATTAATTAAGTTTAATCAATCAGTAGTTCAGCGGTGCTTCTCACAAGCCACAGGAAGTGTCTAATGCGACTTCTGCCGAATTAGAAGGCAGCAAAGGAGAATGATTATGCTATTCACCAATAGAGAGTGTGGGCGGGCTAAAAGACCCTTCTGAGTTAAAAAAAAAAAAAACACAATAGATCGTCACCATAGATACAGCACATGCACGTTGCCTACAGGCTCGACCTAAAAATGGGGGTGTCTATTTCATCTGTGTAACCAATGTGCACATATAAACCAATATAGAACGATGTAAAAAAATGTACTCCAACATCAGCCCGTCCTGCAGTGCAAAAACAGATTACAGCACACTTGTTAAAGGCCAGATATTTGAACACATCCCCAGAAATCTATAACATGCACTTCGACAGGGAAGTCTGCTTAGGGAGTTTAAACGTGCACCTATTATCTCTTTGTAACCTGAAGGGCAGAAGTCCCATTGGCAGTCGATTAGCTTGTCGTGTGACATTACTGCATTGCATAACCTTTAGACTGCAACAAATATGATAAAAAAGGAACACATTCTCACGCATTTTCTAAAACTAATTACTAGTTTGAAAATCAAAATAGAGGACTCACAGGAAGGTTTTTCCCTGGGCCTCTGAAACGCTGCTGACATGCCCGGCCTAGAACTGGTTAGTCTCGGACCAGCAGTCTCGTTGCCCTCATAAGTGATTCCTTTCCTGGAGCAGTCAATTCATTATTTACAATGCTGCCGTCCTCTTTCTGGAAGCACACCTTGGGATTACGTGTTCTGTAATTTATGTATTTTAAGAACAAATATTTTTTGCCTCGTATCTAGTTGTTGTTGATTAAACACGCCTATCTTCTGGTTTTAAGAGCAAGGAGAACTATTAGCATGAACTGAAATTAGACCCTGTATTGCATAAGACCCATGTTACAACAATGGAAGAGATAGCTGTCAAATAATCGTAATGGAGGCGGATTGCCCGGTCTTCTGCCGCCCGCTCGCGCCTGCCACTGAAGCTGCAGGCCAGGCCTCAGGTGAGTCAGTCTGTTGCCTACACATTCTCAAGTTTGAAAAATTGTCTCACACAGCATAATTTTCAACCTCCATGTCTTCAATGGAATGTGTGTATATTTGTATAAAAACACACTTATTGATTCATCGCGTCCATCTCTCCTCTCTAGCTCCGACCTCTCCGTGTATAAATAGACACCTTGCAGGAACAATCGACATAGGCCTAGAGCTCTGGTAACACCAGACAAGAAAGAGCCTTCCTGTAGTCTGATTTAGGAAATACGAACTTGTTCTTGTAAGCATTGGAATTATAAGTGCACAGCTGTACAGTGTAATATCGCATTTCTTTCATGATACCGAGGAGTGACATATTCCTCCTATGTGAGTCTTACAGCAGCACAACATGCATGTCTCTGGGCTACAAGGTTGTGTTACACCATGTGCTGGTGATTGTCTTTCTGATGCCAGATTTTGCAAACAGAAACAAAAGGCAGTGCCTTGAATTTTGAATTTATGTTTGTTGTATTTGTATAGCGCCTTCTGCCATTAGCATGGGTCACTCCTACTCTGGACATCGTTGTCACAGGGTCCCGGGTTTAACAGTGACCGGTTGCATATGGCTCTCTTTGTTTAGTTGTGTATGACGGGGAGAATTTTGGTTGTGTCGAATTTAATAATGGGTAATGTTGATTAAAGTGAAAGTAAAATTAATGTCTTGCTGTCCTACATCTTTGTTCTGCGTTATGTGCATAGATACATCAATTTGACCGAGTTATTTGCTGGGGTAAATGTCTCCTCGCCGATGTACTTATATAAGGAGGTATGTACTTGTATGCATTAGGACCCCTGGGTTGCATGGCCCAGAATATGGAAAAAAATGTCAAAATATTTGCAGAAACACCAATTTCTAAGTTATACCCCATTCCGTATGGGAAATTTCTCAATAGTGGGGGCGCACTGCACCGAGGAATTCCAGCACACTTCATTATTAGGATGATAACACCTCATCTGGAGCCCCTCGTGAAGAGGGCCATAGTGTGGAGCTGCTGTTGGGCTCACAGCTCTCGGGAGACAGTGCTGTCTCTTCTTGAGCTAGGGCCTTCTGCCTTTGTTTGCACTGTGACAGAGATGGTTGATTTGGAGGCTCAAAATGATTGTTGTTTATTCAGAAGCAAACAGGATAAGAAAGTACTGTGTGTTTGTGTGAGCAGACCCCACCCTTAGCCCATCCTTACATCCATAAACTTCTCTTTACTGCTCCTCGAACCCCTCCTATTTAGTAGTAACTATTGCTAATTTCTCAGCAGCTTTCCGTTGTCCCTCTGGCATTTACAGCTAAATCGTAGGTTCAGATACCTTTGACACTTTCACAGAAATCTCGACATAGAAAAGATAGGAGGTATGGAGGGCTCTTCTTGTAGGTTTATGAATAGCATTTTATAGTACATGAGAAGTACTACCTAGTACTACTTTATGTACTACAAAATACAGTTTGTGAATGGACCCCTTTTTGATCTATTTCAAAATCTTAACCACACCCCATGCTAAATACCTACAACATACAGTGTGTTGTTTTATGGTCACTTATACAGGTGCCAAAACGGCGCCTCCTCTGTAGCCTGTAGAGAGATCCCACCAGCTGTGCA
Organism: Triturus cristatus; assembly: GCF_964204655.1. Taxonomy (NCBI): domain Eukaryota; kingdom Metazoa; phylum Chordata; class Amphibia; order Caudata; family Salamandridae; genus Triturus; species Triturus cristatus. The sequence goes on along the minus strand of NC_140584.1, from coordinate 755,576,324 downwards.
CACTCTCCACTGATCTGATACATGGACATGGATTCTGCCAGCTCTGCTTACAGCCTCCTCTGAGGCCTGGAGTGTTGCCTGCTAGATGTGTTCACAGCCTTCTCTAAGGTCTTAACAGGCATTGCCAGCTGTACATAGGGTCCTCTGAGGGCTGCAAATGGATCCTGCCAGCTGTGTACACCAGCTGTTCAGAGGTCATAGTGGGTCCTGCCAGCTAGCTGTGCACAGTCTTGTCTGAAGCATGTAAATTGATCCTGCTAGCTGTAGTCAGCCTCTTCTGAGACCAGTAAATGGATGCTGACGGCTGTGTGCACAGCCTCCTCTGAGTTCCTAATGGATCCTGCCAGGTGTTTAAGCAGCCTCATTTGAGAATGTATTTTGCCAGATGTGTGCACAGCCTCCTCTAAGACTGTAAATGGATCCTGACAGCTGTTTATGCAGATAGCTTTGAGGCTTGTAAATGGATTCAGTCAGATGTGTGCACAGCCTCCTCTGAGACTGTAAATGGAGCCTGCCAGTTGTTTGCTCAGCCTGCTTTGAGGCCTGAAAATGGATGCAGTAAGTTGTGTGCACAGCCTTATCTGAGGCTGTAAATGGAGCCTACCAGTTGTTTACTCAGTGTGCTTTGAGGCCTGTAAATGGATGCTGTGAAATATGTGCACAGCCTCCGACTGAGCAGGAAGACTGTGCACGGACGTCTTTGTTAGGTTGGGCTAATTTCCAGCATTCCCTTGGGTCTTGTGTTGTGGAGGAGCCCTAGTGTGCCTGACGCCTGATGCAAGCATGGGGCCAGCAGAGGGCAAGCACCTAGGGTATGGTGGGGGAGTCTCAGCTTTGCAGAGCACTCTGGGATATGTTTAGAGTGGGCTGTGACACTTGCACTCTAGGGATGACCCCTGTGTTCAGCATCTAGTTGGCCACTCTCCCAGCATGTGTCTGGCCTGTAGGACAGCCCCCTTCTGCAATTCCAGTACAGAGATCGACTCAGAGTTGCATATGTGCCCAATCAATTCTGATCTGCAGCTGGCACTTCTAGCCCAGTACTGCAGCACCTCATTCACTGATTCACCTCTACCCAAAAGTGCAGTGCCATAGAGTAGAGTGGCGTAGAGTTCAGGCTATCAGCGCAGTAGTTGTAGCACGCAGCTGCAGCATGGGTGCACCAGTTGCCTCATTTCAGTATTGCGGCCAGGCGGCCTGCCTCATAAATTAAATGGTGCGCTTCTGAGCCTCTCAATAGTGAAGTTTGTGTGTTCCATGTTATTGAAAAGTGGCTCTTCGGGGCCACATTGCATCCAGCTGGATAGTATATCTGCGCTATGTGGGGGTAATGCAAGGTCTGTCCAGAGCGTTCTGTTCAATGCTTGCGTGTGTTTTAAACTACTTACAATGCTCTTGGGAGCTGCGTACCATCCATCTGTATGGTATTTCTGAGCTATGTGCTATATAAGTTCTACCCAGTGAGCGCTATTACATGTCTGCGAGTGATGTACATTATTGAAAAGTGTTAATGGATGCTACAGTGCACCACAACAGTCAGCTGTACGCTCTATTTGAGGTGCACTGTCAACATACATTTGTAAACTGGTTACCGAGGCTTAGTTTTCTTCTGGTTTGAGTACCTCCTGGGCCCCCACTCTGCCTATTCTTTGCATTTGAAATTTACATTTACTGCTGTAGTGTGAGAATGCATTTCATGAAAAGGAATATAAAGTAGGGTTGCCAAAAGAAAAATGCCGCAAATTCCTTGCAATCCAGCGATTGCGCTTAGGTATGGAGAGAAACAGATATTACTCACCCATTTTTCCAATTGTAACACCATCAATGTTATATATGCAATCACTTGCCCCTGTAACTTGATTTATTTTGGACAAACGACACAAAAGATCAGGATCCGGATCTGCCAACACAGAAGCCGTGTACGCTGCAAAACACCAAATGCGCCACTTGTGGAACACTTCACCTGTATGAACCTCACTGAAGATGATATAAGGTGGCAAGTCATCAACGTGATCCAACAGCCCCAAAGGAATACAAACATTGCCGCTATTCTTAACAAAGAAGAACTTAAATGGATTATCCGTACTGATAGTCTCCATACTGGGTTGAATCACCCGGAGGACTGGTCTAATTTGCTCTGAATCGTTGTTGCCGTATATTGCGTGTGTTATCTGCCTCCATACTTTATGAGAGTGCTCACCCTTGCTCATGTTTGGCTCTCTCAGTCCCATCGTTTTTAATTTTTAATTTTACACTAAATTGTCCATGCCTCCCTTGTCTTTTACTCTTTAGCCTTTACCCTTTACCCTCTGTCTCCTCCATTCCCTCAAATCCCCTTATTGTTTACTTAAAGTCACCTGCCCTGACATAGCCCATCACCCTTATTCCTTCTATTCTCTCATCCTGCAAATTTCCCCCTCTCCTTCCCCATCTGCTTCCCTTCCGCTATCATCTTTTTCCCGTTCATCCACTCCATCCCAATATGGTCTTGCTATTCTATTCTGCATCTTACCCTTTTCCCCTTCTCTTAATTCCTTCTCCCGTGTGCCAGGTACGGACTTTGCCAGCAACCATCGCTCCATTGGTTTAACTCTGTGTCTTGGTTAGCGCACTCTACGCACTATTCCCTACTTTTCCCTTGCTTTCATTATCACCCACCTTCCGCTCTCCGTCCCCATTCCAATATGGCCACAATCCCCTTGCCTCTTACCCCTCTTCTCTTTCACCTTCTTCTCTCTGATTGGAGGTACTTATACTGTCTGCCTCCACCTGCCCCGTTACTCATTTCTGCGCCAGGACTAGTGGCGCCTAGTACTGCCGTGACTCTACGGTCACCTTCGGACCGATCGTCTGACACTCCCTATCAAGGTATGCTACCGCATTCGCCCTATCCCTCGGCACTTCTGTTCCTTCTCGTTACAACCCAATGCCGGCCTAACTTTTCCCCTTCCCCAGCATCAGATGCTGAATTTCCCGTGATGAGGATGCGATTCTCCCTCCCTATCCCGGCTGGGATAATTCTATCGAAAAACTGGAAGCGTTGCCAGCGCCCCCACACCGGACATACGATCGTCCTGTCCCTCCACGGACCCTGCATCGCGGGTATCTTACCCTTGCTCTCATTCTCCTGAACGGGTTCAGGATCTAGGAATGCATTGCCGTTTTTTCCTTTCACGCTGTCCACGCACAGTAAGTTCGACTGTCTCCTCAATCCCTCAATCGCCTTGCTCTAATTCCTTGTAACACACATCAGCATGGTGATCCTCCCCCCTAAGAATGCATTGTCTCCTTCTAGCTATTTTTAGCGGGCTCATTTTCCTTGATTCACCCTATTTCGCACTACCCTCAGACCTAATTTTGACCTTGACAGCCCCACTTCTTCCATTTTCATATTACTGCTCACTCCTTCATTCCCCCCCCTCTCAGTTCTTGCTCTATACCGTGTAATTGGACCTTTACACGTTGTAATTAACTGGCCATGGCCCAGTATTCTTTTCCTTCACCTGATACCTTCCCACTCCTTACTATCACATCCTCTAGTTCACTATTACACCACACCTTTCCCCTTTCTCCAGCGCTACCCTTGCTTTTACTTTGCATTCTCACTTGCATTCAGTCTCTGTGTACTCTATTAATGTCTTCCCATTTCTCCCTTTCCCCCTCTCCCTTCCATACCAATCCTCCTTCCCTTTTCCCATATCCCTCTCTTATTTTTCACCTACACCTACACAGGCAAACTTTCCCAGGAATTCGATTCATCGTTTAGTCCAGAAGAGATTCCACCACTTCCATGGGGATCGAAACGTCGTCGACTCACGTCTCTAAACTCTTAACTATACGTTGTATTTTATAATCGAGTATGAGATGTTATACTGATTGTGACTTTCTATAATTTCAATTTTGCAAACACTATAAAGTCACTTTTCAAGTCACTTGCCTGCGGTAAGGAAATCGGCTGATTTCCTTTTAATCTATTCACGGTTTGCTCACTTATCCCACTGCATATTACTTATTTTTTTGCCTTATTGTTATTAAATTACAATTATTTCTCTATTTAAGGACATGGAAAATTCCAATTTTTGATTGTAAGAATTGTGATACTATACCTATCCCAGTTGAATGGGACTCTTGTTTCTTCAAAAATAAAAGAAAAATGTCAGCCATGTGTTTAAAGAGCCTGGAAAGACCTCGTCTCGTCACTAACTAGGGTTATAAATAAAAAAGTATGTATTAATTTGTGATGTGACTTTTCTGTCTTTGTTCCCTTTAATTATCAGTCATGGATCTCATCATTCAGGCAGCCCTAGAACACAATTGAAGTGCATTCTATTTATATTTGCAGTTCGAAGTATGCACAGATAAGTGCTTAAAATACTGTTTATTTTTGTCGGTGGGGCAAAGTGGTAGGTGGTGGGCTGGGCCGCTGGGGGGGGGCCCTCATTGTGCTTTTCAGGGGGGCCCCCTCAAGGTTCGTTACGCCACTGCCTTAATCCCTATTTTTTGGCTCTTCCCAGTCACAGGCCTTTGCACCACCCACACAATCGAGGTATAATTTTAACTTGGGGGACTGAGGGGAACGCTGTGGGGTAGGACATTTGTGACGGCACGTTGATTCCACATATACATTTGTGGAAAATGTGTTTTTTTCAGCTAAATTTGAGGTTTGCAGGATATTCTGGGTACGGAAACGTTGGGGGATCCATGCAAGCCATACCTCCCTGGACTCCCCCGGTCTCTAGTTTTCAGAAATGTGTGGGATTGGTAGGTTTCCCTAGATGGCCGCCAAGCCCGGGACCAAAAACTCATGTGACCCCCCCCTTGCAAAACCAGGTCATTTTCAGATACATAGGGGCATCTGCGTTTTTGGTCCCAGGGTCCAAAGCCATCTATGGAACCCTACCAAACTCACACATTTGTGAAAACTAGAGACCCGGGGGTGTCCAGGGAGGTATGGCTTGGATGGATCCCCCAACATTTCCCTACCCAGAATCCCCTGCAAACCTCATAATCAAATTTTTCTCAAATTACGATGTGGCAAAGTTTTAGGATCACCGGGCTGACACAAATTTCGTACCACCCAGCGTTCCCCCAGGTCTCCCGATAAAAATGGTACCTCACTCTTGAGGGTGGGTCAAGTACACGTGACAGGCAAGGGCCCAAAACATATTGTGGAGACATCAAAATGACCTATAACAAAACAATCTGCTTTTGCAAGGGGGTCACATGAGTTTTTGGTCCATGGCTTGGCGGCCATCTAGGGAAACCTACCATACCCACACATTTCTGAAAAATAGAGTCCCAGGGGAGTCCAGGGAGGTATGGCTTGCGTGGATTGCCCAGCGTTTCTTTAACCAGAATCCCATGCAAACCTCAAATTTTGATGAAAAAATCTAATATTTCTCAAATTTCTGTGTGGGACAGTTCCGGAATCTGCATGGATCCGCAAATTTCCTACCACCCAGCATTCCCACAGGTCTCCTGATAAAAATGGTACCTCACTTGCGACAGGCAAGGGCCCAAAACGTATTGAGGAGACATCAAAATTATCTATCACAAAACAACCTGGTTTTGCAAGGGGGGTCACCTGGGTTTTTGGCCCCAGGCTCGACTGCCATGTTGGGAAACTACCAAACCCACAGATTTCTGAAAACTAGACACCTGAGGGAGTCCAGCGAGGTATGGCTTGCGTGGATCCCCCAACGTTTTACTACCCAAAATCCCCTGCAAACCTCAAATTTAGCTGAAAAAATACATTTTTCACATATTTATATGTTGAATCACGTGCCGGCAAAAATGTCCTACCCCGCAGCGTTTCCCTCAGTCTCCCGAGTAAAATGATGCTATTGCCCCATAAGCCTCCGGGGGGGGGAGACAGAAAGGCTGTAGCATTTTTCGGGGGGATGGGGGCATTGGCATGCCAATTCTGGGCAGCCCCCACCTCTAAGTATATAAAAAGAAAATCCCTGGTGCCATCTGGGATTTCTGCCCCCCCGCGGGCACATCAGTGGCTACTACCCCCATATGCCTCCCAAGGGGGGGCAGAAAGACTGTAGCATATAAGGGGGGATGGGGGAATTAGCATGCCCATTCTGGGCAGTCCCCACCCGAACTTTGAGCGAATTAAATCCCTGGTGCCTAGGGGGCTTTCTGCCCCCCCGGAGGCAGATCAGGTGCTATTTCCCCCATCTGCCTCCCAGGAGGGGCAGAAAGTCTTATGCCTTCTTTGGGGGGTAGGGAGGGGGCATTGGCATGCCCATTCTGGGCAGCTCCCACCCCTGGCATATGAAAACAAATCCCTGCCACCAAGGGTGCTTTATACCCCCCGGGGGGGGAGATTGGGGGCTACTGCCAGGGGGGGCAGAAAGGCTGTAGAGCATAATTTTATAGGGGGGAGCAAAGGCCTTTGCCCAAGGGGCCGCTCCTCCCTCCCTGGTGGCTAGTAGGTGGATCCCTGGGGGTGATCCCCAAGCCAGGAGCCACTAGGGAGGGGTACCATTGGAAAGGGGAGATTCTCCCCTTTCCAATGATACCCCTCCCATGTTTTTCGGTGCTCAGAGGGCACTTATGCTCCTGACGGAACCATTCCGTCATGAGCATAGAAGGGGTTAAAGGCAGGACTGAATTATACATGCATAGAATGGGTGCAAAAGAACCATCCATTACTTTCTCTAGCCCCTCCATTATGTAAAATATTTGAAGAATGTTCTATATAATATTTTACCTAGCAAAGTAAATACTGGTTATCTATTGAAGTAGCTGCCAAGTCACGTGTTACTACTTCAGCCTGACCTGGCTCTTTTGTTGGCAACACGTTGTATTCTGCGACTTCTAGTTTCAATCTAACATTTGAAAGGGTTTCTGGTGTTTCAACCTACCGGCTGTGCCCTTGCGTACAGGGCATGCTTCGGGTGGCTTATCAATATGGATGAATCTGTTATTAGGCAGGCAGGTTCTGAAAACTCCAGGGAGCGACTACCAAGCAGTCCTATACAAAGGGTCCATTACTCTGTATCTTATACATTTTCGTAGCAATGATTTTTATAATGTACCAAATACATTTTTTCCAGGTTTATTTAATTTAATATCTTCTATTGTAGAGATTAAGTCTCAGAAGGGCCAACAAATGCACCTTTGTCCAGCAGGTGATTTTAGTGCTAGCAAAAATAGATCCACCTGCAATGACGCGATCAGATATAAGAGGAAATGAACTGGAGGGCCTGCTCACTACAGCAGACCTGTATGATGTAGTAGAGACGGCAGGGTTAGGCCGTCTATTATACGGTGCTGTCATCTGCACCAATTTCTGTGACCAAAATCAAACTATGATTCACTTTACTTTCTTCTGTGGGTATTACCAATTTTATATGAGAATCTATTTAGCACCTTTTTTAAGGCTCAGAAATGACCATACATGCCATCAAGCTTTTAGGTGTTTGCAAGAATTTACTGATAATGAAACCTGTAGCTGTGTAACACTGTTTCTCTAGGCAGCCGTATGATCAAGAAGCGCTGTGCACTTTGACTAACCTCATGTACTTTTTTTAGACTATTTATTATAATGCCAAGCTTTTAATCATGTTTTATATGGTATACACTGGTCGCCTTGGTGATCATTTTTTATTGTCTCTCTATGTATTTTCAACTGCTTTTATGGTTTGATTTGATTGATTGAAAATTGAAAGTATGGGTTCTGACATCCCAGAATACAAAATACTATTGACTAAAAAGCAAAGACTTGTAGGAAGTTTCACATATAAAATGGACCGTAAAATATACACGCTCCATTTTACTTAAAAATGCATATTTTCTGGCAGTGTTCTGTGTATCAGCCCGAGGTACTGTCACCTATTTCTGCATAAAATTACTGTCAAACAGAGGAGAAAACTTTTTGTTGTGAAGTAAAATGTATTGGTTATTTTAAGAATATATTCCTTTACTAAACTTCGACAGTATATATAATCGGTATTCTTACATGTGATCATCTATGTGCCATATTTTTATATTTACATACTGTGAATCACATGAATTTGAAACAAACCTTCAAATATCACCTTATCTTATTGATGTACAATTGATATGTTCACAGTGTGCAAAAACAATCAATCAATAGTTCTCATAAAAAAATTGGCTTAAATATTTTGAGATCCTCTGGGGACTATGCTCCAACGCGGATCAACAAATCAATAGACTGGTTATTGCATTCAACTCATAGGCCTCCTACAGTAGCAAAGTTAAAAATGTAAGGTGTCAAATATCAATCAGGCTCACCAATCGCCTCACGAAGCTCACGGTTCCCCCTCTTGATTAAGAGGAGCGTGGACCACTGATTGTGCGCATGTGGCATGTGGCACCACTGCATGCTTTGATGGCACACAATCTTTACTGTTGGCCAGTCTATCACAGGGATGCTGCCTCTACTGCATTGGAAGTCCTGTACTATTTAAGGCGAACTACTAACATAGACTTTCCCTGATTGTGTCTGGATAAGGGCTGGAAATGCCATCTTTATTAGCAATTGCAGGGAGAAAAGTCTCTGAGCATCAAGTTAATTGAATATTGTTGCTTCTCGGAAATAAACTTCCAATTATGAGGTTTACTTCTGAGAGACAAAAGTGGTGCAGAGGAGTCTGACATAATTTGATAAGTTGTCCATAATTTTGTTTCTGTTGAAAAACCACCCACTTTGTCAGTTGAAGCACATTACCAGAAATGCCCAGCTGCTGCTATGGATGTCCGAAAATATGATGGATGGTCTGTCACTGCGTACATGGTGGCAAGGGAGTTACTACTCTGGCAGCCTTGATGGCCCACCCATGTCTAAATGACCACCATAATAAAGAGAGTGCATTTCCAATCAATCTTTGCACAGGATGCCAGACCGCCAGCTATGGTTTCTGATGTGTAGGCATTGTGGGCCCGATTCACAGAACAAACTTAAGACAAAATCCTAAACTTAGTACCATTTTGGTATTCACAGAATGCACTTTCTACTTCTGGTATTCACAGAATGAACTAACTACTTTTGCGATTCACAGAATAAACTTACTACTTTTGCTATTCACAGACTGGATTTACGACTACTAACTTTACGTCTGCACTCGGGCCGGAAATTCTGGCCCGGAGGCGGAGCTTCTGGGCTGGAGGCGGGGCTTCCGGGCCGGAGGCGGAGCTTCTGGGCCAGAGGTGGGCATTCCGGCCAGTGGTGGAGATTTAGCCATGGCCAAAATCTCCACCTCTAGGCCGGAAGCTCCGCCTCCGGCCTGGAAGCCCCGCCTCCGGCCCGGAAGCCCGCCTCCGGGCCAGAAGCTCCGCCTCCGGGCCGGAATTTCCGGCCCGAGTGCGGACGTAAAGTTAGTAGTCGTAAATCCATTCTGTGATTAGCAAAAGTAGTAAGTTTATTCTGTGAATCGCAAAAGTAGTAAGTTCATTCTGTGAATACCAGAAGTAGTAAGTGCATTCTGTGAATACCAAAATGGTACTAAGTTTAGGATTTTGTCTTAAGTTTGTTCTGTGAATCGGGCCCTTAGTTTCTAGATTGCTGTTAAATTTGTGTGCATGGACCTTCTCAAAATGTGCATTCAGAACTTAGAAGGAATGAAAGGTCAGGAAGCTAGTTTATGCCTTACCATGAAATAAATACACTAAAATGCTCAAAAATAGAGAGGGTCGATTTGTAGGATGGAGAGAAAGAGAGAAGATAGAGTGAAAGTGAGATAGAGATGGCATGAGGGGCGTAAAAGATAGGACTTTACTGTCTTTTGCCTGGGTTCTTACTGTTCAAATAACACTTACATATGTACAGATATATGCAAATTGAGAGACCTCCACTCACTGCAAAAGAGTGTTTATGTTTGATAAAGTCAACATTGTACATTTTCTCAGCCATGGTCTTAGTGACTTTAGGGATGCCAGTTAGTGCAGTTACCACATAAAATTCTAAATTAATCAATTAAAGTTGACCAGGTACCAATCACTACAAAACTAAATTAACGTATAAACTAGGCTTGATAAAGTGACATTTAAAAAGTAAGTTTGAATTAACAGCGTTTGCTTATTATATTATGGTAACACGCTGTTAATCTGGCCCAGTCATTGACTCCTTCACTCATGGAACTGGCCCACTTAAGAAGTATAGCCAGGTTTGAAATTAACATAGTGAAAACGACGGCACTCTTGCTGTACCTACCACCACCGCAAACACAGTACTCTGAATGACCCTGGCAGTCCCAGTCCATTTACAAGTAATCGCTTACTTGGGGGTTACGTTATAATCTTCCTTTGCTCAAGTGGTGCACTAGCACGATTCCGTTTTGCTTAACCCCTTAACTGCTGGGCCTTCTCTCGCCTACCCCCAGTTCTGAGCCCTGTTTTGGCTATTTGGGGTAGTTCATGCTTATGCTTTCATAACTTGTTGTCTCTAAATGGTATCCACACCAAATGTGCATCCTTTTCCTCAAAAATCCTTGGGATTCTAAAGGGACCAAGGGTTTGTGGATTACTATGGAGGGGACCAAGAAAATAGGCAACATATAGCTAAATTTTGAGGGTTTTTTAAAAAAAATAGAAAAAGGTATGGGCACTGACATGGCGTTGCGTCCCATGGTGTCCTGTCTACTCCCTTGGCTTCCGGGCATGATAGCGCTGTATTGAAGCTCTTGTATTTGTGTTCTCTCCACTCTCTCTGCCTCAGGATTGAAGCAGACTGCTTCCCCCTTTGAAATTGTGCTTCTGGTGTCTTCTGTCTGTCAATAAGGCCAAATACCTCGCCTCTTCATGCAGTCCTTCCTCCTTTCTGGTGTCACCTCTGTCGAAGCAGATGGCAGCGACGCCACTCCTCATCGTGTCCTCCATAGTACGTCCTGCCTCGCTATTTGGCTCTCCTAGTCCGCTGACACCACTCCTCCTGCACTGAAGCACCGGACACCTGTATACTTTATGGGCTTCATTTTGCACAAGTAGGGAGCATGGTCTCTCCCCAGCCTCTGCTTTCTCAACTACCGGAGCGCTAAAGGCTGTGCTGTACTGTCCTGCTTCATCCGTCATGCCATTGTTCGGGGCAATACCCTGCGGCTCCTTACATTTACCTAGAATTTGTTACAAACTTTGACTCAAAACACTCATTTTTCTCACATTTCTGTGATGGAAAGTTCTGGAACCTGCACTGAGGCAGAAACTTCCTACCATTACCTCAAAACCCAACTTAAATGTATCAATGTTTTCCACAGAAAACTGACCCTTTTTTTGTAAGCGAGTAGCTGTAAATTTTGGGCATTAGATCAGCTGGCACCTAGGGAGACCTGGCAAACCTGCACATTTTTTAAAACTATATACCTGGGGGAATCCAGGGTGCGCTGGCTATCATGGCTCCACCATGTTTTCTTCCCCACAATCTCTTGCAAACCTCACACTTTGACTAAAACACACATTTACCTCACATTTATGTGATAGAAAGTTCTAGAATCTGTGGGAGCCATAAACTTCCTATATCCTAACATTTCTTCAAGTTTCCCAAGAATAATGGTTCCTCACTACTGTGTGTAGGCCCAATGCCTGCCCAAAACACAGCATATACACTTCACATCTTTGCACTGAAAATGGACCCTATTTTTGCAATGTGACTAGCTGTGGATTGTGGGTTCTAGCTCAGATGGCACCTAGGAAAAACTAGCAACCCCATACATTTTGAAAGTTAAACAACCAGTGTAGTCCATGGGTGCGTGACTTGCATGTCTCTCTCAAGATCATTTTACCCAGAAGCTTTTTTCAATCGTCCCCCTTTGGTAAGGAACACACATTTCACTCATGTTTCTGTGATGGAAACTTCTGGAATCTGTGGAGAGCCACTAATTTCCTACCAGCTAGCATTCTCCTAGGTATCCTGATAGAAATGCTACCCAAACACAACATAGCCACATTACATTTTTGCACTGACAATGGACCATTTTTTGCAATGGTGTAGCTGTGGATTCTGGGCCTTAGTTTATTTGGCACCTATGGAAACCTAAGGAACCTGCACAGTTTTGTAAACTAGGCAATGAGGCAAGTCTCGGGGTGCATGACTTGTGTGGCTCTTACAAGGTAATTTTCCCCCGAAGCCCTTGCAAATGTCAAACTTTGGTAAGAAACACACCTTTTCCTCACATTTCAGTGACGGAAACTTCTGAAATATACGGAGAGCCACACATTTCTTACCACCCTGAGTTTTCACTCGTCTCTTGATAAGAACAGTTTCCCATGCCAAGAGAACACTACAAAAAGGCCCTAAAATGCTACATTGAGAGATAAGAAATGGGGTAGCTACGGTATTTGTGGCCATACAGTTGCGCCACCCATGCCAACCTACCAACTACAGACATTTTTCAAAACTAGACAACCAGGGAATTCCAGGGTGGTGTGACTTGTATGGATCCCATGAGGTCTGTTTACTCACAATGCCCTGCAAACCTCAAACTATGCCTGAAACCATGCATTTTCCTTACACTTCTGTGATGGAAACTTCCAGAGTCTGCAGAAATCCCAAAAAGCAAATATTCCTATGACCCAACATTACCCTACTTGTGACAATAAAAATGCTGCCCTGCATTTTAGGTTTGGCCTAATGCCCACAATATAAACAGATCAAACATCTTTGTATTGTGTCACACTGCCGCTTTGATCTGTAATCGTGACACAATGAAAAGGTTTCATTTCCCGAGTAATACCTTTATCTCATCAGGACTATTTAAGGAACCAAGTGCATATTTTGCATTGTCGGCCTTGTCTGGGAGTACTCTTGTATCCGTCGGTGTGACCAATTTCTCCATACAATACAGAGGTGTATTTCTCTTGAATAAATTGATTACCCCACCTGAACTGTAACCCACTGTACATCATAGACTCTGTTTTGAAATATTCTTGCACATATTGGTTAAAGAATGCCTTATTGAAGGTCCCAAGATTCCACATTTTTAGTGAAGTTTAGTCAGTTGACCTCTGTCCTGATGAGACCCGAAGAATAACTACAGGTCGGAACCTCGACATTCCCTCTCTAAGTTGCTTTCAAAACACGCTATGGTTCACCAGAAGATACCATATTTATACAAACAGGAACTCTGCTTGTTTGTTTGATAGAAAATCGTATGCAGCTTTTGATCTGTTCATTGTTTTGTTCTATGTTGTTGTATTTATATTTTCTCACTGTCTTAGCACTGCGTCGTCTGCAGTAACTGTGATGCATAATGAACTGTATATAACCCTCATAAGAAAAATGTGAAAATTATCATCATACAAGTTATTATGTCCTGTACACTTTTTAAATAACGTTGACTATGATACAAGTTGCTTATTGAGTTTGCAGACTTCCAAATATCTGTTTGGTCTATAACACATACCCTGGTTGTCATGGGCAATCATGGTGGTCCATGTGTTGTATACATAAGTTCTCTAAAAAGTACTTTAAAAAACTAGTCAAGACTTCACATTTTTACCACACATGGTACTCCTTGACAGCGTGGCTGTTGTTCCATCTACCATAATGTGTAGTATGGTGACTATTGTGCATTTTCTCATTCGGCAAACGGAACACCTATCACTTTCTGATGGCAGATGAAGGTGTCGAGCATGCCATGAGCAAGTCCATGATTATGTCAACTAGAGAAAAAAAATCTATGGAAGATAGGTAACCAAGCACATCCATTAAACGATATATGTTACTGCAGCTCCACCTCACTGAATTTTTCATTACTTAATTTTAATATGGTCTTTCTTTTTTTAGAGAAGGCTCTTAAACAGTGAAATGGTTGAGCTTTTTTAGCTGTTGCAGAAAAGCGGTTGGCAAAGAGTTGATCCTGCAACCTTGGCACGTCCTCCAGAGCTTATGCAGTGGAGGCTGCTGCTTCTGTAGCAGTAAGACCTTTGCTCACAGTCAACTGAAAGTCAAGGAAACCCATGAGTCTTTCCATGGGGGTCTGATGATAAACCTGTATAGTGCCATATGGGTCAGGTGGGTAAAGTGTTTTACGACTCGCGTTGTATGACTGAAGAACCTGGTTATTCTTATCCACTCCGCTCATGTACTATTGAATATATATCCAGGGGGGCTTGTAAACTTTGGTCATCTGACCCCAAACTGTGGCAGGAGAAGTGCTCTCATCATGAATTGCAATGAGCACATAGAAATCATGCCTATCAGAGAACTTAAGTGCATGCAGTTTGTTGGGACGCAACACAGTGCTCTGGGATTTTTTTGATCTTCTTACAAGCAAGCTCCTGTAGGAATCCTTTGCGGCGACGATGAACTGTACCACATGCCACAGTGCCAGCTTTTTACAGCTCTCTCAACAGCTATGCTCCCATATAGAATTTTTCCACCGAAAAGTTACACCCTTTGTGATAGAGTGGCTGGACAAGCTTCCAAAGATCCAAACAATCTTTCCTGTGGCCCGTAGTGCAGGAGGGCATCCTTCAAGGATTAGAATGAAGTCCTTCCCTGTATTCACTTTCAAGTTGTATACATAGCCAGAAGAGATTCTCACACAGCTTGTACAGCAGGCTTGAAGCCATTGCGAGCTCTTTTGCCCGTAGAGTACTGCCTGAACAGTATTCATTAATGTTCCACGACAGGCCAAATTTTGCGCAACCTGACATGGTCTGGATGGTCCATGGGAAATGCAGCAGAATTATCACTGGGAGCATGGGCGAGGGTGGGTGGTTTAGGAGCCTTACCACTTTTCCCTCCCTATTTACTCCCAAATGGTTAATCCTGAGTTTTCCTCTGCTATGAATACGTCTGCATATAAGAAATTGAGAGAATGCAAATGCGTAATGACAGGATCCATGCTTAAAAGTGACAAATACTATCATTTGAGGGTTTTAAGTATCAATTGCAGCTCCCAGAGAGGAAACCCTTGGTGTGACACTGGATTCTCCACCCTGACATAAGGAAAGGCACTTTTGGACCATTGACAGAAGTAGCTTATGAGCACCCACACTGATAAACATGCAATCTCCACCATATACAGATTTCTCAATGATGCCCATGACACCAACAAGACCCCGACTTAAAAGAGATAGGAAAATGAATTGGGTAAGACAATTGTAGGAGAGTAGGATCTGCTTCTTATGGTTACCCCCACTTTTTGCTGATGTATCACTGTTTTCAACTTAGATTGACTGGGATCCTGCTATCCGGGACTCCAGTCTAGCTGCTTTCTCCTCTAAATTGATGTAGACTTTAGGTACACTCCGGAGTGGATTCTGGGATACCCTTATCAGTCCCTAGTATGTGGTATACTGTGTACCCAGGGCATAGGTACCCCAGAGGCTTCCCATGGGCTTCAGCAGGTATTATACCACCCCTAAGAGACCATTCAAACTGACAACACAGGTCTGCTACTGGAGCAGCCCTTACTTAGATATAGGTTCTCTATATATATTCTAAATGACTGCACAAATAAAGCTATCAGTCACCCCTATGGCAGGCCTTATCAATCCTGAAGGCAGGGTGCTGGGTTTTATGGGAGAGGGTGCACCTGCCTGAGCAGAGCCCCTCTGCAGCCTTCAGAACCTATTCGCTGGGGTTGTTTGTGATGCAGCCAACCATATATATTTAAGTGCATTATAACCTCGCAGTAAATGCTAACTTTAAAACGGCTGCTTAGAAAACATATTGTGTTTGGTGTCAAACACCTTGGAATCATACCTCCCCGCCAGTAATTGGCGGGGAGGTATGATTCCTCCCTTCTAGAGGGACTTATGTTAAACACGGTACACCCGGTACCAGCTTTCTCGACCTGGGCATCACAAAATGGATGCTGCCAGCCACTGACACGAGTCTGCCCTCCTGCTGCTGAGCCAAGCTCGAGCAGGGGAAGGCTTGACAATAGATTTCCTGTCACAGGGAGGAGTGACCACCTCCCAGACAGGATTTAGTGTATTTGGGCTGGGTGGGTGCACTCTGAGAGTGTTTGAAGTCTGCATTGGGGGCACATTTGGTTTCCCTGTGCATAGTCCAGTTCAAACCGGTTGCAGGAGTCATTGGCTCCTGCTCTGGCGCAAAACTGGACAAAGGACATGGGTGTAGCCACCCCTCCGTCCTGACCCTCCCATAGTTGGGTCCCCAGAGTTTGTCCCACCCCTTCCTTGGGTATAAAGTAGGAACCCCTGACTACAGGAATTTAGATTTTACCTGGACTAAACTCTGCTACAGAAACCAAGTACTTCGACGATCTACACTACGCTGGATGACTGAAGAATCTCCCTTGGAGTAAAGGAGTTACTCCCCTGCAGCAGCAGGCACCTAAACTCATCTGACCGGTTTGCATCTCCCGAGCTCCTGAGGACTCAGAAGATTTCTGCATCACAGGAGGTGGGTTCCCGAGGTCTCTGAGGTCTATCTGCTCTCACAGCAATTCTGAGACCAGTATCCCTTGTGGAGACCGTGGAACCCGAACCCCTGTGCACTGTGTACTTTTGCAGCAGCATATGCTTTTCGGTGATCCCTGAGGCTGTGCCTTGGGCTACTTATAGTCCTGACCCTAAGCAGTGTTTCCATCGAAGATTTCTGGCCTACACTCCACGAGTGTTCCGTGGGCTGGTATTTCGTGATTCAGCTTGAGGTCCCTTTGCGATCCCTGGTCCGTTCGTCTGTGGGTCCCTGTGAAGGTAACTTTGACTTTCTTTGGGCTTCCCTTGTTGCTCCAGACGTACCCTGACTCTCCTTAGCTTGGACAGTCCCCAGGACCTTGCTGGGCATCACCAAAGCTGATTTCCTCTGCCCTCGTCAGTTGCAGTTGCCAAGGCTTGTTGGTGTTCAATCCGGACACTGACCCCCCAGAACTCTACATCCTTTGTGGGACAGCTCACCTTCGGACTTTGGTCATCGTCGGCGTCTCCTGATCCCCGTGGCTGCAGAGTCAAGTATCGTATCTTCTCACATGAAGCACCCGACATCGGTGGGCATTTGTCCATCGTGCCCCTGGAACTCTGAAGTGACCCGACTCTGTCCCCTCTTTCAGGTTCATCTCATTTAGGATCCAGGCTTGGATCCCACCGGACACTTTTCATCTTCCTGCCAGCAGCACTTTTTCACATCACGCCATTGAAAACGACAAAGGTTTCTGACATCACTTGACCCCTAAGCACCCGGCTCCTCTGGGATAACACGGGTATCTCGGTACTCTCAAGGATGCTGGCCTTAGAACCGTCTATGTTTGGAAGGGTTTGCTTAAGGGTCCTCTCCGAAGTGTCCTTAAACTCTAAAATTCCAACCGCAACTTTCCCATAGAGTTGACGGAGCTCGCGCCTGTTTTCACACACTGCACCCATCCTCCGAGGGTCCCCTGTGTCATTACTTTGGGTGGTTCCTTGGGGTCCCAGCAATTCTATGTGCTCTAGGCACTGTGCCTAGTTAAGTCAGGGTTGTTATAACACTTTCTTAGTATATGGTTCGGTCTCCCCCTGGAGCCCGCTGTGTATTGTGCTATTTACTGTCGTTCTAGTGATTTAATATTGTGTGCTTTGTACTCTAATCTCATAAAGAGGTTAGTTGAGAGTGTTTAGTGATAAATACATATATTTTATATATCTCTTGTGTGGTTCTCCTTTTATTTGGTCATTCAGGCGGTTCTGATCTGGTAAAACAAGCTCCTTTACATTCCTTCAAGACTTAACCTGAAGGCTTCTCTCCATAGCTACCACTAGGATAGCTTTCTATAAAGGTTGTCTTTAACCTAATCATCAATAAGGGTTGTTTGGACTGGTACAAGGTGCCCACTTTAATTAAAAGTGGTTTGTTGTGGTATTTGTATCTGTCTGCATGAGTGTTTAATTTTTGTTATTGATTTGTTGTTATTATCATTGTATTGTTTGCCCAAAATTACCAATGTCAGAACAGGAAACTCTCACATATACGGATGAGTATATTGCAAAAATAGCCAGCAGACCTTCACTATTAGGACCCCAAACTAGTAACATAAGCATTAATACACAACAAGATACAACACGCAATAATTTAAAAAGACTTTATAAAAAACTAATAAGAACAGAATTACACGCCAAGTTTCTTACTGACTGTTTGAATAATAACATCATTCCAGTAGGGTTACAAGTGCGTAATATCCCTATCATATTTGTAGATGGCGAGGACTTCAAAACAGAATTTAGCCTTGTTTCAAATAAATGCTCACGTAGCTGGATGGTCCTCTGTATCGAGACTGCTTTGAGACATATTGAGAAACTTAAAAGTGAGATTGCAGAATTAGAAAAACAAATACTAGAGGATCCTGCAACAGCAGATGCTCGTGAATTCCTTAAGAGATTAGAAACAACAATAGCTGATTTCCAAAGAAACAACATTCTTAAAACGACCAAAAAGTTGCAAAAAGACATTAAAAATTATAGTAGGGAACGCACTTATCCCTATCTAAAGAAAGATTTCTTTTAACAGAATCCAAATCAGACTAATTGGATTCCTAAACATACCACTTTTTCAGAAACAGCATCTTCAAGCTCTGCCGAAAATAATAGCCGAGGTAGTACTCCAAACTTTAAATTCAGAAGAGGGCATAACCCTTCTTTTTTATCGAGAGGCCAACTACCACAGAGGGGTTGGGCTCGGAATACGAGGAGAGGTTGGTTCAGGAACCAGTACACTCCGAGATTCCGCCAAACCAGGAACAGTTATTACGAATGGTAAATCCGACCATCGGTGAAAATATACCAACAATGGCTAATCAAAATATTCCAACTATGTAAATAGTGCCCATCTTCAATTTGTCAACACATGAATTTAGCTCAAAAGAGATTGAGCTTTTAAGCAATGGCTTATCATTTGTTCCAACCAGTAGAAATGACGCATTCACTACCCAAGTGGAAATGTACACATTTTTTAGAACATTGCGGTTAAAATATTTTTTAAGTAAGACCCCCTTTGACAACACAGAATAACATTACTGGCTTACGGTGTTCCTCTACATTCTTTCCGAACACTAACCTTATGCCCTAGGAATTGATTATTTTTGAAAATGTTGTTTTAACCGAGGTCGAACAAATGTTCCAAGAAAGAAAATACATTAAATACAATTTCTCTAAGGATCAACATCTGACCTTGAGAGCCCTTGCCAGCCGGGATGATATAATTGTCAAACCGGCTGACAAGGGTGGCAGCATCATTATACAGAATAAGAGCGATTATGATGCTGAGGTATTGAGACAACTGAGCAATCCACTACACTATGTAAGATTATCTAGAGACCCTACGGATAAGATCAGGAAGGAAATTGCCAATCTTACTGTTCAAGGTTGTGAAGGCCTTTGGCTTAGCCAGAAGGAATTTGAATATTTACACAAAAAAGATTATTCTATTCCAGCGTTCTATACGCTACCAAAAATTCATAAGGACAGTATACATCTCCCTGGCAGGGCAATTGTTGCTGGTTGTCAATCCATTCTACAGTCATTGGCTGAGTATACTGAGTTTTTCAAACCCTTTGTCCCCCTTACACAATCTTACACTAGGGATAGTTCAGATGTTATAACACAACTGGAGGGTCACCCATATGATACACAAACAGATATCCTTGTGGCAATGGATTTAGAGAGCTTATATACAAGCATACCTCAAATAGAAGCTCTCATAGTTCACAGATGTTTTTGATGACAGACCTTGTCCACACCAGGTCCATACTGATTTTATTGTAGATTGTGCTAAGACTGCTCTAGAACAAAACTATTTTATGTTTAATGGTGAGTACTATGGCCAAGTAAAAGGTGTAGCTATGGGTGCAATTTTTGCACCTGACTTAGCTAATCTGTTTGTTGCTTTTTTCGAAGATAAAGTGATTTATAATAACAATCCCTTTCATTCCCATATAAAGAAATACCTGAGATACATCGACTATGTATGTTTAATATGGTAAGGCACTTTTACTAAACTACATGAGTTTCATTCTTGGCTAAATGAACAGGATACTAATCTGCAATTCACGATTGAATATAATAAACAGTCAATCAGTTTCCTAGATTTAAAAATTTGGAACGATGATGGCCGATTATCAGTGAGCCTCTATAAAAAACTTACAGCGAGGAATACGCTGTTGAAATACACAAGTCACCATCCGCGCAATTTGCTCGATAATCTGCCTTTCGGGCAGTTTTTGCGGTTATAACGCAACTGCACCAGAAAGGAGGATTATTTCAAAGAGGCTAAAGTTTTACAATCTAAGCTGGTGATGAGAAACTACCCTTATAGATTAGTGAAACGCTCGATGAAACGTGCCTGGTATTATGACTGCCAGGCTTTACTACAAGTTAAAGATCAGCAGGAAAAGGAATGTAATGTGATTACCTGTGTTACAACGTTTGGAACTGAGTCTAATACAATCAAAAGAGTGTGTTAAAAAACTCGCATCTTGTGCAAAAAATGGAACCACAACTGAAGCAACCTCGGTTTGCTTTTAAAAGGGCCAGAAATTTAAGAGACCATTTGGTAAGAGCATAAAATTAACCTACTCCTGTCACTTTTCAAAATATGTGGGGCTTTATGCCTGTAGTGGGGCATTATCCATGTGGACATTGTGTAGCCTGTGCAACCACAACAGTGGTAAAATCATGTATTCTGAATGAAAAAGAATAGATTTTGCGACATCATTCAAATTGTTTGTCCAAAAATGTCATTTATTGTATACAATGCCCGTGTTCCTTATTTTACATTGGGAAAACCAAACAAGAGAGGAAGAAACGAATTATGCAGCACCAATCACGTATTCGCTGCAAAATTACAACTGCACCATTGGTTGAGCATTATTTAGAGAAATCACATACTCCCTCAGATATGTAATGGTTTGTCCTTGAGATTGTTAAGAGTTCAAAAAGACGGCAGAATGTCGAGCGTCTGCTCACACTCAAAGAGAATAGATGGATTTGGTCAGCTAAAACTGTGGAAAATGGATTGAATTTGTTTGTTGAATGGCACACGTTGGCAACTTTGTAGATGGGGAATTAGGATTGAATTCTGAGGATCTTTCTCTTCTAATATAATCCTCATCTACCGTCTGAATTCAGTTTTACAGATACATGATGCTATACGAAAATCTATGCTGTGGTTTGTTCTACCGAATTATCACACTGGATTCATGACTGTGATCATTATTGCATTCATAATGTACAAGTTATTGACATCACTTTTTGGACACTACATTTAGGAATATATACTTAATATATATCCAATTTGTTTCCTTTGATGCGTAAGAACTATTAAAGTGCATTCCTAGGTATTGACAATCGTGCAGTGTACCTGCTTTACTTTGGTGTGGGGCAAAGTTGTGTATCATCTTTTCCGTTTTTACTTTTACTTGAATGGAGAGGTTGAATGAGAATAGTACACCCAAGATGGCCGACACGTTTTCTGACGCTATGCGCAGTTGTGGTTATAGGTCAATGTGGACGTAGTTTCCGCACTCGTTCTGTTTGAGTGGAGAGCGGATTGATTCCGGTTCTTGTGCAAGTAAGTATGTGCCTGAGAAGTTCTGTATTCAGATACTGGTGTACTTTTTGAATTTATTTTGAATCTTTTATGTAGTGGGTAAACAGTATTTTGGTATTTTATTTTCAGGCCAAAACGTTTGAACTACTCGTACGGCTTATCAGTAAGTACCGAGCCATCGAGGTAAAATGATATAGTATCATGTGATAGCGGAATGAGTGTGATACAATGTATAATTATGTGCTTTTGGTTTCTAGATTTGGTAGTATTTTATGCGAAAGGTAAGAGAAGGTCCGCGTTTGATGTAAAGCAGTTTCATGTATTCTTATGATTAGTCCTGGAGTTATATGGGATTTTCTGTCCTACGGCGGTATGATTTTGGTCACTATTAGTTATTGATTGATTTGGTATGATTAGTGGCATTGGTGTAGATGTTCATGCACATAGATTTAATATTTCTAGTTTGTTTTTTAACTTTGTTTTTTTGCACATAGGGTGAATTTAACTCCATTATCAAATTGAGTTATGAGCAAACGATACGATTGAACTCAGGGTTTTTCTAAGGGTTTATTATGATTGTTTTTATTGTATTGGATTCATGGTGCAATGTAACCGTCCTGAAGATGGTCTTGTGGATCTTGTAGACCATTAAAGGGACCGAAACGTCAATGCAATTACACCTTTTTGTTTTTGATGTATGTCTGTTGATGCACAATGAACTCAATATGATTAATTAATTGATCTCAATGTATGGTTTATTTATGCACTGCCCATACTTTAGTTTCCAAACTAAAGGTGTTTGCTACTACTGTTGATTACATATACTGAGTTAGTAGTACAATTGTTGCCATACATGATATAATGGATGTATTTATTTCCCATGTTTTTTACAAAATTGATTAAATCAAACATATAGAAAATATAATCTCTTGAAAATGCCCTGATTGATGAATATTTTGTTCACATATGTGACTATTGAAAAAATTAAGTTATAAATGAATGATTCCTCAAGGTACACTTTTTGTCTTTTGTTATCACTTTAATTAGTGGTCAGCATATACCAGACCAACATCTCACAACAATTACACACAAGAAGTAGGCCAAAATTCATGATAGAACTTGTACTTCTGTTAGGGCATGTCAGATGTTTAAGGACACACATTACAAGCTCTTCCACTACTGGTACAGAAAAGCACAGAAATTAGCAGAATGGCATAAGTGGAAAAAGGGTACGTGTTGGCAGGGATGTGGGGCACTAAGTACATTGACATATCACCTATGGCACTGTACCAAATCGAAAAGAGATTGGGAGACTATTATTTCTGACCTGGAGGCAGCTTTGAGACAGGCATAGCTCGAAACCTTAGTGTGATTTTATTAGGTTCCCCATTTCTAGGATGGAGATCTTCCAAATCCCTAAGGGGCAAACAACTCAGTATAGTAATTACCATAGCGATGCAGCCAATAATGGCAAATCTGAACATTCAGGCCCTACCTAGTACAGAGGACTGGATAAATAGAATGTGGAATATTCTTGCCTTGGAACAAATCACTCATCATTTAGAACGGTGGTATAAAATGACTGGTAACAACTGGGCTCCCATCATTTCTATCATATCTAAAGAATATTTGGAAATGCATCAACCTAGATATCTCAGAGTGTTGAACCTTATCACAGAATATCTACCTCAGATATTGAGCAAAATATTGGGGGATTTATTGCCACCAGCAATATCCCAACATGGATGGTTCATCAACAATAAATGGGGCCAGACTGACATGTCTAGTCCAGGGGCGGCTTAATCCCTTTGTCAACAAGCCTTTGCTCACATAAGGGTTGGGGATGCTGGGCCATAGTATGGGTGTGAGGGATAAATTAGTTTAGAATTCTTTGTTCAATTTTTAAAGTTCATAAGCAGACTAAAGTTACGATGGAGGCGATGATATATGTACTAAAATACTAATGAAGGTTGTGAAAATTAAAAGTAAGTCAGCATTTACACTGAAATTTGTAATTTTTAACATGAATATAAAATAATTAATGTAAGGATCAATATACTTTTCCAAGTGCAGTCGCCAGGTGCACAAGCTAATGTTGCCGGAAATTGACACTTTAAATCAAATAAAAAATCTTGTGTCCCATATAGTCAGTCATTCATTTTTATTTATTACATACTTTTCTTGCATTAATGGATTTTAAACCAAAAGAACTCCCCTTTTGGCTATGCATTCCCAATAGATTTGTCCGTAGTGTTGTTTCACACTCAGTTCTTGTGGCTATAGGTCTATTAGTCATACACCCCAATACATTTCGGACCTGTGTGGTCCTTCATCAAGGGGACATGCAACCATGCTTTACAAAGAAAAGGAATAAAACAGTAATTCAACATCATGCTCTCTTCTGTGGTTTTCTAGCACAGTTCTGAATTGTCAATTGCTCGAACGTCCTGTGTTTTACCGTGTTCTACAAACGCATTGTTTTGACTTGTTCGACCTGCATCAAAATGACGCTAACAAATGTGAATGGTTCTACCTTTGAACAGTGTCACCATGTTGGAAATGTGTTATACACTTTGAGATATCAAGGCTCTGTGTTTTTAACATGATTTCTTCTAATCTGCATCATATATCTAGACCCACAGCCCACATTTATGTGCCAACTCTAGCCAACATTGTATCACGTTCTTTATTCCTATTATTTTCAGGTATCCGACCTGCGTGCAATTGAACCATGACATGTATTGACTAATGTTGAAAAATTATGCCGCTGAATGGTGACGCCATCTCAAAGCGGTGTAAACCACTATCCTCGAAAAATCAAGGCTCTGTGTTGTTCAACATGAATCCTCACGATTGGTGTAAAGAATTCTGACCCAAACAGACTTATAAAATAATTAAAACATGCTATGCTATTTGTGAGAGACCTGTGCTACAGAATCCCAGGCGGTCAGAAGATACCGGGCCCTAATTGTAACATACTCTGTCTTTGGCCTCTGGTATTCTAGGGCCCCTGCACTGCCTACCCCCAAACTGGGAATTAAGTACTCTTTTTAGCACTTGACTTTCAAGACTATGAAAATAGCAAGACAGAGCTGCCAAAGGTTTACTCAGAACAAGTGATGTGGGAAAGAGTCTCCAGGGCAAGGCAATAACCAAATTATAACATATCGCTGTCTGGTTAGTATTGTTACTTTTGAACAAAAAATGAACTACTATGCACAAATGAACAAACACACACAAGCTGGCAGGTGGAAATGCCCCTAATGGGCCCAATAAACTACAGGAAAGCGCAGCAAAGAAGGGTTGTGTTACAATGATACAATGTTGGATCCAATGATGACCAGAGGTAGCCAGGAAGTATAACACAAGTAGAAGGTTTATTGGTTGGTTCAGTAGAAGTATATTACAAGTTCCACCAGGAGCAGCATCTTTGCTGCTCAGCCCACTCTCTCCAACTGCCACTCTCACCACACAAGCAGGCACACCAACATTCCACTCTCTCTCTCATCAAGCATTCCAACATTCCACGTAACATCACATTCATTCTGGCTGAGCAGCTAAGGAGCGGATGCACTAGAGGGAATTAAGGTACAACATATCCCCTTTCCTTGGACAACAATAAACAACAATAATTTGCAACCGTGCAGCAAGAAAGTATGAATGATGGTACTTGCATCGTTGTGCACAATAAATATCAGAGGAAGAATGAAAGTCCAGTGACAGGGAAGAAAGATGCGAATTAGTAGTAGAAAGTGACTAGAATGAAGGGAGGGTGAAACAGTGAAAAAAGCTTCAAGATAGCACATCCCCTTCCCTTGGGAAAAACAATTAATAGAAATAATTCAAACATTGCATGTAAAACGCTGCATGTAAAACATTACGTGTAAAACATTCGAGTATAGCATCATAAACGTAAAGAGAGAAGAGAAACAGAATACAAAGGAATAATAAGTGTGATAAATAAGGAAGAGAAAGCAGAAAAATTGATGTATGAGAAAGGTACAAGGTGCATTACAACTAAAGATGAGTACACTGCCCATTACGCATTTCTAAATAACGTATGGCGACACTGCCCATTGCGCATTAAAACTAAAGATGGGTACACTGGCCATTGCGCTTTAAAACTAAAGATGGGTACACTGCCCATTTCTAACTATGCAAAAAGTAAAGGAATGTGGGAGGTGAGCGACTATCCACACAGCCAGATAAAAATGTAAAGGGTAGTGAGATAGTAACACTAATGCTGGGTACATAAAAGGCTGTATAGGGTAAAATCAGTGTAAAGGGTGTGCACTACCCACACTGAAAGATAAAAACAAGTGTATGGAGGCCACCTCCTATACAACAAATACCCTAAAGATGAAGCCTAATACCCTGAAAGTAACTGTGGCAGCAAAGTCAATAATATATACTCCCAATAGCGCAAAGGTGTGAGTAAAAAAAAAATGACCCTTAAACACACTAAAGAACAATAAGGCGAAGCATGCATCTCTATGAGGTGAGAGTAAAACGAATGAATAGAGTAGAGTGCTTAAATGGTAACACACCAACTTACTTTAAAATCGAAAATATTCTGAAGAGCAATCTTCTAAAAATTGAGCAATGGTATAAGAGTAGCAACGTCACCAATAAGAGATAAACATATTTGGCAACAAAATCCACAAAGTAGAACGAGACCATGACTATAACACCAAGCAACTTACTTAGCGAAGCGTAAGGTAAACAAGTTACAGGGAATGATGACTCAAAATGTTTGGCATAAAGAAATACCAAGAGTAGCGTAAATGGAAACATGTGTATGGGTCAAAGGCCAGTTAAACAGTCTTTTAGTTCCACTCAAAAAACAAACAAAATTGTCAGGAACAGCGTCAATTGTTGCAGTAGTAGTAGCATGATTACCCAAAAATTGTAGCACCATTTCAGAAAGTTGGTAGTAGGCATCGAGGGTGATTAATGAAATCACTTCACTTCCACACTTCCATGTTGTAAGGCGATAAGTTCTTATAGACGGAAAAGCATCACTCACCAGGGGCACACGAGCAGGCGAGCGCTTGAAGAATCTACTAGATACTAGAAGTGAATTTCTGCGACGAGGCTTGCTTGAAGCTTTATTGTTCTGAGCATACACAAAATACGTGGTTGGCAAATGCTACAACTTAATTGTAATAAGCAAACATGGTTGGCAACAGCACTGAGCATGAATAACCATGCAGATCCAAAATGGAGGCACGCAGTACCAGGTGGCTCTCGACACGTCCGTGCATGTAGGCGTCAGTGAGCAGCAGACTTGTGAAATGCGGAGGCAATGACGTGAAGGACTGAAACATCGTAAAGTTGCCAGCAAGTGCTGCGGCAAAGTAGCTTCATGTGACAACACAGAACTATAAGGTGAACGTGTTCTGGTGATGGTCACGCAAACAGCAGGCAATTCAAATACCGCGTAGAGAAACAGCAACAGCCTGTGACAGCATGGCAGGCTCCAAACAGACTTCAACAGTTTTGCGGCTCTTACTGAAGTGCCGTGGCTCGCAGCACGCATTCAAATGCCGCTGAGTGTAACGGCAAGCTTTAAATAATAGTTAAAGAGTCACCGAAATACCTCAGTTTGGTCTATGAGGGAACGGTTTTGCTGCATATCGGATCAGGATAACAAGTAAACACCACACTTGCGGCTCACAAACTCCCTTGGCAAAGTACACGGAGCAATCTTCCATAGATTGGCACTCCAATCTTATGCGTGTGTCCATAAATGGCAAACTCATGCTGCAACAGTCGTCGAGGGTCATAAATAACGTTGACTCTCAAACTTGTCTCCGCATTTTTAAACACATTGCTACACTCTGTTGAAAAACGAACATCAGGTGCAGGTGGATCAGTATTTTTATTTATCAATCTTGAAAGTGAAGTGGTTAGCGCTGTATATTTTCTTGAAGTAGACAACTATTGATGTAAGGAACGTGAATCGCCATGGGCAGGCTGTCCAGATGGTGGAGGACACTGGTGGGACTCGGGAGGGCGTTCTTTTCCTTAGTTTTAAAGTTGCTTTGCTTTAAGTGGTTTCTTGAACATATAAAGTTCTGTTAAAATTATATGTTTCCTCACCTTCCGTAGTCTTGTGGCCAAAGCACGCAGGGTTTCTTCCAGATCGTCGCCAATGTTACAGTGATACAATGTTGGATCCAATGATGACCTGAGGTAGCCAGGAAGTATAA
The DNA here is from genome assembly GCF_964204655.1 of Triturus cristatus. NCBI lineage: Eukaryota > Metazoa > Chordata > Amphibia > Caudata > Salamandridae > Triturus > Triturus cristatus. The sequence continues at coordinate 755,548,652 of NC_140584.1, read as the reverse complement.
CACAAGTAGAAGGTTTATTGGTTGGTTCAGTAGAAGTATATTACAGGTCTCACCAGGAACAGCATCTTTGCTGCTCAGCCCACTCTCTCCAACTGCCACTCTCACCACACAAGCAGGCACACCACCATTCCACTCTCTCTCTCTCATCAAGCATTCCAACATTCCACGTAGACATCACATTCATCCTGGCTGAGCAGCTAAGGAGAGGATGGACTTGAGGGAATTAAGGTACAACAGGTTGCATAGTTCAAGTATATTCCAAAATGTAAACTGGGCCCACCTAAGCGGTAACGCCTATAAACACAATAGGTGCCTAACATATCATTAGGGGTGCATTAATAAACATTTAGACCTACTAGCTTTCACAGGGGTGTCCCGAAAGAATACATAGGCAGAGCATAATCTCTGCAGTCATTATATATTTCAGCCATGAAAAACATTTCAGATGGTACGAGAAATCTGTACTTTCATTATTCATCATAAAATCCTTGCAATAATAAATATTTAAACAATGCAAATTTGATTTAAAAGTCAACTTTGTACTTTCAACAAGGTTGCCTGGCAACCACAAAGGCCTAATAAAAAAGGTCCATGCACCCTAGAGCCCATGTGCAAAAGCCCTTGTTCTAGGAAAGCCCAAATGAAGTGAGGATCACCCTTTGTGGGACACAGGAGCCTTGGGATGTGAATGTTTTTCTTAGAAGACTGAAGGGGAGATGTAAAGGGAGTCCAGCACTATTATTGGATGTCCATGCAACACAATCTATGTTACTGCTGTCATCCATGCTGCTGCACACTATATACACAAATGTCCTTCTTAAACATCTCAGGGTTTACTGGGACGAGTTTCCATCCACAGCTAGGCCTTTGAATTGGCCACCACGGACTGGTAAAAAAAAAAAAAAAATCTTCTTTTTTTACCAGTTGGCTTTTATTTAAAGTGTTTGCTGGCATTTAGTGGCAAAAGTGGCTGACCCAATCCTCCCTTCCCCCTTGTGAGGCACCTGCACATTCTTCCTCCACAATGCAGAGATCAGGTCTCATGTGGCAAATCTCTTCTATGACATGTGATCCAGCCATCTTCCCTGACAGCTGACACTTCCTCTTCTAGGCCATGTGAGGAAACAGTCGTCCTCACATTGTCTAATACTTCCCATGCTCTGTGAGAGGTCTGAACATTGAAAGCGTGCTGCCGGGTAGAAGAGCACCTCTCCTTACAAGACTGCTCTCAATAGGTTTTTGGGGTAGCATGGGTAATTTTAGGGCTTAGAGTTGGTATGTTATTGGGGTGAGTAGGGGTTGAGGGGTTGTTGGCTTTTTATGAAATATGTGTGTATATATATGAATACATGTATGTATGGATTTAATATGTGTGTATATATATGTATACACCATTATATAAAATATATACACATATATAAATATAAATATATATTTGTGTGTGTGTGTGTGTGTGTGTGTATATATATATACCCCTACTATGCACTTTTATTTTATTTCATAGATGTAGACACGTAGCGCAAATCCAAGACAAATTTTCATGGTCCTATACCTGAATTTATTTTGCTAGTACTAAATTACATAGCAATGAACCCATTATGTTATACGTTAACCATCACGTAGGAACACTCCCCACATGCAGAACATTGTTTGTTGTGCACTGACCATCACTTTCTATTACATCAGGGATACCATTTTATTTTTCTTTATCCCCATGCAATGTAATAAGCTATGTTTACAGCGGTTTACGTTTCTCAGATTCTTTTATATTATTGTCCCGACAATTAATTTGGAATTAATGATATTATGGGTCGATAATATATATGTACAGTCTATTTCCATGAACTACTATAGTTGAGAAATCTTTGCGACACTATGAAGTTGATGTGATTCACCCCGGTCCGACCAAGTCTGTCTTCACTTTCACCTAACGCACGCTGTGACGTGCTGAAATTGTAAATGTGTTATATACTTCCTGGTTCACTGGAAAGGTCATGTGACCAAGGCTGCTTGTCAGCCGAAACACGTCTTCTGCCCCTTGTGTAAAATAAATTTACACTTTTCTAGCAAGACTGGTGTGGCTCGTCTTCTTTTCTGTGGATTTGTGGAGAAGAACTTCTGTGCAATCAATATATATATATATATATATATATATATATATATATATATATATATATATATATATATATATATATATATATATATATATATATTACGATTAAATCCCAGAGCATTAAAAGCCACTACGTTGCAACACCAGGGCACAGACTCCGAAAGCTGGTATGAACAAATATGGAAGTTTATTCACACATCAAAAAGTCCAAAATATATCTATCTATATATATATGTCTATATATATATATATATATATCTATATATATATATATCTATATATATATAGACATATATATATAGATATATATATATATAGATATATATATATATACATATATATATCTTACTGGCGGTCTCCGGTAGGTAGGTATTTATAGTTAGGACCTTGTTCCTATTCAAAAAGGGTTTTTTCTTTTGACAATATCTTTGGCGCTGGTTGACAAATCTTCGCGACTGTCTTGAAAGTTTTGGGGTGATTCGTCAAGTGGGGACTGAAAGAAAAAAAAGGGGGGTCCCAAAACATGTTTTCTCAATATTAATTCCCATAGGAAAATTTAGTCAAGGCTACAGCCTGAACTGCTGAAAGGAATTACACCAAATTTGGCAAAAAGGTAGTTATTGCTTCAGAAAGCAACCTTTTTTTAAATGGTGTAATTCTGTACAGTAGTTCCTTTCATACATAATAAAATATTAGTATCTGATGACCGCGGTGGATCGGCAAACTCTCCCGAGCACGAGCTTGATTCTGATTGGCTGCTAACACTTCAAACCAACAAGTGTTGGCAGCCATCTAGAAAAAAAGTGAAACAAACGATAAAAAATAAGAAAAGGGGGCAGGGTAGAAACAACCTGACCCCCTAGGCCTGCTCAGGGGTCCCACAGGGCCCAAAAAACATTTATTGAAAAGAAATTTGGCGGGGTTAGTGTAGGGTCCGCAAATCCAGCAGCAAAAAAAAAAGAAATGAAGCGCATGCTCCCACGCTTCGTTTGTTTTAAGCCCCCGGGTGGGCCAGGTCCTGGGGGCAATACATAATTATGTAGCCGAGGCCCTCAGGGACCTCCCAGCCCCAGGGACCGCCACCTTCCCATGGCTTTGTTAATAATGCGAGGGGGACACGTGGCCCCCCACACTCCAGGGAACTGCCACCTTACCAGGCTTTTTATACAAATGTGTGGGGGGCTCCTGCCCCCCCCCCCACGCTTTTCCAGGGACCACCACCTCCCTGGGACTCTTTTAATAGAAAATGAATATGAGGGTCCACCACCTCCCCAGAGCTATGTGGTTTAAATGCGGGAGGCCACGCGCCACCCCCCGCAGCCCCAAGGACTGCCACCTCCCTAGGGCTACTTATAAAAACTAAGTGTGGGGGGTTCAAGCCCCCCCACACTGCCCCTGGGACCACCACCACCTCCCTGGGAACACTTTATGCAAATGTTGTGGACTCCTGGACCTCCTCAGTGCTTTAAACCAGTTGGTAGGGGGGCGCGTGGCCCTCCTCCAGGAGCCCTCCTTGCCCTGGGGTCTACCACCCCCTAGGGCCAGCTCCAGCAATGTCCCGGGGTGCCCACCCCCGGGACATTGCAGTTTGCTATGGCAGGGCAGGAGCACCGCTCCCGCCCTGCCATAGCAAACTTCTGCTTTGCTTCATGGAATTGAAGGCAGGAAAACTCTCTCGCTTCTATGAAGTGAAGCAGATTTGCTTTTGGACAAAGGGAGTTGCAAGAGGCGGGGAGCGAGCAGGGACCGCAGGGGCATTGGAGCTCCCCCCGCGGTCCCGAATGTGAGGACAGGTCCAGTGGGATGGAATGGGGTCCCCGGGGCCAAAATTGGCACAGGGAAGGTGGGCCATGCGGCACCCGTCCCATAAAAGAAAACATTTTTTTTAAAAAGAGGTAATGCCCCGGGGGATGGGGTCCCCGGGGGCCAAAATCGGGCTCGGGAGTGGGGGCCACGCGGTTTTTCTGTTTTTTTAAAATTTGTTCTTTATTTAAAGTGGCTCAGGCCCTGGGGGATTGGGTCCCCAGGGCCCAAATAGTATTAAGGGAAGGGGGGCCACACAGCCCCCCTTCCAAAAAGAAGACAGAAAAGAGAAGCCGGCATCTCACTGGAGGACCTGCCCCCTCCCTGCGCCACTCTGCAAACGTTCCTCCTAGTGCGTTCTTGGTTGGGGGATTAAGTCCTCTTGAATCCTAAGTGTGCTTAGGGGCCAACTAGCTCACCAGGTACCTCCAGTCAGCCCCACACAGTGGCATTGCTGAGAGGTGGTCCAAGGCCATGCCCCTTTTTTTCACCACTCTGCAAATGCGCCTCTTAGTGCACTGCTGGTAGAATGATGAGGTACTCTTGTGTCCTGATGACTTCAGGACTATTGTGGACTTCATCCCCCCTTACTGGAGGTAATAGGAGGAGTAGTTGACCCCCAAGGATGTCCTTGGGAGTCAACTACCCCTCCTGTTACTTCCAGTAAGTCCAACACAGTGGGATTGCGAAGAGGGCTTTGGAGGCCACGCCCCCTTTCTCCACCACTCTGCAAATGGGCCTCCTGGCACACTACTGGTTGGGGGATGAAGTCCACTTTACTGCTGAGGGTCTTTGGGGACCAATAGGCCCTCCTGGTACCTCCTGTAAGTGCTGTGCAGCGGAATTCCTGAGCAATGGTTGGAGGCCCACCCCCCTTCATCCACCATACTGTAAATGCGACTACTAGTTAAAGAAGCATTTGCACTGTAATAGGTCTTGAATTCGCGAAAGTTAGGGCTATTGGTGTTGTAGATATAAAAGTTTTTTACTAATGTTTTTGGGAGCGGTGTGGATGTACTTTGTGTGTAGTGGAATTATGTGGTATGTTGTGCAGCGAAATTATGTGAATAGAAAGTATGTGGTATTTAGTGTATAGGAATTATGTAGAGAGGGATTATGTGTTATGGAGAGTAATTATGTGGTATGATAGTCTGTGTTGTGGAGTGGTAACCTCAGGTTTAGTCTTCCTCATTTCCATAGAAGCTAAACTATAACCTCAATGAGACAAAAAAAAGAACGAACCACTGAGGAGCACTTCTGGACTTAGTCGGAGGTATGACCAGGGCCAATGGAATTATGCAACTGTTTGGCTGCATTGATTTTCACATAATTGGAAATTTTCCGCATTTCTCACATAATCCATCATCTGCTGCATAATCTGCTGATTTGAACAAAAAAACCTTGTTTCTAGCTCAAACGTTATCAAAAATGCATCGACAAGTGACACAACGTGGCGGAAGGCCCTTTGCAAACCTGGAACGATCACCTGTTACTTATTTCTAAATGTGGGTGTTAAATTAGTACCAATGGTGCCCAAACCACTTTAGATTCTTTTTGTGCCTCCCTTGCCTCTTTCTGCATTTCTCTTGCTTCTTTGTGCACCTCTCTCGCAAATTTATGCACCCCTCTTGCTTCTTTCTGCACCGCACTTCCCTCTTTCTGCACCTCTCGTGCCTCTGTCTGCACCCCTGTTCTCTCTTTCTGCATCTGTTTCTTCAGTCTGCACTTCTCTTACCTCTTTATGCACCCCTCTTCCCTCTTTCTGTACCTCTGTTGCTTATTTCAGCACTTCTCTTGCTTCTTTCTGCACGCTCTTGCTTCTTTCTGCACCTTTCTTCCCTCTTTGTGCACCTCTCTTGCCTCTCTCTGTACATCTCTTTCCTCTTTCTGCACCTCTGTTGCTCCTTTCTGTACTTCTCATGCATCTTTCTGCATCCCTCTTGCCTATTTCTGTACCTCACTTGCTTCTTTCTGCACCTCTGGTGCCTCTTTGTCCACTTCTCTCGTTCGGCACCTCATTTGCCTCTTTCTGCACTTCTCTTTTCTTTTTCTGCACGTCTGTTGCACACAGGTATTCAAGTATTTGTATTTTTATGTAACATGTCATTAGGTAAAAAGCAGAGACACACGCATGCACACCTTCACAAACTTGGTCAGACTTACAACAGTGATATGGTTAGGATTGCTGTTTTAGATCTGCTATGCCCAACATTCTGAGAAATCGATGAATAGTGAACCTTCAAGAGAAAAGTGAGGGTTAAGACATCTTGGGAGAAGGGTTAGCGATGTGTCTACTTTGTATGAGTCTGTGGAAAAGGTACACCTCCATTGCTTCTTTCTGCACTTCTCTTTCTTCTTTTTGCACCTTTCTTCCTCTTTCTGGACTTCTGTTGCCTCTTTCTGCATTTCTCTTGGTTCTTTCTGCACCTTTCTTCCTCTATAACGTTTGGTTTCAGGGACGTTATAGTTAGGAATTAGCATTTAAAAAACCTTAGATATTCACTGAAAAAAAACACAGGTTTCAGGGATGTTCTAGTTAGGCTGACATTTCATTTGTCCAAAAGCAGAGAAATTCAGCCGTTATAGTAACTCTCACCCCCGCAATGCACTGCTGACATCTCAAATGACATTACTGATCACATCATCCACTTAATATCTGATGTACCTTCTCACACCCTAATACAACATGTCATACACCCACTCTAAAATACAGATTACCATTTTCGAAACCATAGACACACTAATACCAGTTAGTACATACACACTCACTGATTCATAGGTTTACACACTCAGCCACTCCCTCACCCATACAGTCACTCATTTACACAGTCACTCATCCATACAGCCACTGATATAGGCAGTCATATATTCATACAGACACACTCACACTGCCACTCACCCTTAGAGTTACTCATACACCTAGTCAATCAGCCAAAGAATCAATCACACTGCCATTTATTTACCTATACAGTTAAACACACACCACCTCACTTATTCAAACAGATACTAACACATACTTACTCTCTTATACATTCACTCACAGAAGCACACACTCATCCATACAGCCACTCTCACAATCACTCACTCTCACAAATAGTCACTTATATGCTCCAACACTCACATATACTGCCTTTCACATTTGTAGTTACACATATACCACTGGGCCACCCATTCACTCATCAATACAGCCATATGCACACTCACTCACCCATTCAGCCCCTTGCAGATGCACTCATGAGCCCATACACCCATTGAATCACCGACTCACACATCCATGCAGGGAGTCACATACACCCCCACCCAACCACACAGACACTCAGGCACCCACACAGGTACTCAGACAACCAAGCATTAACCCATATAGACACTGATGTAGCTACTCACAACCCATGCAGCCACTTACACACCTGATGAATTCAGGCCCCAGCTAGGCCCGCAAGACACAAGGGTTCGCTCTCCTGTAACGGAATCTATAAGGAAGTTGGCACGGAAACTGCAAAGTACAAAAACAGCATTTATTAACCCTTAAGGGTGGTCCTACAATCCACACAACACTCTTCAGTATTGCATAGAGTAGCACAAAGAACATTCGTACATGGTCCCCTTTTATACACAGTAGAGGGGCTCATAAGTGGGTGGATACAACATGAAGACGAAGAACATTACCATTTATGGTCATTTTCGATACTGAATCAATACATGGGCGGAGCCAACACACTCCTTGAGCCCGCGAACACATGGTCAAACTAATAACAGATGTGGTCAAGTCTGGGCATGCGCCAGATGGACAGAAGGGCTATTTATAGACTGTTACTGGGCAGATTACAAGAGCAACTAACACAGAGGTCGGACTCTCCTCGTGGCGAACACGTGGCAGCATGACAACACAAAATGGAGTCCAAACTTCGGTCAACATAACGGAGAAAACATGATCTGAAGGGAAAGCATTAATGTCTTTGGTAAATGCTTAATCACATTGCTGTTTCAAGTTACAACAGACGACCCTTTCAGCATTTACTGAAGACATCCGGTTTACCAGAATAATCATCATATATGTCAATGGTCATCATTCCTTCAACCTCTTTAGCTAGACGCTTCTGGTGAGCAACATCGGCAATAGCTTTCTTATCTGGGATGCAGAATGAAATGCATACAGAACAGAACAATGGTCCACATTGAACACACATACAAAAAAGGAACAGAACTGCTATAATAATACAGAGACCAGTTAAGACCTTCCATCCCCAGGCAGTAACCAACGCCCAAAACCATCCAGAAAAGGACCAAGTGCCGTTTTCTGTGTGGATTTCAGCTGCTATTTTATGCAGCTTATTAATGGCGTTATAAACTGATGGCGTGTGATCAGGGATGAACACACAGCAGCTACTTCCAATAATTTTACAAGCTCCACCTCGATCAGCTAACATTACATCTAATACCATACGATTCTGCAATGCAACAATCCTAGTGATTTGTAACTCTTCCGTAAGATTCCCAAGAGCAGCAGCAGTCTGATTTGTTACAGCTTCTACCACTCTTGTTAATCTTCGGATCTTCCTACTATTCAAAGCGGCTCCAACAAAGAAAAACAGTCCTAAGTTAAAATCAATATACTGCTGCAAGCTGGTATCAGTCTGATCCACATCATCAATCGATAGAGTACGTTTATACCTATTTACAGTCACATTATTCAACAATTTCAAATCTTTATGATAAGATGCGGGTGCTAGGAATACAGGAGGTAATAGGAATGATACATAGCATACCCCAGACCACCCAGCCGGCAAACGGTAATAACCTTTATTTCCACACACAAAGTAGGTATTATGGGACGCTAGGAAGGTACTATTATTCAATCCATCAATGTTCAAGACAGTGATACAATCACTGACACCAACAGGGATAAAACCCACACTCTGGACACACAGGTCCGCTTGAGCTTGTGCCACTTGGATCACAAATTTGTCCTTCCCCACAGTGTCTCTGGTGTTCGTGAAGATATAGGGAATGGATTCATTGTCTGGTCGGTACTCTTCCCATTCCCAAATTGTCCCATTCGCTTGCGGATATCCATTTTTATCCTGATGACATTCTTTATTGAGTCTGAAAAGCAATCGTCCCACTGTCGGTTTCCGAGTGGCAAACAGCAAAGTGTACCATGCTCTACAAGAGCCATTATGAGAGAAAGGAAGTGGTATGAATGGCGTACCTCCTTTCTTCTGATGGGCTGGCATCATCCCACATATCCAACAGTTCGTAGCGTTCGTAGCAACGTGGGTATGATGCAGCATCTGAATGAAAGTGTTATTCAAATAGGATTGTCGATGCTTCAACTCTTGATATGGTAATGTATAAAAGTAGTGCTCCGCAGGTACTGGAGTCGTCAACACAAGTGTTTTCCGAGCAGGAGTTACCTCCTCCACAAACCATGTGGCTATCCCAACAATAGCTACTGTCAGCATGAACCCCGATGCACAAAGGATTTTCTTCTTCTCCATGTCAAAAAGAACAATACCCTGATATCTTCCTGAAACTAATAGGTCTGTCAGAACTCTTCCCCTTGGGCAGCGGTTGATTTCTTCACCAGCGGGCCAAGACGGGTGTCACTACACTAATGCAGGGCTGATCCCCCCTCCTTGCCTCATCGGCTCTCCGTTTCACTAACCCAAGGGCCGTTCTGACAGCATGTCCCGGTACTAGAAAACTCACTTCCGTGGTCGAAGATGATATCGCCTTCCTCCAGAAGTCGCGTGGTCCGGAAAGAGCTCCTCAGTGGCGTTTGGCTCCGCAGCACGACCTGTCTCTGCAGCCAAAATGTCTCGTTGATCGGTCAGCACGGCAGGTTCCACCAATCCGGGCGGCACCTTCCTACAGTGCAGGGAGTGGATCCAATTCTTTCGGTTGGAGACTCGCACAGCCGTCCTCGTTGCGAGGAGGACCTGTTCAGGGCCCACCCATCTCGGTTCCAAGCTGTTTGTTCTGTCGAAGACTTTCACCATGACATGGTCCCCAGGCCGGAGACCATGTCCTTCGCCGGTAGACCGATCAGGGAGCGCCTCTCGGACCTGTTGATGAATAGAAACCAAATTATCCGTTAACTGTGCCAGATAATCGCTCATCATTACACAAGGTACATCATACACAGCCTTAGGCCTTGGTGGACCCCAAATGTTCATTGGGCGTCCGAATACGATTTCGTATGGCGTAAGGCCAGTTCGGGAGTGCGGTACTGATCTAATTGACAGTAACGCCAGTGGCAGGGCGTCTGGCCAAGTCAAAGACGTCGAAGCTTGAATTTTGGCGATCTTAAGCTTCAGTGTACCATTATACTTCTCAACTAGGCCTGCAGACTGAGGGTGAAACACGGCGTGGAACTTCTGGGTGATGCCTAGACCCTTCAAGACATACTTTATAACATCCGCTACAAAGTGAGGGCCATTATCACTCCACAGAAGTCTACAAACGCCATATCGGGGGAAAAACTCCTTCAGCAGCAGCTTCGCAGTAGTCATTGCAGTATTGTCTTTCGTAGGGTACGCTTCAACCCATTTGCTGAAAGCGCAGACCACTACTAGAACATACTTCAGATTATTACAGCGCTCAAGCTGGATATAATCCATCTGCAGAACGTCAAAGGGTGCAGTGGGTGTCACAAACCCTCCTGCTGGAGTTCGAGTCCCCTTTCCTGGGTTGTACCTCAGGCAGATCATACAGGTCTGCACCACCCTCTTTGCCGTGCTAGCAATCTCTGGATGCTCCCAGACTTGGGTAAGCAATTTCACAATTGCGGAAGCTCCAACATGTGCTAGCCCATGTGCCATCTGAACCATAGGTTGTACAAAGGCCGTGGGTAATTTCCATCTATCCATCTGCTTATTTCTCCAGCAACCCTCGTCATCCAGTTCTCCCTCACTAGCCCATTGTTCCCGCTCTTTGTCAGAAGCGGTCCTTTGCATTTCTCGCACTTCCTCCTTCGCATCATGCCATCTCTCCACCTGTGACTTCACTACATACATGGCAGTAGTACCGGGCTGCATCGCAGTCTCCCGTGCTACTCGATCCGCTAACGCATTCCCTTCTCCAACTTTATCAACCACTTTCCTATGGGCGCTACACTTAACAATGGCAATTTTCTTTGGGTACGTCAATGCAGTTAAAAGATTATGAACTAACTCTCCATGCATTATCTGTACTCCATGTGACGTTAAAAACCCTCTCTCCTTCCAGAGTAGGCCGAAGTCGTGCGCTACTCCGAAGGCATAGCGGCTATCTGTGTAAACATTCACACACAATCCTGTACTGAGCTCACATGCTCGTGTTAATGCTATCAGTTCCGCTGCTTGAGCTGACTTCTGTGGTATGCGTGCTGTCTCCACTATCGTTTGCAACGTGGTTATTGCATACGCCGCTGAAGTCGTACCATCTGGTAGCTTCAGGCATGATCCGTCTACCCACAGTTCTCCATCTACATCTGGAAAGGGCGTATCCTGGAGATCAATACGACCCTTTGTTTGTTCCTCAGTCACAAGAATACAATCATGCGCTTTCCGCGCCTCAGGCTGGGTCTCGGGGTATGGCAATAATGTGGCCGGGTTTAACGTTACGCACCTTTTCAACGTAATATGAGGAGCCAAGAGCGTCAACTCATATCCCGTTAAACGGGCACTGGTCAAATGCTGTGTCTTTGTTTGATTAAGCAGGGCATCAACAGCATGGGGAACTAACACCAACAGCTTATGGGATAACACAATTCCTTCACTTTGGCGTATTGACACAGCTGTCGCCGCAACCGAGCGAAAACACCCTGGTAATGCTCGGGCGACAGGATCAAGTACAGCCGAAAAGTATGCACAAGGGCGTTGCTTATCGCCATGCATCTGCACTAAAACTGATAATGCACATCCATCTTTCTCATGCACATACAGCGAAAAGGGTTTTGCATAATCAGGGGTCCCTAACACTGGTGCTGAACAAAGGGCCTGTCGCAGTTGCTGAAAAGCAGCATCACACTCATCTGACCAAGGGATTGGGATAGGCGTGTCTTTTGTCAAGAGAGCTAGCAATGGCTTAGCTATGTGAGAAAACCCCAATATCCACTGTCTACAAAAAGAAACAAGGCCCAAAAATGCACGCACATCCTTCTGTGTGGATGGTCTCGGTGTGTCCAAAATTACTTGAATACGATCCGGTGTGAGTGCACGCCCCTCCTTAGACAAAAGGTGACCCAAATACGTCACCTTTGGTCTACAGAATTGCAATTTCTTCCTAGATACCTTATGATTGTGGGATGCTAAAAAGGAAAGTAAGGATAACGTGCTTTTCTCACACAACTCCAGGGTGTCAGCCGCCAGCAAGATGTCATCGACATATTGAATGAGGGCGACCCCCTCGAGCAGAACAAAAGAATCCAACTGTCGTTTCAAAGCCTGACTGTAAATACTAGGGCTTTCTGTGTAGCCCTGGGGGATCCTACAAAAACGATAAGATCTATTATTTAAAGTGAACCCAAAAAGATATCGACTATCGGGGTGAATGGGAATGGAAAAGAAGGCATTTTTCAAATCAATCACTGAGAACATGGTCGCCGTAGGTGGGACCAAGGTAAGCAACGTCGTGATATCGGAAACCACTGGGTACTGAGGTATCACGATCTTGTTTACCTCTCTCAAATCAATTATAAACCGATAGACCTTAGCATCCGTGTCCTTTTTCAGAATGGGGAGAATCGGGCTGTTACAGATATTATAGGGAACTTCTTCCACTACTCCCACTGCGATCAAATCTTGCACAATCTGTATGAGAGCCTCCTCGCCCTCCTGGGAAATACGATACTGCGGGAGGCGTGGTAACACCGCCCCCTCCTGGACACTAATGTGGACCGGAGGAATCACCATTTGTCCCACATCTGTGTCCGAAGTCGCCCATAAAGCGCGAGGGAGGGTAGCTAGCAACGCATCCTCTGATATCGCACACATCCGCTCAGACCGGGGGTAGTTGTCATTTAAGATCACCCTCACACCCTCAGGGGAGCAGCGGATCGTAGCCCTAAAATGCTTTAACATATCAAGGCCCATAATGTTATCCGGTGTGTACGGAGCAAGCAGAAACGGACAGGGCGCAGAAAAAGAATCAACCTTAAATGTAAGGGGCTGTGAAAGAGGGCTTCGGGAGAGTGTACCGTCAAACCCTACCGATGTAACCATTAAGCCGGATGGGGGAGCCCCCGGAACCAAGTGCCTAGACAATGCACTACGTGTCGCTCCTGTGTCCACTAGGAACTGATTAGTAGAGCCTAAAACCTCAGCCGATACATAAGGACCCGTCTGATCGACCGGCACCTCAACTGATTCGTACCCCCATCCAACGCATTCCTATGCATGCTGAGAATCATGATATCCCGATCGGTCAATCTCCGACACGTGATACTGATGCTGGCGATCAAAAACATTTGATCTATCTCGGTGCTGCCCAGCAGTGTCAAAACGGACATTATCGTTAGAATTCCCTCTAGAACTCGAGAAACCCCCTCTACCTCTCGGGCCACCCGGAGTATGCCCCTGACGCGAAGCACGCAACACTGGGCAATCCCTGGCCCAATGGCCCGATTGCTTACAATACGCACACTGGTTCCTATTCAAATCGGATCGGCCCGAGGGGGGACCATAAGATCCTCCCCTACCTCTATTACTACCTCGTCGATGCGGGCCATAGACTTGCGCCAACATCACCTTTGTTTTCAAATCTTTCGATTTCTTTTCCTCCTGACCCTTTGCTTCTTGCTCCTGACGCTCATAATACTGGGCGATAGTCAGGAGGGCCGTCGGCGTAGCGGAGGACCAAGAACTTTCACTCGCTTTTAGACGGGCCGCAACTGCCGGCAGCAGATTAGCTACATATTTATCCGCAAAAAGGTGGCGCCCCGTATCGTCGGTAAGCGACTGTCCACTAAAATCATGAAACGTCTCCTCAAAGCGCGTAAAGAAGTCCGCAACTGACTCGTCAACTTTCTGTTTACATGCAGCTAACATATTCCAGTCAATCTTTTTAGGGGGGATAATTGTCTTCAATTTAGTCACAATAGCAGCAGGGAGATCTAAAATACTCTGCGGCGGTTTCTGCGCGGGCTTCCGCTCCCTATCCTCATCCTCAAGATCAGACCACCGGGCCTTAAAGGCAACTATATCATCTACCTTCCGTACAGATCGCCACATATCCGGTGGTAAAATAAGGCCAAAGAACAGGTCTATATCTGCTAAAGTCATAACGCAAGAATTCAAGGCCCCCTCGACTTCTTCATAGAAGGCCGCTGGATTCTTGCGGGGGTCGGGCAGCGCATTTTTCAATGCCATAACATCAGCCCTATGCCACGGAGTGTAAACCCAATTATACACGAAATATCCCTTAGCATCGGCGGAGGTAATGTCCGAGCTAGTCCCTGCTCCTTTAGGAGGAACATACAAAGGCGCTGCCTCTCGCATTGGTTTAACATGCACTATGTCATCCTTATCTGACTGGGAGGTGGATGAGTGGCCCTCTGCTGTGCACGAATCCGACTGCTTCTCCTTCCCTGCTCGCTGGCGCGCTTTCTCTTTATAGGCCAGCACCTCGTCCCGCAAGGCGAACAGCCGCCGAATCGTATCTGGAGCCTTAGAAAAAGAGAAAACACCATTACGCAATGCTTTAGCATCCGATGATACTTCGTCGGGCTCAAAAACACCAGAACGTTTCCGGAAAGCATCAATCACTTCATCCGCGAAATGACCCAGAAAATACAATTTCTCTCTCTCCTGCCACGACCCCCAAGTATGAAATAATTCCTCTATAGATATCTTGCCGTTAAGTGCACGGAAGGAAATTTGCCGAAGCTCAGCCATTTGGTCGGCTGATAGCATGGACCGCGTATCTACCTTACCCGGACCCGGGCCAGAATCTTGCGGCCTCGGAGCAGATGCGCCGACATAAGGGGGCGGAGGGCGATCTAGTAAAGAAAAATCATCATCAAGATTATTAAGGACAGGATAAAGTGGCTGCCGAACAATGTATTGACCCGAAACTTGTAGCCTACGCTCCTTCTCTTGCCTGTCCGTCTGCTCTCTGTCCTCCCGGCGCTTCGCTTCCTGTGCTCGCACATGATCATTCTTCCGCTGTTCTTTATCAAACAGCGCTTTCTCACGCTTCTCTCGCTCACGCACTTCCTTCACCCATAATCGCACACACTCAAACATATCCTGACGAGCACGTCGCTTACACATACACTGTTCCACATACTCAATCTTACGTATATCAAACGATCCATACAAAGGCCATCGCAACTCAGGATCCTTTTTTGTGTATTTCCTCCATACTGTGCTGTACATTATGGAAGAAAGACCATGCTTCACATACATATCCCTATTAGGAGTCCCCTCTGGGGGAGCTGGAGCAGATTCCTCGAGGTTCAACCGGTTTCCGAAACAGCAGCACCACTTACGAAGTGCGCTGAAAGCAGGCATGCTCAGAAATAATGCAAAATATGCAATATTATAAAAAATGGCACTTAATCGTTGCGCCGTTCAAAGTTTACACAGTTCCGGAGAAATCTCTCCACATTACCTGCCTATATGTGTTGCAACGCATATATTTTCACAAAGACAAACCCAAAATATGACTAGTCATCACAAATCAAACTCAAATAGCCAGATCAGGCTTCAAAAACTCGGAGCAAGTACCGTACAACGGTTCTTACCAATCAAGAGTCCAGATTCCAACTGCCAAGCTCCACAATCGCCCAAACGGCTCTCACGGCAGGACCGACAGAAGAGGTCTCAGTCGATGACCGGCGCCACCCAGACGGTCAGCTCGGAAGGGAAGGAAGAAAAACCTCGGGATGCCAGGGCTAAGACGCCGCTGGCAGTGATCACGTCCCCGGCCAAACTCCTCACCTTCGTCGCGACCAGTCCTTCGAGCATCCGAGTCGCCGATGAGCCCCACGTGACGGGCGGCAATTGATGAATTCAGGCCCCAGCTAGTCCCGCAAGACACAAGGGTTCGCTCTCCTGTAACGGAATCTATAAGGAAGTTGGCACGGAAACTGCAAAGTACAAAAACAGCATTTATTAACCCTTAAGGGTGGTCCTACAATCCACACAACACTCTTCAGTATTGCATAGAGTAGCACAAAGAACATTCGTACATGGTCCCCTTTTATACACAGTAGAGGGGCTCATAAGTGGGTGGATACAACATGAAGACGAAGAACATTACCATTTATGGTCATTTTCGATACTGAATCAATACATGGGCGGAGCCAACACACTCCTTGAGCCCGCGAACACATGGTCAAACTAATAACAGATGTGGTCAAGTCTGGGCATGCGCCAGATGGACAGAAGGGCTATTTATAGACTGTTACTGGGCAGATTACAAGAGCAACTAACACAGAGGTCGGACTCTCCTCGTGGCGAACACGTGGAAGCATGACAACACAAAATGGAGTCCAAACTTCGGTCAACATAACGGAGAAAACATGATCTGAAGGGAAAGCATTAATGTCTTTGGTAAATGCTTAATCACATTGCTGTTTCAAGTTACAACACACCAACTGACAGACTGATATAGACATTCACACTGATTAGTCATTTACCCATGCATTCACTAAGACCCGTTTAATCACTCACATATACAGTCACTCACGCACCCACCAAATCATCCATACAGACACTCATACACCCACTCATTCTTCAAATACACCTTGGCGTATAAATAAAAGATTCTTAAACTTTTTAGAAAAAGTCACATCCACAGGATGATGTCATCAGTGATGTCATCATGGATGTCATTTGAGATGTCATCAGTGATGTCACTCACCATGCCATTAGGGATGTAATATGTGACGCCATCAGCAGTGTATTGCGGGGCATGAGTTATAGTTAGCTCAGCTAACTATAACAGCTGTATTTCTCTGCTTTTGCACAAATGAAATGTCAGTCTAACTATAATGTCCCTGAAACCAATGTTTTTATCAGTGAATATCTAAGGTTTTTTTCAATGCTAATGCCTAACTATAACGACCCTGAAACCTGTGTTTTTATATATATATATATATATATATAATATATTCACTGAAAAATCCATAGGTTTCAGGCCTGATATAGTTAGGAATTAGCATTTAAAAAACCTTGGAAATTCACTGAAAAAACAATAGGTTTTAGGGGTGTTATAGTTAGCTGGACATTTCACTCGCACAAAACCATTGAAATTCCTCCGATATAGTTAGTTGTACTAACTACATCTCGCGCGCCCGTAATCCACTGCTGATAATGTCACATTTTACACCATTCATGACATGATCAGTGACATCACTGATGACATCTCAAATTACATCACTGATGACATCACTGATGACATCATCCAGAGAATGTGGTTTGGTTTGTTATTTAAATATGTATTATATATATCAATTTGCATTGAAGAATGAGTGGATATATAAATATAAATATCTGGATGGAGGATTTAGTAGCAGTGTGATTGACTGTTACTTGACTAATTTATAGTGTCTCACTAAATATATTGGATAGTGACTAAACTGTGTGAATATCTGTATCACTTTGTTTGTTGTGTAAACTGCTGCACTAGTTGGTTACTAGCTACGTGAAAGTCTATATTATTTATTGATTAGTTAACTGAGTATTTGTATGGGAGAGTGAATGTGTGTGTGGTTCGGTGGGGGGTGTGTGACTGTCCAAAGATGTGTGAATAGTTGATTCAGTAGGTATCTGAAGTTAAAACTACATGTTATAACAGTTGTTTGGGTGAGTGAATATCTTTATGGGTGTGGTGATGAGCCAATATATGTCTCAATGTTACATGTCCAACAAACTAGAAAAATAAAAGCCAGTGTATGTGTCAGTTGTTGTATATAAATAAGTATACATACGACTCAGTGATTGTATGAGTGACTGTATGGATAACTGTATAGTTGTAATAGTGATTTTAAAACACACTAAGTATGAGCTATTATCTATATGAATAGATGAAGTGGTGTTTTTATAAGTGTATAGCTAAGTAAAAGTAAGTATGATCCATTGTTTGCATAAGTGAGTAGGATGACTTCATAAGTGATTAGGATGTGTGCTGGTGTGTAATGTCGATATAGGTGTATAAGTATATTTGATAGTGTTCTATTGATCATTGGCAGCATGTATGAGTGAATCTATAGGTAAGTGATTAGATGTGTGTATAGATCTAGGAATCACTGAGTAGGTGTTTAAAAACTTGTATTGGTGTGTCAATGGTTTTAAATCTGGCACTCTATTTTACAGTGAGTGATGAAAGGTTATACTAGTGTATGATGAGGTGTATCTGATTGTCACATGGATGATGTCATCAGTGATGTCATCAGTGATGTAATTTGAGATGTCATCAGTGATGTTACTGACCATGTCACGAATGATGTAATATGTGACATCATCAGCAGTGGATTGCGGGCGCGCGAGATGTAGTTAGTACAACTAACTATATCAGAGGAATTTCAATGGTTTTGTTCGAGTGAAATGTCCAGCTAACTATAACACCCCTAAAACCTATTGTTTTTTCAGTAAGTTTCTAAGGTTTTTTAAATGCTAATTCCTAACTATATCAGGCCTGAAACCTATGGTTTTTTCAGTAAATTTCAAAGGTTTTTTAAATGCTAATTCCTAATTATATCAGGCCTGAAACCTATGGTTTTTTCAGTGAATTTCAAAGGTTTTGTAAATGACAATTTTTAATGTATTAATTGTTATACTGATTTTTTTATACCGATTTACTACATTGTTTAAACTGTTTATTTTTAGATATTTTATTTTTTTATTTACATTATACATTACAATACAAAATATACTTTCTCAGAATGAATTACTTTAGTTTAAATACTTTGCAAATAGGCAATAGACTTTTAAGTACAGTAGTTACAGTTGTTGCAATGGGCAACACAATTTCAAACACAAAGCAACATTGAGCTCAATGTGAATTTCTAGTCAAATGCAATTAGTTACTTTATGGATTACTTTTCTAACCACAGGACTGGATGCTAGATTCAGTCCTTGGACATCTCCTGTAAACAGTTGAGTAAAATAGTTTTGGTTACAGTAGTGATTTGTAAGGATTATTATTGTATTTTAAAAGTTGACACTTAGAAAATGTTTCACTTAGAATCACCAATGTTATCCTACGGCAGAAAATTCACTTAGCAGGTAAGTAGTGTTATCGTTACTTTTTCTTACTCAGTGGTGGATCCTGGATCCGGCACAGGTGAATCTCCTGTAAACAGTTGAAAGAATGTGTTTAAGTCATACAGACAATTTTTTAGGAATATTTTTAGTTTGTGAAAATAGACACTTAGAAACTTTTCTGTTGAAAACCACACAATGGATTCCTATGGAAGGAAATACAAGTTACTAGTAAGTACGCTTAGAATTACTTTTCAGGGTCAGTGCTGGGCTAAAAGATGAAGCCCTAGGTTCTCTCCTGATAACAGGTGAGTAAATTGGAATTCGTAGTTCGGCTGATTTTAGAGAAATATTTGTACATTTCAAAAATGGACACTTAGAAACTTTTCTGCTGAAAACCACACAATGGATCTATAAGAAAGGAAATACAAGTTACTGGTAAGTACACTTAGAATTATTTTTCAGGGTCAGTGCTGGGCTAAAAGATGCAGCCCTGGGTTCTCTCCTGATAACAGGTGAGTAAATTGGAATTCGTAGTTCGGGTTATTTTAGAGGAATATTTGTACATTTCAAAAATGGACACTTAGAAACTTTTCTGCTGAAAACCACACAATGGATTCCTATGGAAGGAAATACAAGTTATTGGTAAGTACGCTTAGAATTATTTTTCAGGGTCAGTGCTGGGCTAAATGATGCAGCCCTGGGTTCTCTCCTGATAACAGGTGAGTAAATTGGAATTCGTAGTTCGGCTGATTTTAGAGGAAAATTTGTACAGTGGTAAAGGAAGGGGTCGGGGCCTGAGGTGACGTGTGCGAACACGCCCTGTGGTGCGTTTTAAGTTGGGGAATTAATTCCTCTTCAATCCTGCGGTCCCCTGGGGGCCAACTAGCCCACCAGGTACCTCCAGTATGCGTCAGGGAGCTGCGTTGCAGAGCGGTGTTCAGAGGCCATGCCCCTTTTTACAACACTCTGCAACGCAGCTCCGTGGCGCTTCCTGGAGGTACCTGGAGGGCTAGTTGGCCCCTAGGGGACCTCTGGATTGAAGAGGAATTAATTCCCCAACTTAAAATGCGCCACAGGGCGTGTTAGCACAGTATCACCTCAGGCCCCGCCCCCTACCTTCACCACTGTGCAAACGCGCCCGTGGCATGTTTTAAGTTGGGGGATTAAGTCCCCTTGAATCCTGAGGTCCCCTTGCGGCCAACTTGCCCACCAGGTACCTCCAGTATGCACCAGGGAGCTACGTTGCAGAGAGGTGTTCAGAGGCCATGCCCCTTTTTACAACACTCTGCAACGCAGCTCCGTGGCGCTTACTGGAGGTACCTGGTGGGCTAGTTGGCCCCTAGGGGACCTCTCGATTGAAGAGGAATAAATTCCCCAACTTAAAACGCGCCACAGGGCATGTTTGCACAGTATCACCTCAGGCCCCGCCCCCTACCTTCACCACTGTGCAAATGCGCCCCGTTGTGCGTTTTAAGTTGGGGGATTAAGTCCCCTTGAATCCTGAGGTCCCCTAGCGGCCAACTAGGCCACCAGGTACCTCCAGTAAGCGCCACGGAGCTGCGTTGCAGAGAGCTGTAAAAAGGGGTGTGGCCTCATTACACCTCTCTGCAACGCAGCCCCCTGGTGCATACTGGAGGTTCCTGGTGGGGTAGTTGGCTCCCAGGGACCCCCAGTATTCAGGGGGAATTAGTTCCCCCTCTGCAAACGCGCCATTGGGCACGTTTGCAGAGTGGTGTAAGGAGGGGGCGTGGCCTCCAGCCCGATCCCGGTCTTTTTTTTTCTTCTTTTTTTTTAGAAGGGGGGCTGTGTAGCCCCGTTTCGTTTTCAAATTTTTTTGGCCCTGGGGACCCCATCCCCCAGGGCCTGCCCCCAATTTTTGTTTATAAAAAAAAAAAAAAAAGGCCATAATTTGCCCCGGGACCCCATCCCCCGGGTCATGACCCTTTTTTTAATTTTTTTATCGAGGGGGGCTGTGTAGCCCCCCCTCCTCTGGCCACTTTAAGGCCCCGGGGACCCCATCCCCCGGGGCCAGCCATTGGTTTTTTTTTTTTTTCATTGGGGAGGGGGGCCACCCTCCCAGGCCACTTATGGCCCCGGGGACCCCATCCCCCGGGGCCTGGCCTCTGTTGGGGGGGTCCCCAATCCCCCCACGGTCCCAGCCGGCTCCCCGTGTCCTGCGGGAGCCGGCATTGCTTTTCCACATGGGGAGCAGCTAACATGCTGCTCCCCATGTGGAAAAGCAATCAGCTTTTCTTAATTGAAGCGAGAGCAGGTTTCCCTGTAATGGCATGCGTTGTAGAGTCATGCAACCATTTTTCTGTAATATGATGATCTGGAAGGTTCTGTTAGCCTAGCTTTGCCCCTATCAGACACTATAAAACAAGTTTATTCCTTACAGGACTTCAAGGGGAACCCCTGGTGTGACTAGTGCTAGCCTGTTCACCCTTTGTGCCTGTGAGAAATAAATGCTTTCAGCCGCTAAGAGCGTGTTTACTGATCATCGTGGCGGATTCCACTACTTCCCCTTCCTCTGATTCTTCTTCCTCTTATTCTTATTCCTCCTCCTCTTTGAATCCTGTAACTAATTTATAATAGGATTACTATTACAAGAAGAGAGTATGTATTCAAGTGTCAGCTAATCACCCTCAGTAGATTCCTTACCTGCCCCTTTCCACTAATACTTCCTCTTAATCCTTCCATCCTGAAACTTAAATGTATTTATAATAGGATAAATATTACATGTACCACAATGTAAATGAATACCAGTACTTGATGAAGTAACTACTTATGGTCACCAGTGTGCAATGTTCGACTTTACTGCCCCTTTCCTGCCCACCTATTCCACATGACGGTGTGATTTGTGCTGTGTCTCACATGCCTGCTGCTCCAGATCTCTCTGTGCTCCAAATTTCACCCTAGGCTATGTGTTGCACTATTTCTCTGCAGACAGTGCAGACCACCATGTGCTGGCAGCTGTGCATCATCTTCACTCTCTCTAGTGCACTTCTTGCTGTGGTCACCTGTTGCATGTCATAGCAAAATGAATTTCTATGAATGAAGGAACAGAGAACAAACGTGCGATCCTGGGTTTATAAGAGGTATGGACATGTTTGAAGAAGCCTTCCCTGCTATCGGTAAGCCCTCTGTAACACATCAAATGCAAGCATTTCTGATCTCTAGATTGGGGCGAACAAGAGAGGAAAGGGAATGCCTGGTTACTTACGGGTAATATTCATTACTCCGAGCCGTAGACCTCCACGTCACAGTCCTTACGTAAGTGAGCGACAGCTATTCCCCACAGACACTGCCAAGCTGAAACTCCCCTCTCCTATTCCTAGCCATCCTGTAAAACCAAGCGCAAGAAGAAAAACACAGGGAGAAAGGGATGGGAACTAGGACTCTGACAGGGAGGTCTACGACTCGGAGTAATGAATACTACTGGTCAGTAACCGGGCATTACCTCCTCGTCAGACCTCCCTGCCACATTACTGACGCAAGTGGGCAGATACCTAAGCAATAAATAGGCTTCAACATCAAAGCTGCAGAACAGACTTTATTATAATCAAGAAGCAGCAAAGTTATACCCCACTCACAGAACGCAAACACAGCGTCCCAAAAACTGGCAGACACAGCACCACCAGGCGATAATATGACATAAAGGTTTGAAAATGAACTCAAGTGGCAGCCCTGCAAATTTACGCTATGGAAGGCCCCTGCAAACAAGCTCAGGAAGCAGCCATTGCCCGAGTAGAGTGGCCCTGCACAGACAAATTCACCAACACTCATAAGCAGCCAAAATTGCCCACTTCGACCACCTACTGAGAGTAGCAACATAAGGCTTCAGACAATGACCCGCCAAACCAAAAGTCACAATAATGGAATCCAATTTACAGAAAGGGTGGGGGCGATCCAGATACATACCAAGGGCCCTCTTGACATCCAAACGGTGTAGGAGAACCTCCTCCTCAGATCAAGGATCCGCACACAACATAGGCAACATCAGTTCCTCTGAACAATGGAAAGAGGAGGTAATCTTAGGAACAAACGTAGATGAGGGATGAAAACCACCCGATCTGGATAGCACCTCAAAAAAGGCTCAGAACACATCAATAAGCCCAACTCCCCCACACACCTGGCAGAGGTAAAAGCAACCAGGAAAACCACCATGATAGTCAGAAACTGCTGCAACAACTCCTCCAGCACCTCAAACGGGGCAGATTGCAAAGCCTGCAAGAACAATGGCAGATCCAACCCAGGAGGCAAGGACTTAATCAAGGTTTTTTTGAGAACCCAACTGCGCAACAGCCTCGCCGCCAAAGACACTACTGCCTCACAGTCAGGAACCTGAAAAGCACGCATAGCTGCCCACTGAGCCCTCAAAGAGGTAACAGCCAAACCCAGATCAAAACCATCCTTCACAAATTCCAAAACCGTCACTGGATTCACAGTCAAGGCAGACCAGCCACTGTCAGACCACCAGCTCTGTAAAGAAACCCAGTGCCTAGCAGAGGATTTCAGGGTAGATGGTTTACAAGAATGCTGAATAAAGAGAGCCACTTCAGGAGAACAACCCAGCGCCAAGAGGTTCATCCTTTTAACAGCCAGCCCCCAGCTGCAACCTGCCCAGACATTCCTCAGACAGGCCCGGAAACCTCAGAGGACAGGGGTCTACTGAAAGCATCCAGAATGGCAACACCACCAACTGCAGTAACAGAGGGAACCAAGTCCGCCTGCTCCAGACCTACACAACCAGGATCACAGAGGCCATGCCCAGCTTGTTTTTCATGATCACCCTCTGAATCAAAGCAATTGGAGGAAATGCATATATCAACCCGGTCCCCGAAGGAAACAACAGAGCATCCAACTTCCAAACAGCCTCCAACGGGCACAGAGAGTTAAACCTCTCCCTCAATGCATTCTCCTGGGTCGCAAATAGGTGCACCTCTGTCCCCCCGAACTCCTGCATGAGGACCGCAGACACCCTTGTGTCTAAACACATTTTAGAAAGGGAGGAAAAAACCTGCTCAACCGATCTGCTACTGAGTTCAAAACCCCAGGAAGATGAATAGCCCTCAATGACAACAAATTTGTCCCTGCCCACTGGCAAATCTGCTGAGCTAACAAATTTAGCAAAGACACTTTCCCACTCCCCTGACGGTTCACATTGCACTCCACCACAGTATTGCCATCTTCAACAGAACATCCAGATGCCGGACCCAAGGGAGAAAATAAATCAGGGCCAGCTGGACAGCCTTTAACACCCTCCAGTTGGAAGATAGTCGAGCCTCCTGGACTGACCAGATCTCCTGAACTGAATCCTGAGCCATCACAGCCCCCCAACCCAGCTACCTGGCATCCTTCACCAGAACCTACCTGTCCGTGAGCACAAACGGAGAACCCTTGATGAGATTCCCCACATCCAACCACCAGGCCAACTCTTGGGAGATACCCGGACCCCCCCGGAATCAACTGGTCGTAATCCTGAGACCTCGGACACCCGAGGTGAAGGATGGGATTCACCAAGGGGTATAAGTGCCACCTGCACCAAGGAACAATCATGACAGTAGCTGCCATAAATCCCTGTATCCTCAATCACTGCCTTGCTGTGGAAGCAGGAAAGACCAAAACCACCATCAGTTCTTTTACCAGAGTCACCCTGCGAGGTTCACAAAGGAACACCTTCCCAATCCTTGTGTTGAAGACCCCCTCCAATGAACAACAGTTCATGAGTGGGACTTCTCCAGGTTCATAATCCACCCGAACCCCCGTAGGAGATTACAGACTTCCTGAGTTTGAGATTGAACCTTAAGGAAGGAATAAGAAAACTCCAGGTGAAGCCAAGAGACCAAAGGGTAATACCTGAAACTGGAATTGTTCGCCACCCACACAAAACCTCAGAAACCTCTGTGAGTCCCTGTGCACCGGCACATGAAAAATATGCATCCCTTACATCCGGAGATGTGAGAAAGTACCCCACCAACAGGAAGGGAAGAATTAACTGGAGCAGCACTCTTTTGAAGGACTTGTGAGAAATGCACAAGTTTACTACTTTTAAATCCAACACAGGGGGGTAATCTTCATTGGCTTTCCTGATCACAAAAAGAATAGAGTAACCCCTCTTTCCTTGTTGTTCCACAGGGACCTTCACAATAGCCCTCTTGCTCAACAGGTCCTGAACCCTTGCCAACAGAGCCTGACTCTTCACCGGTGTACTTGGAACAGGGGTAGCACGGAAGATTTCCAAGGAAGGCTCCACAAACTCTATACGATACCCTAGCCTGACAATTTGCAGGACCCACTGGTCCCTGACAAATTCTTCCCAGACCGGCAATTGATTTGTGAGGTCACCCCGCGCCAGCCCCCACCCCTGATACACAGGATAGTCATGATTTTGCTTGACTCACAGCATCTGAACTTCCCTACTGGTCCTGAGTATGATGGAAGGAAGGGACAACACAGCCACGGCCCCTACCACGAAAGGGCTGAGCGGCCATCTTATACTGAAATGCCTGACCAAAAGCCCTCTTATAGGCAGCAAACTTGCCATTTACTGGCGGCCGGACAGGAGTCAAAAACGTATTGTCCTCCCCAATCTTTTTAAACATAGCCTCCAAGGGGTCCCCAAACAGTTTGGAGTCCGTGAAGGGAATTTTGATGAGAGCACTCTTATGTGGCGCCTCCGCCTTCCAAGGCTTAAGCCACTACTGCCGCTTAGCCACCACAGAGGCCCCAGCAGCTACAGCCGAGGCACTAAGGGAATCTAAAGACAGGTCAGACATGAAAATGCAACTGTTGTTCCAACATAGTTAATGACTCAGAGGCATGTTCCTCCAGTAAAAGCTGCTCTGAGATACTCTGACAGTCTTTAAGCAGTGGCTGAACCAGATAGCTGATATACACCGCAGGCC
This sequence comes from Triturus cristatus, assembly GCF_964204655.1. Classification (NCBI taxonomy): domain Eukaryota; kingdom Metazoa; phylum Chordata; class Amphibia; order Caudata; family Salamandridae; genus Triturus; species Triturus cristatus. The sequence goes on along the minus strand of NC_140584.1, from coordinate 755,522,637 downwards.
TAATAGCCAGATTGGAAGCTGCAAAAGATCTCTTCAGGGCCCCTTCAACCCTCTTATCCACAGGATTTGACGGTACCACATCCTCCGGCACCACAAAGCTCTAGAAGCACGGCCTGCAAACAGGGAACCAACCTTCACGACTGCTGGGAACTCATCCGAAAACCCTTCGTAACGTATAACGTTTTTCCAGGAATCAAGGAAAAACATGTTTGTCTACATCCCTCCGTTCCCCTTCCAGTACATTTCAGACCGACTTATGGATCGGCAGACATTCAGGCTCCTTTCACTGATAATTGGCAAAGAATTCCTCAGCCCCGAGGGCCTAGGAAACCCCAAATTGTCCTGCACATGCTGCAAAATACTGCGAAGGTCAGCCCCATGAATAAATCACCCTTTCACCTCCTCTTCTAAATCACAGTCAGGATCAGAAGTGTCAGGGTCATCCAACTTTGGTTTTATAGACCTCTTGGCCTCCCTGGCCTCAAAGGCAGCAGAAACTGTGGCCTCAATCATCCTCTGGACATAAGCTAAGAAAGGAGCAGCTGGAGTCCCAGCAACCTCCTCCTCCAAATGCTTACACTTCCCTGACCTCTTTCGTCTATCCATGACAAGTCAGAAGCCAGATGAAGCCCACCTTCCTATATATCATAGCTAATTGGCCTGTAAACCTGCCCAATTTGAAACCCAAACACTTGGTGCCACGATGCCCACTAACCAGTTGCCACGCAGCAGGAAATACCATTCCTCTCTGCCAGCAAATCACAGTGCACGCCCCACTCAGCTGTCATAGTGCCAAAAAACTGGTAAGTGCCATAAAAATACCAGTCAGGCCCACCCGCGACTAGCGTATATTTCACACAACCATGTACATCCGGAGAAGGCCCATCAAATGCCCGTAGCAGAAGAGGCCGGCCCACATACTAGGACCCAGCACCCACCCAGCCCCCAGCGCTCCGGGCGCACAACACGGCTCCAGTGTGAACGGATCAGAGGCCAAGACTGTCCCGCTGTAGCAGGGACTCAAGCCATGCCTCCAATCTAAGCGACCAATAACAATACTGGGTTTTGGCTGATGGCAATAAAGCTAAGCCAAGCATAGTAAATAACAACAGAATCCTAATACTGCAAGTATCCTAATAACTCTCTATCAATTATGAGTAGGCATTTTGAACCAAACAAAATGAACCTTAGACAATATACTTTGTCAGATGAGTAGATCAATTCTTTAATTTAGTTTTCATTTAGTTAACCTTCCAATTTTAGATCAATCAGAAACTTCAAAAAAACACTTAATAGACAATACTGTGACGAATTAGCGGACCACCACGTTCATTCATTCACTTCAACTCATTTATTCTCATTCACACATTCATTCATTCAGAAACATACGAAAGATTGATTCATAAAATACATTAAAAAAAGAATCATAAAACCTTTTTATAAAAAACCACAGAAGAAAAGGCTACACAATATCAATCCTATATCTAACACTTTTGATTGGGTTTAGATTCTTGTGGCCGAAATAGCAAGGTCTACGCGTTTCGAGTCCCCATAGATTCTAGGGCTCTCATCAGGACCTGTAGGCTAGAAACAAAAAGGATTTGTTCAGTATATCTAGACGCCCAAAACATCTTAGTACAAATGTGCACCCAGTACACTGAATTCGTTACCTCTGATAAGTAGAGAGTAGATCAGCCGATCTACGAAACAGATGGTTCTGGAATATAACGGAATCAGAAGAAATGACATCAGGTGATTTGTGAGAAGACTGATTCAATCAAACATTCATTCTTTTAAGTCACATGTTACTTACATGATGTATGTTTTAACTTGCGTCTTTTATGATAAACCTGGGTGAGGAGTAAAAGAGGTTTTAGCTGCTAATCTGGTGAGGTAAAAGAGCAGAATGAAACATGTTGAGTTAACATAGACTTACTTGCGCAGCAAAATTGTGGCCCATGCTAGAGGACAGTTGGCCGAACAAATCTCTTTGCATACTGAAAGAAGGAGATACGTGCGATGTATTAGCATCGTAAATGTAGCGGTAAAGCGGTGCGTTTATAAAAACGGTAGTATCGTTTACCTTAGAAAGAGGAGGAGCGAGGATGAATCGGGTGGATTCCTTCATTTGCTGGTCTTTAATCTTATTTTCTTTAGCAATGCACTGAAAGAATGGTAGGATGGTTTTAAGGACTTAAAGTATTTCGGGTCCTAAGTATTATCATCAAAGTTGCAAAAAAGGACATGAGGACCATACCTTGAGGCATCCGGTTTTAGTTCGCTCTCTCCGTCTGTCGAGTCTGAGAGTTCCGTTCATGTGACGTGCAGAGCTTGTTATGTATGCGGAAGTAAATACCACGGAATCATGGAAGAAAGACTGCTCTTTCAATGCATCTTTTTTTCTTTTTAAGAATCAGAGTTCAATCCGATTTTAAAAAAAGATTAGTGTTGGAAAAGTTGCATCATTCTTAAGGACAAGTGAAGTCCAAAAATGATTAAATCGAGAAACAAACACGAGACTTATTAACTGGGACCTGAGCTTTAACAAGAATTTTGATCCAGTATAATAAATTCAGATCTGTGTGAATTGTTCAAGGTACTATTAGGCATCATCCAAGGTTAGTTGCAAATTTATGACGATAAATCGTGTGTTATTGTGGTGCTTTTAAAGGCAGACCTTCTTCTATTGGTATTGAAACCTGCAAAGCTTTATAGAAACTCATGGGGAAAAGATCAATGAAAGACCTCCTTCTACGGTGATAACTCAATCGTGATCCAATTCCATGACCTGAAGTAGTACAGAATCGGTAGTCAGCCAAAGTCTGCATGAGTTAAGTTAGTTTGAAGAGTTCTGAAAGTTCATTCAAGCCATTGGTGGCTGTGTTGAATTTCAAGATCAGCATCGCATTTGAAGGCAAAAAGGGGGTTGTGTCTAAGTGATTGATCGATGTTCTTGATCAAGTGCCAATTTTGATTAATGACTTTTTTAAGCATATTTGAATTGGGACAAAAAGTAGAAACACAGACGATTCTGTCAAGTGATGGTTTTTCGTTTTTTTCAAGGAGCGCTTCTCTTGGAGTAAACCAAGCTCTTTTCAACGACCTTTTGAGCAATTTTTTAGGGTATCCTCGTTGTTTCAAGTTGTCCAGCAATTTAGATGCATGTAACATATATTCATCTTTGAAGAAACAGTTGCGTCTAATACGCAAAAATTGCCCGTAGGGTAGATTCTCTTTTAGGTTCCTGGGATGATTACTCGTAAAATGTAACGCTCTGTTGCGGTCAGTTGTTTTTTTGAATAAGGTAGTAACCAAGCCGTCTTCTGTTGGGTACACCTCAACATCAAGAAATGGGATCTTAACTTTTGAGTAATTCAAGCTGAATTTTATGTCCTCAGTACGATCATTCAGCCAGCAGTGGAATTTTTTAAGATTGTCTTCTGAACTCGTCGTTGAAAAGAGCTTGATCAAGAACATCGATCAATCACTTAGACACAACCCCATTTTTGCCTTAAAAAAAGATCGCAATATTGCAAATCAAATTGTTCGGGCAGCAATGCCTAATATAAAACAGAATACTATACGAGACTATGTTGGACTTACACCACTACGTGGCCATCATAAATGTGGTACTTGCGTGTGCTGTGCATCTACTGAAGAAGGTTTTCTCTTCAAACACAATTCCATTTTTTGGAAACATGAATCTTTCACAAATTGCAAAAGCAAATTTGTCATTTATGGGATACGATGCCCTTGCAATTTGCTGTATATAGGGAAAACAAGCCAAGAGATCCGACTAAGAGTGTCCCAACATAAATCAAGGATTAACAAAAATATCCAAACAGCGCCACTGGTTAACCACTGGAAAACCAATAATCATTCATTCAAAGATCTAATATGGACAGTTATCTCAAAAGTCGAACAAGATGAGAGAGGAGGTGACCTTTACATTGAACTAAAATTGTCAAGACGCGAAGCGATGCTGATCTTGAAATTCAACACAGCCACCAATGGCTTGAATGAACTTTCAGAACTCTTCAAACTAACTTAACTCATGCAGACTTTGGCTGACTACCGATTCTGTACTACTTCAGGTCATGGAATTGGATCACGATTGAGTTATCACCGTAGAAGGAGGTCTTTCATTGATCTTTTCCCCATGAGTTTCTATAAAGCTTTGCAGGTTTCAATACCAATAGAAGAAGGTCTGCCTTTAAAAGCACCACAATAACACACGATTTATCGTCATAAATTTGCAACTAACCTTGGATGATGCCTAATAGTACCTTGAACAATTCACACAGATCTGAATTTATTATACTGGATCAAAATTCTTGTTAAAGCTCAGGTCCCAGTTAATAAGTCTCGTGTTTGTTTCTCGATTTAATCATTTTTTTGACTTCACTTGTCCTTAAGAATGATACAACTTTTCCAACACTAATCTTTTTATAAAATCGGATTGAACTCTGATTCTTAAAAAGAAAAAAAGACTCATTGAAAGAGCAGTCTTTCTTCCATAATTCCGTGGTATTTACTTCCGCATACATAACAAGCTCTGCACGTCACATGAACGGAACTCTCAGACTCAACAGACGGAGAGAGCGAACTAAAACTGGATGCCTCAAGGTATGGTCCTCACGTCCTTTTTTGCAACGTTGATGATAATAATTAGGACCCGAAATACTTTAAGTTCTTAAAACCATCCTACCCTTCTTTCAGTGCATTGCTAAAGAAAATAAGATTAAAGCCCAGCCAATGAAAGAATCCACCCGATTCATCCTCGCTCCTCCTCTTTCTAAGGCAAACGATACTACCGTTTTTATAAACGCACCGCTTTACCGCTACATTTACGATGCTAATACATCGCTCGTATCTCCTTCTTTCAGTACGCAAAGAGATTTATTTGGCCAACTGTCCTCTAGCGCGGGCCACAATTTTGCTGCGCAAGTAAGTCTATGTTAACTCAACATGTTTCATTCTGCTCTTTTACCTCACCAGATTAGCAGCTAAACCTCTTTTACTCCTCACCCAGGTTTATCATAAAAGACGCAAGTTAAAACATACATCATGTAAGTAACATGAACATGTGACTTAAAAGAATGAATGTTTGATTGAATCAGTCTTCTAACAAATCACCTGATGTCATTTCTTCTGATTCCGTTATATTCCAGAACCATCTGTTTCGTAGATCGGCTGATCTACTCCCTACTTATCAGAGGTAACGAATTCAGTGTACTGGGTGCACATTTGTGCTAAGATGTTTTGGGCGTCTAGATATACTGAACAAATCCTTTTTGTTTCTAGCCTACAGGTCCTGATGAGAGCCCTAGAATCTATGGGGACTCGAAACGCGTAGACCTTGCTATTTCGGCCACAAGAATCTAAACCCAATCAAAAGTGTTAGATATAAGATTGATATTGTTTAGCCTTTTCTTCTGTGTTTTTTTATAAAAAGGTTTTATGATTCTTTTTTGAATGTATTTGATGAATCAATCTTTCGTATGTTTCTGAATGAATGAATGTGTGAATGAGAATAAATGAGTTGAAGTGAATGAATGAACGTGGTGGTCCGCTAATTCGTCACAGTATTGTCTATTAAGTGTTTTTTGAAGTTTCTGATTGATCTAACATTGGAAGGTTAACTAAATGAAAACTAAATTAAAGAATTGATCTACTCATCTGACAAAGTATATTGTCTAATGTTCATTTTGTTTGGTTCAAAATGCCTACTCATAATTGATAGAGAGTTATTAGGATACTTGCAGTATTAGCATTCTGTTGTTATTTCCAATCTAAGCGAAGCACACCTCTTCTCTCCCGTCTCGCAGCAGAGGCGGCTGGCCCGAACCAGTAAACCGCACTCACCACACCCCAGGCGTGATGGGTAGGCAACCCAAATGCAGACGCCTTCCATACTGAGGCGAGCAAGCCAGGCCTCTCAGTAACAAGGCTCTGATGAGAACGGAGCAGAGCCCGCTGCTGTCCCGCTACAGCAGGGACCTAAGCCACGCCTCCCCCTCCGACAAGAAAGGACTGCTATAGCAAACCACAATCATACTGCAGTTCACCAACCGAGAGTCCAACAGCCTGTTCCCCAGTCGTAGAAAAAAACAACAGGATATTCAGAGGTAAGTTCAGGGGTTATGTTACACAGGATGTGAGCGTGGCCTGGAGGGTAGGGATGGGAACAGAGGAGTTTCATTTTGGGAATGTCTGCGGGAGGAGCTGTCACTCACTTATGTAAGGACTGTGACAGGGAGGTCTGACAAGGGGGTAATGGCACTAACCCACCTGCATAGACCTAGAATTGATTGGGAGGCATAGCATTTTGTCAGCAGTATTTACTGCACTGGGTGAAGAAGTGAGTGCTGTGAAATCCGGACTACAGTGGGTAAAACAAGGTCCAGAAAGCTTGCGGTCAGCTCTCTTCTTTATCAAGTGGTGGAAAACGTGCACCCTGAAAATTAGTATTTACAATTAGGAATGTTCTATACTAGTAACTTGTGGGTCAAAACACTGGTTAAAATCGAATGTGTATGTGATAGAGGGCTGTTAGTTATTGCTTTAAAAAGAGATTCTTATACTCCATGTTATTTACTCAAAATCGTCACTGAGTTATTGGAAAAATTCATCATTCAGCGGGTTTCTGTGTGCTGCACTCCTCTACCACGGATGAATATCAAGAAACTGAGCTTATTACCGAAACGTGGCTCTCAATGAAAATGGATAGGCTACAAATTCAGCACTCTCTATGGAGATTAGCACGATGGCATTCTACCCTGCCTCTGACTGCTGTCCCTGCTGAGATGATTGCTTGAATGACTTACTTCGACACTGCGAACTTAATTCAATTTTCAGACAGATGCCATCCTACTGCTCAATGTCTGAGGGAGCCTGGTGGCATATTGTCCAGGTGGAGGGTGTTCTTATGCTTTGGCATATTCTTCAGACTTGAGTGTGTTGTAGTGTTTTCTTGCTTGACCTGTCCTTAACTTAAGAAGAAAATGTAAATGTACCCATTCTCATGGGGTACTCCCTGCTGTCCACCTCTTTTCTGTAGGTTGTCCATTCCCAGTACACTACTTATTGCCCTAACGGCCTTCCTGCGGACAGGTGGATGGCATTATGAAGAGCCCAACAGCATATAGACTCTTTGAAGTGACAACACATTTTTAATAATGCGTTCATTTTATTCAAGACATCGTGTCACGTGGATTAGGAACGCTGCGTATTTTTGCAGATGAGCACAAAAGCGGTCTTTTCCATTCTAACCACGTGGTTCTGTTGGTCATAAACCAGTAAAAGAGCGCCAGGCGTGGTGGTAGCCTGGTTTCTGTTGTAGTGTAGATGACAGAGGCTGTGGCAGCTTATGTGGCAGCTCTAACACTTTTCTTGGAGCAACGGAGCATGGGTCCCCCTTAGTTACCAACTCTGACCTAAAGGAGTGGGCCAAAAAGAATCCTTCAAATTAGTAAATAGATTTTTTTCAGCTTTCATTCAAGGGAGAAATTAATGTCCTAATGGAGGTTAAGCAGCAAAATAATATAAATGCTTCAAAGGAGCCTCTCAAATAACATATATCAGCATGTATTTTGTTTTGTGTGGGGTGGTTGATTTCACAAATAAATATATATTCCAAATGACTTAGGGCCGGATTATGAGTTTGGCAGTCCAATGGACCGCCACACCCATGGTGGTGGTGCAGCAACTGCTGCAACGGTGGTCTGACCGTTCTATAACGTGTTTGGCATTCTGACCGCGATTGAAATCACGGATCCCGGCAGTTGTGGCAGTCCAATGGCAGTCTGATTGCTAAACTAATTATAGAGCGGTTGACCACCAGGGGTCCGTGATCCCTTGGTCGTAGTGTGGCGGACAGAGGCTCGCAATATGCCGACGGTGCCTCTGCAGTACCACCAAGCATATTACGAGCTTCCTTACCTCCACAGTAGTTATGGCGGTGAGCCCGCCATGAAAAGTGTGGTGGTGAAAAAATAAATTGGGCACAAAGGGCCCCCTGTTGCCTCAAGGCCTGGGTAGGCATTCAGGGGGGCTCATGGTGTGCCCCCCAGTATGCATGCACCCCCTGTTCCTGCATGGCATGGACTTCACAGTCGCTGACTTGCTAAGGCTCATAGATGAGCCTTAGCACGGCACTGCCATGGGACCCCCAAAGGACTACCCGCCAGACCAGTAGAAAACTCCTAATCTGGCGGGCAGGCGTAGTTGAGAATGGCCGTGTGGGTGTGAGACGGTGGCATAGTGGCCTGCTCCCACACCACAAAACTCGTAATCAGGCCCTTAGACTTTCCTATTCTTAATGGTAGGTAAGCTATTTCAAAGTCAGTTACTGTGTTGAACCTTTAATATGATGGGCAACAGTTATATTGCAAGTTATATTTATGATGTTTGCTGGCAGGTCTGGCACCGCTGGAAGGAGAATGCTTGGGATCACCCACTATCCGTCTGTCTTGGCATAATTACTGGACAAACATGCATTTATAGCAAACAAATGTTTGGAAGATAAATATGGAAACAGTAAAAAAAGTCATCGGCTGTGGAATATGCACATGTATGCACATTGCCCATCTTGTCAGGAGGTTTTCTATGGCTTCATGAAATACCATACCAGCCTGGCCTCCATGCATAGTCATGTAGCATCCTATCATATGTTATTGTTTTTAAAACCATTTCAGGATGGCCACATATACACATGCATGAGAGTGTTAACACTGCAGCCATATTCCAGTGATTTTTCTTATCCTTTAGGAAAAAACATTATACGATGGCCACTGTAGATACTTGCATATGCTCAGTGGCTATATTTGGAAAAACAATTCTTACATTTTATGGAAAAACATTACAAGGTGGATGCTGTGCATTTACTCTCATTTAAGATGGCCATTTGTTTATTTCCATAACGCATAAGAAAACCATTACAAAATGGCTGTAGTGCGTGCACTTTTTTATCTGTATATATAGCTCGCAATCTTAAAATGGTGTTAAGCGATCATAATAGGGCACCCAATGCAGACAGAAGCACACTGCCAAGAGTACAATGAGGATTTTTTAAATAAAGAGAGCAGGGAAGAATATGGACAAATAAAGCAGAATAGGGAGAGCAAGAAGAGAGAAAGAGAGAAAGAGAGCAAATCGTCCCTAATGCATTTCAAGGCAAAGTCCTGACATTAGCAGGGGAAAGATACATGTCATCTAATTATAACACAGCTAGACCAAAATGCTTCTTTGGAAGGTCAAACACAAGATAAGGAGGGACACTTGGGCTGACTGACCTATGGCAGGCCCATGATCCCAGGGACCAAAAATTCATATTTCATTCGGGGGTATATGGGAGTCTTTCCATACACCCGCCATCTGGCTACAGGCATCACTGATTACTCCCCATATGGGCGGTGTTTGGTCCTGGCAGGGGCCCCGGGGATGCATGTTAGACCAATCAATGCCTGGTATCATAAGCTGCCCAAAGTTAGAGAGGGGTTAAAAACAGTGACAGAACACTATTTTGCTGAAAACAAGATGTCGGTTTACTCTTCTCAGACTCTCTGGGAGGCATGCAAGGTGGTAATTAGAGGTCAGGCACTCTCCTTGATTGTGGGAAATATAAAATACAAAAAGGCCAACATTGAGACACTGGAGTTGGAAATTCAGATGCTGGAAGGAGGACTTACTTTGCAGGATTCTATTGATGCAAAGCAAACACTGCTGTTGAAACAGAAAGAGTACAGGGATGTAGCGACAAATGCCGCCAAGATGAGCCATAGGGGCACACAGCACTGCTTGTATGAGGTTGGCAACAGGCCAGGCAAGCTATTAGCCTGGTTAGACAGACAGGAGCAAGCTGGTCGCTGGGTGTTAGAGGTGAAAACGAGGGATGGTACACTGGTGAGGGATAGACCAGATAGACAGGATGTTGACTGCCTTCTGCACACATGGAACACTTCCCGGCCATGACAGCAACAGCAGAGGAGTCCCGAGATTTCAGATGGATATCCACTTGCTGAGACTTTTGAATTTGGATCCTGATCTCCTTAAAGAGGAGATCACAGAAAATTCAATAGTAAGAGCTATATGTGAACTGAATCGGGCAAACCCTAACAGGATGCTGATTGAACAATACAAACTATCTTCCTAGTGACTAGCTCCTTATATGATGAATATGTTTCAGGAGAGCCGCAAGTGAAGCTCACTGCCCAAAGGCCAGAGTATTGCCACTATTGCGGTCAGCCCAAACGAGGGAAAGCCGCCCGACAACTTAGCTTCATACAGGCCAATGTCACTCCTCAAGGCTGAGGCTAAGATCCTCACCAAGCTCTTCGCCTCCCACCTTTTCAAGGTGATTACAGACCTGGTCCACCCAGATCCGTTGGGCTTTATGTCCTATCGCAGTACTATCCTTAACCTGAGACCCCTTCAAAATGTACTAAATCAGGTGCCCAATCTGCAAGAATGCGCACTGGTTTTCTCTTTAGATGACAGAATGACGTTTGATCTGGTAGAGTGGGCTTATATATTTGAAGTGCCAGTCAGACTGGGCTTCGACCCGCAGGTTGTGCAAGGGATGTGACTACTATATACTGATCCCTTGGCACAAGTGAGAGTAAAGGTGGGACATCCTGTGAATTTAAGCTCCAGTGAGGTATTAGACAGGGCTGCCCCTTGCCGCCCGTAATCTTTGCCCTAGCTCTAGAGCCCTTGGCAGCCTGGATTCAGCAGGATCACTGGTCCATGGTCTGCAGTGGACTGATAATTGGAAGGATAAAATATCCCCATATGCGGACGCCATCCTGATATATGTGACAAACCCTGAAAACACCCTTGACCGGTTAATACAGATCATCACCATCTTTGGGCGATACTCTGCCTATACAATTAACTGCAAAAAATCCCAAATATACAATCTACAGGGTCAACTTTTGCGCTTGCCTCGCACTTGCGAGGTGGTAATGTCCCCTGAGAGATCCTGCTACTTTGGGATCTATGTAACAATGGACCCTGACCAATTAATCCATAGCAACTTCTGGCTACCACTAGAGAGACTAAAGCGAGATGTCCAAGATTGGAGGTCCCTACAGCTGTCACTTTGGAACAGAGCCTCCCTTTTTACAATAATGTCCCTGCCGCTTTTCCTCTATATCCTGCAAAACACCCATATCCTGTACATACCTCATATTTTAAGGAAATAGAGGGCGGGATTAGGACACTGCTTTGGAATGGAGGCCCGGCGATGATATCACAGAACAAGCTGACAAGTGGATGGTATGATGGAGGGATAGCACTGCCAGATATTCAAAAATATTATTGGGCGGCACATTTAACCACCATAAATAGTTGGGTCTTCAGAAACTCAGAGAAAAACGCGTTTCGGATGGAAAGATTGGTAATGCAGTTGGGGAGAGGATTGTTGGCCCAACGGCTCGGGCGGTCGACCTCGAATCTGGGGAACTAGGTTCGAGTCTCGGCAATGACGCTGAACATCCTGTGATTCTGGGCAAATCACTTAATCTCCCCGTGCCTAACAAAAAATGAATGTGTCCTCATGTAACGCAACTGGTGCTTGTGTAAAGCGCTTTGAAACCCGATACCTTCGGGTCAAGTTTGCGCTATATGAACTCCGTAAAAAAATGCAGCTAAAAAAATGCAGCTTGGGGGTCATCTCAGTGCTCTCTATGATAGTCCGGTACATGTCACTCTTTAGGGAGAAACAGGCACGGTGGTTACACTTTGACTTATAGCCACGCAGGCCCTATGCTGTAAAGGTGAAATTACGCAGGTCACTCCTTTCTGTTATGCAGCATGGCTGGGTGCCGTTGGAAACTACCAGGGTTTGACAAATGGGATCCATTATCAGTCTCTCTTGGTTGGAAGACCTCTGGACACAGGGAGATATTATCCTCTTAGCTGACTTACAGCAAGACTACCAATTGGCGCCGACCGAAACATATAACTACCTGCAGGAGCGCCACAAGCTTTGTGTGGTGTTGCCGAACGGAGCAGGGCTCCCTTAATCTTTGCTAACTTAGTGATGTCGACAATGTACCTATTGGCCACATGACAGTAGTATTTGCATCTTTTATTAAGGTTTTCAATCTTTGTTTAAGATAGTCACAGATTTTCAATGAGCTAATCTTTGTTCATTTAAACAGCTCGATTTGCACGAAGGTACTTTTCTGACATCGTGATATTTCACTTCAACTGAAGTTCTACAGAGGACCTCATCATTGTTAGGTGGATCTGTCTTCAAAATGCTACAGAAGAATTAAGTGAATATGTGAAGAAGTCTTTTTCTTTTAGAGTTTTATATAGCGCAAACTAGGCCCGAGACATCGGATATCCGAGCACTTTATATAAGCACCAGTTTCATTACATTTCATGTTTGTTAGGCACGGGGAGATAAAGTGATTGGCCTATAATCACAGAATATTGAGCGACGTTGCCGAGACTCGAACCCGGTTCCCCAGCTTCGAGGTCCACCGCTCTAGCCGTAAAGCTACATCCTCTCCCCATTCCAGTTTATTCCAGTTGTAAAGCGGAGTCATCCTCCAGTGGCCTTACAGCTCTGTGATCCTGCTAACGACTGACAAGGTAACTGGTAACCCTTACAGGCAAGAACGCAGAACATGGAACCATGCTTTGGAAGTTGCACATCCAAAGAAAACACAGGTAGCACAACAGAATACAGAATGCGTACACTTCCTGAATATGCAGAATGGAGAACATAGAATACCACAATGTGGCTTCAGATGTAGGTTGTCTGCACCAAAGTGCCACTCCCTTGCTGGAAGAGCTACATGGGTGTTTTACCAATTGAAATGTTGTCCTTCATTCCAAGACAGCACCGCCTAACAAAGTTGACCTCTCAAGAACTTTAAAGAAAGCAAAACATTATGATGTTAGGAAAGTACCATAGTTAAAATGTAACTATTGCTCAAATGAAGTAAGTGATCTTTAGCCATCCTAAAGAGCTATTTAATTCCTGTTAACTTTATAGGAGCCAGAGATGCTTAATGGAGATGCCTTGTGCTCTCATTTTGGTAGGCCCTGAACATATACACCACCTATTCAGCTTTGTGGATTTACTACTGTTTTGATTAGTCTCCGATTAGTCTTGGGTATGTCATTTTGAACTGTAATTTCCACTCACACCACTTTCCTTCCATTAATTTTCCCTTACAGTGGTGGCATGATGTGTGGGTTACCGATGGAGAGTTTATTAGCTAGTTGGCTTGAGCCTCTTCTTTTAGATTGGATGAGCAGAACATGGAACCCCATAGCAACAGTTTGCATTTAGCTCCTATTTACTCCTCCAGTAAGAACATTTCTAAGGAACAAATCACTGATATGTCAGTGAAGTATATATGACAGCCCTCTCTCCTTCTGTGGATCATTCCCCAGATAGACCCTTGCATCTGAAATATGAAGAAGAGCCAAAGCAATCGCAGTTATGGGAAGCATAGCGTTTTATGCAGCAAAAAGACATGTAGAAGAGAGAACTCCTGTGAGATGTGCAAGCACTGAATAGTTAGATATTTCAGAAGAATCCCCTTTTTCTCCATAGACACTTGAAGCATTATTCTAGAAACTAGTTACATGGTTGAGACTTTGACAGGTTAGGAAATTCTCAGAATTTCATTTGAGAGGCAGAGAGAGTATGTACCCTGGCACTTTATAGAAGCTGAATGTTCCCATTCAGCACTGTTTTAAGAGGTGGTAAGAACTTCTCTCTTGGATCGGAATTTGTAAATCAGAAACCTACCCCCGAAAGGTCCGTGGCTTATTGTGGTTGGTTCAAAAGTATATTTGATACCTTAGCTACATTGTCATCAATTTTGACCCAGGGACTGGCATTTCCAAAATTCTGAGAGGAGGTCCACCAATGAGAATAACAGACCTTTTTAGCCAATACTACAGTGTCTTTAGAATGATGAGCACAACTTACATCTAAAGCCACTGATTTCATAAGGATAAGGGAGGCAGAAATTTTTTTGTCACCACTAGACTTTTTCCAATTAGAGGACAGGAATTAAAATATCCTTTGTTATAGAAGAAGACAGCTCTCCAATGACAAAACTTTCTTTTTTCATGGAGCCCTGAAAATGATTGCACGGTTCCTGTTTACATCTTAAAGTCACAGAGGTGACAGCTAAACAGTATTGTGCAGCAGTAGCATGGAATGTGCTAGGAGCTTTGCATCTGGTAGAGCAGTCCAAATACATATTGACACGTTCGGGGCAGCTTTGCAAACAGTCGATTGATTTTCTTGGACTTTGTTTGATTAGAGTGACAATAGACATTCTCTTTGGAGGTTCCTCAAAATGCCAAAACAGATGATGGATTCCTTTCACTTAAAGATCGGTACTACCACATGCATCTGCCTCTGTTTCTTTGCTCCGAATGCGAGGACCTTGTTACCAATATGACTGAACCAGCCTTTGTTCATCCTCCTGTTAATTGTAGTAGTGAAGTCACCCCTCCTTCATCTGAGGGAGATACATTTTCTGGTGCATATAGAAAGTCAATTGCACATCATGCGAACTCTTCCCTATTGACATGGTTCAGTGGATCCTGGCATCTTTTGCCTGTTAAGGAAAGTTAATGATAAATTACACAAGCACTGGCTAAGTTGCATGTAACTCTATGTCACTTTGTCCCAGCTCTGATGATCGATCCCATTTACAGAATTTCTATCTGTTTGCAGTCACACTAAAATAATTTACAGGCATGTGTTCTTCTCTCATTCATGAAGGTATTTCTTATCAAACATTCAACTCTAAAAGTTCATTAAATTCGAACAGACGTTACCTGATCATGGATGTTTTTGTGACTGGCATCCAGTTGTTATTTGGTTCACAAGGCATTTCTGATTAAAGCTTTGTAAACGTACTCCTTTGTTTGTATCTTGATATTGCTATTCATTATGAGAAGGACAAATGCTCAAATTACATTAGTTAAGTATGTCAAAGTTTGCTTGAATAGGACTATGGAGTTCAGGATGCATGAAGAGAAGACTCTTTTTCTGTTTTTTGGTTTATCAGGGCTATACTTCCCTAGGTCATCGGCCACTTTAAACACGTTAAATAGATGGAAAAAGACATAATGAGATTGGAAAAAGTAGTGCATATGTGTTTGGTACGTGGTATGTGATGCTCTATTACTTACCGGTAATCTTCTTTACTCCTGGTCCCGTTGTCCTCGTCCCATTCATTACTATATGGAGATAACCATCTCCCGACAGAAAAAAGACTAAAAGAATGCTGGGACACTAACCCCGCCCCTTCCACTGGGAGTACATAAGGAGGACTTACCCAGCATTCCCTCTGAACAACCAAGCCCACAACAGGAAGGCCGGCCGTCCGGGAGGGAGGGCGGGGCGTATGAATGGGACGAGGACAACGGGACCAGGAGTAATGAAGATTACCGGTAAGTAATAGAGCATTACCCCCAGGTCCCTTATGTCCTCGTCCCATTCATTACTATATGGAGAAATACCAAAGCAGAAAAGCCGGCCTTCCCAGACAAAACAGAAGCCAACCCAGGAAACCACACCAAGGCAGCCACTGCCAGAAGCAAAAGGCAGAACCGGCAAAAACCCAAGGCAGAGCACCCAGACAGGAGGGAGCCCCACCAAACCCGAAAGCACCCAACAAAACAACGGGAGAACATTCAGATGCCCAGTCCGACAACCACCAAGGACACAAGCCCACAGCAGGAACACCCCACAGGCAACCAGACAAGGGGGGAGCAAGGACACACAAGCCAACCGCGGCAAGAACAAAACAGCGAGGCGGCCACCCAAAGTGAAAAGCCAAGGTCCACCAGGCCAGCAAGCCAAAACAGGGCAACAGGAGCCAAACCCAGGCACAGAGAATCCACGACAGCCGAACGCAGGCCCCGAAAGAAATGAAACACCCAGCGGACAAGGTGGCCCAAGAAACGCGAAGCCCCAACAAAAGACGACCAAATAGCCCCATGGAAAAAAAGGTCGAGAAGCCCACCAAGAGCAAACCAGAAGAGAAGGGAAGCAAAGACACCTCCCCAGAGAGACCAGAGAACAAACCCCTGAACCTCCCAGAAGAGCATCAGGCCCCACGAAAAACAAAAGGGCCAGCAGCAGCCTACATCCCGGCAGCACCCTGCCAAGAAGGCAAGACAGAGCCCAGGGACAGGGAAAGAGGGAAAGCCAAGGCACCGGAGAAAGAGGAACAAACACCCGGAAGCCGAACGCACCAGGCCTGAGAGCCAGAAGGAAGCAGACCCAAGAGGGACCATAAAACCAACAGACCGAAACCGACCAGGAAACAAGGCCCCAAGAGAACCAGCACCGCCAGGGAGCCCGACCAGCAAGAACCGACAAGGGCAACCAACCAGGACAACAAAGAAGAAAAGGGAACAGGAGGAAGCAAATGAACCCAAGAACACAGCCCCAGCAGAACACCCCAACTGCAGACCTGCAGAAACCGGAGCAGGATGCCGCAGCCCAAAGAGGGCACACCCCGAACACCAGAGAAGGAGTGCAACGGAACGGGCAAACAACCCAGAGAACCCAAGACCAGGGCAAGGGAACCCCAAGGGGGCCAACACCAGCCCAGACAAGCCCAACCATAGACAGGCCAGGCACAGACAACCACAGACATCCCAAGCAGAAGGCAGGGGCAAAACACACAGGCCAGCAAAGACTGAGGGCCAACAAAACCAAGAGGACCCGGAGGAGCGGGAAAGACCCAACATCACGGCAAGGAAACCCCAACCCACCAGGGGAGAGGAAACACAAAAACATCCCAACCACCGAAGCAACAGAAGCCAGGGCGGAAAGCACAGGCAAACCAAACCCCACAGCCCAGCACAACTCAAGAAAGGGCATGAGCAGGGGACGAACCCCCAGGGCAGAAAACGGCAACCGAGGACACAGCAATCGGGAAGCCAAGCCGAAGCTAAGCAACCCGCACAACCAGAAGGACCCGAAGGCCCAACCCACAATAAGGGGAAGGCCAAAGCAGGGAAGGCCCCAGCAGAGCACAGGCCAGAGAGCAAACAGCCCCGGCGTCGCCCAAACGGAAACCCAAGAGTAGGCAAGCAGGGAAACAGGAGCAGCCGACAGACCCCCAAACAGACACCGACAGAGCCAAGAGGCCACAACCGCAGTCAGTAGGGAGCAAGGCTGAAGGCAACCGGCAACAACAAGGAGACACCATTGATGGCCAAGCAGAAGCAGCCCCAAGCCAGCAGACCAGGAGGACCGAAAACACGGACCCCGGAACAACAAGTGAACCAAGGTGGAGACGAACACCGCAGGCCAGAAGAGACCCAGCAGAGGCCAACAGAACCCGGGAAACCAGCCAGGCATCAAAACACAACCGACCCAGAAGCACCACTGATACCAGACAAGACCACAGGAAGCAGGGAGGAAAGGCCGAAGGAGGAAGCACAACCACCAGCCAAGAGGCCAAACACAAGACACCCCAGGGGAGCCAGAAGCCACCGAGGCACCAGAGCAGATGTGGTGCCCAGAACACCACCCAGCAGCGGGGACCAAAGAGGACCGAACAGGGCACCCCGAAGCACACTGGCAAGAGAGACAGACCCCGAAAGCAGGTCAGACCAGCACCACAGCGCCCACCAAGAACCAGCAGCCCGGGGAAGCAGAAAAAGAGGAACCCAACCTCATCCCGAAACCTAAGCAGGCGACCCTAAGCAGGAGAAAAGCCAGCCCCAGGGAGGAAAGGCCACAGGCAAAACCCCGTAAGCCAGGACCACAACATCGTGGCCCAGGACACAGCCAAGGAGCTCCAGCACTCAGCCCAAAGCAAGGTCCCGCAGACAACCAGGGCAAAACGCAGCACAAACAAGCGCGCCAGGAAGAACCACGCAGAGGCGTAGGCAAAGGCAACATGGAATGGAACAAAGAGAGCCAAAACAGCAGCAGGATGACAGAGTGAACAACCAGGCACTGCAGCCACAGGTCCACACATAAGGATAAGCAATGGGCAGAGACCCACCGAAGCCACCAAGAGGCACCGGAGCCACGAACTCCAAGGCCGAGAATCCCCAAAGAAAAGGACTCCAAAGAGCCCCAGCACCAGGAAGTTCCAGGACAACCAACTGAGCACTGAAAAAGAACACCGCCAGAGCAGAGCCACAAGGACTAGCCCCCAAGCGCGCAGCACAAGCACAAGCAACAAGTGCCAGTGCACATGAGTCAGAAAAGCACGCGAACACAGGCATGCACAGCCGGAAGCAGAGCAACCCAGCAGCCAAGCAATCGCCGAACTCATATGGCAGCAGATAGCACCCAGCCACTCCACAAGACAACCGAGAGGAACCGCACCAGGCACACTGAAACGCAACATGGCAGGAACGCCGTACATACGATCACCTAGCCAACCAGAAGCCGGAGAAAACAAAGTGGCAGAAATCAAAGAACGCCTCCACACCCAGACCGAGTAGAATTTGACAGAGACCACCGTCAGAGCAAAGAACAGTAGCAAAACAGAGCAGGACATTACAGCACTGAAAAGCAAGTGTAGAGGCTCAGCACCATGGGCGAAACCCTGAAGCGGACATAAGAGAATCGGACCACAGCCACCGCTCTCCAGTCAAAGGAGCACCCGACAAACCACCGCGAAGCCAGGAGGTAGCAGCCCAAGAACCCGGCCGTGCAGGGTGGCAAGAGGAAAGCCGGGAGCCAGCAGCCGCCCCTACGAGCTGCACCAGAATGAGTATTTGAAGAACCGAAGTGGGAGAAGCCGCTGGGCTCGCACACACAACGGCAAAGGCAATCCTAGCCGGTTCGCGCCTGCTCGAGTAAGCGAGTGTGCCAAGCAGACCCAGCAACATGATACACACCCTACAGGCCACAGAGTACAACTCACCGGCACGCCACCGCATACATAGCAAATGGACGCACCGACGGTGGCTCCAGGCGCCGAAAACAGATGGCAACCATAACCCAACCCAAAGGGACACATGGAAACGTCAAAAAACGTGTGCAGTGAAACAAAGGAAGGCCTGGCACCAGCAAGGCACACACAATCAGGCATGAACACAGCCTTGCGCATGGCCGCGGCAGGAACGTGTACACAGTAGAACCAGGACCAAGCACAGGGGGATTCCGAAAAAAGAATGGACAGCGGTAACGCCCACGAAGTGTCCGTACCGACGAAATGCTCAGGAAGAACAACAGAGGATACAGCGCCTAAAACTGCGTGCACGCGTCCCGGAATCACCCCAGAACCACTGGCACGGGCCATCGGCTACACAATGGCTGACATACACAACGAGGATCACAAACTAAACATCATGAGGTGAAATACAAGCCGCTCCCGCGCAGTAAAAAGAGGCCACACAGAGCAGCGCTAACAACCGGAGACTCTGAAAACCACCAAGCAACAGACACCACACCAGAAGGCGGAGCGCACTGCAGGGAGGCAGCAGGAAAAGGCCAATCCACAAACAAACAGACGTCCCGTGTCACACTCCCAGGAGGAGCTGCTTTTGAAAACGAATTACAGCAATGCGGCACCTTTTCGGGCCGTTGCGCGAAGTATGTCCAATAATGCTGTATGCGTTTCAGTTATTACATTTCATAGCAGACACCAGCCCCAGACCGCCGTCTCTTCATATTATTTTACAACGCATGAAGGAAAGCACCTCACACGGGGATTGAACAGTAACGCAGCCAAGGGAGGTCTGATTGGCAATAAACCCAGAGCGGTGTACGTGCGCTGCCTGATGGGAAGTTATAGTCACAAAACAAACCGCTATGCGGAACTCACCCGGGGGACTCCACACAGCAACAAGGCCCCCCCCACCACCACCTTCCACACGAAGCCGCCGGCAGACCAAAGCAGCAAACGCACCCCCACAAGGCTGGGGAGGATACAGGAAGGCAGGTAAAAATTGCTCGACATCCACCCGGCCAAGCCACAGGAAGAGGAGCAAGCAACCCGGAAGGACCCGTGAGGCCGTCAGGAATCATCATGTAGGGAAGACAAAGAGCCGGCCGAAAACCAAGCCTCCCAGCAAGCCCAGCAGTCCGGGAGGCAAGGAACCAAACACCCCACCGCACAGCCAGGCAGCCGGATGGGGTGAAACAGGAGAAAAAGCCACGCAAGCCCAGCAGGAGCAGCACCAGCATCCACATCCAGATTCTGTCGACAGACAGAAAAAAAGAACAGGGGGAATGCTGGGTAAGTCCTCCTTTTGTACTCACAGTGGAAGGGGCGGGGTTAGTGTTCCAGCATTCTTTTAGTCTTTTTTCTGTCGGGAGAGGGTTATCTCCATATAGCAATGAATGGGACGAGGACATAAGGGACCTGGGGGTAATGGGTGTTGCTGTACAGCTAATTTAGATTAGGACAATTAAACAGGTGTGTAGCATGGTTTGAAAATGGTTTTTCCCCCCTTTTTCAGTTTTTGACAAGTTTCTATTAAGTTAAATCTGCTGAAATTATGCTAATACTAGCTGACATGATTTAGCCTTTAGAAACGCAAATTATAATATTACCAGTAAAGTCTCTGGAAAAGTATATTGCCCGAGAGACATGTGAAGGAAAGTTGTAGTTCACAAAGTGATGTGAAGTAACCCCTCGCAGTCGCCTCTTGCTTAATTCAGTCATGGTTTTCAATTGACACTTGTCTTATTTCTAAATGCAATCAGATTTTGTGTGATGGGTATGACGAGGATACTCTTATCTGTGGCAATTTTACAGACTGCGTTTTAACAACAGGAAGCAGTGCAAAAAGAGGATGGCCTCAGGAAAAGAGCTGATGTATGCACAATTGGAGTTCAAATTGTTCTCCTAGCTCTTATTGAGACGTTTATTTCCGATATAGTTTTCATTTGAAAGATTGCATTTTTGCTGCTGTTGGTCAGCAGGAATGAGGAATTACAGATTAACCAGTGTCTATGCTTCTAATGAGATCAACAGAATATAACCATCCTTGCAAGGAACCAATAGCAATATTTAGCCCTGTGTTGCTGATTGTCCAGATATTCACTTTAAAAAAAAAAAAAGAAGAGAAATTATTGAGAGTTCGGATCATGGTACATTAACCTCTTCCGTGCTCATGACGTCATGACCACGCCCGACAATGGAATGTCCAGCACTGCTGGAGCGCTGCGGCGGAATTTGCGCCGCAGCGAAGAGGTTATAGACACTTATGCATAAAAAACAATATAAAGTCAGTGCACATTTGTACTCAATATTACGTTGTAGCAACTCTTCAAGAATACTTAGATACATTCTACTATAAACAATAGACTTAATACAATTTGAAGGTAGAAATTCTATATATAAATAGTCAGATATTGCACACATCCCCATTCCACAATAGAAAAATATATATTATAAAGTGATGTGCATATATTTAGAATTGAATTAAGTTAAACAACTATACATCTACATTTATATTGAATTAGTTTTTCAGACCATTCATTTCCTATGGGTCCCCAACAATTCTCAAACTTCCTAAGAGATCCCGTTCTTAGTGCATAGCACCTTTCTAATTCTTTGACTTTACACAACTTTGCTCTCCATGCTTGGAACGAAGGTACATTTTTACTACGCCAATTTTGTAGTGCTAAAGATCTTGCCACTAGGGCAGATATATATAGGTATTCTTCTTGCGAATTGTTCAGCGTTAGATTTGGTGAGCTTCCCAGAACTGCAATATAATTGTCGATAGCTACAGATTGGTCAATGGTGCTTCTAAGATATTTTTCGAGTTCTTCCCATAAATTCTCTATTTTGGGGCAGTTCCAGACGATGTTTGACCATGTGCCCTCTTCCGC
This sequence comes from Triturus cristatus, assembly GCF_964204655.1. NCBI lineage: Eukaryota > Metazoa > Chordata > Amphibia > Caudata > Salamandridae > Triturus > Triturus cristatus. The sequence goes on along the minus strand of NC_140584.1, from coordinate 755,500,829 downwards.
TTTTGTGCATTGGAAACATCTATCTTCTACCTGGGGAAATATACTATGTAAAAATGCAGGGGTTCTATAGAGTAACCATTTTGAATAAAATTGCATTCTATTCAAATTAGCTCCTCTAATTACTGTGGCGTTAAGTTTGTTAATTCTCCTCCAACTTGTTCTTGGGATCTGCATCCCTTCTTTTCTACACCATTTGTCTTGCATTTTTCCATAGCTAGAAACCGTTATATCATCATAATTTTTTTTTATCCAAGCACTTACTGACCACTTTTCGGAATTTCCTAGAGCTTCAATTATTCCAGAACATGCTGTCAAAGTCCCTGTATCATTTGTTTCTAGGAAGTGCTTTATTTTAATGTATAGCTATTTGAGCAGGTCCTTGGAATGGAGCAGCCTGATTTCTATATCATGCCACTTTTTCCATGAATCTGAGTTAAGGAAGTCTTTTATTTGCCTATATCCGTTTTCCTTCCACTTTCTCATTACAGCGGGCTGCAGGAGTTCAACCTCCCCTGAATAGAGGTCTGACAGACTTCTCATACCATTTATTCTCGGGATCCTGTAGAAGGCTAATAATTGAGCTCTTTGTTTAAGAATCCATTGGTATACTTTGTACCGCACTTTCTTCGTATCCTTCACTATTCCGCTGGGGGTTCTTAATTTTATATTCTAGTAAAATATTATTCATAAACAAATTATCTATTTCCGAGATGTCGAATTGGGGCAAGAATCTGTGTTTATTGTGTGCAAAAGTTGTGAAATAATATTCTCTTATGTTTGGGAGGGACAACCCCCCTCTTCCTTCGAAAAGTTTAAGGTGCCAAATGCTAATCTCGTTCCCATGTTAGCCCACAAAAAAGGTGGAAACAAACTGTCTATCTCCTTGACAAAAGACATTTGTAGTCCGCACAGAGCTGTTGCAAATAAGAAGTTAAACAGTGGTAGAATAGACATTCGGATAAGTGCTACTCGTCCTAAGATCGATAGTGGTAGTTGATTCCATCACCCTAAAAGGTGCTTAACTTTTTGTACCAGGGAAATATAATTCAGCTGGAACAGCTTCTCTACTTTTTCTGTCACATATATCCCTAGGTATCTCCTTGGACGTGGATTGTAGGTTAGTCTGAAATTGGGCAGTAGAGTACCTACAGAGCAACTGCATAAAATAATTTCCGTCTTGATCTTATTTATTTCATATCCACCTATTGCTTGGAATTCCAAAAAGATCCCTAGAATCTCTTCTTGGGTATGGTCCTTTGTGTTAAAAAAAGAACAATGTCATCCGCATAAAGTTTTATATTAGTTATACCTTGTAGAGGTGTAGTATGTACCATTTTTTGTCTAATAGCTATTGCCAGAGGTTCAATAAAGAGGGCAAATAAGATAGGGAAAGGGGACAGCCTTGTCTTGTACCCCAATTTATTTGACAGGAGCCTACATTTACTGAATTAATTAATATTTGCGCCTGTGAGCCTTTATAGAGTTTTCTTTTTAATTGTAGAAAACCTTCTGGGAAACTGAACTTTTTAAAAACTAATAAAAAGACAGTCCCAGGAAGCTAAGTCAAAGGCTTTCTCAGCGTCTAAAAGCCACACCTGAACTTCAATTCTGATTTTGTTGAAGTAGTCCAGGGCTTCTATTAAAAATGTTGTGTTTGTCGAGAGCTGTCTCCCCGCTACAAATTCATATTGGTCTGCGTGAATAAGAGATCCCACAATTCTATTTAGCCTGTTTGCAACAAGTTTTGTAAAAATCTTATAGTCAACATTAAGAAGACTGATGGGTCATAAGAATTGATGTTTTCTCTGTCTTTGTCTTTCTTCAAAACGCTGACTACTGCTGTGTGGAAAGAGGCCGGGGGTTCTCTACATTTCAATAGATGGGTGTAATCTTTTATATAATTCTGCTGGTAGCCCGTCCTCCCCAGTCGCTTTACAGTTAACCAATGAGCCAATTACCAGTTCAACTTCTTCAGTAGAGAATTATTTTAATAATGATTCATATAATATCACTGTAAAGTGAAGGGATCGGCAGTTTATCTAATTAACCTGTAATGAGTTCTGGCGACGTTTGTATATCTGACTGATAGATTCCCCTGTAATGTGTCAGAAAGGCTTCTCCAATATCTTTAGTGTCTATTAAATGTGTTTTGGAAACCTCATCCCAGGTGCTTTCAATTCTATTTTTTACCTGCTTCTCCTTTGTCTGCCATGCCAATAGCTTCCCAGTGTATTCACTCTCCTCATATGCCTTTTGGAGATATGCCCTACTTAATCGGTCCCCCAGTTGATAATAGAACTCCTGCATCTTTATCAGGGATTTCCATTACTGAATGCAGCTGATCCTCCTTTCTTCACTGTGAAATTTACAACTCCTAGATAGACTGCACAATCCTTAAATAAGCTTACTCATCTCCACTGAAAAATATGATTTCCGATGGATAATTCTACTTTTCAGATTACTTACCTTTTGAATATACCCAGGGGCCAGACTGCATATGGAGGTTTTACAATATATCAACTGCATTGCTAGCATCAGCATTGGTTACTGACTACACATGTCATCACTAGAGCCATAACTTGGTATCCTAATATCAGGTCCCTTTTTCCCATTCCTATCGCCATGGATCCAAAGCTGCTCTCTGTGAGACTTTCACACAAATTCCATTCTTTTTGCAGTGCTAAGGAAATGTCCCCTCCTAAATAGTCAAGGTTTAAGCTCTCCTATTTGTGTAATGGACAGGCATTCATTTCGGACCCCCATGAGCTCTGCCTATGGTGCTTGGGGCACAACTCCAAGGCATGTGAGCAGTGCAGCTTCATACACTCAAAAGCCATCAAGGAGCGGGATGAGTGCCGACTGTCTAGATCAATTCTGAAGTCTTATGCATTGCACTCTTCTAAGTCTTCTAATATTCAAGAAGAAGGAACATAAGATGGAACCTAGATGCCATGCCATTCCCCCTACAGAGGAAGGTGTCCTTAACGCTCTCCTCCACCAGTGGAGTAATCCTGTGAGTCAGAGTTGATGGAGATCACTCTGACCAAAGAATTGCACCAACCTTAGTTCCGATGTCAGTTCCTGCCTCGGTTCCGGGTCGCCTTCCTGCATTTGCATACCTGTTGCTGACCCACCTCAGTCCCCTGTCTTCATGCCGGCAATTGATAGTGCTGTTGCAAAGCACATCAGTTCTCTCTGGTGTGCCTGCTGACCACAGGGATCCAACAGGATTTCAGTCGGAAACACTACTGGCAGGCACTTCCCGGCACCTGTCAACCCCAGACATCTTCCACAGGGCATAACCCCAGCATCATACAGATCCATGCTGGTGCCCATCACGTAGCCAGTAGACTCCCTACCAACACCAACGCTTACATTGGTGTTGACCTCACTTCCTGCATCTATGTGTCAGACTAAGGCCATTCTGATTTATTCAAGGCATCAAGCTCAACGACTAGTAGAGGAACACAGGTACATGAATGACGCCCAGCCTGTTTCTATGCTCAGAGAGGACTACTGACTTAGGCTAGACACATCTCTGGGTCAGACTCCGACCACATTCAGATACCACAGTTAATCCCATATGACACCAGCAACAGGGACTGAGGCAGGCAATTTGCTTCCTCCTGTAGGTAACAACTCAGCAGACTATTTGGCCTTTCAAAATACTAGTGGCTTCAAGACTTTTATCGAGGTAGACATGGAATGCCTTTTGGGGCCATCATCTTCTGAGGTGGCATCTTTTACTGCAATCATTAGTAAGGCTGTAGGGGTTCTAGCATGATCCTTTCTAGTGCTAGATGCCTAGACAGTCTCCAACCAGCTTCAGAATCTTTGAAGCCATTGCTCCCATCAAGGTGGCTCGAGGCAATCTCCCTTCTGCATATATGTAAAAATGCTAACTGCTCACCGCTATTGACTGGCACCAGAGGACTTGGAGTTCCAATCCAGCCACCCCTTACAAGTAAGCCTGGTGATACAGGTTTCTTCATGTTTGAAGCAAAACTTGGTAAGCCCCAACAGAGGGAACAAAGGCCTCTCCACACAAAAGGAGTAAAATAACAGTGCTACCCTCAACTCCTAAGGTGGAAGGGTTGGGGTTGAAACTCAGCATCCGTTAATTGCCTGCCACAATGTACCAGGGCTGGAGACAGCACACGGAACAAAGGAGGAAGCCCAGAAAACTGGAGCCAACACAGGAGGGGCTTCTCTTTGAAGTTTTGGTGGGAAAGGCCCCAGCAGTGATGTTGATGAGGGTCAGAGCTGAGACCTCAAGAGCAGATGTGACCAGTGACTCCTGGATGACGCCATCTTAAGCTATCCCAGCATGCTGCTCAGGAGGGTTGGGACAGATGTAGAAAGGTGATTGGACTCCCTAGGTTTGTCTATCAGTGCCTGGCTTCTAGATCCTCACTCCACCCTTTTATAATCTCTTGCACAAGTGAGAGAAAGTGCTGTTGGTGCTTTTTTGCTGTTGGACTCTTGAACTGGGACAGCCATGGACAACTGGAAGGACAAATCCCCTGGTGCCAAAAAGGACTACGTCTCTGCCCCCAGTTGATCCCAGGACCGGAGGGTCTCTCCAAAGGCCAGTGAGGTTGGCCCCCTTACACCCATTGATGACCAGTTGGGGGAAAGATATGCACTTCTGCACCCAGAAATAAAGACCAGAAGAGCTGGTGCAGGGCTGGAACCAGCTCCCTGCAAAGTACACCACCTTGGAGGTAAGGAGGTGTGCAAAATCTGCTTGTGGCAGCCAGAGCTCACCACCAGGAGTAAAATGAGCCCAGGATCATCCACATTGGCCGAACAGGGCCCAGGTTATGGTTTTTAAGATTGGAGAACTTTGACCCTTTTCAGAACCCTGAGTGTGTGACGCTCAGCTACACAATCCTTGAATTACCCCCATAGTGGGAAAGGGCCCAGGAGTTGGCACAGGAGTGTTTGATTACCTTTCCCCCTGGAAGGGGTGTGTGTGGAGCTTCCTACCCTCATCTTCCATCGCCCCTGGAGGCCCTTATCTCCTCGGGCCGATGCAGCATGGATGAGGTCCGGAAGGCTGAGAGCAGTTTTAAGGCCCCTGGACACCAACTGCAAGACCCCGAGCAAGAATGGAGGAGGGGCAGCTCTGCTGCACTTCCCCCTCCCCCAAAGGTGGTGGGTCTTTTCCCTGCACCCCGTGCCGATATCTGGGGGGAGCGTGGCGGCCACCACACTGAAGATACTCCCTACCCGCAGCAAGCTTTGCCAATGCCTATTCTTTAAACATTGAGTCAGAGGTCGAAGTGGGCAGGAGATATAGGAATGGCTGCCCTCTTCCTTTCATTTTAAATAAAAACATTCCATCTAATTCCCTCAATTTTAAAAACGTTTTGAGGGCTCCTGCAATCAGGCTCAGTAGAAACCCTGCGCGGCCTTGGTTTTGTACATGCTGACATCGTTTAACAGAGGAGTTAATTTGCAAGACACGGTATGCTACTGAGGTGCATCAAAGGCACCAACAGGAAGCTCACATCACAAAGTGATTAACATCCATAAGCCTTTTATATCAAGTACTTTGAATCAAAACATGTTTCTATTTTCCACAGACATTTTATGTGTTCTTTGTTAGAAGAACATGTTTGTCGATGGTGTATACATTTGTTTTTCTATTGCCCTGAGGCCATTCATTACTTACATCAGAAAGTAAGGCTGAGGTCAGTGGGGAAGTGATGTCATTCATTTGTAAATGGAGCATGCCGCTGTTTGTAATGAGATGTCTACTCTTACCAAATAATTTATGGTGTTAATGTGCCTACGGAAGAGCACTCAGTCTAACTTGAAAGTTACTGATTCAGATCCTAAAGGACTTGATTCAGACTTTAATCGTTCTGAAGTGCAGACAAATGAGTACCAACCTAATGCCTTGCATCTGCTGGGAGGAAAGAGGCTGTGCACGTGCTGGACAGGCACTGCAGAGAGCGTCCAGCCCCCTGAATGTGGATAGTGTGCCCACAGAACAACATTTCACCCTTTACTTGCCCCATCAACCTGTCCTAGATGTGCTACATAATGTATTCTTCGACCTCTTATTGAGGCGCCAATAGCTTGACTATCCATGCAATCACGGTGCTGAATTCAAATGCCATACCTCAGATATGATCCTTGCCTCTCTCTTCAGACACCAATGAACAATTAACTGTTCATTCCAGTCCTGCTTCTCTAACAATAACACACAATAGTCATTCTAGAATGTATTTTATTTGCTGATGTCAGATGTGGTTTGCATTATTTACTGAAAGTCCCTATTTTGTGAATGGCCATGGAATTTGGCGGAATTCGAGCTTTGCAACATTAAGCCACACCTAAAAAAAACTGAACTATAATCTGCTGGTGGGTGCTGCGTCTAGGGTGTGGTCAGCATGAATGTCTCTGAGGAGGAACTAGTATGTTCGATAAATGTGTGAAAACCGACGGATGAATCTGCTTCAGAGTTATAGAGTCATCGCAGAATTCTTCCTCATCTCATTTCTGTCACCTCAATGTCAGATATTTAGTCAGCGGTCTAGCTTGATTCAATTAGAAATCATATGTTTCCATTCTGACATGCAGAGTTCGACTTTTCGACTATGTGCTCCTTTTTGTAAACTTAATCAACTGCACTGCAAATGTTAATAGCTGTTTTAAAGTTAAACTATATCTTCTCTAGTTTTTCTGCGCTCCGCCAAAAACACTGAAAACAGAGAGTCAGCCAGCCATTCATGTGTAAATAATAGACTCACGATAAAGTGAATAGCATTTCTTTTCTCTTGGATTGTGATATCTGTAAATTACCTAAAGTTACTAATTGTGGGTGTGGTTGTCTGTACACCTGTAATGGCATCATTTGTTAGAATGTCCATTTGGTTGCTAGAATGTATTTGTACAGTTGAGGAGTCTATCTTAGTAAGCTGGTGGTGATTTCTGTGGCTGGTTGGGGTCTCTGATATGTGTAACCTATTGAAGAATCTACTGTGTCTTGTTTAGCTTCAGTGACCGTTCTTCTGTGAGAGGCACTTAACATTGATGACGAGTGATGAGCTTAGCAATCTGCTGACAACAAGGTGTATCTTGGACTTGATTATCATCATAGCTCTATGTCATTGAGACCTGAACGCTACAGCCGATCTACTATACGATCCTTGTTCATGTCAGTGGAAAAGAATATATGTAAACCCCCAGGTTTGAAAAGTGCTCCTACAATTTTAGAGGTAATTTTACATTTTCCCATGTTTTGCCTCTGCGCGACTGGTCGACATCTGTTGAGAGTGAGGATGCCCCATGTGACCTTGAGGAGTGTGTGCCTATGTAGTATCCTGGCCACCCCAGTGCGTCTCATGAAGTTTTGCGTAACTTCATTGTTTGCGCACTTAACCTTGAGGAGCGTGCCCCTGTATAGTTTTCGGCAATGGTAGAGCGTCTCTTGAGAATGTTTTGCGTGACATTATTGTTTGCCTGGTAAGCAGCACCCGCTTAGCTCAGAATGTGTGCCTGTGTGGTTGCCAGGCAACGGAGAAACGTTGACATTTTAAGACGCTTTGCGTCACGGACCAGCCTCCTCTAACAACGTCACTCTCCTATCTACAGCACGCGATTGGTAACATATTCCATGACGTGCGCACACAAACATTACCTCCTCGTTAGTCCTTCTCGCCACATGACTAACAAAGTGAGCTTCAGCTCCACACCAGAACCCTCCAAAGCAAAAAAGAGTCAGCCTCCCATGCCTCCCATTCCTTCCCAATATGGCCGACCCACTACCACCTGACCTCTATAAGACGCGTGCCGGCCCAACCCATCAGCCTGTTTTTTTTAGTTCTGCGTACATCTCTCCAGATGCATCAGGTAAGTGGTGCCTGCAGTAGCAGGTACGTGGGTCTTGGGCCCAGTTTCCCCCCTTTCCCCCGGTGTGTACTGGCTGGTTAGGTTCTGCTCCAGTGGGCTAAGGTTTGCAGGGTGGGGAGGTGGCGTGATGGGGGGCGGCGCTCTGCCGTGCCTCCGCTCGTCCCCTTTGCTTTCGCCGCCCGCCTGCCTTTCGTGGTGCTGCGGTGGGAGGCAGCTGTGTTTGTCAGGTTTATGCTGCTCTTTGTGCGTGCCGCCCGCCTGCCCCTCGGGGCGCTGCGGTGAGCGACAGGGGAGCTGCACAGCGTTCTGTTGCCCCCTACAGCCGCTCATGCTGCTCACGCCGCCCGCCTGCCCCTCAAAGCTTGCGGCGGGCGACGGCTGTGTTGCGAGGCGTTTTGTCCTCTTGCTGCTCACGTCCCGTCTTGGCATTGTGGCGGCGAATCCACGCGGCGTTCGGTCCCGCGTACCCGCTGGGGAGGGCGCTGGTTTCCCTTTTTACCCTGCCCACCCGCCGGCCCTTATGGCGCTGCAACGGGCTGCGGCTGTGCGGCTCTGGTTGCCCCGCATTTTTTCGCTCGTTGCCACCCGCCTACACTTCGAGGCTTAGCGGCGGGCGGAGGCGATGCTGCGCGGTTGCCTTGGTGTAGCCAACTCCATTTTTGCGGCGGCCGATGTGCAGCCAGCCAAGGGGACGCGGAGCCTGTATCCTCGGTGCTCCAACTCCACGCGCTCTGCCTGCTGAAACTGCATGTCTGTGATCTGCAGTGAGGCACTGTCAGGCGGCCGTGTCTGTAATGCATTTCTGCGCGCCCCCATGTCCCGGTCTCCCCGGCTTACCTTCTGATGCAGGGGCAGGTTGGGGCCTCAGCGCTGCCGAAGAGTCCACTTGTGGAGTCATGTCCGGTGCTTCTGTAGTTTTTATGGGGGTTTATACAGTGGCAGGTGCCGTTTTCACTTCCTGTGTGTGTTTCGCGGCCTCAGTTGGATGGAGCTGGTACTGGCAATCGGGAGTTCCTCGCTCTAACGGCCTATGTGGGGTGGGGCCTGGCTCCCACAGCTTCACTCTGGGCTGTGTTCCTCAGGCGTCCTGTTTGGGGGATTTGGCGGTGGCGCGGACTGCGGCTTCCTCCGTGGTGTCCTCTCATCTTGCACACCCGTGGTTTTGTTGGGGTGTCTTGTGCCCATGCTATTTGTTCTCCCCTCACAGCAAGCCGGTCTGCCTCGTTTGCGGCTGCGGTAGTGGTATCCGCTCCACGATTTTGTTGTTTTGGCGTCGTGGTGGCCCTCTGCTGGCGGGAACTTGTCCTCTGGGTGGGTGTTGTGAGTTCATGTATTTCTATGTTCTTTTACGTCTCCTAGTGGTTCTCTGCCTCTTGTTTGCTGCGCATGGTCTATGTTACCTTCCCGGCTTTTCGTTCGTTGTGACGTGTTTTTTCTGGGTCGTAGCCGGCTTGGACTTGTGCAGTCGACCTTGACACTGGGGAACTGATTTCCTGTCTCGGCACCAAGGCTCAACTTCCTGTGTCTCTGGGCACTTCACTTATTCTCCCCATGCTTCGGTGCCGGGATGCCATTCTGGAGGTCCGTGCTCATCAGATTTCCAGGTTATGTACTCTATTTCCGTGCCTCTTCTTGACACAGTGTTGGGCCCTTCTGAGTGTTTTCCCGATCTGGTGCTCGCTTCGGTGGCACATCTCCTATTTTGATATGATACAGGGAGGATTGGGTGCACTTGGTTGTGGCATTAGGCTGATGCTGCTGAGCTTCGGCCTCTGAAGGCTGGTCAAGCCTCACGTTGGCTCGCCATCCTGTGATTTCCAACGTGTATACGTTCTTGTATGGTGGTGCTCGTGTACGTTGCTCCGATATTGCACTGTGTCACGCTGAAGGTCGAGTTTCTTTCCCGCGGGATGAAGTGTCTGTTGCACTGTTGCATTTAGGGGCATTCCTGACTTCCGTCCTGTATTCTCCTGTCCCCGCCTGCTCCCCTCTGTTGTACGGGGTCTTTCCTGGTCGGTCCTCGTTGATGTGGCCTTGGAGGGCTCCAGGGGTTGTGAGCGACTGCATGTCGGATTGGGGCGGACCTCTGTTATTCTCCTGTTCTTCCTTCAGGCTGCTTCTGTGGTCTCCGGGTGGACTTTGGCTTCTGCTCCTGTTCCTGGAGTCTGGTTTTTCTTGCCTTGGGCTGCGGCGGTGGTGTCCCTGCCTCCTCCTGCTCCATGGCTCGGCGGGCATCCCTTGCACCCTCCTCCTGGTCATTTTTCTCTTTGCCTCCTGGGGGTTGGGGCTCTGTTGCCCCTGATGGATCGCTCCAGTTGTCGGTTGTTGGGCTCCCCGGGTTGGTCCCACGGGCTGTGGCTCTGTGGTTGATCTCCTCCCTTGGGTGATTGTCCCCCTTCATCTGGTTTTGTGTGGCCCCCCGACTGTTCATGTCTGGTTTCTCTGCCCTGGTATGGTCGTTCGGTAGGGTGGGTTTTGGGCTTCTTGTGCCTAGGTGACTGGCGGTGCCTGCCCGGTCTGTCCGTTAGGGGTCCTCCCCATCTGGTTGGTCCTGGTGCTCTATGGATTTTCCCGACTTTGCCTGTTCCTGTGGGTGTCCTTTCTCTTGCCGGTGGCTCCCTTCCTGCCCTGTCTGCTGGTGCGACCGGTGGTCTTTGTGTTCTGGCCTCCCCTCCCCAGGCGTTGGCGGCCTTTTCGGCCTGTGGGGCGTGCTGGGGTTCCCGGTCTGTGCTGGGTCAGTTGGTTCACTTTTTGGCGGTTTCTCGTCTGCCTTCTGTTGACCGTTTCTTGGCTTGTTTGGGGTGTGTCCCTGCCCGCGGGGGCTTCTTGTTGCTCTCCTGGGCGTTTTGTACACAGCCTCATTCTCTGGAGGGTTTGCCCCTTTGGCTTTTTTGTCAGGGTGGTGCTGTCCTTGCCTCGGTCACTTTCTTCCGGTCCCGGTGCTGTTTTTTTTCGTCCTTCTCTTCCGGGCTCCGTGCTTTGCGCTTTCTCTGATCCCTTTGCTTCCGTAACCTGGGAACTATAGCTCAGTGGCAAGTCTTGTGCCTTTGGTGGCAAAGGCTCTCACAGGATGGGGTTCTAATCCTGCCAGTGCTCTCCACATATCCTGATAAGAGGTTTTGGGCTTGTTGACCTAGCCGGGACTTTGTCCTGTTGGGGCTCACCTGGCTGCTTCTCGTTTGATGCTCCTGCAGATGGTGGCCCTGGGTGCTTTTGCTCAGGGGTCCATGTTGTGCCTCTGTGGGCACTGGCGCTCTCGGGTTTCGTTTCCTGCCACGTTTTTTTTCTGTGTCCCTTGGGGATTTTTGTTCGCACGGTGCTTGTGTCGGAGGGTGCTGGCTCTCCCAGTTCTCTTCCCCGGTTGGGGCCCGGCGCACCCTGTGCGGTTTTTGGGTCCTGGAGCCTGTCGGCTCAGGTACCAGGTGCTCTGGCTCAATGGTAAGTCTTGTGCCTCTGGTGGCAAGGACTCACGGGTTTTTGCTCCCCTCTCGCTTTTGACTGTCCATTGGTCTTGGTGTGATTGGACCGGCTGGCTGCTTTCTGTTCTGGGGCCTGTTTGCTGTTGCTTTGGCTCCGTGCGGTCTGGTGCCGTGCCTTCTCTGTCCTCCTTCGGTCTTTGGTTGGGCGGTTTTCTGGCGGCACTTCGTGTCTCGGGGGTCAGAGTTTTCGGCCTTCCATTGTCTTCCTGTCCCGGGCTGGTTCTTCCTGCTCGTGGTTGCCTCTCTCTTGGGTGGTTCTCCGTTCGTCTTATCTGTTGGGTCTACCCTCTTCTGTGGGTGTCCCTTTCTGGTCCGTTGGTTTCTTGTGAGTTTCTATGATGCTGCTTGGCTTTGGTATGTACTCACTTTGTTAGTCATGTGGCGAGGAAGACTAACGAGGAGGTAATGCCCCGGTTACTTACCGGTAATCTTCATTACTCCAAGTATAGTCTTCCTCGCCACATGAGTTCCCATCCCAACCTCCCTGTCTGGCTATCGGCTTCATGTTGTGCTTGGTAGTTTCAGGCTGATGGGTTGGGCCGGCCTGCCTCTTATAGAGGTCAGGTGGTAATGGGTCGGCCATATTGGGAAGGAATGGGAGGCATGGGAGGCTGACTCTTTTTTGCTTTGGAGGGTTCTGGTGTGGAGCTGAAGATCACTTTGTTAGTCATGTGGCGAGGAAAACTATACTCGGAGTAACGAAGATTACCGGTAAGTAACCGGGGCATCTACATTACTCCTGTCTGCCTTGCAACAGCAAGCTGTTCAAAGGGCACGGTGGTAGCGGCTGCATTACAAACAGTGCTGTGGCAGCAGCAGGTGATATGTTCTGAAAGGAAAGTCTGTGCACCAAGACTCACCTAAAACGCTTTAAAAGCTCTTCAGCTGTGAGACTTAACCATTTGAATTTGTTTAGTCAACAGCAGTTCTATTTTTTCATTCATCACATGGCTTTATTGCTGTTGCTTCATTTTTTGCATGTGGGTATTTGTTTATGTTTTCTTGCAGGTCTCAACTTCTTGGGTATCGGATCAGATACCGGTGTTTGTACTTGTGATCTTTGGGAGTAGGTGCTTAAAGTCTGTAACTTCTTCACCGGAGTGGTATTTTGAGAGGGGTGGTATCTTAAAGACAAGTAACCTTCAACATGCAAAATGTTACAGCACCGCAGTTTTCCTTATGTCACCTGGCGAGCCCCCCATACATGGGCAAAAATGGCACAATGATTTTAGTCATTCTGCTAAAGTATGTGGTATGCCTCTTAGAACGGAGCGGAAAATGTCTTTGTTGATGCACTGTCTTGGGTCTGTAGTCAAGAGGAATTTGAGCATCTCTCTGGTTTATCTGATAATGACGCTGCCAACTTAAATGAATATGAGATCTGTTTGAATAAACTTGACTGGCATTATCTTTCCAAGGTGAGTACTGTGTTGGGATGTTATCACTTTGGGAGGAGGATGCGGGGTCAAGGTGAATCTGTGGAACAATATATCACTAAACTACACACGTTAGCTGGTTGATGCCTCTAAATAAGAGAAATTGAGGGATTAGTTCTTGTTGAGGTGTACTTTAGATAAGGCCAGAGAAAGGCTAGAGAAAGTATGTGGCAAAAGGACAATCCTTTCTTGCAGGAGGGGCTAACAAAAGCCAAGACGCATTAGCATTTTAAGGCTTGCATGGAGGTTATTCAAAAGATGCTTCTTTATCTGATCAAAGTGAAGCTTCAACGGTTAAACTAGTTCAAGAGAAATTAGTCTGTGAGAAGTTTTCACAAGATTCAAAGAATTCCGGCAATATGAAAGCTTTCTTTGAAAGTGTTTTTCTTGTGTCAACTCGGGACACATGGCAAATAACAAAGATTGCCTGGCTAGGAAGTTGTGTGTAAGAAATATGGTTGCAAGTGTCACAGTGTTAAGGTTGTAAATAAACCAAAGATTGGAAGGTAGAGTGTGATTATGAGGATGAGTCTATTGAAGAGGTTAACATTCTCTAAGTGAAAGAAAGCTCTTCTGAAGGTCCTTTGGATGTGGTTCTGGTTAACGATGACCTGTGAAAAATTAATTTTACTCTGGTGCTAAGGTAACACTAATACCAAAGGATTTTTTTGAACAACATCTAAAAGGGTAGGTGAAATTGTAGAGACCTGACAGAGAACCCAAAGGTTATGGTGGAGAACCCATAGAGTTACTTGGTTATTTTTTAGGCACTGGTTCATACTGGGGAAAATCTATGTATCCCTAAAATATGATTCTCTTATCAATTAGTTCCACCAACGTGATTTATATGTTAATTGAATCCTAATGAAAATCACTCAGTGGGAGTTAAAGAAATGCCCCCAGTTAGAACTGTCTCTGGGGGTGTCTGTGATTGGGTGAAGGAATTCGCTGATGTATTTTTGAGCAAATTGGGGTGTCTTAAAGAATATCTACATTTAATAAGGTTAAAGTCAGATGAACAACCATAGGTGGCTAAGAATGTTCATTTACTTGTGAGGGGTATTATGAAAACTGAACTGAATTATCTGGTCAAATGTGACATAGAGGAGGAAGTTGAAACCACGGAGTGGTTTGCTCCAGTAGCAATGGCCAGGAAAGCTAATGATGAAGCCAGGATTTGCGTTCACTTGCGAGAACTTTAAAAAGTGGTGGTTATTGATCACTGTCCCCTACCAAACATCAGCAAAATGTTGTGTTCTCTCCGTTGGCCGAAAAGCTTCTCTTGTCTTGACCTTACATCAGGGAAAATTGTATCCCTCATCTGAAAAGCTGACGAATTTTATGGCATCTTTTGGCACCTTCAAGTTCTTAAGAATGCCCTTTGGTCTACCTCTGCCACTTCTGTTTTTCAAAGGCAATGGAAACTGTACTTGAGGGCATTGACAGACTTAAATAATCCCAGGATGATGTCTTGGAACATGGGTCCTACCTGGATAAACATGACAACAGGTTGCATGAGTTATTGTTAAAACTGCAAAATAGTGGCCTCACACTGAAAGTACTAAAATGCAAATTCAATGTCACTGAAATTGAATATTTAAATTGCATTGTAAAAACGTTTGCCACTAAACGAAAAAAAGAATTGGTAGAGACAATTAAGAACCTGCACTCACCTAACAATAAGGAGTAGCTGGTAACGTTTTTGGGCATGGTCGAGTTTTAAAATAAATTTGTGCGGTGTGCATGAGAAGTTTACTAAAAAAGGGGGGAGTTATCTGGTGCAGGATGTGTGAGAAAGAGTTTGAAAATGTTACAGGCAATCTTGACAAAGCTTCTTGTTTGGGAAATTTTGAACCCAGTGATGAGACGTATGTGATGACTGACATGAGCTCTAAAGGTCTTGGCACTGTTTCGATGCAGTAATCCAATGGGGAAGATAGGACCATTTTGTTTAGTTCACAGGGACTGTAGGGAGTAGAGCTCAATTACTCTGTAATTGAGAAAGAATCTTTAGCACACTTTTGGGCTGTAAGAAAGTTCAGAAAGTTTCTTTGGATGCATAAATTTGTAATTAAAACAGATTAAAACAGATCACAAGTCCCTTAGGGCGATGTTTTCTAAGAAGGGTGTTATTTTCATATCTCATAGTTTTCGCAAATTGGTGGTTGCCATTCAGGAATTCAAATTTGATATGTCATATGCACCAGGTGGCAGTAATTTTCTGGTATATTGCTTTTCAAGGTTAGGTGAGACGGTTGAGTCATGATCAGGTGGCGCTGAAGAGATTTTAGAACAAAATGATTTCTTCAGAAAATAAGAATTTGAAGAGGATATAGATAGTTCGGGAGACTAGAACAAGTGTGAGGAAAACATTAGAGGGTATTGGCAGGTGAAAGCAGATTCAACTATTGTAAGTGGTTTCTCGATGAGAGGAAGTAAACTTGTGCCTCCCACAAGTTGAGGAAAAGGTTGAGAGTGCACATGCCAATCATATGGGAATAGCAAAATCCAAGGAAAGAGTATGAGAAGGGTACTAGTGGCTGGCAATGCATGTGATGATTGAGAGGAAGGTGAGAAATTGTATAGAGTGTGTATGCAGTGATAAAGTGTTAAAATGCAGGACACAGCCCATGGTTCTGAGGGAACAGGCTTTGGTCCTTTGGGCGGACTTAACTGTTGATATTGTGGGTTCTGTGAAGATAAAAACATACAACAGATATGTCATTGTCTGCACCAACATGTTCTCTCGCTGGCCGGAGATCAAAGTGGTGAACTCATTGAGTCTGGCGTAATTTTACAATTGTTGGAAGAGTTATTTGAGAGGGAATGTTTTCCTTCAACCCTTCTTACACATCCGGTGCGGTGGAGGAGTTCCTAAAGACGAGAGGCATAAAACATAAAAACACAGCACTCTACCATGCCAAAAGTAATGGTGTGGTGGAGTGGTTTATAAAAGTGCTAAAGGAAAGTTTATAACAGGCAGTTGCCAGTGGAGTGAACTGGGGGTGTAAATTTAGGAAGAAAGTGCACTAATATCGCTTAATCCCACACTGATCAATGGAAATTACACCATTTCAACTGTTCAGGGGCAGGCTTCCCAATACTGAGGTGATTCCGCTCTGGGTGAATGAGAAGAGGATGGTGGTGGATGATCATTTAGACAATGTAGATGGCTGGAGAGAGAGAGAGAGAGAGAGAAGGAGAAGAGGGTAAGGTGGTAAAGTTTGTATGATGTGTGGAATGCAGTAAAGAATACCACTGTGGTTTTCTCACATTAATGGATTTAAAGTCCTGTCCTTTCCCATCAAGCTATTTCGTTGATGATTGAAAGGTGGCACTACACATCCTTGGCTGTTTACTGTAATTTTCAATTTAAAGATTGTTATACCCTTCTACCGCAAATATTGCAGTTTCTTTCTAGTCCTTCCATAGAGGGTAGATTAAGCTTGGACTATTTCTTCGTTATAACCTGTTGTGAGTTCACCGTTGCTTTAAAATACATGATGTAACCATATAGAATAAGCATTGGCAAAGGTAAAAAGGTCTGGCTGTTTTTATAAATTAACACAGAGCTTGAAGAAATGTCAAGTCAGTGGTCATACGAGTGGTGGAATGTCAAAGGGGTCCTTCTAGCCAGTTAGCATTCATATGCTTGCAGAACAGGCAGTGTCCCCCATTGTGAGTTTGTGGGCAAATAGGACCATATGGGATGAGTGGAAACCATGTATTTTCACAGACTCCCTCAGAACAAGAGCCGAAGATCTGCACAGAACACCCATGTAAAGGGGACACAGATGACTGTGGGCAATGCTGATGCTATGAGCTAAGGGTCAATGGAATCTCTGATGTTCGGCGGATAAAACATGTAAAAATTGCATTAAATAAACACTGTTCTGCCACATCCCGCCCCTCTCTTTTGCAGGCACAGGCTCCCAGAGTGCACTGCAGCCAATCCTGCCGCTGCTTTCATGCAGCTGAAAGCAGCGTGAGGCTCGTCCTGAGTGCCAATGATTTGCGCTTCCAGTTAGACTGGACCCCATGCCTGCTCGCTCTACCACAACCACGCAGTTCGGGTTGGAGAGAGCTTCAGTGCGCATGACGGTTTGGCCAGCTTGAGACAGCCGGCCGGCCAGACTGCCAAGAGCACAGAATAGCAGTGCAAAACACTCCTCCACCAGCCTGTCATCACCCTGGCCCTGCCCCCAAGCCTCTGCTTGAGAAAAAATATAAGAGCAAATAAGAGAAAAAATAAAACAATAATAAACAGGGGTTTATTATCGTTTTATTTTTCTTGTTTTTTTTGGGCTGTTGGCAGAGGGGGATGTCGCTCCTCCGCCATAATGCAGGAACATTTCAATTTAAACAAGAGTAATGCATTTCAACCTTAACCAAAAGCCCTCTAAAGACCATTCAGGTGAACAGCAAATTTTTTGAGGCCAGGAACTGACAGTCTAAAAATGTCTCTGTATTACAAACAATGTAACTTTTGACCTGCAGGTAACACAACGATCTCCGCAACACAATCATCAACACACTGAGCGATTTATGTAAAACAGAAATCTGTAAACCTGTTTGTTGCAAACTATGCTTTGCAGCAGGCACATAAGTTGATGACAACACCATTGTTGATTTTCTGATTAGTCAACACTGTAACTAGACTACACACATATCTCTCCAGCAAGCTCTGTAACCATCAGACGTATCTTATGGCCAAGGATGGCCTTTAGCATAGGCGGGCTGGGCCCAGGGTGGCAATTTTCTGAGGGGTGCATGGAGTTGTGTGCAGTAAGGGTATGCCAACAGCAGCGGCCTTCTCATATGGCGGGTGATGTTTTTAACACCTTTAGCCTCCTTTTTTGCCCTCCTTCACCCACTGACCCCAGATGGTACACATCAACAAAACCATCATCCGCATGAGGCAGCTAAATTATCAGTGATTTGGGGGAGGTCCGGGGATGTTCGTGTTGAAGGGTCAATCCCTGCTCATCCAGGTACTAACCAGTGGACACATAAGGGACCCCCTGCTGCCTCGTTTAATTCACTACCATCAGGAAGGGTGACAAATTCCTCTCCGCCCACGCCCAGGGCGCTGTCTTAGCTAAGGCCGGCTCTGCTTATGCATTGAAACCTGCAGGAAGTCAAAGGCCTCTGAAGCAAGAGTCGTGACACCATAACATTTTTAAAAATAAAATTAGTGTGTGGCCAAGTAGAGCAGAACCTATATTCACTAGCTCATTTGGTGCCAATTTATTTCGTGGTAAGAATTAAAAAAATTTATAAAAACTGAATGTTTCGTGTGAGACTCCCATCCTCACATCTCTGCCCCAACTTTTTCTGGTGCCACCCTTTGAGGGCCAATCTGTCGGATCCAAGTGTGACATTTTTCTATTCCCAGCTCTGCTCATGAGACAATAAATAAATGTTCGTTTGAGTTAACCCCCGCTCTGTATAATGACTTCGAGGAAGGAAAGCACCAGACACAAAAGGCAAACTTGATTTAATTGAGCCATCTATTATCGCTTTTTGAGGTTTCTCGAATCAACTTGACGAATGCGATTTCTTGTGAGCTGCTAGATTCCTTTCAAAACAGTCCCACTGACTCACCTGTACACACAGAAGAAACAAAAGCGATCAGATAGCACCAGCTGAAAAGGGAACGGCTCTGAACATGACAGATTAATATATTAGAAAAGCAGCTGTTGAGAGCTGAAAGAGTGCAATTCGAAAACTGAGCTTAGCTTGTGTGACTGAGGGAATTTCTTTTGAAACAGTGGGCGCTTAAATGAATAAATAAAATGCTGCCACTCGGATCTGCGTGCAAAAGGAGAGGCCCAGGGGCAACACTTCTGTGAGGTTAGTGTGAAGTGCTGCTGAGGAAGAACAGGGGATCAGAGGAATCTGCAGGAGCTTTGAACTGCTCGCCACTGGGCCAGTGAAAGAAGCGGCAGCATCATCCTCTCGGGTGAAGGAGAGTGTCTGAGAAGGAGGCTGGAGCACCGACACGCTCCCACAGAATGCAGTGGAGCAAAACAACCATCTCATTGCAGAACAATCATTTGCAATGCAATAGGTCTCGCATTTATAAGAGTTTGAGCTATTGGCATTGTAAAATTACAATGCGTTTTATTTATGTTTTGGTTTTAACACAAATAAAAGGCATTGTCATTTACAATGTCAGTAGCATAAACTCGCATAAAAGCAGTGTGTGGAGTGCAGCAGTGTGTGGCGTGCAGCAGAGTGCGGCGGGCAGCAGTGTGCGGCGGGCAGCAGTGTGCGGCGTGCAGCAGTGTGCGGCCTGCAGCAGTGTGTGGCGTGCAGCAGTGTGAGGCGTGCATCAGGGTGCGGCGTGCAGCAGTGTGAGGCGTGCAGCAGTGTGTGGCGTGTAGCAGTGTGTGGCGTGCAGCAGTGTGTGGCGTGCAGCAGTGTGTGGTGTGCAACAGTGTGCGGCGTGCAGCAGTGTGTGGCATGCAGCAGTGTTTCGTGTAGCAGTGTGAGGCATGCAGCACTGTGTGGCATGCAGCGGTGTGCAGCAGTGTGCGGCGTGCAGCAGTGTGCGGCGTGCAGCAGTGTGGTGCAGCATGCAGCAGTGAGTAATGCAGCAATGTGTGGCATGCAGCAGTGTGTGCCATGCAGCAGTGTGTTGCGTGCAGCAGTGTTTCATGTAGCAGTGTGTGGCGTGCAGCAGTGTGTGGCGTGCAGCAGTGTGTGGCGTGCAGCAATGTTTCGTGTAGCAGTGTGTGGCGTGCAGCAATGTTTCGTGTAGCAGTGTGAGGCATGCAGCACTGTGCGGCGTGCAGCAGTGTGTGGCTTTCAGCAGTGTGCGGCGTGCAGCAGTGTGCAGCAGTGTGCGGCGTGCAGCAGTGTGTTGCATGCAGCAGTGTGCGGTGTGCAGTAGTGTGTGGCGTGCAGCAGTGTTTTGTGTTGCAGTGTGAGGCATGCAGCACTGTGTGGCATGCAGCGGTGTGCAGCAGTGTGCGGCGTGCAGCAGTGTGCGGCGTGAAGCAGTGTGCTACATGCAGCAGTGTGCCGCGTGCAGCATGCAGCAGTGAGTAATGCAGCAGTGTGCAGCAGTGTGTGGCGTGCAGCAGTGTGTGGCGTGCAGCAGTGTGTGCCGTGCAGCAGTGTGTGGCATGCAGCAGTGTTTTGTGTAGCATTGTGCAGCGTGCAGCAGTGCGTGGTGTGCAGCAGTGTGTGGCGTGCAGCAGTGTGTGGCGTGCAGCAGTGTGTGGCATGAAGCAGTGTTTCGTGTAGCAGTGTGCAGCGTGCAGCAGTGTGTGGCGTGCGCAGTGTGCAGCGTGCAGCAGTGTGCGGCATGCAGCAGTGTGTGGCGTGCAGCAGTGTGTGGCGTGCAGCGGCATGCAGAAGTGTGTGACGTGCAGCAGTGTGTGGCGTGTAGCAGTGTGTGGCGTGCAGCAGTGTCGTGCAGCATGCAGCAGTGAGTGATGCAGCAGTGTGCAGCAGTGTGTGGCGTGCAGCAGTGTGCGGCGTGCAGCAGTGTGTGCCGTGCAGCAGTGTGTGGCGTGCAGCAGTGTTTCGTGTAGCATTGTGCAGTGTGCAGCAGTGTGTGGTGTGCAGCAGTGTGTGGCGTGCAGCACTGTGTGGTGTGCAGCAGTGTGTGGCGTGCAGCAGTGTTTCGTGCAGCAGTGTGCAGCGTGCAGCAGTGTGCGGTGTGCAGCAGTGTTCAGCATGCAGCAGTGTGTGGCGTGCAGCAGTGTGGGGCGTGCAGCGGCATGCAGCAGTGTGTGACGTGCAGCAGTGTGTGGCGTGTAGCAGTGTGCGGCGTGCAGCAGTGTCGTGCAGCATGCAGCAGTGAGTAATGCAGCAGTGTGCAGCAGTGTGTGGCGTGCAGCAGTGTGTGGCGTGCATCAGTGTGTGCCATGCAGCAGTGTGTGGCGTGCAGCAGTGTGTGGCGTGCAGCAGTGTGAGGCACACAGCAATGTGAGGCGTGAAGCAGTGTGAGGCGTGCAGCAGTGTGTGGCGTGCAGCAGTGTGTGGCGTGCAGCGGCATGCAGCAGTGTGTGACATGCAGCAGTGTGTGGCGTGTAGCAGTGTGCTGCGTGCAGCAGTGTCGTGCAGCATGCAGCAGTGAGTAATGCAGCAGTGTGTGGCGTGCAGCAGTGTGTGGCGTGCAGCAGTGTGTGGTATGCAGCAGTGTGTGGCGTGCAGCAGTGTGCGACGTGCAGCAGTGTGCAGCATGCAGCAGTGTGCGGCGTGCAGCTGTGTGCTGCATGCAGCAGTGTGTGGCGTGCAGCAGTGTGTGGCGTGCAGCATTGTGTGGCGTGCAGCGGCATGCAGCAGTGTGTGACGTGCAGCAGTGTGTGGGGTGTAGCAGTGTGCTGCATGCAGCAGTGTCGTGCATCATGCAGCAGTGAGTAATGCAGCAGTGTGCAGCAGTGTGTGGCATGCAGCAGTGTGTGGCATGCAGCAGTGTGTGGCGTGCAGCAGTGTGCAGCGTGCAGCAGTGTGTGGTGTGCATCAGTGTGTGGCGTGCAGCAGTGTGTGGCGTTCAGCAGTGTGTGGCGTGCAGCAGTGTGCGATGTGCAGCAGTGTGCAGTGTGCAGCAGTGTGCTGCATGCAGCAGTTTGTGGCGTGCAGCAGTGAGTAATGCAGCAGTGTGCAGCAGTTTGTGGCATGCAGCAGTGTGCGGCGTGCATCAGTGTGTGCCGTGCATCAGTGTGTGGCATGCAGCAGTGTGAGGCACGCATCAGTGTGAGGCGTGCAGAAGTGTGAGGCATGCAGCAGTGTGTGGCGTGCAGTAGTGTGTGGCGTGCAGCAGTGTGTGGCGTGCAGCAGTGTGTGGCGTGCAGCAGTGTGTGATGTGCAGCAGTGTGCAGTGTGCAGCAGTGTGCAGCGTGCAGCAGTGTGCTGCATGCAGCAGTTTGTGGCATGCAGCAGTGTGTGGCGTGCAGCAGTGTGTGGTGTGTAGCAGTGTGCGGCGTGCAGCCATGTGCGGCTTGCAGCAGTGTGCGGTGTGCAGCAGTGTGTGGTGTGCAGCAGTGTGCGGCGTGCAGCAGTGTGCGGCGTGCAGCAGTGTGAGGCGCACAGCAGTGTGAGGCATGCAGCAGTGTGAGGCGTGCAGCAGTGTGAGGCATGCAGCAGTGTTTCGTGTAGCAGTGTGAGGCGTGCAGCAGTGTGTGGCGTGCAGCAGTGTGCGGCGTGCAGCCGTGTGTAATGCAGCAGTGTGCAGCATGCAGCAGTGTGTGACGTGCAGCAGTGTGTGGCGTGTAGCAGTGTGCGGCGTGCAGCAGTGTCGTGCAGCATGCAGCAGTGAGTAATGCAGCAGTGTGCAGCAGTTTGTGGCATGCAGCAGTGTGTGGCATGCATCAGTGTGTGCCATGCAGCAGTGTGTGGCGTGCAGCAGTGTGAGGCACGCAGCAGTGTGAGGCGTGCAGCAGTGTGAGGCGTGCAGCAGTGTGTGGCGTGCAGCAGTGTGTGGTGTGCAGCGGCATGCAGCAGTGTGTGACGTGCAGCAGTTTGTGGCGTGTAGCAGTGTGCTGCGTGCAGCAGTGTCGTGCAGCATGCAGCAGTGAGTAATGCAGCAGTGTGTGGCGCGCAGCAGTGTGTGGCATGCAGCAGTGTGTGGCGTGCAGCAGTGTGTGGTGTGCAGCAGTGTGTGGCGTACAGCAGTGTGCGAAGTGCAGCAGTGTGCAGCAGTGTGCGGCGTGCAGCTGTGTGCTGCATGCAGCAGTGTGTGGCGTGCAGCAGTGTGTGACGTGCAGCAGTGTGTGGCGTGTAGCAGTGTGCTGCGTGCAGCAGTGTCGTGCATCATGCAGCAGTGAGTAATGCAGCAGTGTGCAGCAGTGTGAGGCATGCAGCAGTGTGTGGCATGCAGCAGTCTGTGGCATGCAGCAGTGTGTGGCGTGCAGCAGTGTGCAGAATGCAGCAGTGTGTGGCGTGCAGCAGTGTGTGGCGTGCAGCAGTGTGTGGCATGCAGCAGTGTGTGGCGTGCAGCGACATGCAGCAGTGTGTGACGAGCAGCAGTGTGTGACGTGTAGCAGTGTGCGGCGTGCAGCAGTGTCGTGCAGCATGCAGCAGTGAGTAATGCAGCAGTGTGCAGCAGTTTGTGGCATGCAGCAGTGTGCAGCGTGCATCAGTGTGTGCCATGCAGCAGTGTGTGGCGTGCAGCAGTGTGAGGCACGCAGCAGTGTGAGGCATGCAGCAGTGTGAGGCATGCAGCAGTGGGTGGCGTGCAGCAGTGTGTGGCGTGCAGCAGTGTGTGGCATGCAGCAGTGTGCGATGTGCAGCAGTGTGCAGCGTGCAGCAGTGTGCGGCGTGCAGCAGTGTGCTGCATGCAGCAGTTTATGGTGTGCAGCAGTGTGTGGCGTGCAGCAGTGTGTGGCGTGCAGCAGTGTGTGGCGTGCAGCGACATGCAGCAGTGTGTGACGAGCAGCAGTGTGTGACGTGTAGCAGTGTGCGGCGTGCAGCAGTGTCGTGCAGCATGCAGCAGTGAGTAATGCAGCAGTGTGCAGCAGTTTGTGGCATGCAGCAGTGTGCGGCGTGCATCAGTGTGTGCCGTGCAGCAGTGTGTGGTGTGCAGCAGTGTGAGGCATGCAGCAGTGTGAGGCATGCAGCAGTGGGTGGCGTGCAGCAGTGTGTGGCGTGCAGCAGTGTGTGGCATGCAGCAGTGTGTGATGTGCAGCAGTGTGCAGCGTGCAGCAGTGTGCGGCGTGCAGCAGTGTGTGGCATGCAGCAGTGTTTCATTTAGCAGTGTGCGGCGTGAAGCAGTGTGCGACGTGCAGCAGTTTGCTGCGTGCAGCAGTGTGTGGCGTGCAGCAGTGTGTGGCATGCAGCAGTGTGTGGCATGCAGCAGTGTGTGGCGTGCAGCGGCATGCAGCAGTGTGTGACGTGCAGCAGTGTGTGACGTGCAGCAGTGTGTGGCGTGCAGCAGTGTGTGGCGTGTAGCAGTGTGCGGCGTGCAGCCATGTGCGGTTTGCAGCAGTGTGCGGTGTGCAGCAGTGTGTGGTGTGCAGCAGTGTGTGGCGTGCAGCAGTGTGTGGCCTGCAGCAGTGTGCGGCGTGCAGCAGTGTGAGGCGCGCAGCAGTGTGAGGCGCGCAGCAGTGTGAGGCATGCAGCAGTGTGAGGCGTGCAGCAGTGTGTGGCGTGCAGCAGTCTGTGGCGTGCAGCAGTGTGAGGCGTGCAGCAGTGTGAGGCATGCAGCAATGTTTCGTGTAGCAGTGTGAGGCGTGCAGCAGTGTGAGGCATGCAGCAGTGTGCGGCGTGCAGCCGTGTGTAATGCAGCAGTGTGTAATGCAGCAGTGTGCGCAGCAGTGTGTGGCGCGCGGTAGTGTACGGCGTGCAGCAGTGTGCAGCATGCAGCAGTGTGTGGCATGCAGCAGTGTGTGGCATGCAGCAGTGTGTGGCGTATAGCAGTGTGTGGTGTGCAGCAGTGTGTGGCGTGAAGCAGTGTGCGACATGCAGCAGTGTGCAGCGTGCAGCAGTGTGCGGCGTGCAGCTGTGTGCTGCATGCAGCAGTGTTTGGCGTGCAGCAGTGTGTGGCGTGCAGCGGCATGCAGCAGTGTGTGATGTGCAGCAGTGTGTGGCGTGTAGCAGTGTGTGGCGTGCAGCAGTGTGTGGCGTGCAGCGGCATGCAGCAGTGTGTGACGTGCAGCAGTGTGTGGCGTGTATCAGTGTGCTGCGTGCAGCAGTGTCGTGCATCATGCAGCAGTGAGTAATGCAGCAGTGTGCAGCAGTGTGTGGCATGCAGCAGTGTGTGGCATGCAGCAGTGTGTGGCGTGCAGCAGTGTGCAGCATGCAGCAGTGTGTGGCGTGCAGCAGTGTGTGGCGTGCAGCAGTGTGTGGCGTGCAGCGGCATGCAGCAGTGTTGGAAGGCGTTCCCCGGGGAGGCTACGGAATGCGTTCCTGACCACCCGGAGGCCCACCTTTCCCAGAGTTGGGCCGAGCAAGAGCGGGGAGGCCCTTCCTGGAAGGGTCTCGTACCTAGGATCGCACACGCTGCGCTTACTCTCTCCAGATAGAGGGACACCACACAGTAATTTGTTGCAAGACAATAGGCTTTTATCGTTAGTTGTCAGGGATCTTTATGATCCGGAAGGCAGGTGCAGAATTGAGGCCACAAGCGGCAGCGATCTCGTGATGAGGGGAAAGGGGTAGCGGGACAGTCTTTGAATCAGTGTCTCTGCGAAGTATCCGGCGCACAGCTCTCAATCCTCGAGCTGAGGGGATGTCACTTCTCTCGGCAGTCTCTGCCGTTTCTCTTGGAGGAGCGGGCCGCGAGTCACTCAGCAGGCACCAGAGGTTCGTAGTTCGGGGAGCCGCGACAGCGTCAGCAGGGCTCAGATGGTTCCGAAGTCGGGGAGCCGCGACACCGTCAGCAGGGCTCAGATGGTTCAGAGTTCAGGAAGCCGCGACAGCGTCAGCAGGGCTCAGATGGTTCAGAGTTCGGGGAGCCGCGTCAGCGTCAGCAGGGCTCAGATGGTTCAGAGTTCGGGGAGCCGCGACAGCGTCAGCAGGGCTCAGATGGTTCAGAGTTCTTCGGTTCGGGGAGCGATCGAGCCGCGACCAAGTCAGCAGGCTCTCGTCAGTCCAGGTCTTCCCTTCTCTCGTCCCTTCAGCACCCCTTGTTATACTCCCCCTCCTCTTTGAAGTCCGGAGTCCTCGCGGAGAGGGGTCTGGTGCCTGGGGGGCGGTGTGTCGGGGTTTCCTGTCGCTCGGCCCTTTGATCTGTTCAGGTGGGTCCGGGAGGGACTCCAGACACCCAGCGGGCGAGGCGCCTGCTCCCCGGGAGCCTGGTGGTCGATCGAAACCTCCCTCGGGGAAGAGACCAGAGATGTGACAGGATCGGCGCCTCTCGGTCTGGTTTGGGGGGGTTTCGCTCTCTCTCGGCCGGGCATGCGTGTTGGGGATCTGGCCGGCCCTCGGGATGTTGGCCCACGGGGGCCGGGAGGCTGTATCATCGAGGTTCGGCGTGGTTGCAGGGTAGCTTGCTGGTCGGGAGGGCCCACGCCACGAGGCCGGTCTCACACGTGTCCCCCCCAGCTGAAAGGCGGGGAGAACTACCCATCCACTTGGGGGTTCTTCTCGCTGAAGCGGAAGAATCGGGACAGGCCGTCCGCGTTGGCGTGGTCCGCCCCGGGGCGATGTTCCACCGTGAAATCCATCCCCTGGAGGGAGATGGACCAGCGTAGCAGCTTGGGGTTTTCCCCTCGCATCTGCATCAACCACCGCAAGGGTCGGTGATCCGTTTGTACTCGGAAGTGTGTTGCGAACAGGTAGGGCCGTAGCTTTTTGAGGGCCCAGACTACTGCGAAGGTCTCTCTTTCAATTGTGCTCCACCGCTGTTCTCGGGGCAGCAACCTTCGGCTGATGAAGGCTATGGGCCGATCTATGCCTTTGTCGTCGAACTGGGAGAGGACTGCCCCGATGCCGTGTTCCGAGGCGTCCGTCTGGACCACAAACTCCTGGGCGTAGTCGGGTGCTTTGAGCACCGGAGCCGCACACATGGCGGCTTTTAGGGTATCGAACGCCTTCTGGCAGGAGGGAGGCCAGTGTACTTTCTTGGGGTGTTTCTTGGAGGTTAGTTCTGTGAGGGGGCCTGCGATGCTGCCATAGTTCTTAATAAACCTTCGGTAGTAACCGGTGAGGCCCAGGAAGGCCCGGACTTCCGTTTGGGTCGTGGGGGGTTCCCAGGACAATATGGCGTCGATCTTCGGCTGGAGGGGGGCGACCTGCCCGCTTCCCACCTGGTACCCCAGATAGGTTACGGAGCCGTGCCCAATTTGACATTTGCTGGCTTTGATGGTGAGGCCGGCCCGGCGCAGAGCCAGCAGGACTTGTCGGAGGTGCCGGAGGTGCTCAGTCCATTGGGAGCTGAATACCGCTATATCGTCGAGGTATGCTGCGCTGAACCCCTCTAGTCCGGACAGGACCCTGTTCACCAGCCACTGGAAGGTGGCCGGGGCATTCTTCATTCCAAACGGCATCACCCTAAAGCGGTAGTGCCCATCCGGGGTGGAGAAGGCGGAGCGCTCCTTGGCTCCCTCGGTGAGGGCAATCTGCCAGTATCCACTAGTTAGGTCGAAGGTGCTGAGGTAGCGAATGGCCCCGAGGTGGTCAATGAGCTCGTCGGCACGGGGGATAGGGTGAGCGTCCGCTCGGGTGACCGCATTGAGTCCTCGGTCGTCCACGCAAAACCTCAGCTCGGGGGCGACGCCCGGGGTAGCCGCTTTCGGAACCAGGACTACCGGGCTGGCCCAGGGGCTGTCGGAGGGTTCAATCACCCCGAGGTCCAGCATCTTCGCTACCTCGGTCTGGATGCAGGTTCGGACCCGATCAGGGACCCGGTAGGCCCGGTGTCTCACTGGCGGGCTGTCGCCGGTGTTCACGTCGTGGACTCACCAGTTGGTGACCCCAGGGGTTAGGGAAAAGAGGTCCGCGAACTGCCGTAGTAGCTGGCGGCAGTCGTCGGACTGTTGGGCTGTGAGGGTGGTTGATAGTCTCACCCCCTCCACGGAACCATCGGTCTCTTTCGCCCCCAGGGGGTCTGGAAGGGGCTCGGTGTCTT
The DNA here is from genome assembly GCF_964204655.1 of Triturus cristatus. Taxonomy (NCBI): domain Eukaryota; kingdom Metazoa; phylum Chordata; class Amphibia; order Caudata; family Salamandridae; genus Triturus; species Triturus cristatus. The sequence continues at coordinate 755,473,530 of NC_140584.1, read as the reverse complement.
CTTCGGCCCCATCGTCGGTGGCCAGGAGTAAACTCAATTCCGTCCTTACAAAGTGGGGTTTGAGGCGGTTCACGTGGAGAACCCCGGAGGGGGTTCCGCGGGGACTGCACATCGACGAGATAGGTGACTTGGCTCTTCTGCTCGACCACCTTGAATGATCCAGTCCATTTATCTTGGAGGGCGCAGGGTTTCACCGGGGCCATGACCCAGACTTGTTGGCCCGGCTGAAACTCGACCAGCTTAGCATTCTGGTCATACCAGCGCTTCATCTCTTCTTGGCTAGCCTCGAGGTTCACCTCTGCGAGTTCTCGGAATTTCCGGGTCTGGTTGCGGAGCGCCAAGATGTATCGGAACACATCCGGAGGGGTCCCCCGGGGTGTCATTTCCCAACCCTCCTTGACCAGGCTCAGGGGTCCCCGGACGGGGTGTCCATATAGCAGTTCGAATGGGCTGAACCCCAGGGATTTTTGTGGAACCTCCCGGTAGGCGAACAGGAGGCATGGGAGGAGGACGTCCCACCTCCGGCGTAGGGGTTCCTCGAGACCCATGATCATTCCCTTCGGTGTTTTGTTAAAGCGCTCGACTAGGCCGTTTCCTTGGGGGTGGTACGGGGTGGTGAACTTGTACGATACTCCGCACTGCTGCCAGAGGGACCTCATGTATCTGGAGATAAAGTTCGTACCCCGGTCACTCACGACTTCGCGGGGGAACCCCACGCGGGAGAAGATCCCCATCAAGGCCCGGCCTACCACGGGGGCCGTCACGGTGCGGAGAGGGATGGCTTTGGGGTAACGGGTGGCATGATCCACCCGTTCGAGGATGAACCGATGGCCCTGGGCGGTCTTGGGGTCCAGTGGTCCCACTATGTCGATTCCTACCCGCTCAAAAGGGGTACTGACGACTGGGAAGGGCTGTAGCGGAGCCTTGCGCTTCCCCCCACTCTTTCAGCTGGCCTGGCACGTGGGGCAAGACTTGCAGTGGGCCTCCACATTTGCTCGCATCTTGGGCCAATAGAAGTGGGTGACGAGTTGTTGGTAGGTCTTATCTTGGCCTAAGTGACCGGCCAGGGGCACATCATGGGCCAGGCCCAGGAGGAGACTTCGGAAGCGCAGGGGTACCACTAGTACTCGGGCCGATCCCAACTCGGCCGACTTCTGTTCGCTGTACAGGAGGCCGTTTTCCCAGTATACCCAGTGGGTGCGGGTCCGGTCGCCTGCTGCTTGGGCCTCGGCCTGTTGTCGGGGTCCAATGAGGGACGGGCAGGTGGATTGTTCTTGGCAGAATTCTTCACGGGAGGGGCCTCCTTCGCAGTGCCACTGGGCCATTTCTGGCAGGTCCCCGAGTTCGGTCAGGGGTTCGGGGTCGGAAGGCACGGACCCCTCGTCGGGAATGGTCGTTTCGTCCGGAAGGGGGTCGTTGGCCCCTGGTGGCGCATTCTGGACCTCGGGGATGGTGGCGGTGCTTAGCGGCATGGCTTCTCCCCCCTCGGAGGAAGGCGCTCTGAGAGTCATTGAGCGCGTGGTGGCGCATACCCATTCGGGTAGGACCATCATCTCGAGATGGGCTCTTCGTTCCACTTGTCCCCACGGGGAATTCTCAAGGTCGTTGCCCAGGAGGCAGTCCACGGGCTGGGAGGTTCGGACCGCCACCTTTAACTTGCCGGTGACTCCCCCCCATTCGAAGGGGACTAGGGCCATCCGGCAGAGGCTCTCGGAATTGTCTGATGATATGACGGGACAAAAGGCGCCGGGCAGGATCTGATCTTCGGAGACCAGGTGACAATGAACCGCCGTGACACTCGCCCCCGTGTCCCGGAGGCCCTCGACGCAGTGACCATTGACCGTTACCTGCTGTCGGTACTTCTTCGTGTTGGCGGGCAGGGACGTCCCGGGACCATCTCCCGGTCCCCTAGGGAGACCAAGGCCATGGCGACTGGTTCCCATTCTTCGGAGTCTTCCATCTCTTCCCCCAGGGCTACGGAGGCCATTTGTCGAGCCGGCGGGGTTGTTGTGGCGGTTCGCTGGTACATGGGACATTGAGGGTCGCTGGCATAGTGTCCGGTCTGCTGGCAGCGGAAACAGGTGATCCTCACTCGGGGCCCCGGCCTCCCCGGCGGCCCGGTGCTGGCCGGAGGTGGAGCTGGAAAGGGCGGAGGTTGTCCTCTGGGGGGGCTGAGCGGGGATCCCCCCGGGAGTTCCCTTGGCCGGCCTTGATTCCCTCCGCCCCTCTGGTGGGGGGGTCCCTGACTGTGGCGACCGTAGTCTCCCACGGGGCCCCGGGAGGCCCGGGTGTTCACCCACCGGTCAGCCTCGACGGCCAGTTTTTGAGGGTCTGTGAGTTTGCTGTCCAGGAGGTGCTGGCGCAGCTCGACAAAGCAATTAGCGGACAAGTGTTCCCATGCGATTAGGTCGAACAGCTCCTCAAAGGTGGAGACCTTGCTGCCCTTGATCCACCCGTCCAAGGCCCGGCTGTAAAAGTTCACGTACTCCACCCAGGTGGTACCGGGTATCTTCTTGCAGTCTCTAAACCGTTGCCGGTACATTTCAGGGGTGAGCCCATATCTGGCTACTAGGGCCTCTTTCATGTGACTGTAGGAGTTCATCACCGTGGAGGGCAGGTCCAGCAGGGTATCTCTCCCCTCGCTCAGGAACCGGCCCCACAGCCCAGCCCCCCAGTCTTTCTGCGGGACTCGGTGGGAGGTCATGGCGACTTCGTATGCTTTGAACCATTGCTGGATGTCGTCGTTCTTATAGTATTCTTTCACCACATCTTTGGGGATGTGGACCTTTGGTTCCACGGTGGAGGAGAGGGGTTGGGTTTCCGAGGGTCTGGCCTCCGCATTCTTAGCCTTGAGCTCGATTTCTTTCAGGCTACGTTCGTGCTCCAGTTGGAGTTTTCTTTCTTCGTGTTCTCTTTGTCGTTTCTTTTCCTCGAGTTTTCCTTGTAGGCGTAACTGTTCCACCGCCAGCTTTTTTTCGGCCAGCTTTAGCTCTCCTTCGATTTTTAATTTTGCGACCTCTTTCTCGGTCCGCTAGTTCCTCTGGGGATAGGCCCCCCTCGGGGGCGCCGTTCCTCCCCGGGGTGCTTCGTGGTTCGTTAGGGGGCTCTCCTTCTGTTTGTGTCCGGGGAGTTCCCGCCTCGACCCAGGTTTTTAATGCTCCCTTGAAGTCCCCTTTCGTGCTTAGTCCGGTGGTAGCGATTCCAAGGTCTTTGCAAAATTGTTTCAGTTCTCGGTGCGTATAAGATTCTAACTGGTCCTCTTGGAATGTCGTGCTCGGGTTGGTGCCTGCGGCACCTAGGGAAGTTTCTCCTTCCATTTCTTCTTGGTAGTGCGTCAGCTGTCTACTGCACGATCTCTAGGTGTTGGCTCGGATCCCGTCGCCTGCCACCAAATGTTGGAAGGCGTTCCCCGGGGAGGCTACGGAATGCGTTCCTGACCACCCGGAGGCCCACCTTTCCCAGAGTTAGGCTGAGCAAGAGCGGGGAGGCCCTTCCTGGAAGGGTCTCGTACCTAGGATCGCACACGCTGCGCTTACTCTCTCCAGATAGAGGGACACCACACAGTAATTTGTTGTAAGACAATATGCTTTTATCGGTAGTTGTCAGGGATCTTTATGATCCGGCAGGCAGGTGCTGAATTAATGCCACAAGCGGCAGCGATCTCGTGATGAGGGAAAAGGGGTAGCGGGACAGTCTTTGAATCAGTGTCTCTGCAAGGTATCCGGCGCACAGCTCTCAATCCTCGAGCTGAGGGGATGTTGCTTCTCTCGGCAATTTCTGCCGTTTCTCTTGGACGAGCGGGCCGCGAGTCACTCAGCAGGCACCGGAGGTTCGTAGTTCGGGGAGCCGCGACAGCGTCAGCAGGGCTCAGATGGTTCCGAGGTCGGGGAGCCGCGACACGTCAGCAGGGCTCAGATGGTTCAGAGTTCTGGGAGCCGCGACAGCGTCAGCAGGGCTCAGATGGTTCAGAGTTCGGGGAGCCGCGACAGCGTCAGCAGGGCTCAGATGGTTCAGGGTTCGGGGAGCCGCGACAGCATCAGCAGGGCTCAGATGGTTCAGAGTTCGGGGAGCCACGACAGCGTCAGCAGGGCTCAGATGGTTCAGAGTTCTTCGGTTCGGGGAGCGATCGAGCCGCGACCAAGTCAGCAGGCTCTCGTCAGTCCAGGTCTTCCCTTCTCTCGTCCCTTCAGCACCCCTTGTTATACTCCCCCTCCTCTTTGAAGTCCAGAGTCCTCGCGGAGAGGGGTCTGGTGCCTGGGGGGCGGTGTGTCGGGGTTTCCTGTCGCTCGGCCCTTTGATCTGTTCAGGTGGGTCCGAGAGGGACTCCAGACACCCAGCGGGCGAGGCGCCTGCTCCCTGATCGAAACCTCCCTCTGGGAAGAGACCCGAGGTGTGACAGGATCGCCGCCTCTCGGTCTGGTTTGGGGGGGTTTCGCTCTCTCTCGGCCGGGCATGCGTGTTGGGGATCTGGCCGGCCCTCGGGATGTTGGCCCACGGGGGCCGGGAGGCTGTATCATCGAGGTTCGGCGTGGTTGCAGGGTAGCTTGCTGGTCGGGAGGGCCCACGCCACGAGGCCAGTCTCACAAGCAGTGTGTGACGAGCAGCAGTGTGTGGCGTGTAGCAGCGTGCAGCAGTGTCATGCAGCATGCAGCAGTGAGTAATGCAGCAGTGTGCAGCAGTTTGTGGCATGCAGCAGTGTGCGGCATGCATCAGTGTGTGCCGTGCAGCAGTGTGTGGCGTGCAGCAGTGTGAGGCACGCAGCAGTGTGAGGCGTGCAGCAGTGTGAGGCATGCAGCAGTGTGTGGCGTGCAGCAGTGTGTGGTGTGCAGCAGTGTGTGGCGTGCAGCAGTGTGTGATGTGCAGCAGTGTGCAGTGTGCAGCAGTGTGCGGCGTGCAGCAGTGTGCTGCATGCAGCAGTTTGTGGCGTGCAGCAGTGTGTGGCGTGCAGCAGTGTGTGGCGTGCAGCAGTGTGTGGCGTGCAGCGGCATGCAGCAGTGTGTGACGTGCAGCAGTGTGTGGCGTGTAGCAGTGTGCTGCGTGCAGCAGTGCTGTGCAGCATGCAGCAGTGAGTAATGCAGCAGTGTGTGGCGTGCAGCAGTGTGTGGTGTGCAGCAGTGTGTGGCGTGCAGCAGTGTGTGCCATGCAGCAGTGTTTCCGTTAGCAGTGTGCGGCGTGAAGCAGTGTGCGGCATGCAGCAGTGTGCGACGTGCAGCAGTGTGCGACGTGCAGCAGTGTGCTGCGTGCAGCAGTGTGTGGCGTGCAGCAGTGTGTGGCATGCAGCAGTGTGTGGCATGCAGCGGCATGCAGCAGTGTGTGACGTGCGGCAGTGTGTGGCGTGCAGCAGTGTGTGGCGTGTAGCAGTGTGCGGCGTGCAGCCATGTGCGGCTTACAGCCGTGTGCGGCGTGCAGCAGTGTGTGGTGTGCAGCAGTGTGCGGCGTGCAGCAGTGTGCGGCGTGCAGCAGTGTGAGGCGCGCAGCAGTGTGAGGCGTGCAGCAGTGTGAGGCATGCAGCAGTGTGTGGCTGTGAGACCGGCCTCGTGGCGTGGGCCCTCCCGACCAGCAAGTTACCCTGCAACCACGCCGAACCTCGTTGATACAGCCTTCCGGCTCCCGTGGGCCAACATCCCGAGGGCCGACCAGATCCCCAACACGCATGCCCAGCCGAGGGAGAGCGAAACCCCCCCAAACCAGACCGAGAGGCGCCGATCCTGTCACACCTCTGGTCTCTCCCCCGAGGGAGGTTTCGATCGACCACCAGGCCCCCGGGGAGCAGGCGCCTCGCCCGCTGGGTGTCTGGAGTCCCCCCCCGGACCCACCTGAACAGATCAAAGGGCCGAGCGACAGGAAACCCCGACACACCGCCCCCCAGGCACCAGACCCCTCTCCGCGAGGACTCCGGACTTCAAAGAGGAGGGGGAGTATAACAAGGGGTGCTGAAGGGACAAGAGCAGAGAAGACCTGGACTGACGAGAGCCTGCTGACCTGGTCGCGGCTCGATCGCTCCCCGAACCGAAGAACGCTACCCGAACTCTGAACCATCTGAGCCCTGCTGACGCTGTCGTGGCACCCCGAACTCTGAACCATCTGAGCCCTGCTGACGCTGTCGCGGCTCCCCGAACTCTGAACCCTCTGAGCCCTGCTGACGCTGTCGCGACTCCCCAAACTCTGAACCATCTGAGCCCTGCTGACGCTGTCGCGGCTCCCCGAACTACGAACCTCCGGTGCCTGCTGAGTGACTCGCGGCCCGCTCGTCCAAGAGAAACGGCAGAAATTGCCGAGAGAAGCAACATCCCCTCAGCTCGAGGATTGAGAGCTGTGCGCCGGATACCTCGCAGAGATACTGATTCAAAGACTGTCCCGCTACCCCTTTTCCCTCATCACGAGATCGCTGCCGCTTGTGGCATTAATTCAGCACCTGCCTGCCGGATCATAAAGATCCCTGACAACTACCGATAAAAGCATATTGTCTTACAACGAATTACTGTGTGGTGTCCCTCTATCCGAAGAGAGAGTAAGCGCAGCGTGTGCGATCCTAGGTACGAGACCCTTCCAGGAAGGGCCTCCCCGCTCTTGCTCGGCCTAACTCTGGGAAAGGTGGGCCTCCGGGTGGTCGGGAACGTATTCCGAAGCCTCCCCGGGGAACGCCTTCCAACAGTGGCGTGCAGCAGTGTGTGGCGTGCGGCAGTGTGAGGCGTGCAGCAGTGTGAGGCATGCAGCAGTGTGCGGCGTGCAGCCGTGTGTAACGCAGCAGTGTGTAATGCAGCAGTGTGCGCAGCAGTGTGTGGCGCGCGGTAGTGTATGGCGTGCAGCAGTGTGCGGCGTGCAGCAGTGTGTGGCATGCAACAGTGTGAGGCGTGCAGCAGCGCGTCGTTCAGCAGTGTGCGGCGTGCAGCAGTGTGTGGCGTGCAGCAGTGTGCGTCGTGCAACAGTGTGTAATGCAGTAGTGTGTAATGCAGCAGTGTGTGGAGTGCAGCAGTGTGTGGTGTGCAGCAGTGTGTGGCGTGTAGCAGTGTGCGGCGTGCAGCAGTGTGCGGCGTGCAGCAGTGTATGGCGTGCAGCAGTGTGAGGCGTGCAGCAGTGTGCGGCGTGCAGCAGTTTGCGGCGTGCAGCAGTGTGTGGCGTGCAGCAGTGTTTCGTGTAGCAGTGTGAGGCATGCAGCACTGTGTGGCGTGCAGCGGTGTGCAGCATTGTGCGGCGTGCAGCAGTGTGCAGCATGCAGCAGTGTGTGGCATGCAGCAGTGTGCGGCATGCAGCAGTGTGCGGCGTGCAGCAGTGTCGTGCAGCATGCAGCAGTGAGTAATGCAGCAGTGTTCAGCAGTGTAATTCTTAGTGTTTAGCTCGTGCCTCCATGAGCTCTCATGCTGTCTTCCACCTTCTGTTCTTTGGCATGCGCGCTAGTTCTGTTATGTGCGCATGCTGTACACTTGATCTATAAACATGTATTCCTTCAAATTAGCATTCTCGTGCATCCCACCTCCTCCTTGAAGTATGAACGGACTTAACAGATATTACCCGTTTGGACTTCAAGGAGGAAGGATGCACTCCAGTGGTGTCTACGTTTAACTTCAATAATGCTACAACTTTTCTACAAACCGCTTCTCTCCTTTTCAACTTATTTTAATGAGAAGACCTTCATTTCATTTGGCGACGAGTTACCACATTTTTTCACGAACCACCACAAAGATTGTGCCTCCTATTTTCGCTGGACCAGCTGCCTTCTGATCAGCCTTCACTGAAGCTGCCGCTTTTCGTCACACAGCCGAAGAAATCCCTGCCTTCTACGTTACTGCAACGTTTCACTTTCAGAAGAGCGTTGTTCTGGATCTGCATAGTGTTTACCTTCGTCTTCCGTTACGATCACACGCCTGCAGCAAGTCACGGATTTAGTGTGCCACTCCCTCAGTCCAAAAGCAAAGGATAGATTGGTTTCCTAAGTGCACTCCTCTTGTCCTCTAATACGCGCCTTGTGATTGGTCTCACTCGCGCACACTCCCCAGCTAATTCGAGTGATTCCCGTCATTGACGCTTCATGGCCATTTTAGCTTGGGGACATTCACAGTAAGTTAAACACGCTCATCACGCGTGCAATGTTGATTTACTTATTTGTTTCTTTATTTGTTTACTTTTTCTCCTCGTTGTTTACTTCACAACAGTTTAACCATAACGTTGGCAAATACTTTTCATCTCTTAAGTACTGTACTTTGCTAAAACGATTGACTACTTCCTTTCATACATTACAAGTACTACTATTTGCTTACTATTTTAACAAAACCAATTATTTCTATTGGTTTAAATGGCTTCGCAGCAGATCTTTCAATTGGATCCTTTTCTTCCAAGACCAGGCAAGCCAAAAGAAACCTGGAAACTCTGGTTCAGATCTTTTGAGAATTATTTGGTTGCCATAGACGCTGAAAGTTACTCACCCAAACGCAAGTTAGAAATTCTTTTCAACTTTCTAGGCAGTGCTGGTTGTAACATTTTTGATAATCTCCCAATATCTCTTCCACCACCAGGTGAAGGAGATGGATGGAACGTATACTCTGATGCCGTAAACAGATTAAACAAAAAAAAATTCGAACAGCCAAGCGTAATGCTGGAGAGATTTAATTTTATGAAAAGAAAGCAGAATTCAGATGAGTCAGTTGAAGACTATATTTCAGTGCTGAGAAATTTGGCTGCAAACTGCAACTTTGGAGCTGAGCTGGATTTTTATATAAGGGATCAATTTGTATACAGCTGTTTTCATAAGAAAATTCAAGAACGCATACTCCGCTGCAGAGATCCTTCTTTAGCTGTGGTTATTGATATTGCAAAAGGTATAGAAAGATCTATTATCACCTAAAAATGTAGAAGTAATGAAAATGTGTCTCCTGTCAACATGATACAACATAATTCTGCCATTAATATAGCCTTATAGCCCGCCGTAGCGGGCTATACCGGCTATTAAAGGCCCACTGCATCGTTAAAGGCCCGAGCCATTATGCTGCAGGGTTGACTAAATAATGCAACAAAAAAAGGTTAATTATGCGGCACATTTTGTGGTTAGCATTACTTCATTATTTTGTTATTTTAACTCATGGTAACGCTGTCAAGGGAAATATTTCATCTCACCCAAATACAGCCGTAAGCAACTACAAGATTGCCAGTCAATCTTTGCAAAGGGCCTTCCACTGCACCGAACACTTTGCCTCATTTTAAGTAACTTTTGTTCCGTTTAAGCTAAAATCAAGTTTTTTTTGTTGGAATCTGCAGATTATGGATTATGTAGCAAATGCAAACTCATAATTCCAGTGGCCGTGGCTTTAAGTGACTCAACCAATTAATGTCTTGTTTCTTTTTCAACTTTCTGCACTACCACCACACCCTTCGCTTTCAGGCAGAGGCACCTCAAAGTCAATATTAACCATTCTGGAGCAGTTTTTTGTGTGAAAGCTGAGCCCATGGGGTGGCAGGTAGAAGGCCAGCAGGGTTGCATTCAGATGCAGAGCCCTAATCCTCTCGACTACTGGAGCCTCACAGTAATAGTCTAGGACACAGAGGAAAGGATTGAGATTCATTGATATTGTCAAAGAGAAGGCCCAGAATATGGAGCACTGTATGGGGACTCATTTTTATGTTTACAAATGGCCAGAGATAGCTTCTTCAGAGAGATACCCGAAAGAAGGGGACAATATAAGTGGTCTCTTTTTAAATTTCTTTTTAAAAAGGCCATTCATTAGTGAAGCTGGTACTGCTGCCAGGTGTGTAAGTCACCACTGCTGGTTATCATTAGGGAAGCACATGAAGCAGGACTGGGGCTCATGGGTTTGAGGGGCCCACTGCATCACAATTATGACAGTTTACCTTTAAAAAAGGGGCATGGCAGAATATTTTTCTTTCTAGCATTAGGGCCGAGGTGATGATCCGCCAAGGTGGGGAAGAGGTAAAAGATGCAAAGGATATAGCCTGCTACTCAGGACTGCAGTTATGAGAATTGCAGCAGGTGTAGTTGCATTGGGGTCCAAAAGTGGGAGGGGCTCACAACACCCCAATTATTTGGGTAAGTATGTTTGGGATAATACATGTTTTTGTTTGATGCTTTTGCTGTTTTAGAAGTCTCATATTTAGTGAGGTTTATAAGCTATAGAAAAAGTACTCCTGAAATCAGCTCATAAACCCCACTCCCTATCCATACCCATTTCCCTCCTACTCCCCCAATCCTTGCCATAATGTTTTGGAGGGGGGCCTGACTTCGAACTATTTTGCTATGGGGGGGGCGCTGAGCAAAAAAGTTTGAAGACCTCTGAACTAGGGGATAGCTGGCGGTCAGAGAGTATTTCTCCCAGAACTGATCTAAGATCCAAATGTAAATGCCTTAAGCCAGCGGCTGAAAGGTGATCAAAATAAAACTATGTCTGTTAGGGTCTAACCCATCACCCCCACTCTTTGTATATTTTAAGCTGTATGTTCGCAGACGTCTACAATGTCAGTCCAGACGTAAAAATGGCTCATTGTCCTTACATCAAAAGGACAGGATAATACGAATTTGTCTTTTTGACATGGACTTTTCCTGCATTTACCAATGTTTTGGTCGTTTACACCTCGTTACTGCCTAGTTCATTTAAAAATAACAATATTCTCAGTAAAGGCTCAGGACCAATCGGGCATAAACAGAACAATTAATATTTATTCCTTGATTAACTTAGTTATGCATATTTAGAACTGGCTTTACAGTGCAACTGTCGGCATACCTCATTGGATCATTAGAAAAAAGAGATTTACTCAAACTCCGCTCACACGGTGGGTGCCTTGAATAGGTCATTTGTTAGGGCAGACCTTTTATGCTTCTACTTGAGATGCTTGTACTGCACTTTTTGCCTTGTGGGAAAGTGTGTGTGCAGCACAGTGGGGGTAGCTTGGTTATGGTGGCAAGCCCATGATCACGACTGTAGAGCTGATCTGTTTATTATGAAAATGTCTGATTAAGGCAGTAGGCCTAACATATTTATTGTGACGAGCATGCTTGAAAGTCAATATGCATTTAAGAGCGGATTATTCCTGTGTCTTGAAGCCTTCAGAGAAATAGATTGTTACATGAAGTCTCACATGTTACTGTAGTAAGCAATGGTTTTGGTGTTGGTTACCCGCTTCACTTAACCACGTGGATAGAAGACCTATAATAACACTCAATAGGAGCTTTTAGGAGTTATTTTATATTGTTTGTCAAATGCAATTTTGAATAAGTTTGAGACTTTAGCACAATAAAAGTAATGGTTGCCTTGAAGCTTCTGCTCAGTATAGCAGCTCATACTGACAAGACAATGTTAAAGGCTATAGGCGGGGATGGGTTATTGGGAAAACTTATTTCAAATGCCATAGGTGTGGTCTGTTTGTATTGAAATGTTACAACAGAGATAGTCCATATGATTTATTTATTACAAAAGCACACTTTAAAGCCATTTCTTACAACCCCCATGTTAAATCCTGCTGGCATGTATCATCTTACATGAAATATTACAGGGTAAATTCCTGAAGCTGTAGGAAATTATGTTGTGCTGAAGGCCTGAGAAAGATCTAGAGCCCTTGTCTAGCAGGTTTAGAATTCACACTTATCTTTCTATAAGTCTTGGCCAACTCACATATCCAAGAGCCACATTCCTGTGATTATGGCTACTGCCGTGCATTTCACCTACTAGTTCTATTGTAAAATGTATTTTATTTCAGAATTTTTAATATTAGCGTACTTGCACATTAATAGGGCCATAAGAGTGATGCGCTAGCACTTTAAAACAGAGGTTTACTTCCGTTCAGGGTCTCTCACCTGTGCTGCCCCTGTGTATGTTAAGGTCATCGTAGTTGTATTTGACACGGGGTATGAGAGGCAATATAATATGAAGCATAAAATAAAGTATGTACAACAAAAATGAATATAAAGTAAAGAGTGAGTCCACGTCGTTGCTTGTATTTCTAGAGTGATGTTTTATTCATGATGTTGGTGAGGTTCAATACAGCCAACGCGTTTCGCCCAAGCATGGGCTTCTTCAGGGCAAAGTAAATGTGAGATGAAACGTCTGTGATGAGTCGCGGAATGTCTGATCTGAAATGTGACTTGAAAAATGCGAGTTCTGGGAAAACCTTTCAAAAAAAGAAAGATTTCTGAAACGTATCCAAGTAAACGGAGAACAAAAAGGGTAGATTACCTTCTATGATTCTGTCCTATTTTAGGAATTGGTGCTTGTACGTGATGATCCATGTGCAGAAAGCCTCAGTACCGGTTCTCCCTCCTTCGCGATCAGTGTCACACACTCTTTTTTTGAACGGTTTTCCCAGAACTTGCATTTTTCAAGTCACATTTCAGATCAGACATTCCGCGACTCATCACAGACGTTTCATCTCACATTTACTTTGCCCTGAAGAAGCCCATGCTTGGGCGAAACGCGTTGACTGTATTGAACGTCACCAACATCATGAATAAAACATCACTCTAGAAATACAAGCAACGACGTGGACTCACTCTTTACTTTATATTCATTTTTGTTGTACATACTTTATTTTACGCTTCATATTATATTGCCTCTCATACCCTGTGTCAAATTCTCTAATTCATGGTCATATAGCAGCTGGCCATCTGAGGTGGGCAATATCTCAATACTTCTATGTGACATGTCTTGGCGGTACAGTCGTCTGCAACCTGGCTGCTAGTTCTTTGATATCAGACTCATCGTAGTTGTACTACAGGAACTCCTGAATAAAATCATTGTTAGGCAAAGATTTTTGTGCTTCTGACCCCCTTTGACAACCCTGGGGGTACAATATATGCATTATAATAATGCTTGCTAGAATCTCTCTTGAAGGTTTCACTGACTTAATTAACTGCCAGGATCTTGTAATAAAAACATATACTTATAAATGTATAAATATATATCTATATATGTGTGTGTGTGTGTGTATATATATATATTTATTTATATTTTTTTCACTGAAAAAAACAAAGGTAACAGGGACGTTATAGTTAGGGATTGGCTTTTAAAAATCCTTAGAAATTCACTGAAAAAATCAAAGGTTATAAGAACGTTAGAGTTAGGGTCAGATTTCACTCATACAAAACAAGTGGAATTTGGCAGTTATATTTACCTTAGCTAACTTTAACTTATGCCTCCACAATACACTGCTTTTGACCTCACATATCATCACTCATGACATGGTCAGTTACATCACTGATGACATCACTGATGACAACACTGATGACAACTCAATAGATAGAGGACCCCCTGCTGCGTGCCTCAATTGATTGGAATGGCTTTGAGCATCATCCATTGATCTGGACCTTGGCTGTTGGGTGATAATATAGGAGTGCATTCAAGGACAAGCATGCCGGGAGGAATCTCATGCAGAAGAGTACTGCCATCAGGTAGTCCCATTCCAGCGAATCAAAAGCATTTGTGGCATCTAGAAAAACTGCCACTGCTGACAATTCTGGGTCTATGTCTTGTAGGAGTGCAAACAGGGAGCACAGTTTATGGGATGTGGCTCTTCCAGGGATAAACCCCGATTGTTCTGGTAGGACTAGAACCCTCATTAAGAGATTCAGGCAATTTGCCAAAATCTTAGCCAGTATCTTGGCATCACTATTAATAAGAGACAAAGGCAGGTAGGAGTCTCACTCATCTGCCTTTTTGTCAGGTTTTAGTAGAGAGATTATCATGGCTTTCCTCATAGATATAGATGCCGGGAGTGTGCCTTCTTATTTCGCCTCACTGTGTACCGCTTTCAATATCGGCGTGAGAATGACAATGTAGGTTTTGTAAAAATCCATTGGTAGGCCATCCGTGCCAAGGGCCTTGCACAACAGCAACTGAATAATAGCTTCCCATATCTAATCCTCTTCTATATCTGCTGCAAGGGATTCCCGTTGTGCATTACTCAGCCATCCCAAAGCAACATCTCCGATGTAGGCATCTAGATCGACCTCCTGTATCCTTTTAGAGGTGTATAGCAAACCATAAAATGAGGCAAACACTCCCAAACTCTCATGTGTATCACGCACTAAGGCCCCATTGCTGTCTCTTATCTAAAGTACTGTATTTGTGAAGCTGGTTTGCGCATCATCAACGCCAGGGTGTGCCTTCGGCTCTCACTGTTGCCATATGTCCTAGCCCGAGCATATCTAACTCAGTACATATATTCTCATTCTGCGGTTTCTTAAAAATCAAACTGCGTGGCCCTGATTTGTTTAGCTACACCCGATCCCCATGTGCTCCCAGTCGGGACTTGAGGGCCTTTGTCTCCTTCTATTCTCTTAATGGTGTCTCTGAGTGCATGGAGCATGCCGTTGCCCTTAGCCAATCATAGCCCCATATTGTGGCCTTAAAGGTCTTGCAAAAGGAGCCTAGTTTTGGAACCATGTCTTTGTTTCTATCAAAGAAGTCTCTAATTTCTTGCCCCAGTTCCCCCAGAAGGGTGGGACCAATAGTATAAGTGGAGAGAGCCGCCACAGCGCTCATGGCGGGGAGGTCATTGAGGGATCAGTATAAGGATAACAGGGGACTGGTCCGAATAGGTACGTGCTAGATTTAAAAGGCCCTTCATCCATGACCCAAGCCCCGTTATAAAATCCAGTAATCACATTTCGACCAGCTTGAATGCACCCAAAGTAAAAGGTGCCCTCCCTCTTCTGTGGGTGTTGTGTGCTCCAGGCATCCAGCATCTCATGTTCCATCATAATGTCGCAGACGTGTTGAGTGGCCACATTGTGCAAAGTGAAGGAGCTATGTTGTCTATCCAGCTTTGCATTGAGAGCTAAATTGAAGTCTCCCCCCAAAGAATGTGTGTGGATCAATTATCCACTATTTGGCTCCATAATCTGTTTAAGAAAGAGCGTCATCTGTGTTTGGGCCATAACAAGTAACAATGGTGAGAGAGTTAGATGCCAGTCTGCCCCATATCAATGTTTATCTTCCATGGGGGTCATTACTAGACCCTTGTGGAACATACGATGTTCCCTTACACACTTGTATCGCTGTTCAACGAGCAGAATTTGTAGCTAATTGTCTGAATGAGGCCCAGCGCGTGGCAAACCTGGAACCCGCAGTGTCAGCAAATGTGTCTCCTGCAATAGGGCAATGTGGATGTTATGGCTGCCCAGGTCTGCAAGTATGTGCCTGCGTTTGTGAGGGTCACCCAAGACCCTGACGTTCCATGTGAGACAATTGACGCATGGGCGATTACCACCATCCTGCATGTGTGCAGTGTCTGTCATCGCCAAATCAGTATTGCATTTACAATTTGACTGTCCATTCTTGAATGTACAGTTGCAGCAGTGTAACCCAGTCTGGTCTAGTCAATGTAGATAGATGAGCACAAGAAACCAAATAGAACACCCCCTTTACCACCCCCCCACACTGGCAGCCCAATTCTGCCCAGGATACTTTTTCCACCTAACCCACAAATAACAAAGAAATTCCCATTATGGCATATATATTAACAAAGAGTGAATGAGGTTGGCTGACCATGGTGATGTCCTGTCAATGTGGGGTAAAACATAAAAATGTAAAAGGGCGAGCGAGAGGAAAAGCGGAAGATCGAAATGAGGGGAATGAGGAACAGGGGACACCAGAAGATGGAGGAGAAGATTTCCCCAATAGTAGGCAGCAATGTTAGATTATATTGCCCAATGTCGATAAAGGGCAGTTATCTCAAGAGAAGGAAAACAGTTTATGAGAGAGCCCTGGCCAGTCAGTACCACCAGGCTGGACGTTAGAAGCATGAATGCTGGCAAAGAAGGAGGATCTTTCTTCAGGATGACTATTTAGTCCTGTTCTGATAGTGGAGAGAAGGACCTGGATCTTGGCGCCCCATGGGCTGGTGGGGATGTCCACACAGCATTCCGCCTCATAAAGTCACCAGCCTGTGGTGGAGAGGTAAAAACATGGTTTTTGCCCAAGTGCAAGATGCACAGACGTGCAGGGTATAGCATGGCATAGGGCACATTGACTCTATTTTTGATCTGACCCTTGAAGTATCCACGCACCGTGTCTCTGAGTGGCAAACAAGTGAGGCTGCAGAATTGGAGTTTGACATTGAAATGTTAAGTAGTTACAAAGTAGAGCAGCTCAAGCAATTCTGCAAGAGCTTTGGATGTCCCATGAAGAGCAACTCTAGGAAAGAGGAGCCACAGAAGGCCTTAGGGGCCTGGTTTGAAGCCAGACAAGCTGACGAGATGATGCAGATGTGGATGGGGGGGGTGTAGAAGGCGGTTTCAGATCTCAGGATTTGCCTTTTGGGAGAGCAGCCTCTAGGGCTGGCAGCAAGCATTCTTACAGAAGTTTGTCTCCAGAGGAAATAGAGGAGAACAAAAGGGCCAGACAGAGAGAATGAGTTTGAAATCCTGAGGCTTAAGATGAAGCAGATGGAAATGAAAATCCAGAACAAGGCAGAGGACAGCCAGAGTGCTTGTGCTTTGGAAGAAAATAAGTTGTTTTTTTGCACACAAATCGAGCATGAGAGAGCTGGACCTCAAGGCCAAACAGGCAGAGCCCAGGACAAATGGTTGCAGCATACAGCCAGTGCAAGGGGGTAAGGTTTACATTCCCAAGGACCTAGTACAGAATGTCTGAAAGGGGGAGGATATTTATGCATGGTTTGCATCTTATGAGGCAGCACTGCAAATGAATGAGCTCCCTGAGAAGAATTGGGAGGTGGGCCTTTGGAGACACTTTGAGGCCTATGGGAGGAACAGCCTGACACCTTTGGAGGAGGCGGATGCTCTGACCTATCCCAATGTAAAGGAGGCTTTATGCCTCAGGTATGGGTTCACACCGGGCAGTACCGGAAAACGTTTAGGTCTTTCAAGATGCTTGAATCCAATAAGTGTGTGAACCTTTATTGCAGATCACTGGATGGTTGCATAAATGGTAGCAAGGTAACTGATTATCAGGGGTTGTCCAACTTGATTGGTTGGGAGCACTTGAGTAGTATTTGTGTTCCAGAGCTGGGCCAGCATCTGATGGATTGAAGGCTGACTGACCCCAGGTAGCATGCTCAGAAGGCGGAACGCTGGACGAGTACTAGGGTTCACAAGGGGTATGTGGAAAACCCAGCCAAAGGTGGGAAGGGTCCCGAGCAGAAGAGTGGAGGGGACAATGGTAACCATAAAGGGGTTCTCTAAAGGGTCCAAAAATAGTTCCCAGGGTAAAGATTCCCAGCCCCCCATTACTAAGAAGCCATGGCCCCCTAAGGGTAGGCCAGACAACCAGGGTCCCCACAAGTGTTATGCATGTGGCCAGGAGGGTCACATACAGAATGATCCCAAGTGCCCCAAGGCAATCCCCCAACACCCACTGGTGCACCGTCACCGGGGTTAGTGTAGTGCTGGGGGAGGAGTTGGTTCCTAGTGAGGGCGGGGAGCCAGCTTTGATGACCCTTATCTCAATAGGAAATAGAGAGATGGTTCAAGAAACCTGCCTGCCGGATAACACTAAAAAGTACCTGCAGTGGGTGACCATCAATGGGAGGAGGGTGTTGGCTCTGAGAGACACAGGAACCAGTGTGACATCTGTCAGGTGGTAATGGGTGTCTGAAGAGCAGGTCATCCCCAATGTGCCTCACCCTTTAGTTTCTGCGGTCAACTCTGAGCTCCTGTGAAAGGTGACACAGGTTCCCTTTGAGTGGGAGGTGGTCTCAGGTTCCTCGGAGGTCGTTGTAAGTCCGACCATGCTTGTTGACTGTTTGCTTGGCAATTACCTGGAGAGCTCACCTTGGAAGGAGGTAGAGCACCAGGCTCATTTAAAGATGTTGGGACTGTCTGAGTGGGCCTGTGTGACCACTCAGTCAATATTATGTTAAATGTTATGGTAAATTGATTTATGAAGCGCAAGTCCACCGATTGGTTTCTTGGCGCTGATTATAGGCTCTGCTGGAGCCCTGTAGGTTTATCATGTGCATAGGTTTCAGTCATAGGCTTGGATAAATACCCATGTCTTGAGGACCTTTCTGAATATCAGAAGTTCCATGAAGGCTCTAATATCAGCTGGAAGGGAGTTCCAGAATCTAGGTGTAAGTGCAGAAAAACTGCATCCACCTTGGCGCTTCAGTTTCTAGGAAGGTATGGCCAAAAGGATCATATAGGATGAGCGCAGATTGCGAGTAGGTATGTGCTTTTGAATGAGGCTGGAGATGAATCTTGGGCTTGTGCTGTGCAAAGCCTTAAATGTAAGTCAGCCGACTTTGAATGCTGATCGTTGTGGGATGGGGAGCCAGTGCAGTTTCCTCATAAGAGGGAAGACATGTTGCTATCTAGACTGTTGGAAGAACAGTCTTGCTGCCTGGTTCTGCACCAGTTGCAGTCTCTTCATAAGATATAGTGGGATGCCAAACTATAGAGAGTTGGCAAAATCTATATGTGATATGACCATGGCCAGGACAGCCTTTATCAATGCCTCCCTAGTAAGGAGTCTACTGATCTTCCTTATCTTTCTCAATTGCAGGAAGCAGGTCGGAGTAACTGATCCAATTTGGGTTTTCATTGTCAGGTCGCTGTTGATTATCACCCAAAGGCTCTTGGCCGATGGGTACGGAATGGGAGAGAAGCCCAACTCAGTTGGCCAGAAATGGGAGCTCCAAGGGTTCTGAGTGCCTCCTATCACGATGAGTTTGGGCTTGTCCGGATTAGGTTTTAGATGGTTGCTGTTCATCCAGTCACGGATGTGCAGCGTAGTAGTTTGAAATTCAGACACAGAGTCGGGTGTGTTATTGATGGTAAACATTAGTTATAGATCGTCAGCGTAATTGTACGTACACACCTTCCTTTCTTTTAAGGACCGAATCAGTGGAAGGAGATAAAGGTTGGACAGGTGAGGTGACAACAATGAACCCTGGGGTACTCCACATGTTATGCTCATTTTGGATGCTGTGAACTTGGGCTAGGCGGACTGACTTGGAACGATCCTCCAAAAACAACCGTATCTAGCCAAGAGCTGAGCCCTGGAGGTCAGGGTCCTGGCAGCCAGTAGGGGTGATCAAGAGGTTCTGGGGCCTGAAACAGTGGCCCAGGTGCCTGCCAGAAAGAGGAAGGGCAGGTGGTGTGGGAAACCAGCCCCCGAAGTTCCCATGGTCCAGGAGGATGCAGAACCTGAGGGGGATGATGCCCTGGAATTTACAGGGTAGCAAGTGGAAGAAACTCGGAGACCTGCCTGAGCTGACCCATTGGCAGCAGGAGGAATGTCCCTCTACGAAGGAGTTCTGCAAGGTGCAGATGGAATTTCCTACTCGTGTTGGTTTGCAGAAGCAGGCTGCAGACCAGGCAGCAGGTGGTCTGTCCGGATCACATTTGGTTTATTGGGTGAAAGTCTCCTTTACAGTGAGCCTAAGGTTGCTGAGCCCGGGGCAGCCCGTGTGCTGGTGGTACCTGCATGCTACAGGACCTTCCTACTAGTTCTGGCTCATGATGTGCCTTTGGCAGGACATTTGGAGTGCGACAAGACCTATCACAGGCTTGTCACTCATTTTTACTGGCCCCAAATGCAGAAACACATTGGCATGCATTGTAGGTCTTGTCAGACTTGCCAGGCAAGTGGAATAACTTGAGGGAAGTGTAAGGCTCCACTCCAACCCTTTCCTGTTGTGAACACCCCTTTTGAGCGGGTGGGCATCGATATTGTAGGGCCACTGGAACCCAAGACAGACTTAGGCAACAAGTTTATCTTGGTCTTGGTGGACCATGCCACCTGGTACCCAGAAGCTGTCCCTCTCAGGACAATCACAGCTCCTGTGGTGAGCCATGCATTGATGGGGATCTTTTCCCGTTTGGGGTTCCCCAGAGAGGTGGTCTTGTCGTGTAGTTCCTATATTACCCATTCAGGACCTGCGTGTTGGGATAACATAAATTGTGGGTTTGATAGCAGACTGGCTCTAAGCACCCCCACCGAGAATGTTAGCCTGTTTGCATTAGCTAGCTCACAGTGCCACTAGAATCTCCTCTTATCGGGGAGAGAATAGTTTCTGGCAACCTTTGAACATGACAACCCTGATCCCTCAGGATTGTGGAAACAATTTACCACTTTTCGCTCAGTCACTCGTGCTCACTTATTCGGTCTCGGAGAGTTACACAGAAGAAACAGTTGGGCGTGTTCCAATAAGAATTTATTGCACAGTTGTTCTTCTAGTGTAGAATAGATGTGCAGCAACAACTGCTAGACAGTAGCAGATATATATGATTAGCAGTACAGTGAATATAAAAGGATAGTACAGTTCTAACATCTTGCAATAAGCATGAATAAATACATAAATATAAAATGCAGGATCAAAATGTGCATACTCCTACGATGCCTATCTAGATGTACCAAAGTGTACCTAGCATGTGAGTAGGTGCGAAGCCAAAAATCCCTCTAGGATTTAGTCAAACCCCCATTACCTGAAGTCCTGGTCTCGAGTTGGATAGCCTGCGAGGGATGTGTTAGACCACTGTCAGCAGGAGCGTCAGCATGCAGGAGCCTCAGTGTCTCTGGTCAGTGAGTCGGCCTGGAAGTGTCGGTTTCCTCTGCCGACCCTAGCAAGATGTGCTGTATTTATACAAAAAGTATCTAGGGTTTCTTTGTCCCTTGTCTCATGTATTAGCCATTGTTGGATTTGAGGATGATGTATGGGATGAACCCTGTATGTAGATATAGTGGGGTAGGTGGTGTAGCCCCTGCCTGGTTTCCACGAAAACTCATGAATATTCGTTCATACTGTATGAGCCCATTGATGAAGTAATAGGACGCTATTGTTCAGGAAAAACCCTCTGTCTGCCCTCAGGACTAGAACTAGGTAAAGGTTCAATCCTAAAGGCTCATTACTGTGTAGTGTAAGGGAGATAATGTAGGTGAAGGTGTATGACATTACATGGGCCAATATTAGGGTACCTATATGAAACATAACAGTCTCTGGTACCAACTTCATATCTAGGTATATGTAGTTATTATGGGAGGATTGCAGTGTAATGTACAAATCTGCCACTCCTTACCACCCCCAAGGAAATGGGTTGATGGAGAGATTCAACCGAACCCTGTAAAAGGAATGATAAAGGGTCTTGCAGAACAAAGAGACGTAAGTGGGATGTCTTCCTACCATGCCTGTTGTTTGCCTACAGGTAGTTACCGCAGAAATCCTTAAGGTTCAGTCCCTTTGAATTGCTGTAGGGGCACCCTCTTCGAGGACCTCTGAGTCTGGAAAGGAGGGCTGGCAGAAAACTCCTGGTAAGATCCCCCTAGATGTGTTCAGCTACATGCTGGCCTTCAGAAACCAGACTCTTCGCCTCAGGAAAACTGCTCAGGCAAATCTAGAAGCCAGCCAGGAGGAGATGAAGCGTTGTTAAAACCAGAATACCACTCTGGTTGAGTTTCAGCCTGGCAAAAAAAGTGTGGGTGATGGCACCAGTGGAGCCTTATGCGCTCTAAGACAAGTGGACTTGTCCATTTGAGGTGGTGGAGTGCCAGAGTGATGTGACTTACTTGGTCAACTTGCAGACTCCCAGTAACCCTTTGAGGGTCCTAAACATGAACCACCTTAAGCCTCACGTTGAGAGGTCTGAAGTAACAATGCTCCTGGCTACAGATAATGGAATGGAAGAGGAGAGTGAGCCTCCTCATGACCTCCTGTCGGCCAAGGAACATGAAGGGTCAGTGGATAAAGAGAACCTCTCTCCCACCCTGACCCCAGAGCAGCAGAGGAACTGTCGCCAGATGCTGGGACAGTTCGCCTCCCTGTTCTCCCTGACTCTAGGAATCACCATTTGGTGTATCCATGATGTGGACACTGGGGACAGTTTACCTGTGAAACATAACATTTACATAGTAACTGAAAAGTCAGGGCCAGCATTAAGGAATAGGTTTCCAAAATGTTGGCGTTAGGGGTGATAGAGCCCTCTGGCAGCCTCTGGGCTAGCCCAGTGGTCTTGGTTTCAAAAGCTGCTGCACCTGGTGCCACTCCTAAACTCTGATTCTGTGTCGACTACCATGGGCTCAATGCCATCACCAGGACCGATATGCACCCCATCCCCAGAGCTGATGAGCTCATTGATTGGCTGGGATCTGCCCGGACGTTTCATCTAAGGTCTGGTTACTGGCAGATTGCCTTGACCGTTTCCAATGCCAGAGGCGCACTACCAGTTCTGTGACATGCCCTTTGGGTTGAAGAACGTCCCGCCACATTCCAGAGACTGATCAACCAAGTACTATCCGGGCTGGAGGAATTTACTGCTGCCTACCTGGATGACATTGCTGTGTTCACCTCCAGCTGGGAGGAACACTTGCAACACCACTGTAAAGTGTTGAAGGCTCTGCAGAAGGCAGGCCTCACTATCAAGGTCAGATAGGGCAGGGACCTGTGGTGTACGTAGGGCACCAGGTAGGAAATGGCCAGGTGGCTCCCCTACAACCTAAGATCAACCCCATTCTGGCTTGGTAGCCCCAAAAGACCCAGATGGAGGTGAGAGCCTTTTTAGGGCTCACCAGATACTACAGACGATTTGTCAAGGGATATGGCACTATTGTTGCCCCCTTGACAGAGCTTACTTCAAGGAATCCGCCAAGAAAAGTGATCTCGACCAATGCCTGTCAGACCACTTTTGATGCCGTGAAATCTGCCATATGCACGGCGCCTGAGCTCAAGGCACCCAACTTCTCCCAAGAATTTGTTGTGCAGACCGATCATGGTGTGGGAGCAGTGCTCTCACAATTAAACGACGAGGGCTTGGAACAACCCGCAGCTTCCATTGGTAGGAGGCTACTTCCCAGGAAACAGAGGTGGAGTGCAATTGAGAGAGAAGCTTTTGCTGTGGTCTGGGCACTGAAGAAGCTAAGACCCTACTTGTTTGGGACTTACTTCCGAGTTCAGACAGACCACAGGCCCCTCAAATGGTTGATGTAGATAAGGGGTGAGAATCCAAAACTGTTGAGGTGGCCTATCTCCCTACAGGGAATGGACTTCACACGTCAATGCTGAGGGCCTGATTCACAGAACTAACTTAAGACAAAATCCTAAACTTACTACCATTTTGGTATTCACAGAAGGCACTTACTCATTTTGGTATTCACAGAAGGCCCTTACTCATTTCGGTATTCACAGAAGTTAGGAGTCCTAACTTTAGGACTCCTAAATGCCTTCTGTGAATACCTAAATCCTTAAAATTAGGATTTTTCTCAGTTTAGGAGTAGTAAAGTTAGGACTCCTAACTTTAGGACTCCTAAATGCCTTCTGTGAATACCGAAAGTCTTAAAATTAGGATTTTTCTCAGTTTAGTAGTAGTAAAGTTAGGACTCCTAACTTTAGGACTCCTAAATGCCTTCTGTGAATACCTAAAGTCTTAAAATAAGAATTTTTCTCAATTTAGTAGTAGTAAAGTTAGGACTCCTAACTTTAGGACTCCTAAACTGAGAAAAATCCTAATTTTAAGACTTTCGGTATTCACAGAAGGCATATAGGAGTCCTAACTTTAGGACTCCTAACTTCTGTGAATACCGAAATGAGTAAGTGCCTTCTGTGAATACCAAAATGGTAGTAAGTTTAGGATTTTGACTTAAGTTAGTTCTGTGAATCTGGCCCTGAGGGTCTGTCCAGATTCTTCCACATTAGTGATGAGAACTCCCAAGAGGGTGGGTAATTTTCCCCACCTTTCAGCTGGAGGGGACACATGTTAGACGTGGCATCTTTGGTGTGGTTTCCCCTGAATGTATGCCTCTACCTCCTGTATTTTTGATGCTGTGCTGGATTTAGTTTTTGCTGGCTTAGATGCTTTGCACACTTTGCCACTGCTGATAAGTGTCAAAGTGCAAATGCTTCCTGTGTAAATTGTGATTACAATTGGTTCTCCCTGATTGGCTTATTTGATTTACTAGTAAGCCCCTAGTAAAGTGCACTAAATGTGCCAGGGCCTGTAAACCGAATGCTACTAGTGGGCCTGCAGCACTGATTGTGTCACACACATTAGTAGCTCTGAAAAGTTAACTCAGACCTGCCACTGCAGTGTCTAAGCACAGTTTTTTAGCTGCCATGTCGACCTGGCAAGTGTACCCACTTGCCAGGCCCTAACCTTCCCTTTTCTTACATGAAAAGCACCTCTATGATAGGCCCAAGGTACCCCCCTGGGCGGGGGAGTGTATGTTAAAGGTAGGACATGTACTAGTGTGTGTGACATGTCCTGATAGTGAAATACTGCCAATTTAGTTTTTCACTAGTGAAAGGCTATCTGTCCCATAGGATAGCATGGACATACTTTTTAACATCTTACAAGTCTAATTTCCCACTGGGACAAGATAGAGAAATAAAGTTTAGGCTCTCTGAACTCAGAATTTAATAACACATCATATAATTAAGATGGTTTTTAAATTATGTTTTTGAAAATGCCACTTTTAGAAAGTAGGCATTTTCTTGTTTAACCATTCTCTGTGCCTCTGTCTGTTTGTGTATTGGCTATCTAGTTTTGGAGTGATGGGGCTGGGGATGTTCAGTCACTGAAGACGGTCACTGTGGGCGTTGAGGTGTGCCTGCCCCTTCCTGGATGACTCAGAGCTGAGCTGAATAGACCTTGGCTGAATTTAGAGTGGTGGGAGTAGTTTTCCTTGCACCTGAATAGGGCACAATACTGTCTCCACCCCCTGATTTCAGACTGCACCAGAGAGAACAGAACTGGTTTGAACTTGGCTCAGAGACCCTTGTACACACAGAACAAAGACATTGTTGGGTTTAGGTATTACACTTGAAACCCCAGAACTTTAGATTACTTCTGGACTCAAGAGGAACCTTTATCAAGGAGAAAAGCTGAAGAGCTCTGAGTAGGAGTACTGGCCCTTTGCTGTGTGGGGTTGGCCTGCAGTTGCTGTTTCTGCCAAGGAAAGGACAAAGACTGGAACTTTAGGTTGAATCTGCTTGATCTTCAAGGGCCTGTGTGTGCTGGCCTCCTATTCTGAAGTCTCAGGGATGCAAAGACTTCACCCCCAACTTCTCTGAACTCTGTTGCCAAGAGTTCTGAACTGCCAGGAGTTGCCTGTTCCAGGTCTAGGCCTCTGTAGCTTGTTCCTGCTGTTTGGGAGCTGGAAGAAAAGAAGAACTGAGGAAATCCACACATTGCTCTTCTTGTGGCTGTTTTTACGACGCAGCACCACCGTGGGAGAAGAATCTCCACGCATCGCTGCGCTGCTGCCAAAACTGATGCAGTGCCTGTTGCTGCTGCAAGAATTGATGCATCGAGGGATCATTGCTAAAGAAACCGGCGCAGCGACGCTTATGCCGCCGCATCGACTTCCGACGCATCCCGGATTTCCATGCATCGCACCTGTGCGGCAAGTTTTCCCAATGCATCACCCAGTATTGTCTTGGAGTCAATGCATCACTTCCCCCCAAATACCAGATTCGACATATCACTTATTCTGCGTGCAGTAGAACTGTCGCATCACCTCCCCACGACCTCAGGAACTGGCGCATCTCTTTGTTTCTCGATGCTTCCCATCTCTGAAGCTGTTTGACCTTGTGAATTTTGACACATCTACAGGTACTTTGTAAGAAATCACACATCCATAGTTTTCCATGGACCAAGTTGTTTGAAACCTTTGAAAAGTCATATTCTTATTACGTGTATGTTTGATTTTTGTAGTTTTGGTCTTGTTGAGTTTAGATAAAGATACTTTATTTTTCAAAACTGGTGTGGTGTTTCTTTGTGGTGTTATCACTGTATTACTGTGTGTTTTGAGTATAAATAATTTACACATTGCCTTTTGGATAAGTCTGTCTGCTCATGCCAAGCTACCCAGGGGGTGAACAGGGGTTATTTAAAGTGTGTGTCCGCCTTACCCTGACTAGAAGCAAGGGTCCCTATTTGGACAAAGGCACCTACCTCTGCCAACTAGAGACCCCCATTTCTAACATTGGCTTGTCGCAATTTTTTGTTGATGGGTATGAATTTCCTGCGGGCTTCTTGTACCGCAACAGGAAAGTCTGGGTAGATGGATATTGCATTGTCCTCAAACTGTAATGTACGTTTGTCCCATGCTAGGCTTAATGAATTATTTCTCTGCGGTAATTCAGAATTATGGTGGTTATCGGGCTGGGAGAGGTGTCCGGCGGAGGGCAGCCCATCAACTATTAGCATCTTGGAGAGTCCTCACTGAATAAGGTGGTGAGTAGATGCTCAACAAAATCCTCCCTGCGGCCAGTATTGATGGATTCGGGTATACCTATTATTTGTATATTATTTCTTCGGCACCACTCCTCAAAATCTTCTTTTTTGGCCGATATTAGCTTAAGCACCTTCTCCATATTCAGTAGTTGTTCACCACGATGGAGGATATAGTTTATTCAACCGTGGAGATTCTGTTTCCTATGTGTGGCAATCTTGTTTTTCTAAATTTATGGGTGATAGCGTTCATCCTGGTGCCCATGTTGTGCATTTTCCTTTCAATTGACACAAGGCTTTGCTGCATTGCGACAAGTCTTGTTTTCATATCTGCTGCCAACGCAGCGTCCCTCTCTGGGGAATCTTCCACTCCCATCAGGTCACTTTCGCCACTGGGTACTCATGCGGACCTGTGAGCATTGAACTACAGCTTAGTCTGCCCGCTGTCCATTTACCGTATGCTGGGGCGGCCACAGACGTCTGACCTATATCTCTACTGTTAAGTTCTCACCAATATCCTCTTGAGTCTTTTTAGCTTGTTGCCTCAACAGGGGGCATATGCAGTGCACCTCGCAGCTTCATGATCCCGCCGCACCTCAGCAATACCGCCAAAGGGGTAAAAATAAAGCTGGACTACACAGGTGTTCCAAAGAATGGAAGGGTTTTTGTTTCAGCCACAGGCGGACAGATGATCTCCTCTGTCCTTTCACTCATAAGTGTGACATTCGGGTGGGGCAGACGTCTGCCAGTGTATGCCCGCTCCCCCGCCATATCCCAGATAATTAAGTGAGGATCCGCAATCATGTGGGGGTCCCCAGGATCCGATTTCTCGGTAGTGGGCCCAGTCAGTGCACAATATGTCCCTCAGCAGGCACGGGCTGTCTCAGCACGGAGCAGATTACCTGCCCTTGATGCACCACGCGTGCCCAGCCCCAGCTTAATCACTGCTGCAGATCATGCCCCCAAAGCCGTTCTTCAGTAGCACTCCCATGATATGCGGAGGCACCACCATCCAGCCAGACAGCTGGGAGCACACAGTAGGGGGGTGGATCGCTCCCCCACAACGCACCTGCGTGAGCCTTGTGCTCCACCGGCAGGTACCCGGGTTGGCAGGCAACTAACGCAGCTCCCAGGCCCCTATCCTCCCGCAGCCAAGTTTTCCGAGGCCAGGGCAATGAGTCCTCACACAGGGGCTGCAGCAGCAAACCCAGTCAAGTACAGCCGGGGAGAGGGAGGAGGCCACACACCTTCTTGCAACGCCATTCCCCCTGCAGGTCCCAACCTCAGTCACAAGTTGGATCGCCTGGCAGCTCACAATGGTCGCTCCACTTACTTTGTGCACTCCCACTGCCACTGTTTCCTCGCAGGCTTCTCTTCACATATGCCAAGCCCATGAGGCGCTCTGGCAGTGTCGCACCATAGCGTCCGAAACTGCTGAACACCGGCTCCAGCAGCTCATATTAGGTGCCATGCTCTCACGCTGCCATGTCAGGTCCACGGCTCAAGGCCAGACTGAGTATGCCTCCCGGCCAAGTATGTGCTTCTTGCATGGCTTTGCACCCAAACAACAGAAAAGGACATTGTTTCGCCATTTCTTCTGTCAGGGGAGCAGTGGTGTGGATCGCAATGTGGGCATCCGGGTCAGGATTTTTGTCAGATATAGACCCAGGACTGCAAGAGCCTCATGGACATGTGGCCATCTTGCATGCTGGTTCTCTAGTGCCCCCCAGATACAGCCATTTGAGCAAGTTGAATGAGTTTTCAGCATCACCTAATAGTAACACTACATGTTCCTGCGCACCGTCTCTTCTGGCAAGGACCCCATACAGAGGATGAAGATTCTGATGAGTTGATTTTTGTGGCAAAAAAGCTGATTAATCCAGTCTGATTAGTTTATCAACCACTGGATATGATCAGTTAGCCCGAATCTTAGCTAATATTTTAACTTCCATGTTGAGCGGTGAGATGGGCCTAAAGATGAGCATTTCTCTGCCGGCCCTCTTTTTTCATGAATTAGAAGTATATTCGCTTTCCGGATGTCAGGAGGTAAACATCCTTCTTTTCGAGCCTCATAGAACATGTACGTCAATGGGTCGCATATCTTCCCGCTTAGACATTTATAAAACTTGGAGCAATCCATTGGGCCCTAGACTCTTTTACTTTTCAGCTACTTCACAGCTTCAGCAATTTCAGAGGCTTCTAGGTCTCTGTCCAGTTGTTCCCTGTTTTGGGGGATTTGAAATATAAATTACAGTGGCTACTGCTCTGAGCATCTATGTTTCAATCTGTTGAGCTGTTCCAAATGTGTGGCAAAAGCCTGAGCTATCTCCCGAGCACACTGCCAATTACACACCTGTCTTATGCTGATGACATTGTGCTCCTAAGTTACATGCGAATTGGCCTGCAAAGAGCAATTAATCAATCAATCAATCAATCAATCAATCAATCAATCACTGCATTTGTAAAGCATGCTACATACCCGAGAGGGTCTCACGGCGCTGGGGAGGGGGGGGGGGGGTGCTACTGGTCGAAGAGCCAGGTCTTGAGGAGTCTTCTGAAGGCCAGCAGGTCCTGGGTCTGTCGTAGGATGGTGGGGAGAGTGTTCCAGGTCTTGGCGGCGAGGTAGGAGAAGGATCTGCCACCAGCGGTGGTTTTTCGGATGCGAGGGACCGTGGCGAGGGCGGCTGAGCGGAGGCTTTGGGTGGGGGTGTGGAAGCTGAGTTGGTTGTTGAGGTAGGTGGATCCGGTGTTGTGCAGTGCTTTGTGTGCGTGGATCAGGAGCTTGAAGGTGATCCTTTTGTTGATGGGGAGCCAGTGCAGACCTCTCAGGTGGAGTGTGATGTGGCTGCGGCGGGGGACGTCGAGGATGAGTCGGGCCGAGGCGTTCTGGATGCGTTGGAGTTGTCTCAGGAGCTTGTTTGTAGTTCCTGAGTAGAGGGCGTTCCCCAGTCAGTATTCATGCACTTCCACGTAGTTTTGGAGTGATACAAGTGTTACTTTATGGACTGTTTCAAATGTCTATCCAGTATAGTTCCTGAGTAGAGGGCGTTCCCGTAGTCGAGTCTGTTGGTGATGAGGGCCTGGGTAACGGATTTTCTCGTGTTGAGGGGGATCCATTTGAAGATCCTGCGGAGCATACGTAGAGTGTTGAAGCAGGACGCGGGGACGGCGTTGACTTGCCTGGTCATGGAGAGAGTGGAGTCGAGGATGACCCCCAGGTTGCGTGCGTGGTCCGTGGATTCCAAGGCTGTGCCTAGTGACGTGGGCCACCAAGAGTCGTCCCAGGCTGATGGGGTGGGTCCGAGAATGAGTCTTGTCTGAGTTCAGCTTCAGTCTGCTGTCCTTCATCCAGTCGGCTACGGCCTTCATTCCTCTGTGGAGGTTAGCTTTGGCGGTGTGGGGATCTTCGGTGAGGGATATGATCAGCTGTGTGTCGTCGGCGTAGGAGATGATGTTGAGGTTGTGTTGTCGTGCGACGTGGGCGAGGGGGGCCATGTAGATATTGAATAGCGTCGGGCTGAGGGAGGATCCCTGTGGGACACCGCAGATGATCTCGGTGGTTTTGGAGCGGAAGGGTGGGAGGCGGACGCACTGGGTTCTGCTGGAGAGGAAGGATGTGGTCCAGGCCAGGGCCTTCTCTTGGATACCGGCGTCATGGAGGCGTGCTGATAGGGTGCAGTGGCAGACCGTGTCAAAGGCTGCTGATAGGTCCAGGAGGAGGAGGGCGGCTGTTTCTCCTTTGTCCATCAGGGTCCGGATGTCGTCAGTGGCGGCGATGAGGGCGGTCTCGGTGCTGTGGTTGCTGCGAAAACCGGATTGGGAAGGGTCCAGGATGTTGTTAACTTCGAGGTAGCGGGTCAGCTGTTTGTTGACAATCTTCTCGGTCACTTTTGCCGGTAAAGGAAGCAGGGAGATGGGCCGGAAGTTCTTGAGGTCCTTGGGGTCCGCCTTGGGCTTCTTTAGAAGGGCGTTGATCTCGGCGTGCTTCCAGCTTTCTGGTAAGGTTGCTGTCTTGAAGGAACAGTTGATTGTTTTCCAGAGGTGGGGCGCGATGGTTGCGCTGGCTTTGTTGAAGACGTGGTGAGGGCAGGGGTCCGATGGGGATCCGGAGTGGATGGAGTTCATGGTTTTGATGGTGTCTTCGTCGCTGACGCTGGACCAGACGGTCAGGCGACTGGTGCGAGTGGTAGTCGCAGGGGTGGTGGACTCGGTGGTGGGTGCGGGGGGGTCGGAGTTGAAGCTGTCGTGGATGTCGGTGATCTTGCGATGGAAGAAGGTGGCCAGGGAGTCGCACAGGTTTGGAGATGGCAGGATGTCGTTGGTGTTGGAGCTGGGGTTGGAGAGTTCTTTCACGATGCTGAATTAATGAACTAGGGAACTTTGCCAAGTCTAACTCGTTAGAGATAAACATCACAAAAACAAAAGCCATGATTATAAGCTGTTGCTCCATAATCAATCACCATTTATGTTAGAAATGGGATCTCTGGTTGGCTAAGGCTTGCGCCAAAGCCAGGCAGAGACCACCACTCTAGTCAGGGCAAGGGAGTTACACGCCAAAGATAAGCCCTGCTCACCCTCTTTGTAGCTTGGCACGAGCAGTCAGGCTTATCCCGGAGGCAAAATGTAAAGCGTTTGTGCAACACACACACACAGCAGCAACACACTAGGTATACCACAAAAGCAACTCCACACAAGGTTACATATGAAAATATGTCTATCAAAAAGAATACAAAGGGATCCTAATAAAACCTACCTAAGATTATGTACTCTACAATTAGTAGAGTCCTATGCTAGAAAAAACACTTGTTTTTCTAGAGTCCCCTCACTCACCTAGGGTTTCCCCAGGGTGACATGCTTCATCATAGGGGTCCTCCCAGGCATCTACTGTCTGGGGCGTGCTACAACTTGGCGGAATACGCAGGAGCACTTTTTATTTTATACTATGTGTAGTGATGTGCTGGGTGGAGTGAAAAGTGAAATAAATCAATAAAAATTACCTGGATAGTGAGCCCTAATTTTATTCTGCTCCTATCCGGTAAGTGTATAATAAAATGGGGCTAGTAATAGAGAACAGTAACCATTATGTGAAGCTGTCCCTATTTACTTGGTCGACATGTTTCGTGGTTACCTCAACCACTTCATCAGGACCACACAAGGACCAGCCCTGCGTGTACCACTCCGTGCCTTTAACAACACTCAGTTAGATTTAAACTTTATGCAAACGTACTTGGTTTGCTAGATACATACGATTCCCATGTTACAAGAATTTCTTAGATGCATAGGGTCGATGTTTCTGTACAAAGATAAAATGACACATAAGGATTAGTTACACACCCTAGTCCACTAAATAATGTGGACAGGGGACCACAACCAATTTATACTCAATTTAAGTGTCATAAATCTCTTGTATTCCTTAGAAAAATAAAGTGCATATTTACAAGTGCTCGAGTGAATATAGTGAAACACATAGACATATACACACATAGACATAACACAAAACTGCGGTAGGTTGCGTGGGTATAACCTACTTTTTTGGAGGTGTAATTCTACTCCATGGTGTTGCTGGGGCAGGGAGGCTCTAGAAATCTAGATCAGGGTGTGAGATAATGTAAGTTTAGCGCACAGGGAATTCTTAACAAATGAGAGAGACTGAATCATAAAGATTCGTCATGGTATGTTGCTTCCTCTATGCGAACTTACTTGTCTAGATAGGACCATCAGCCGTAAAATCTAGTAGCTCCCAGGAACACCGCATATTGTTGGGTCACTGCCGGTGCTCCTTTTTAAATGTTCCTGCAGGCGGGAAAAGGGGAACGATTCACATGTGTGTGCGCCCGAGTGGTTTTGGGCGCCATCTTTGAGTGGTGAATTAGTTCCTTCCCACGTAGCAGTATACACCCACTAAGTTATCACGGAACAAGAGTTGTTCTAACTTGTTTATACTTCCGGATAACATCTGCTATTAATGTTCGTGGTTACGAACCCACGTTATGTTCAAATTCACACACTACAAATATTGCCTATTAAGAACCGCACGCTGTGATTTTAGTTGGACAATAGAATCCATGCCTTACTTTGTCTTAAAAGAATAAGGAACTAATTCACCACTCAAAGATGGCGCCCAAAAACACTCGGGCGCACACACCTGTGAATCATTCCCCTTTTCCCGCCTGCAGGAACATTTAAAAAGGAGCACCGGCAGTGACCCAACAATATGCGGTGTTCCTGGGAGCTACTAGATTTTACGGCTGATGGTCCTATCTAGACAAGTAAGTTTGCATAAAGGAAGCAACATACCATGATGAATCTTTATGATTCAGTCTCTCTCATTTGTTAAGAATTCCCTGTGCGCTAAACTTACATTATCTCACACCCTGATCTAGATTTCTAGAGCCTCCCTGCCCCAGCAACACCATGGAGTAGAATTACACCTCCAAAAAAGTAGGTTATACCCACGCAACCTACCGCAGTTTTGTGTTATGTCTATGTGTGTATATGTCTATGTGTTTCATTATATTCACTCGAGCACTTGTAAATATGCACTTTATTTTTCTAAGGAATACAAGAGATTTATGACACTTAAATTGAGTATAAATTGGTTGTGGTCCCCTGTCCACATTATTTAGTGGACTAGGGTGTGTAACTAATCCTTATGTGTCATTTTATCTTTGTACAGAAACATCGACCCTATGCATCTAAGAAATTCTTGTAACATGGGAATCGTATGTATCTAGCAAACCAACTGTTCTCTATTACTAGCCCCATTTTATTATACACTTCCCGGATAGGAGCAGAATAAAATTAGGGCTCACTATCCAGGTAATTTTTATTGATTTATTTCACTTTTCACTCCACCCAGCACATCACTACACATAGTATAAAATAAAAAGTGCTCCTGCGTGTTCCGCCAAGTTGTAGCACGCCCCAGACAGTAGATGCCTGGGAGGACCCCTATGATGAAGCATGTCACCCTGGGGAAACCCTAGGTGAGTGAGGGGACTCTTGAAAAACACGTGTTTTTTCTAGCATAGGTCTCTACTAATTGTAGAGTACATACTTAGGTAGGTTTTATTAGGATCCCTTTGTATTCTTTTTGATAGACATATTGTAACTGGAGGCAAAACCTACCTCCCTATCCTCCAACTTCCCTTCCTTTATTGTGGTTATATATGAGAATAGCCTTTGTATTGTCATAAATACATTAGAAACATAATCACATAATATACACTTTGCCAACTGGCTCTAGGCAATATTCACTGGGGACTATTTACACACAACAGGGCCAATGGGGCCACTGTCAAAACCATCACAAATCACCAATTGAAGTGTAGCACAAATAGTAAATGTAGCACACAACCAGTAACTACTGGTTAAGTTAGGAACTTAGCATGAGATCCTGCAATGTAAAACACACTATGCAATAATCATTCCATTAGGTGTAAAACACGTGATACGCCAACCTCATAAACAATAAATCACATTAGGCATAGGTATCACTAGTATACTCACAGTACGCAGTAATCAGGGCCTCACACACTGAACCGGACCCCAGGCCAACTGGCCTCTCACAGGGGGTTTAAATGCCCAAAGTCCAGAATGTCAGGTCTGGCTGCAAAAGCAGCAAAGCAAAGAGCGCAGGTGCACTACCTAATTGTGGCAGCTGCCCACTAATTCCTGGGCAGCTGTAAAATCAAAAGGATGGGCACGGGCATTCACTCTGCCCTCTGTCCCCCACTGGGACTCTAACAGAAAATGGCCCAGAGGAAAAGAATGGGGCTGGCACCACTGTGCCTCGCAAAGGAATGCCACCAATTCCCACTCCGGGACTTCGCAAAATAAAGGTCGCAAAAATGTCGCAGCTGCCCACTGACAGGCGGGGCAGCCAACAAGCACTGGCACCCTTTGTGCCTCTGGAGAGTGCCCCCGGGGGGGAGGCACTGACAATGTGCCTCAATTACACCCCCTCAGATGTACTACACAGCCCCTCTCACCAGGCTCTGCAGGCTTCCTCCCACTCGCGCTGGCAACTCTGCTCCTCAGCTCTGGGCAGGACTCTGTGCCTCCTCCGGTCTAATCTGTGGCCATGTGAGGTCTATTTACTTCACCCGGGCCCCCTCCTGGGACCTGGGACTTCTGCTGGGACTCGTGGTGGGCGTGGCAACATGTGGGGCTCTCCCCTCTCCACACGGGGAGGTCCAGCTCACCACGCCACGCTCTTCTCACTCCTTCTGAGCACCGGAGCGCGAGGAGGGCTCCCGTCTGCTCCCCGCTTCTTCCTTTTGCTGACCGGAACTTCCGGCTCTCCTGGCCAGGCCCCACCCACGTCTCGGTGAGGGTTGCCTGACTACCTGGTTGGCCCGGGCTGCGGCGGTAATCTCCTCAATACGGGGTAGGCTCCTGTTACTTTTAAATAAAGTCACTTGCGGGGTGGGCACCCGCTAGGGGTATTTAAAAAAACAGCAAATACGCGGGGTGGGCACCCGCTTCCTGAAATACTGAGGGTTGCGGGAATGCGGGGAAATCTCCACGCCGGGGATTCCCTTTTTAAAATGATCACCGCTCCGTGCTGCAACTAAAATTAGAAGAGCTGCTCCTTAGCTGCAGAGAGCAAAGCGCTCTTCAAAAATGAATGCCAAACACTCCCAAGGCGCTAGAGTCAAAGTCCAAAGTCCAGGGACAAAACGAAGCACCCTTTCCCCAGAATAAAAGCAAGGTCCAGGGGAAACAAGACTGGGCTCAGGCAGGCCAGCACACAGGGCCCTCCAGCAGGGAGGCAGTCCCTTGTGGCAGTTCCTCCTGGAGCCCAGCAGCAGCAGCCCCCAGCTCAGCAGAGCACATTTTCATGGGGTCACAGCCCCTGCATTTATACCACTTTTCCCCTTTGTGTCACAGCACAAGGTTTAGGGATACCAGTTAGAACTAGTATAGGGGAGCTTTGGAGCACTTTGTTTTGCTCAGCTCCTCGCTCCTTTGTTTGGTTGGGCTCAGGGATCAGACGCACCACAGGGGGCAGAGCCGGCATTGTGGAGGGAAGGCCCAGCCCTTTTCAGGTCCCAGGTGCAACTCCTCCCTCCCATCTAGATGCAGATCTCTCTATTCACCACTGGGCTGACTCACCCTGGCTCCTGGAATTCCCCACACCATCCAGCACCTGTCAATCACAAGTTAGACATGCACTCCACATCAGGCAGGCAGACACACAGCACACAGAAATGCCAACTTCTAAAAGTGGCCCTTCGCCACCAGTCACAATAAATCTGTGCACACCATTGTGCAGCATTTATTCTCAGGAGTTCGCACATACTAAACTCGACACTGCACTCCTCTCACACCAGGAATTACCATGGAAACACACATATGCCACATGCATTCCTATGGGAGGGCAGGCCAATCTCACCACACGCACTCAGAGAGCGCACACACTTTACACTGGACCACCAATACCAGGTCACAGGAAAGGCAAAAAGTTTAGGTGTGAACCTGCCAAAAGGGCCAAGTCCAACAATTTACAATCACCAATGCAAAACTGTAAGTGGCTATTAGTTATAAATATCAAGGAAATACTTGGACAAAAAACTAACCTTTCAACACCAGAATGAAGCAATGCTAAAAAATGGAAATGCCCTAACATTTGCATTCTGTATGATGTCAAAGAGTTTAAGAGGTCCATTGTTCACTCCATTATTAGTGATCATTAAAGCAAAACTTTTACCAACTGTAGCTCATGTAAGTGAAGTACAGCACTGGAAAGACGCAGTAACCCTGGA
The DNA here is from genome assembly GCF_964204655.1 of Triturus cristatus. NCBI lineage: Eukaryota > Metazoa > Chordata > Amphibia > Caudata > Salamandridae > Triturus > Triturus cristatus. The sequence goes on along the minus strand of NC_140584.1, from coordinate 755,437,638 downwards.
TAGCCTCCAAACGCGGGTGTACAGAACAGTATTTTCTTTACCACGCAACTCTTCACAACAGCACAGATCCGGCTGGAATTTTGGCTGCAACAGCAACAAACATACAGAAGATATGTAACAATAAAAACCTGGCATAAAATCTGGTGTAACCGAGGAAATTAGATTAATAATGCACTCTGGAATGCATTATAAGGTGACCCTCAGTCCGCCTATACCAAGTACCACTACCTGCAATCATCTTTAAATCTTACCAACATGGCAGACCTTTGGCAGAGGAACCTACCATTTACCTCTTTTCAACAAATACAAAAGGCTGAGGCCATGCTTGGATGGTATTGCAATCATATAAAGAAAACTGCAACCAGCTCCCTACCTGGGTCTGTCCTTTTTGCCTTACTTAAAGATTAATTTTTCAGCAGTACGACTAGGAATGTTGCGGTCCTATGTGGACCAGCCCAGCTGGAAATATCAGGGCCCATAGTCATGTACTCTTTGTGGATCACCAACACAGGATTTTATTAATCTAATATGCATTTGCCCAGCCCTAAGTCTACACCGTCGTAAATTGCTGAAAAAACTATTCAACATAAGAGACATTCGTTCTTGTAGAACTGCAATATTTAAATGTCTCGATCCAAATGGCACACATCTCAATTGTAATTTAATAAAAAATGTCATTCTTTGCAAGAAAAAATTAAGCACGGCTATCGACGATGCATAACAGCACCTTAGAGACTAAGGTCTGTCTCCTTTTTAATATCAATGTACTGTATAGCTCACTTATCCTGTATACTCTGTGTATTTATGACCCATAGATGCACTGTTAATTTATTGTGGTTTTTTTTATATTCCCCAATTGAACTTTTACGGTACATTTGCAATAAGAATTTTCTTAATTTTAATCGTTTTTATGCTATACTTCAACTGTGTTTTGTATTGAGATTATTGGCATATTGTTATGGTTTTAATTAACTAAACAATAAAAAAGTCTGATTCTCCTGAGCAGATTCCGATTTTTCCTCTCTGTCTGTTTTCACGCTCCCAACCCATCTCTGACCTTCCTCTGTGACTGCTAGCCATGCCAGAAGTTTGCCCACAATCAATCAATCAATCAGGGATTTATAGAGCGCGCTACTCACCCGTGAGGGTCTCAAGGCGCTGGGAGGCGGGGGCGGGAGCAGCTCCGGATCAGTCGAAGAGCCAGGTCTTGAGGTCCTTCCTGAACGTGTGCAGGGTCGGGGAGCATCTGATGTTCACAGAGAGCTTGTTCCAGGTCTTGGCTGCAATGTAGGAGAAGGCTCTCCCGCCTGTTCTGTTTCTGCCTCTTCCAGGGTGAGGTCGGCGGATCGGAGGTTCCTCTTGGGTACGTGGAAGGATAATCTTATGTTGAGGTATTTGGGTCCGATTTTGTTGAGGGATTTGTAGGCATGGGTGAGGAGCTTGAAGGAAACCCTCTTATCGACGGGGAGCCAGTGAAGGTCTTGTAGGTGTTGGGTCATGTGTTTGTGATGTGGTGTCCCAAGGATGAGTCTGGCTGCCGCGTTCTGGATGGTTTGGTTCTGTTGATACCAGCATATAGGCCGTTGTCGTAGTCCAGTCTGCTGGTTATGAGTGAGTGGGTGATGGTTCTTCTGCAGTCGCGTGGATCAATTTGAAAATCTTGCGGAGGATGCATAGGCAGTTGAAATTGGTGACGGGGACGGCGTTGATCTGGCAGTTCATGGAGAGGAAGGTGTCGAGGATGATGCTGAGGTTTTGTGCATGGTCTGTAGGGGTGGGTGGGTTCCCGAGGGCGGCGGGCCACCAGGTGTTGTCCCAGGCTTGTTGCCCATCTCACACAATTGGTGTTGTTTTGCGCGTGTAGTGTTTTCTTTCCATGCTTCTGTGTCTACTAGTTTTTCTATTTATTCTTCGGTGGTGAGGGTTATGTGGTGGGCAAGTGTGACGTCTGGTTCTGTTCTAAAATCTCTCTCTCATTTGCACAATTGTTGTTCTAGTTCCATAACAGCCTGTCTTTTATCCTAATGTGTCCATGCAATTTTGTAAATGAGCTGACCCCATATTACAGCTTTGAAGGCCTCCCACAGTTTCACTTTAGATAGAACAGAGTCTGTATTCTCTGCGAAATATATACCTGTGGCTTGGTGCAAGTACTTTTTGTTATTCCAGTCAGTAAGCACTCCAGGTTCTAGCCACCAATCAGATCGACACCTGAACGTCTTTTGTGGGCTCTTCTCCTTCCTGCCCTAGCCAAGTGCACACCCAGTTCTCATTTACATTCTTATACTACCACCTGAGACGCACTGTAAACCTTCTCCTCCTAGGGGAAACTTGGTATAGCGGCTTAGTTGCTTGACTTTGGTCCCAAAGACATGGATTCTGTAAATATGTGTGATGCAATGTAAGAATGTGTGTTCCAGTTTCTACTGCATGTCACATGGAAAATAGTATTCTGTGTACAGCAAATAGTAGTTAATGTGATCTTGGTGCAATAACATGATGTCCAGACATGCCCTGTTTCAATTTAAAATAATTGTTGCCACTCCATCATGCTGAGTACACTTAAGGCAGCCTTTGCCCTTTTGTAAGCCGGTAGGCCAATCCTAGCCTACTGGTGAATGTCTAGTGCAGCCTAATGCCATTTGGGAGGAGTATACACAACTCTTCCAGCCCCATGCCCTCCCTAGCTACCCTTTGTTCTTTTGTAAGTGGAAACTAACTCTGAAAAATGATCCGTCTTATATCGATCTCCAGTGTGTTGAATTTGAATCACTGCACTTGTATCATAAAATCAAGTTTCAAATGGTATATCATGTAGGCTTTTGCTCGTGGTTCACTCAGAAATTGACCTCATCCAGATAAGACAACTAACTGATTTTTGGAAACCTGATCACTCTCATATCGAGAAAAACATTGTATATCATGCTGTTCAAGAGATTGGATAAACCAGTATCCTCCAACTTCCCTTCGCATGTGATTTCTTAGGATAACGGCACTCGCTGCCGCGCATGCCTCACTGACCTCAGATCATAAAAGCAGCATGTTCATGGCAGCGAATCTTAACCTGGAGTCCGGGGACCCCTGGGGGTCTGTGATACCTTTTCAGGGGGTCTGATTAGAAAGTTAAATATTATCAGATGAACAAACTGCATATAAATAAAAGCAGCAAACTGAAAAATCTAAAATGTTTAAACTTACTGTAAATGGAATGAATTTGAAATTGGAGGCTAAAAATGAAGTTGGCATCTTCAGACTGATTCGTGGGAGCAGTGAAAGTTCAGTACGGACAATGGCAATTCTGTTATTTTTTAATATATGTTTGTGAAATAAATACAATATTTCATAATTTGTGCATTTCTTTGATGGATGCTTGTTTGCTTATTGTTTTATGGTTCAAATTATCAAAATTGCTTAGGCCGTAGTCAGATTCCAATAATGACTCAATAGGGGTCCCCGATTTCCAAAAATGATTCCAGTAATGATTAAGTGGGAGTCCACAGAAGTCAAAGAGTTTAACAACCACTGCATTAACTTTTTTATGTAGACAACGGACAAACAAATTACTTCAAGACCAGCAGTGGAAAGCCAACAACTCCCATAATACACAGAAAACAGTAGTGCAATATGGCACACCTACCCATGCACACAGGCCCGGACTGGGAATCCAGAGCATCCCTGGCACATATGGTGAATAATAATCACAGCGAGCGAGCTTGGCCACTACAAGGGGGTTGGGGGTTTTCCCCCACGAAAATTTGGGCAAAAATGGCAGATTGTGCATTCTACAACACATTTTTCATTATCTATTCAATTGTGTCAGTTTTCAAAGCATAGTAAATGGTGACTTTACAGTACACCAGGTTATGGCAATCTTTATTGGGGCTCTTTAATGATTCTCTCACTATCCCCCTCCAACTGGGCCTCTCCTCTCTCTATAGCCCCTTTCTCACATGTATTTCATTTGCTTTAAAGCATCTCTCATACCAGTGTAGGATGTCAGAGCATTTTACATCACACACACATACAGAGACAATAAATCATACGTATGTAAATCAGTGTATAGAAAATGTTACATAAGACAAAGGGGACAACAAGGTGTAGGATTCACATGTCATCCATGCTGGGTAGGCATGTTTACAAGAATACTTGACCTGGGGTAGTACAAATTCATGATTCACAACTTAACACAGTGTTTAGGGTTGACTTTACTAATAACAAAGGATTTCTACACAAACAAACCCTTTTTTAGCAAAATTAGGATAATGGAAGACCGACAAAAAACATAACTTTATTACCTAGATTATGATTGTAATTTATGAAGTAACTGCACAGTAACAAAAGGATCTCTGTAACAAAATCAGTGAACCGCTGAGCTATGCACATAAAATACTGTTCTGTGATCTGCATAGTACATACTCCTTATGGCAGGCATGTGAACCCTTTACCTTACCTCGAAAGAGTCAAAGCTGCCACTAGACAAACTAAGTCAGCAGAGTTAACTTGGCATTTTCATTGTTGCCTGAAAACTGCTGGATATACACGGAACTCTGGAGTGGTTTTAAAACAGTTGCACTGCTTCAAGAGGGCTCCCATCCTTGCAGCCTCCCGGGGAAACTCCCGATACCCGGTCCAGCCGTGCGGCCCTCATGCACATAGTCCATCTGCACTATCCTCGAACAACGCCCAGGCTTCACTGACTAGCACAGTGACGGCACTGCACCATGACTCCGGCCATCATGATTTCGGTTAGATCGAAACCCACAGCCAGACTGAACGAGCGCCCTCTTCCTGAAGCATGCACAACGGAGGGATTCCCCTAACAAATTCCAATAATATAACCTGGGACTTGAAATATCACGATTCATTTTAATTAGTCTGTTGTCATTTGCCGCGCATTCTTCTAGAGAATAAATGAGTAAAACAAACCAAGTTATTGCTACATTGTCAAATTAGGTTCTGAGGCAATACAAAGTACAACTATATCTATAAATGTGATTGTAATCTTTTTAATAGAACACTTTACATACTTTCCTAAGAGTCATGCGGGGTTGTTATTACCAGGTGTTTTTTAAATTTCATTTGCTGGTGCTTGCAATTCCTTCAGCATCCCCTAACATGCTCTGCTACAAGTTACACAATCAAAAGCTAATTTAACTCTTGGAGATTGGGTGCAACAGTGGAATTAATGTTTTGCAGATGTTATTTAACTTGCCGAGTGCAGTACATCCCAGAAGGCCTTCTTCCGCTAATTGCTAAATGAAGCGGAGACGTTTTATGGATTCATTGCGTGGCCCTGCCAGCTTACACTGAAGGCCTCTCGGGGCGTGACTGAGCCACTTGCAACATCACATGGGTTGTCGGGGCCTACTTGACAATCAGTAGCCTCCGGGTGTGTGCTTGCATTAGGGAAGAAACACTAACAGTATAAAATGTTAACATCTGTTTTGTCCTGTGAGGTTTGCAATATGTATCGTCCTTGTTCGGTTGCATCTTGTGCCTCACGTTCTATGGCAGTCACAGTAGTCAATTCGGGCCGGATCGTTGCCTTTACAGAAATCTCAATTGTATGCCGAATTCCAGAGTCTCTGGCCAATGCGTAAGTGCTGCTTTTTATTTAAGGAATGTCTAGCTGTTATAGAATGTAAAGGATAAAATGTAGGATGTATAGTGCTCGGCATTGTCTTATTTTGATGTCATCATAACCTTTTTATCCATGTTCACCACCTGCGAAGCAAATCTTGACTTGCATTTGTGGCTCTGTTAAACCAGATTGGTCGCACACTGCTACACCTACCAGTCGTGTTCCCCCAATGAAAGTGGTCCCTGAAGGTCAGCGTCGGCGGATACACCTATGCTCGAGTGTGAATGCAAGTATGCGTGGCGTGTGCCATCCCTGGACACGTGTTTCGAGGTAGTTGCCTCTCGTCAGCAGGGAGTAGGAAAATGTGTGGGGTTGCTGTGTAAGCTGCTAAAATCGTTATCAGATCTAGTACCTCTCGTAGCGCGCAGGTGCGTAACCATGAGTCCGTCGACTCCACCGGCTCAAGGGAGCCTGAATATAAAGTTAAACCAGATTGGTCGCACACTGCTACACCTACCAGTCGTGTTCCCCCAATGAAAGTGGTCCCTGAAGGTCAGCGTCGGCGGATACACCTATGCTCGAGTGTGAATGCAAGTATGCGTGGCGTGTGCCATCCCTGGACACGTGTTTCGAGGTAGTTGCCTCTCGTCAGCAGGGAGTAGGAAAATGTGTGGGGTTGCTGTGTAAGCTGCTAAAATCGTTATCAGATCTAGTACCTCTCGTAGCGCGCAGGTGTGTAACCATGAGTCCGTCGACTCCACCGGCTCAAGGGAGCCTGAATATAAAGTTAAACCAGATTGGTCGCACACTGCTACACCTACCAGTCGTGTTCCCCCAATGAAAGTGGTCCCTGAAGGTCAGCATCGGCGGATACACCTATGCTCGAGTGTGAATGCAAGTATGCGTGGCGTGTGCCATCCCTGGACACGTGTTTCGAGGTAGTTGCCTCTCGTCAGCAGGGAGTAGGAAAATGTGTGGGGTTGCTGTGTAAGCTGCTAAAATCGTTATCAGATCTAGTACCTCTCGTAGCGCGCAGGTGCGTAACCATGAGTCCGTCGACTCCACCGGCTCAAGGGAGCCTGAATATAAAGTTAAACCAGATTGGTCGCACACTGCTACACCTACCAGTCGTGTTCCCCCAATGAAAGTGGTCCCTGAAGGTCAGCGTCGGCGGATACACCTATGCTCGAGTGTGAATGCAAGTATGCGTGGCGTGTGCCATCCCTGGACACGTGTTTCGAGGTAGTTGCCTCTCATCAGCAGGGAGTAGGAAAATGTGTGGGGTTGCTGTGTAAGCTGCTAAAATCGTTATCAGATCTAGTACCTCTCGTAGCGCGCAGGTGCGTAACCATGAGTCCGTCGACTCCACCGGCTCAAGGGAGCCTGAATATAAAGTTAAACCAGATTGGTCGCACACTGCTACACCTACCAGTCGTGTTCCCCCAATGAAAGTGGTCCCTGAAGGTCAGCGTCGGCGGATACACCTATGCTCGAGTGTGAATGCAAGTATGCGTGGCGTGTGCCATCCCTGGACACGTGTTTCGAGGTAGTTGCCTCTCGTCAGCAGGGAGTAGGAAAATGTGTGGGGTTGCTGTGTAAGCTGCTAAAATCGTTATCAGATCTAGTACCTCTCGTAGCGCGCAGGTGCGTAACCATGAGTCCGTCGACTCCACCGGCTCAAGGGAGCCTGAATATAAAGATAAACCAGATTGGTCGCACACTGCTACACCTACCAGTCGTGTTCCCCCAATGAAAGTGGTCCCTGAAGGTCAGCGTCGGCGGATACACCTATGCTCGAGTGTGAATGCAAGTATGCGTGGCGTGTGCCATCCCTGGACACGTGTTTCGAGGTAGTTGCCTCTCGTCAGCAGGGAGTAGGAAAATGTGTGGGGTTGCTGTGTAAGCTGCTAAAATCGTTATCAGATCTAGTACCTCTCGTAGCGCGCAGGTGTGTAACCATGAGTCCGTCGACTCCACCGGCTCAAGGGAGCCTGAATATAAAGTTAAACCAGATTGGTCGCACACTGCTACACCTACCAGTCGTGTTCCCCCAATGAAAGTGGTCCCTGAAGGTCAGCATCGGCGGATACACCTATGCTCGAGTGTGAATGCAAGTATGCGTGGCGTGTGCCATCCCTGGACACGTGTTTCGAGGTAGTTGCCTCTCGTCAGCAGGGAGTAGGAAAATGTGTGGGGTTGCTGTGTAAGCTGCTAAAATCGTTATCAGATCTAGTACCTCTCGTAGCGCGCAGGTGCGTAACCATGAGTCCGTCGACTCCACCGGCTCAAGGGAGCCTGAATATAAAGTTAAACCAGATTGGTCGCACACTGCTACACCTACCAGTCGTGTTCCCCCAATGAAAGTGGTCCCTGAAGGTCAGCGTCGGCGGATACACCTATGCTCGAGTGTGAATGCAAGTATGCGTGGCGTGTGCCATCCCTGGACACGTGTTTCGAGGTAGTTGCCTCTCGTCAGCAGGGAGTAGGAAAATGTGTGGGGTTGCTGTGTAAGCTGCTAAAATCGTTATCAGATCTAGTACCTCTCGTAGCGCGCAGGTGCGTAACCATGAGTCCGTCGACTCCACCGGCTCAAGGGAGCCTGAATATAAAGTTAAACCAGATTGGTCGCACACTGCTACACCTACCAGTCGTGTTCCCCCAATGAAAGTGGTCCCTGAAGGTCAGCGTCGGCGGATACACCTATGCTCGAGTGTGAATGCAAGTATGCGTGGCGTGTGCCATCCCTGGACACGTGTTTCGAGGTAGTTGCCTCTCGTCAGCAGGGAGTAGGAAAATGTGTGGGGTTGCTGTGTAAGCTGCTAAAATCGTTATCAGATCTAGTACCTCTCGTAGCGCGCAGGTGCGTAACCATGAGTCCGTCGACTCCACCGGCTCAAGGGAGCCTGAATATAAAGTTAAACCAGATTGGTCGCACACTGCTACACCTACCAGTCGTGTTCCCCCAATGAAAGTGGTCCCTGAAGGTCAGCGTCGGCGGATACACCTATGCTCGAGTGTGAATGCAAGTATGCGTGGCGTGTGCCATCCCTGGACACGTGTTTCGAGGTAGTTGCCTCTCGTCAGCAGGGAGTAGGAAAATGTGTGGGGTTGCTGTGTAAGCTGCTAAAATCGTTATCAGATCTAGTACCTCTCGTAGCGCGCAGGTGCGTAACCATGAGTCCGTCGACTCCACCGGCTCAAGGGAGCCTGAATATAAAGTTAAACCAGATTGGTCGCACACTGCTACACCTACCAGTCGTGTTCCCCCAATGAAAGTGGTCCCTGAAGGTCAGCGTCGGCGGATACACCTATGCTCGAGTGTGAATGCAAGTATGCGTGGCGTGTGCCATCCCTGGACACGTGTTTCGAGGTAGTTGCCTCTCGTCAGCAGGGAGTAGGAAAATGTGTGGGGTTGCTGTGTAAGCTGCTAAAATCGTTATCAGATCTAGTACCTCTCGTAGCGCGCAGGTGCGTAACCATGAGTCCGTCGACTCCACCGGCTCAAGGGAGCCTGAATATAAAGTTAAACCAGATTGGTCGCACACTGCTACACCTACCAGTCGTGTTCCCCCAATGAAAGTGGTCCCTGAAGGTCAGCGTCGGCGGATACACCTATGCTCGAGTGTGAATGCAAGTATGCGTGGCGTGTGCCATCCCTGGACACGTGTTTCGAGGTAGTTGCCTCTCGTCAGCAGGGAGTAGGAAAATGTGTGGGGTTGCTGTGTAAGCTGCTAAAATCGTTATCAGATCTAGTACCTCTCGTAGCGCGCAGGTGCGTAACCATGAGTCCGTCGACTCCACCGGCTCAAGGGAGCCTGAATATAAAGTTAAACCAGATTGGTCGCACACTGCTACACCTACCAGTCGTGTTCCCCCAATGAAAGTGGTCCCTGAAGGTCAGCGTCGGCGGATACACCTATGCTCGAGTGTGAATGCAAGTATGCGTGGCGTGTGCCATCCCTGGACACGTGTTTCGAGGTAGTTGCCTCTCGTCAGCAGGGAGTAGGAAAATGTGTGGGGTTGCTGTGTAAGCTGCTAAAATCGTTATCAGATCTAGTACCTCTCGTAGCGCGCAGGTGCGTAACCATGAGTCCGTCGACTCCACCGGCTCAAGGGAGCCTGAATATAAAGTTAAACCAGATTGGTCGCACACTGCTACACCTACCAGTCGTGTTCCCCCAATGAAAGTGGTCCCTGAAGGTCAGCGTCGGCGGATACACCTATGCTCGAGTGTGAATGCAAGTATGCGTGGCGTGTGCCATCCCTGGACACGTGTTTCGAGGTAGTTGCCTCTCGTCAGCAGGGAGTAGGAAAATGTGTGGGGTTGCTGTGTAAGCTGCTAAAATCGTTATCAGATCTAGTACCTCTCGTAGCGCGCAGGTGCGTAACCATGAGTCCGTCGACTCCACCGGCTCAAGGGAGCCTGAATATAAAGTTAAACCAGATTGGTCGCACACTGCTACACCTACCAGTCGTGTTCCCCCAATGAAAGTGGTCCCTGAAGGTCAGCGTCGGCGGATACACCTATGCTCGAGTGTGAATGCAAGTATGCGTGGCGTGTGCCATCCCTGGACACGTGTTTCGAGGTAGTTGCCTCTCGTCAGCAGGGAGTAGGAAAATGTGTGGGGTTGCTGTGTAAGCTGCTAAAATCGTTATCAGATCTAGTACCTCTCGTAGCGCGCAGGTGCGTAACCATGAGTCCGTCGACTCCACCGGCTCAAGGGAGCCTGAATATAAAGTTAAACCAGATTGGTCGCACACTGCTACACCTACCAGTCGTGTTCCCCCAATGAAAGTGGTCCCTGAAGGTCAGCGTCGGCGGATACACCTATGCTCGAGTGTGAATGCAAGTATGCGTGGCGTGTGCCATCCCTGGACACGTGTTTCGAGGTAGTTGCCTCTCGTCAGCAGGGAGTAGGAAAATGTGTGGGGTTGCTGTGTAAGCTGCTAAAATCGTTATCAGATCTAGTACCTCTCGTAGCGCGCAGGTGCGTAACCATGAGTCCGTCGACTCCACCGGCTCAAGGGAGCCTGAATATAAAGTTAAACCAGATTGGTCGCACACTGCTACACCTACCAGTCGTGTTCCCCCAATGAAAGTGGTCCCTGAAGGTCAGCGTCGGCGGATACACCTATGCTCGAGTGTGAATGCAAGTATGCGTGGCGTGTGCCATCCCTGGACACGTGTTTCGAGGTAGTTGCCTCTCGTCAGCAGGGAGTAGGAAAATGTGTGGGGTTGCTGTGTAAGCTGCTAAAATCGTTATCAGATCTAGTACCTCTCGTAGCGCGCAGGTGCGTAACCATGAGTCCGTCGACTCCACCGGCTCAAGGGAGCCTGAATATAAAGTTAAACCAGATTGGTCGCACACTGCTACACCTACCAGTCGTGTTCCCCCAATGAAAGTGGTCCCTGAAGGTCAGCGTCGGCGGATACACCTATGCTCGAGTGTGAATGCAAGTATGCGTGGCGTGTGCCATCCCTGGACACGTGTTTCGAGGTAGTTGCCTCTCGTCAGCAGGGAGTAGGAAAATGTGTGGGGTTGCTGTGTAAGCTGCTAAAATCGTTATCAGATCTAGTACCTCTCGTAGCGCGCAGGTGCGTAACCATGAGTCCGTCGACTCCACCGGCTCAAGGGAGCCTGAATATAAAGTTAAACCAGATTGGTCGCACACTGCTACACCTACCAGTCGTGTTCCCCCAATGAAAGTGGTCCCTGAAGGTCAGCGTCGGCGGATACACCTATGCTCGAGTGTGAATGCAAGTATGCGTGGCGTGTGCCATCCCTGGACACGTGTTTCGAGGTAGTTGCCTCTCGTCAGCAGGGAGTAGGAAAATGTGTGGGGTTGCTGTGTAAGCTGCTAAAATCGTTATCAGATCTAGTACCTCTCGTAGCGCGCAGGTGCGTAACCATGAGTCCGTCGACTCCACCGGCTCAAGGGAGCCTGAATATAAAGTTAAACCAGATTGGTCGCACACTGCTACACCTACCAGTCGTGTTCCCCCAATGAAAGTGGTCCCTGAAGGTCAGCGTCGGCGGATACACCTATGCTCGAGTGTGAATGCAAGTATGCGTGGCGTGTGCCATCCCTGGACACGTGTTTCGAGGTAGTTGCCTCTCGTCAGCAGGGAGTAGGAAAATGTGTGGGGTTGCTGTGTAAGCTGCTAAAATCGTTATCAGATCTAGTACCTCTCGTAGCGCGCAGGTGCGTAACCATGAGTCCGTCGACTCCACCGGCTCAAGGGAGCCTGAATATAAAGTTAAACCAGATTGGTCGCACACTGCTACACCTACCAGTCGTGTTCCCCCAATGAAAGTGGTCCCTGAAGGTCAGCGTCGGCGGATACACCTATGCTCGAGTGTGAATGCAAGTATGCGTGGCGTGTGCCATCCCTGGACACGTGTTTCGAGGTAGTTGCCTCTCGTCAGCAGGGAGTAGGAAAATGTGTGGGGTTGCTGTGTAAGCTGCTAAAATCGTTATCAGATCTAGTACCTCTCGTAGCGCGCAGGTGCGTAACCATGAGTCCGTCGACTCCACCGGCTCAAGGGAGCCTGAATATAAAGTTAAACCAGATTGGTCGCACACTGCTACACCTACCAGTCGTGTTCCCCCAATGAAAGTGGTCCCTGAAGGTCAGCGTCGGCGGATACACCTATGCTCGAGTGTGAATGCAAGTATGCGTGGCGTGTGCCATCCCTGGACACGTGTTTCGAGGTAGTTGCCTCTCGTCAGCAGGGAGTAGGAAAATGTGTGGGGTTGCTGTGTAAGCTGCTAAAATCGTTATCAGATCTAGTACCTCTCGTAGCGCGCAGGTGCGTAACCATGAGTCCGTCGACTCCACCGGCTCAAGGGAGCCTGAATATAAAGTTAAACCAGATTGGTCGCACACTGCTACACCTACCAGTCGTGTTCCCCCAATGAAAGTGGTCCCTGAAGGTCAGCGTCGGCGGATACACCTATGCTCGAGTGTGAATGCAAGTATGCGTGGCGTGTGCCATCCCTGGACACGTGTTTCGAGGTAGTTGCCTCTCGTCAGCAGGGAGTAGGAAAATGTGTGGGGTTGCTGTGTAAGCTGCTAAAATCGTTATCAGATCTAGTACCTCTCGTAGCGCGCAGGTGCGTAACCATGAGTCCGTCGACTCCACCGGCTCAAGGGAGCCTGAATATAAAGTTAAACCAGATTGGTCGCACACTGCTACACCTACCAGTCGTGTTCCCCCAATGAAAGTGGTCCCTGAATGTCAGCGTCGGCGGATACACCTATGCTCGAGTGTGAATGCAAGTATGCGTGGCGTGTGCCATCCCTGGACACGTGTTTCGAGGTAGTTGCCTCTCGTCAGCAGGGAGTAGGAAAATGTGTGGGGTTGCTGTGTAAGCTGCTAAAATCGTTATCAGATCTAGTACCTCTCTTAGCGCGCAGGTGCGTAACCATGAGTCCGTCGACTCCACCGGCTCAAGGGAGCCTGAATATAAAGTTAAACCAGATTGGTCGCACACTGCTACACCTACCAGTCGTGTTCCCCCAATGAAAGTGGTCCCTGAAGGTCAGCGTCGGCGGATACACCTATGCTCGAGTGTGAATGCAAGTATGCGTGGCGTGTGCCATCCCTGGACACGTGTTTCGAGGTAGTTGCCTCTCGTCAGCAGGGAGTAGGAAAATGTGTGGGGTTGCTGTGTAAGCTGCTAAAATCGTTATCAGATCTAGTACCTCTCGTAGCGCGCAGGTGCGTAACCATGAGTCCGTCAACTCCACCGGCTCAAGGGAGCCTGAATATAAAGTTAAACCAGATTGGTCGCACACTGCTACACCTACCAGTCGTGTTCCCCCAATGAAAGTGGTCCCTGAAGGTCAGCGTCGGCGGATACACCTATGCTCGAGTGTGAATGCAAGTATGCGTGGCGTGTGCCATCCCTGGACACGTGTTTCGAGGTAGTTGCCTCTCGTCAGCAGGGAGTAGGAAAATGTGTGGGGTTGCTGTGTAAGCTGCTAAAATCGTTATCAGATCTAGTACCTCTCGTAGCACGCAGGTGCGTAACCATGAGTCCGTCGACTCCACCAGCTCAAGGGAGCCTGAATATAAAGTTAAACCAGATTGGTCGCACACTGCTACACCTACCAGTCGTGTTCCCCCAATGAAAGTGGTCCCTGAAGGTCAGCGTCGGCGGATACACCTATGCTCGAGTGTGAATGCAAGTATGCGTGGCGTGTGCCATCCCTGGACACGTGTTTCGAGGTAGTTGCCTCTCGTCAGCAGGGAGTAGGAAAATGTGTGGGGTTGCTGTGTAAGCTGCTAAAATCGTTATCAGATCTAGTACCTCTCGTAGCGCGCAGGTGCGTAACCATGAGTCCGTCGACTCCACCGGCTCAAGGGAGCCTGAATATAAAGTTAAACCAGATTGGTCGCACACTGCTACACCTACCAGTCGTGTTCCCCCAATGAAAGTGGTCCCTGAAGGTCAGCGTCGGCGGATACACCTATGCTCGAGTGTGAATGCAAGTATGCGTGGCGTGTGCCATCCCTGGACACGTGTTTCGAGGTAGTTGCCTCTCGTCAGCAGGGAGTAGGAAAATGTGTGGGGTTGCTGTGTAAGCTGCTAAAATCGTTATCAGATCTAGTACCTCTCGTAGCGCGCAGGTGCGTAACCATGAGTCCGTCGACTCCACCGGCTCAAGGGAGCCTGAATATAAAGTTAAACCAGATTGGTCGCACACTGCTACACCTACCAGTCGTGTTCCCCCAATGAAAGTGGTCCCTGAAGGTCAGCGTCGGCGGATACACCTATGCTCGAGTGTGAATGCAAGTATGCGTGGCGTGTGCCATCCCTGGACACGTGTTTCGAGGTAGTTGCCTCTCGTCAGCAGGGAGTAGGAAAATGTGTGGGGTTGCTGTGTAAGCTGCTAAAATCGTTATCAGATCTAGTACCTCTCGTAGCGCGCAGGTGCGTAACCATGAGTCCGTCGACTCCACCGGCTCAAGGGAGCCTGAATATAAAGTTAAACCAGATTGGTCGCACACTGCTACACCTACCAGTCGTGTTCCCCCAATGAAAGTGGTCCCTGAATGTCAGCGTCGGCGGATACACCTATGCTCGAGTGTGAATGCAAGTATGCGTGGCGTGTGCCATCCCTGGACACGTGTTTCGAGGTAGTTGCCTCTCGTCAGCAGGGAGTAGGAAAATGTGTGGGGTTGCTGTGTAAGCTGCTAAAATCGTTATCAGATCTAGTACCTCTCTTAGCGCGCAGGTGCGTAACCATGAGTCCGTCGACTCCACCGGCTCAAGGGAGCCTGAATATAAAGTTAAACCAGATTGGTCGCACACTGCTACACCTACCAGTCGTGTTCCCCCAATGAAAGTGGTCCCTGAAGGTCAGCGTCGGCGGATACACCTATGCTCGAGTGTGAATGCAAGTATGCGTGGCGTGTGCCATCCCTGGACACGTGTTTCGAGGTAGTTGCCTCTCGTCAGCAGGGAGTAGGAAAATGTGTGGGGTTGCTGTGTAAGCTGCTAAAATCGTTATCAGATCTAGTACCTCTCGTAGCGCGCAGGTGCGTAACCATGAGTCCGTCAACTCCACCGGCTCAAGGGAGCCTGAATATAAAGTTAAACCAGATTGGTCGCACACTGCTACACCTACCAGTCGTGTTCCCCCAATGAAAGTGGTCCCTGAAGGTCAGCGTCGGCGGATACACCTATGCTCGAGTGTGAATGCAAGTATGCGTGGCGTGTGCCATCCCTGGACACGTGTTTCGAGGTAGTTGCCTCTCGTCAGCAGGGAGTAGGAAAATGTGTGGGGTTGCTGTGTAAGCTGCTAAAATCGTTATCAGATCTAGTACCTCTCGTAGCACGCAGGTGCGTAACCATGAGTCCGTCGACTCCACCAGCTCAAGGGAGCCTGAATATAAAGTTAAACCAGATTGGTCGCACACTGCTACACCTACCAGTCGTGTTCCCCCAATGAAAGTGGTCCCTGAAGGTCAGCGTCGGCGGATACACCTATGCTCGAGTGTGAATGCAAGTATGCGTGGCGTGTGCCATCCCTGGACACGTGTTTCGAGGTAGTTGCCTCTCGTCAGCAGGGAGTAGGAAAATGTGTGGGGTTGCTGTGTAAGCTGCTAAAATCGTTATCAGATCTAGTACCTCTCGTAGCGCGCAGGTGCGTAACCATGAGTCCGTCGACTCCACCGGCTCAAGGGAGCCTGAATATAAAGTTAAACCAGATTGGTCGCACACTGCTACACCTACCAGTCGTGTTCCCCCAATGAAAGTGGTCCCTGAAGGTCAGCGTCGGCGGATACACCTATGCTCGAGTGTGAATGCAAGTATGCGTGGCGTGTGCCATCCCTGGACACGTGTTTCGAGGTAGTTGCCTCTCGTCAGCAGGGAGTAGGAAAATGTGTGGGGTTGCTGTGTAAGCTGCTAAAATCGTTATCAGATCTAGTACCTCTCATAGCGCGCAGGTGCGTAACCATGAGTCCGTCGACTCCACCGGCTCAAGGGAGCCTGAATATAAAGTTAAACCAGATTGGTCGCACACTGCTACACCTACCAGTCGTGTTCCCCCAATGAAAGTGGTCCCTGAAGGTCAGCGTCGGCGGATACACCTATGCTCGAGTGTGAATGCAAGTATGCGTGGCGTGTGCCATCCCTGGACACGTGTTTCGAGGTAGTTGCCTCTCGTCAGCAGGGAGTAGGAAAATGTGTGGGGTTGCTGTGTAAGCTGCTAAAATCGTTATCAGATCTAGTACCTCTCGTAGCGCGCAGGTGCGTAACCATGAGTCCGTCGACTCCACTGGCTCAAGGGAGCCTGAATATAAAGTTAAACCAGATTGGTCGCACACTGCTACACCTACCAGTCGTGTTCCCCCAATGAAAGTGGTCCCTGAAGGTCAGCGTCGGCGGATACACCTATGCTCGAGTGTGAATGCAAGTATGCGTGGCGTGTGCCATCCCTGGACACGTGTTTCGAGGTAGTTGCCTCTCGTCAGCAGGGAGTAGGAAAATGTGTGGGGTTGCTGTGTAAGCTGCTAAAATCGTTATCAGATCTAGTACCTCTCTTAGCGCGCAGGTGCGTAACCATGAGTCCGTCGACTCCACCGGCTCAAGGGAGCCTGAATATAAAGTTAAACCAGATTGGTCGCACACTGCTACACCTACCAGTCGTGTTCCCCCAATGAAAGTGGTCCCTGAAGGTCAGCGTCGGCGGATACACCTATGCTCGAGTGTGAATGCAAGTATGCGTGGCGTGTGCCATCCCTGGACACGTGTTTCGAGGTAGTTGCCTCTCGTCAGCAGGGAGTAGGAAAATGTGTGGGGTTGCTGTGTAAGCTGCTAAAATCGTTATCAGATCTAGTACCTCTCGTAGCGCGCAGGTGCGTAACCATGAGTCCGTCGACTCCACCGGCTCAAGGGAGCCTGAATATAAAGTTAAACCAGATTGGTCGCACACTGCTACACCTACCAGTCGTGTTCCCCCAATGAAAGTGGTCACTGAAGGTCAGCGTCGGCGGATACACCTATGCTCGAGTGTGAATGCAAGTATGCGTGGCGTGTGCCATCCCTAGACACGTGTTTCGAGGTAGTTGCCTCTCGTCAGCAGGGAGTAGGAAAATGTGTGGGGTTGCTGTGTAAGCTGCTAAAATCGTTATCAGATCTAGTACCTCTCGTAGCGCGCAGGTGCGTAACCATGAGTCCGTCGACTCCACCGGCTCAAGGGAGCCTGAATATAAAGTTAAACCAGATTGGTCGCACACTGCTACACCTACCAGTCGTGTTCCCCCAATGAAAGTGGTCCCTGAAGGTCTGTGCCTGTTTCTCTGAATTCATTCATTCATTACGTTGAGATAGAACGGTACACTTAGTGCTTCCATAAAATGCTTGATACGTTCCATAGAATGTAGAATAAGTGGTATAGGCACACTTTTGATACTTTTAGGCCATAATTGTGCGTTAGCTGGAGCAGAATCTCCAGGTGGATCCCGCCCTGGCCGATTCTGTGTGTCCAACTGTAAACACACCCACTAGTGCTTGGTGTAAGGACGCTGGCCCTAATTTCACCATTGAGGCTCTGTGGCAGAGGCAGCTGCAGCGATATTGTCAAGCCCCCGACCCCAACAAGCATTGGCATAGCCAATAGGTCTCGCCTATGGGACCTTATAAGTGTTTAGCCATGCAACAGTTGCATAACTAAATACTTATAAGGTCGCAAAAGCGAGACATATTGGCAATGCCAAGCGGCCGTGCGCCGCGAAAGTGAAAGCGATCGCGATCAAACATCAAAGCGGCCGTGTGGTCGCGAAAGTGAAAGTAATCGTGGTAAAGGTGGCGCGCGCGCCCGCGCACATGCACTGTAGCTCTAGGCTGGCCTGGTAGCACTTTTTGGGGCCCTCTCAATAAGTCTCGCCAGACCAGCGCATGCGCTGGGTCAGGCGAGACGTAAAAAGCGGGGTCGCAGACAAACTTCCCCCAAATAGCTCTGCCTTATGCCTCTCTGTCTCCTTTGTTACTGAGGCATCAGCAGCTTCTGATTGGGTGGAATCCTGGGTGGCAGCTCCAGGTCTGAAGCCCAGGAGCAGGCCTGAGGTGCAGTGCGAGGGGCCAGGCAGCAGCAGATTCTGAATGAACAGCCGTGCTGGGGGCTGTGGGACCATGAAGATGATGGGATCTGACAAATGCAAGCAACTTGGATAGAAGTCCTCTAAACCATCTTCTGCCTCTCACAGCTTGTACTCTGATGATGGATGGATGGCATCGGTGATCACTTCAATGGCGGCTGACAGTATTATGTGAGGCATATTTCTTCTAATGACTATAAGAGGCGGGTCGGAGTAGGCTGGAGCAAATACGACTGACAGAATTGTAGACATCCTGGGGTTTCTTACAATTAGAGATTAGGGACTGTGGTTGGGTGTGTAGTATCATTCTCACCCTTATTTCTTTAGTCTTTCTTTCTTTCTTTTTCTCCTTTTCTGTTCCTTCCTCTCTGGAAAGGTGTTTTCTGTCTGATGTTTGAACAAGTGAGTGACTTTTCTTTGTTTCCACGATGGCACCAGTTTCCTACCCTCACACTATTTGTCTATTTTTAGGTTTTATTTTTTTATATTTAATTTTTTTCACATAAAATGATCATGTTTCCTCGGAATTTTGAGCTTCGCCTTTTTTTTTGGGATCCAAGTATGATAAGCAGTAATGAGGATTTCTTTCCATGTTACCACCGTTAGAAATAAGCGAAATGTTGAGTTTGCAGGTAAAACAAGAAATTCATATATATTTTCTTTAATCTAACACGTCAACACATTTTTCTGCAGGCACGGGTTGGGAGTGTTGGTTCCTAAGAAAAGAGCATTCTGCGGTTTTGCTATTTTGTGCCCAAATGGGTGATCCCGCGCTGCACATGATACTAACCTGCCTTCGATGATCCTAGTAAAGAATGTTAACATTTCCTTTCATGGGCAGATCATGTGTTATCGGAGAACACGCTTGTTTCAACATATTCATTCGTGGCTAGGCGAACTGACCTCCCTGCATCTCTGCGTGTGACAGTTTAGAAAATCACATATAAAACGATCGATTCCCCTTTTGAAATCACCACAACCATCTACATGTGCTATGAGAATATTGCCCCGCTTTGAGGCTTCTTCCACACAGGGTGCCCCCCCAGCTGCAAACGTCATGTACTTCATCTAGACTCTGGAAAGTGTGACAGGAGTAACATGAGCGTGCCGGAGCCGGTGACCCCGCAAAACATAATGGCCACGGTTTAGGATGGTAGGTCCGTGTTGATGAATCGGAAACCATGTTTCCACATTCTTCTGCCCTTGAAAAAAAAAATCACCTTACAGAATAGAGAAATGGTTTGGCATTCTTCCCGCGACAGCTTCTTGTAACTAGATGTCAATTACACATGTTTGCTTCAGGCAACAGAACTCCCTCACTCATTACCGTTCATAACCGTCTGACAGCTGCAAAAATAACTTGCTTCATACCGCGCTTCGCCTATTGTTTCGTACTGTATAGCTGACATTTCTAAGCAGTGCAATTAAAAGGTGTTACTTTCAAACGTGTATTCTATACTTGCCTGCATTAAAGGGAATCTCAGTGTTCCTTGCTAGGGTTCCAAGGTGACCTAGGGCAGGCAGGGGCTTCTCTGTCACAACCACAGAGGGTGGGGTTCTTTAGCTCTCGTGCTGTGATATCTTGTTCTACTTTGAAACAGCAAACTGGACCAAGTAAACTTTTACCACACTGGACTTTCATGGCAGCGAGGAAGAGCAGTCCAAGGCGTTGCAGGGAGGTCAAGTGGGGGAGGTGGGGGACAGAGGCATGGGACTCAAGCAGGCAAACAACAGAATACAATAAGTGGATTTCCATCCCAGTAATATTCGTTTAAGAAAAATAGAAGTATGTTAATCTCACCACAGCTTAATACTATACATAAGGGAATATACAGCGCTGCAGAGAAGATATTCTACAGAGATACTATGGGGGTTACTCGTCAGACAAGCATTATCTTTAGATTTAAGCTCAGGTGCAAGCTCACAATGGTAATAAGAAGCAGAATTCCTGAGATCTTTGACCCTTAGCTCAGGCTATATTCTTTGACTAGGCAGTTCTTTTAAGAGGGTTGCAACAATCTCAACAAAGTCCCACAAAAATGTGTTAGTCAATTTCTCAGTTGACGTTTTATTCAACCATTAGCATTACCTGAGATGAAGCATAATCAAGATTAGTAAACATGGGGCATTGTCTTCAACCATATGGTTTAAGTAATCACACTTGAGGTCGAAGGGTCTTGTTCGTTCAGCATGCCACCTTCTTTCTGTGTCATTCTGATGGAAGATGCAGCTTCACGAGAGTAAAAACTCCAATGGGGCAGATCTGAAACTTGCATCTGTGTGATTCCTTTCTCCGGTCATTGGTTTAGGGTTGCAGTCCACAGGTGCAACAAAGGCAGAATCAACAGAGGTCCTCTGGCCAATGGTGGGAACACTTGCTTATCTTGGGCATGTAGGGAGACGGGGAGGTCCAGAGGCATATTTCGTTAACTCCAGGCACACTCCTACAGCAGTCCGCTTGTCCTTGGCTACTCTTGTATGGTAACTTGGAAGTAGGGTCTCTTCTTCTTGGGCAGACAGCGTTGTCACGTGCACATGCTATGCCCAGTAGGAATTATTATCATTCTTGCATGTACACAAATCCTATTCCTAAAGTTGCCTTCTCTTTTCCACATTAACAATTGACACTCATTTTGCATTTGTGATGCTTGGACTGCTTTCGCAGAAACACCGACCTTGCAGACACAGAACACTTCGTGAGAATTCTATCTCATTTCCTTGGCATTAGTGCAAGGCATCTCACATGCGTAATACCAATGTGTTTAATATTACATACTATTAGACCTGGCATCCTTGGTGTGGGTTTCCTCTGTATGTTTGCCTTTGCCTCCTGTGTTTTTACTGTGTGTTGTCCTGTAAACCAAATGCTGCCAGTGGGTTTGCAGCACTGATTGTGCCACCCACCCAAGCCGCCTTGAAAAAGGGTTGCAATCCTGCCAGTGCAGTGTCTGTGTGCAGTTCGGTACTGCCATGTGGACCTGGCAAGTGCACCCACTTGCTAGGCCCTAACCTTCCCTTTTCTTACATGTGAGTCACTCCTCAGGTAGGCCCAAGGTACCCCTGTGGGCAGGGTGCGGTGTATGTGAAAGGTAGGACATGTCCTGATGTTTGTGGCATGTCCTGATAGTGAAATACTGCCAAATTTTGTTTTTCACTATTGAAAGGCTAACTGTCCCATAGTATGGAATGGGAGTTAATTTATAACATCTTATAAATATAACTTCCCATTGGGACAAGATAGAAAGGTAACGTTTAGTATGCCTGAACTCAGAACATAAAGATGCATCTGTTAGGGCCGGATTCTTGCCTACCTGGTTATCTCCAAGAATCCTCACGAGTCGCCAGGATCTTTTTATCTGCCATATAGCGTAGAGGGGACGAACACAATTATCAAAATATATTTACCAAAATTAGATTTCATTTGGAAAGGACCACTGACTCCGAATCTAAAATTTGCAAGATTTTATTATGACCAAAAACAGCTGAACATACAAACACCTCAGTACAAGGTGTAAAAGTTAAATGGGCACTAAAACAAAGGCAAGCCTACGCAAAATTCTCATTCGATTTAAGACCAATGATTCCAAAAGCATCAAGAAAATGATAGATATGCTAATATCTATTTTAGGAATCATTAGTCAAAGGAAAGACATTTCTATCCCTACACTGTCTCTAAGGTGACATCCCTACTTAGCATTCCCATCCCAGGCAAGAGAATCAAAGAAAAGGTGTCAGAAGTGTAGACTTTCTAAGAAAAGAAGTACATCAACTTAGTCAGAGCTCGATTTAAGATGCTCCTTCTAGCTTCCCGTCTCGCTTCCCGTCTCAACCTCATCTGCCCAACCCACGGGGCACTGTCCCTAATACAAAACCCCCAAATCACAGAACACGCCCTTCGGCACACCTCTTCAGCCAGGTCTTCTCTCTGTAGTTTTCTACAAATTTGTCTTGCATCCAACGACGGTTAGCTTGACCTTGGTTCCCAGGCTCCTTCTACTCTGAAAGTATCATCTTCGCATTCCAATGCACTCCCCTTTTGGCTTCTCACAGCATCCTAACTCCTAAAACAAAGACCTAGTCTCTCTAACTAGCTAAATGTCCTTGCACCTGCAACAGAAACATGGGAACGAGAAAACCATTTCACATCTTTAAGATTTTACATTTCCCTGCAATCCAAAGCCTTTACCAAGGGAATAATTTTCGGCCTACAACATTAGCTAACATAAGAAAAGAACAGGCCTTCTCTTCTAACGTATATGCGATCAGGCCTCTACAAAATCAAACACACTATTAAATCACACTCTAAGCATTAATTATTTATTCCTATGTGCATGAATAAACAATCTACACGTATAACTTTAACATGGCACACGTTTAACCTAATACATTGCATTGTACAGAAACTAATCATTATGTGATTACTAAATACATTCACGATAACCTGCAACGTTGATCTTCACAAAAGCATTATTACATTTCTAATCACCCCTATGTTAAACGATTACAGCAATACATTTCTATGGCACTTCTAAACATACATCGATTAATATACGGGTGCTGACTAACGGTGAATATGATGCACCCCTACAAATCTCAAAATCTCATGACGCTCTATCACATCTTTTAGTGAGGATGATTTTTACATTCTATGTTTGAAAATACCACTTCTAGAAAGTAGGTATTTACTTGCTTAGCCATCATGTGTGCCTCTGCTGGGTTTGTGTTTACTGTCTGGCTTTGGAGTGACAGGGGCTAGGGATGTGCATTCTGTTCACACAGCCACTTGGGGGTTGAGGTGTGTCCTGCCTTTCCAGGGTGAGTCAGGACTGGGCTAAATAGACCCGCGCTGCATTCAGAGAAGGGGGAGGAGATGTCTTTCACTCCTGAAAGGGCATGGTCTGCCTTGGACAATGCTGTTTCCACCTCCTGCCAGGAAGCTTGGACAAGAGAGGACATAAATGGTTTTGGCTGGGCAAAGAGCTTCTGTGCCACCAGAAAACAAAGGAATTTGTGCTATAAAAAGCAGGGCTCAGACCCAAACTGTTTGATTACTTCTGAAATTCAAGAGGAACCTTTGTCAAAGAGAAGAGCTGTCCCCTCGATGTGTGCTGTCTGGGGTTGGCCTGCAGTGCCTGTGACTGCCAAGGAGAGGATAAAGACTTTGCTGTGTGCTGTGTCTCCTGCTTGAGGAAGCTCTCCAGGGACTTGAAGTAGAACTCCCCTCCTGTTCTGAAGTCTCAGAGACACAAAGACTTCTCCACCAGCTCCCCTGAACTTACTTGCTGGGAGTTCTGACCTGCCAAGAGGTGCCTGTGACTGTGTTGGGCCTCTGGAGGTTGTTCCTGCTGTTGGGGGCTGGAAAAGTGATGCAACTATGAGAAGCTTGATGCATCTGCACCTGTTTACATTTTGATTACTGTATTGTGGATTTTTGTCGTTTTGGTCTTGTTTGGTTTAGATAAAGATTACTTATTTTTCTAAACTGCTGTGGTGTCCATTTGTAGTGTTTTCACTGTATTACTGTATGTGTACTAATATGCTTTACACGCTACCTCTGAAATAAGCCTATCTGCTCATGCCAAGGTACCAAGAGAGTAAGCATGGGTTATTTTAGAAGTGTATCTCCCTTACCCTGACTAGGAAGAAGGGTCCCTATTTGGACAAAGGTGCAAACCATTGCAAACTAAAGACCCCCATTTCTAACACATACATATGGCGACACAGCTATCTGTAGAACACAAACAATGGTTGCCCATCACAATCTCAGCCCAAGCAAGAATGTCATTTTCTATATATAGCCTTTTGCTTCCTAACTTAATCAGAGGAGACACTTCTGCTGATCTCGAGGGGTCCCTACATGCTGAAGATGTTGCCTAACAACTGATTGACATCTCCGTGTGGGGTGTCCAGTTCGTGACCAAGACTGGATCGTACACTCCTCCCCACCAGGTAAAGGGGTTAAATCATCCAGAAGGGGGTTTTCTTGGCAGATCATACATTCACACCCTAGACACATAGGTTAGGCGTTGCATGATAGGGGTATGCCTGATTCTTCTAATCTTTTGTATGTATGCCCAAATAACCTGTCTCAAAAAGATAATGGAACTCTTTGTTTCATTCTCTCTGTTGACACTCATTATAACTTTTATCTGCTCCTGTCTATTAATCATCACAGCCCATATATTCTATACAGGAATCACTACGGTTAAATAAATATTAAAAACACCCCTCTGTGTATTCTTTCTCTGAGCAGAAGAAAGCATGAGTGACTGAGCTAAAGTTTGAAGTCAGTCACATCGGTTCCTGAGGGAACAGAGTTGTCATGTTTATTATTTGCCAGAACTGTTCGCTCCTGCTCTAGGTTTAGGGAGGGGCTAATGGTGGCACTGTGAGCTAGCTGGTACAAGGGACAGCATAAACATTCAGGGATGCATGGAATCAGTCTAGCACCATCCTAAGTTTATGTCGCCAGCAAAAATGCAGTTTCTACTAATTGGTGGAAACTACATGACAGCTCATGTAGAACACATCAATCCTTTTCTCCTCTTAGCAGGCAGGCAGTCTCCCAATTCCCAGGTAGACTCCAACTATGATGTGCAGACTTTAGGTGATGTCCTCTCACCTCCTTTTGACTTGCTATCAGCAATTCCAGACCTGGGTAACAGGACCTATCAAAGTACTCCACAGACAGCCTTTGTCTATGGTCAGAGAATAAGCTTTGAACTGGAAACAAGTGGGAAAGTTTGGGTCCCAATGTTTTATACTATTTCCAGATAGGCAATGTGGATTCACGGACTAAAGTCCAGGATCCAGTTTATTGTGGATCCTTCTCACATTTCATTTTTTGCCTACAACACAAACAGTCTTTGTGTAAAGTTATGGCACACCCAGCAGTTAGTGATGAGGCTGGCCCCATGTAGGAATAATAGTGAAACTCTGCACCTGTGACATATGCCCTCCTTGATGGGCCACTCAAGAGAAAGACCAAAGCACCAGGCCGTGCTCAGAAACTTCCCTCCCTCTAGCAAATGAACCTTCTGACTCTCTCCCAAATCCCCATCATCAACCAACCTGTCTTAATCGCCAATTTAGTGCAAAAAAAAAATGTCTAAAGGCGGCTCTATCTTCATCCCTCCACACTTAATTGTCTAGGACTGCACTCTTCAGCCAAGAAATGCAACCACTAGTCTTCTTCTGTCTAGGGAGGCGGTATTCCATCCTCCATCTTATGCCTTGTCTCCCAGAATATCCTTCTTACCCCATGGACTGCATGGACTCGAAGGACCACATAGACTGCTACCCTGGATACATTTTGAGACTATCCATACCACTGTTTTTTACAGCATCTGTGGACTCCGTGGTATAGTGGCATGTAGCTATAGTGGCATATAGCTACGGATAATAAAAAAAAACTTTCCTTCATTTCAGAAAACTTTCCTCTTGCTACCAAGTAAGCTTTGAATTTGATTTTCTTAGTATGACTCCTGCTGACTTTCTGTTCCTTCACGTATACAGCATCCGGGTCAATTTGAAATAAACCTCACTTTGCCCCACAGAAATGTTGGCTATTTCTGCTGGGTAAACTCACATATTTTCATAGAATTATCTAGCTCAAACGGGCCTTTTGACCATCCATAGGACATGGGCGTTAATGCTAAATATATTTAGATAAATCATGGGTATTACTGTTACATTCTTTTGACTGTAGCCCTCAACAATTGTGTCTCCAAATCATTCTGTCTCTGTTCACCAACTCCAAGGGAGTGTACATGCATACACTCAATCACTCCAACTTTGCTACATAGAGAAATACCCATATGAATTCATTGACTTACTTCCTATGCTAACGATTAGAGATTTTATCCAACACATTTCCTATAAACCATAACTATAATATCAGCAGAAACTTTAATAATTTCAACCCACAATTATTCACACTTAGGGGTTTATTCCGAGCACGGTGGGCCTGGGGCTGCCATACTCATTGTGGCGGTCTGACCACCACCACTGCGGGTCCGCCAGCCGTATTTCAAGTGTCAGACCGCCACAGGACCGCCACCTACGCCGGGATCCAGGATCCTGCGGAATGTGCTTCAGGCGCTGTCACAGTGGCGATCTGCTGTTAAGACTCTCCTATGAGCCTAACACTGCCGCCACCGTAAGACCGCCGCAACACCACCCACCCTGGAATTGTGGCAGAATCCGGCAGGTGGGTGCAACACAGTCTTGGCGGTCCTCCTGTGGATGTAGCAGTAGCGGTCCTACAGGAGTCCGCCAAACTCGTAATCAGGCCCTTAGTCCTATACCCTCTCAGCATTTATGAGTTTACTTGAAGCTTAATTTGTGGGTACTTGTGCTCATCTAGAATGTTATTCCTCTTTTCAGGCTAGTTTTGAAACATCCAAAAAGGTTATTGACACATTTCAATCTTCCATACTAATACCATTATAATCAACTGTGTTAACTATATTTTCTGACTGTCTACACTTTAGTGTCAGACATTTCTGCTGAAATGCTTCTGTTGTGTGATAAACATCATAAACCCAATGCACCAGTGGTGAATATTGCCACAACTATGTCACATTTAACCATATCGCCACCATTTATTCTTTTTATCCTCTCTTCTTCTTGCACGTTTGAAGTGCGTCACTGAGTGGACCTCTCCGCGGCCTTTAATACGGTCTCTCATTATACCCTATCCCACAGACTCCACGATGCAGTAATCTGGAAAAAGACCCTCGACTGGATCTGCTCATTCATCTCCGACAGATCGCAACTGGTCAGACTCCCACCTTTTCTTTCAGAACCCACACCGACCACCTGTGGAGCCCCCTAGGATCTTCCATCAGCCCGACTCTGTTCAACGTCTACATGGCACTGCTTGCATCCATCGTCAGATCACACGGCCTCAACATCATATCGTACGCAGATGGCACCCAACTCATCCTCTCCCTATCCAGCGAACCCAACATCTCCAAACACAACTTTCAGGATAGAATGGAAGCAGTCGCCAGGGGGATGAAGATCAGCTACCTGCAACTCAACACGGACAAAACCGAGGTGCTTATCATGGGCCCACACCTGACGCCTGGAACAACACCTGGTGGCCCCCCGCCCTCAGAAACTCTCCCTCTCCCACAGAACACTCACTCAACCTCGGCATCATCCTGGACTCAAAAACTCAAAATGTACAGCCAGATCAATGCTGCCACCTCCTCCTGCTACCACACCCTCCGCCTGCTCCGAAAGACCTTCCACTGGATTCCTGTTGAACACAGGAAAACCATCACACATACACTTATCAGCAGCAGACTAGATTACGGCAATGCACTCTATGCTGGGATCAACAAGAATCTCACCCGCAAACCCCAAAACATTCAGAACACCGCCGCCAGACTTGTCCTAAACCTACTACGCAACTGCCTCATCAGCCAACACCTAGGTACACTACACTGGCTCCTGGTTGAGAAGAGAATGACCTTCAAACTTCTTACCCACACACCCCACAGATCCCTCCACTCTGCCCAGCTCTCCCTTGCAACTGTACCACCTTTCAAAAAGAACAGATCAGGAGGACACTCCTTCTCTCTTCTCGCTCTCCACCTCTGACAGACACCATCACTCCCCAAGTTCTTGAGGGACCTCAAGACTTGGTTCTTCGACGGACTCGAGTGAACACTCAGGAGCGGCGGGCACCCCTCCTACAGCACCTTGAGACCATTTGGGGTAAGTAGCTGTGCTTTAGAAGCACAATGATTGATTGATTGACCTGTGTATACATGTGTATTTTGAGTACCAACAAATCTGGCTACACTTTAATTACAGTCCAATTAGTATATGATAACTTCAACCTAATGTTCACGATGCTGAATACCTATTGCAGACCAGAAAAAGTCCCAATGTTGTGCAGCATTAGGGAGCCAAACACATGTTGGCTGTAACCTATGACTGGCTGTAGAACATAAAATATTGACAGGACAGATCAAAGCAAGAAAATGACAAAAAAACTTTTTCTATCTGGAAACTGTATCTCTCTCCTCATGCAAATTCAAATTACTCTTATTTCTTGTGCTTATCTTATTATTGTATGCAAACATTTTCAAAAACATTATATCGCTCGCAAGCAACATAGAGTCCTTCTGCTATTCACCATACATGCACACACATATGACACACTCCGGGATGTCAGCACTTGTTCTAGCCATCATATGAAAGTGGAACTTTACATCAGTGGGCCTGTATCCATTGTGCCCTGACTTTGAATAGTTAAAAGGCCTGTCTCATATTATCCGTTCAAAAATGGTATGCTGCCACCAATACTCAGAATACTTGCTCCGATGATGCAGACTGTAGTTTTGTTTCCACTAGAGAGTACTCTTTTTGATATCAGAGCCGGGCCCTGGGTCTTATGGTCCATTTAGAGAGTAGGCCGATGTGGGCATGCAGGAGGTTGTGTGAGCTGGATCCAGAAGAGAATCAGGATACCAAAGTCACATGCCGTTGAGGTACTCAGGGAAGGGATGCATGTTAGTTTACATGCAGGAGATATTCCCTTTCCACCGAAGCTGTCTCTAACCTGAGCTGTGTTGCTGCGTTGGAGATAGCAGGCACAGGCTCCCAGTCTCTCTGGGAGCAGAAATCGAGGGCGTTCAGGCCAATCCTGATGCTGCTGTCATGCAGTATAAGAGCAACATCAGGATTGGCCATAGGCAATTCTGGGAGCCTGTGCTGGTGAGGAGAAAAAGTGCAGTGATGCAGCAGGTCCGTTTTTATTTGTTTTTTGATGTTGTCACTCATCACCCATCCCCCGCCCCCTCCTATTCAGCCCGGACACCAGCGGCTACTGGCTCTAATACCCCTTGGGGTCTGGTTCGCGCTATATAAGACTGCAGTGCAGATATATAAATAAATATTGGCTTTTAAGCAACTCTCTTCTAATCCCCTGCAAAAAGTTCACTCCCAACTGCACCCTCTGGTTTTCCCAAGGAAGCACAGCATACTCCATTTTTGCACAGTTCTTTTTTCCTAACGCTGGCAAATGTTATTGCATGTTATGAGTCCTTCTTGTTCAGTCCTTAAACTCTCTTCCTCAGACAGTGAATAGGTGGTAACCTCCACTTTTCCTGTAAATGGTTGTTAGCTCTATAGCCTTACAAGGAAGGAAGTATCACTCAGATGTTCCTAGGGTGGCAGGAGCATGCCTCAGCCACGGACCGTGCAGGTAAGAGTGGAGGGGCTGGGTTGGGAGGAATTTCGATGGCCGGTGCGAATAAGAGCGGTGGGGCCAGGTGGGGGCGGATTTTGACAGACGACTACAAATAAAGTGTATTATTTATTTAATTTTCCCTCGTCATCGTCTGTCGAAATACAGCCCCCAACCCAGACCTCCGCTCTTACCTGCACATACAGCGGCTGGCATGCTATCAAAAGTCACCTCTTGCCTTAATAGCTTCAAGAAGCATTATGATCCCCAGGTGGTGAGGACCCCAACTGTTTATGCTCTCCAGGTCTACCTCAGAGTTTGTCCATGGAAAGTAGGGGAAGCCTTCTCAACATCAAGTAGAAGGATGATGGCCAGGTAACACAGAGTAAGACAGAGGTGAATGGTGAGACATTTTATAGGATATTTTGCTGAGCTTGGATAGAAATGAGGGGTTGATCATTCAGGTATAATGTCAAATATGTCAATTCAGTGCCTTATGATCTTGCTACCTACAACTGATTTAATCAGAATATTTAAACCCTATCTGTTGCTTTTCCCTACCTTATGTTCTTTAGTGTATTGTTGGTCCAAGTCCATTGGTCATAATCTGCACTGTAAGTTTCTAAGAAAGTAGCTGTTTCTTTGATATTTCTAGCCATATTCTGTCCTCCATAACCATCTCTAATCATTTATTTTTCTATCCCACTTGTCTTCCTTATTTGTTATTGCATCTGGTTTTGTTTCCTGAATACATACATTCTACAACAAGAGATTGATGACTTACTCCACTTCTTAATAAGAGAATGTGTTGTTAATTATTTTCGGTAGTATTGCACCTTTGTCTATACTGGCTATCTCTTCAACAAAACTAGCATCTGAAGAGTTTACCGAAGCAACATTACTATTCCATGACCCTTTAATATTTCTGGAACTGTTGCATTCTCTACTTGGTTTTTTACTCAGTCGTGCATTCATTGTCCACTGCTCAAAAGTGTTGCAGAGGTTCATTTCACAGTACCACTGTATCATCTATGTGACACTCTAATCTTTTGATAGTGGTGTAGTCAAAAATCAAGTGTCCCTCCAAATAGAAGTTGGTTATGGTATGCATAGCGGGTGATAGAATTGATGTTTTGTATGGAAGAATAAGTACCCCTTAGCAGATTTGTGTCTACCCTCTAATTATGTTGCTTTATTAGAAGTGTCACTTATATTGCATGACAGCTCGGAGGACAGCTATTCAGTAGTTGAAATGTCAGTCATCTTGAGTGACACCATTTTCCCTGTACATGTCTGACTCTGTTTCATGAAGCGCCGGCACATAGAGCTGAAGGAGTTTGTCCAGTCACCAAGCCTCCAAACTGCGTGTAAGACTTACAGAGGGGTGTTGCGGGGGGACAAGAGGTAATGATAGGGATAGAGCCATTATTATATGTGGTGGACTACCATCCTCCTTAGCTAATAATCCACTTTCTCACAGCACCCCTTTGAAAAACTCATTACATAACAATGTCAACACTCCTGGTGTCGGCAAACAAACCAATTATTCAAATGGATGCTAGAAATGAGGCAACACCAGTTTTATGCAGAGAGAGAAGAAAGAAACTTGGTGTGAAACAGCAGCTAAGTATATGATACTATTTGTAACCCATGATGTCTGGACTGATGCACAAGAGTGTATAAAAGTGATACAAGTATGAACAACTGATGCAGTGGTTCAAATATCCAATCCACCTCCTGTCCTTGGTGTGTACACCTATCCTCATATAATTTGTCCTTAACACCAGGTTGCATAGTAAAATTGAAGCAGTGATTGAGGAAATATGGAAGTTCGAAACACTTTTAGGGCACTGTGGTCATACACAAGAAAGATTGTTGCCTACTGAATCGTTTGAAAGTTTGATAAATATATATATATATATATATATATCCTCAACACTCGTCTTACTCCAGTAACAAAAGACGGCCAGGGCTCAAATTCGTTCAGCGTGAATCCTTTTAATACAAGGCAATATCAAGAAAAACATTCTGATGCATTTCGAAGCTATAGCTTCCTGATCAAGGGATCACGCGGAACGAATTTGAGCCCTGACCGTCTTTTGTTCCTGGAGTAAGACAAGTGTTGAAGATTACCCTTTTTCAAAGGCTTCATATGACCTGTAATTTCAAGTCAGGAGGTGGACAAGTATATATCTGCTACATTAAAGACCCCTTCTATCCCTGCTCCACATCATTGAAGACTGCTTACAGCAGAGACTGAGGCTTATGGGGTGTTTGGCAAACTGTATATTTGATGCATGACAGGTTGGACACATGGCTTGCAGCTCAAATACCCTGGCCACAATTAAAGGCTATGTATAATTGGGGTTTATGCAAATTCTCCTAAATGTGTAAAATGCCATATGCACCTCTTAGGGTAGGATAGGGGCATTGCAAGGCCACGCACAGCCATCCACTGATGCGCATAGCTGAAGGTAGTGCGCAGATGGGCTTGGAAGCACAATAGGTTGAGTGCATGGGAGGTTTGGTGCAGTTCCTGCAACTAACCCTCACTGCCAATGGCTGACGCTTATGCACAGATGACGTTGAGGTAAAAGGAGGTTGGGTGTGGGGTCTGCCCTCAGGCGTGGCACTGTAGACAACTCCAGACTGTGCATGGATGAAGGCCATGTTTTGGGCAGGTTTGGTGCATGATTGGTTCTGCAGTGGGCCTGGGATCAGGCTCTGGTCCTGACCCTGCCTTTGGCCGGGGTCTGCATTTAACACTCCATTTCCTTTCATTGCACCACTGAGCTCTAGGTGCAGTTCTGACCTTGCTTCCATCAGCAATCCCACCTCAAACCCATTCTTTGGTTATACTTAGTACATTCTGCGATCACGGCTGGGGTTCTGACCGGACTCTGCAGAGAACGCCAGTACCCATAGCAGTTTCATTGATGTTAGTCATCTGCAACATCTTCTGTGAGTACATGAACCAGAGTTTGCGGGTGAGATTTATGGCTACTCACCATAACAGGCCCATTTTGTAAAGTATTACAGCATAGGTAACCACAAGATCTGGAAGTTTTGTTAGCGAAATATGAAGGTGTGTATAGCTAACATTATTTTCTCTTTTGAGTAAAACTCATGAATATTTTTGAATAAACCTTCTATAGTAAGTTGTTTGGAGTTTTTTAATAGTAACCAGTTGCCCTTGGCTAAAGCAGAACCCGCCTCTACAAGGCTTTCGCAGCCGCGGCCTGAGCAGGTAAGAGCGGTAGGGTGGTGGTGCCGTGTGGGGGGTGTATTTCGACAGACTAAGACGAGGGGAAATGAACTATTTGTTTAATTTTCCCTCAAGGTAGTCTGTCAAATCCCCCACAACCCGGCCCCACCGCTCTTACCTGCACGGGCCCCAGCTGGGCTTTCTATCGATTGGTGGACTCTGAGCGCCAGGTGTGGTTCGTGACCGCGCCCAGCACCAACACTCAAAACCCACAGCCGCTAACCTTTCCCTCATGCCTCTCCCATTGCCTAAAAAACCCAGCACACGTCACTCAGATGAATTCTGTCAGTGAGAGTGCAGCGCGTGGCCACAGTGATGAATGGCCACAATCTGCTGCACAGGGCTTGTTTCCATGTGCAGCTGGCTCTTATCGGAGGGCATCGATCCCACCCAGGCTCTCAAACCAAACTGCACACAGAAGTTCACACAGAATGATTCCGTTTTTGGGGATCTCGAATGTCCTGTTTTCTTGTTACCTATCTTGGCCTCTGCCTTTATTCGCAGAATCTTCCTTACAACATTCATACACATCAAAAATGCTACAACTAAAAGGACATGGAGGCACTAGCCGAGAACTGCATTTAATTAAAACACAATAATGTAGTGGGTAATTTACCTCATTGATAATGAAGTAACGTATAGGCACATTATCCCTCAAGTAGCTTTGTTTAAATCTTTAAAGAGTCATAAACGGGTGACACCATCGCCGGAGTGCCTTACACAGTCACCGTATGCTTTAGTTCATTACACATTTTGAAGATGCGTGGCTGTAGTATACGTCCCTACTCTTGATTCACTCCCATGTTTCAAGTATTATCGTGGTCCTTGTCCTTTGGCAGATACGGGGAGAGCATCGGATCTCATCCCCCTGAGGAGGTCTTGGCGGGAATGATGAGCGGTTTCTCACTGCGCTGGAACATTTTGATCACCGCCTTGAGGGAATTAGAAAGGGCCAGCGGACGAGCCCTGAGCCTGTGTGTTTTCCTAAGGGGCATAGTTGTCCTTCTGTGACCATCATTTTCAAGTGGGAAAGTTTATGTGCCATTTGTCAACGCCGTACATTAGATAGTGTGTGCTGTACCGAGCTTTTTTTTTTTTTTGCATAACCTGTATGTAGTTATGCCTTTTGTATTTATTCTGTAGAAAGAAATCTCAGTTTCTGCAAACGTTACTAAATCTATGTAAACAAACGTTATATTTATGAAGAAGCAAATATCAAACTAAAAAGTATAAACACTACTCAGGTATACATTGTATACCAGTCATCACATTTCTTTCTGACTGTAATATTCCCAGAAACACTGTGCAGTTGCTGTGCAAGTCAAAATTCATTTGTGTAATAAATATGCTCAGTTAGAAATACACATAAGTAACACTTGATTAACAGCAGACAAAAATTGCAATAAGTGACCATATGCCCCTAAACAATCGAACGGTTCTGGCAGCTGACATGCTGCACATTGCAAAGTCACCCACAATAAATCAAAATGGGAGAGCAAAGCGAAGTGCATATCACGGTTCTCCTATTCATTTTAGAACAAGGGACACCTGCGGCTATTGTTATTGACATTTCTAGAGCGCTACTGCTACCGGAAGGTGTCCTGGCGCTGTATGAAGTCCCGCCTAAATATTAAAGATGGAGGAGAAGACAACGATATTAATTAATGAAGAGCCATGTTTTTAAAGCGTTTCTAAAGGCAAGTAAATTTGTCATACTCCTGAGGTGTTCCATGCCTTAGCAGCATTTGCTACAAAGGTCCTCCCCCCCCAGCTGGCTTTTTTAACCAATGTCACCATCACCAGTTTTCCAACTGATGACCTTAACGATCTGTTCGGTGTATACCAGCGTAGTCATTGTTGCAGATAGTCGGACCCGTTTCCATGGAGGGCTTTAATGACCAAGCATAATGCTTTGAAACGAGTGCGCTTCCTAACCGGCAGCCAATAGAGTTTTTTTTATCTCAGCTGAGATAGAGGCTTATTTACGGGTATCAGTCAGGAGTCTCGCTGCCGCATTTTGCAGGATCTGTAATTTATTCATCAGTCCTTCTTGGATGATATTGAGGTATAAACTGTTACAAATGTCCAATCTGGACATTGTTAACACTGTAATGACTGTTTATGGAGTGTCTTTGGGGAGCAGTTGTAGTGTAGTTCCTATTTCCCTAATAGGCTCTGCACATTGGAATAATATACCCTATAGATTTGGCATAGGACTGAGGTCAGTATGCCCCTATCGGGTATATTAAACTTAATTAATTTGTACCAGCTAATTCAGAGGCCACGAGAAACTCCTTGTAAACAAGAAGGGAGTATTTTCTGGCAACCCCCTTATCATGACAACTTTGTTTCCCTTTAGAATCGTAACACTCTCAGAATCGTGGAAACAACAGATAACAGTTTCACTCAGCTAATCGTGTATGCTTAGTTTCTTCAGCGTTACACAGAAAGAATAGATGGGCGTTTCAATAAAAGGATTTATTGAACAGTCTTGTTTCTCGTGTAAGAGATATGAGCTGTTACAATCACAAAACAGTATGCAAGATATATTATGTACAGTGTAAGCAGTAGAAAGAAATAATACTGCGCTAGCATTATCTTTTAGTTATGAGACATATATTCATATACATAAATAACATAAGCTAAAAATGCGAGTACTCATAAGATGCTTCTCTAACTAGTTCTACTCCAGTGTACCTAACCTAAGTGTAGTACCAGGTAAGTAGTAGGTGATGTGTTCTATAGTATGGTATGCTAAGTTTAGTATGCCAAGTTTAGTATGCCAAGAGTACCTCTAGGTTCTAGTCAGCTCCATACCTTGAGAATGAGAGAGGTTGGAATGTCTTTCCGGGTCTCGAAATCTAACACCCCGAGAAGGGAGTCGGAACACTGGAAGCTGGATTCTCTGCGAGCAGGGATGAGAGTGTCAGAGACGTTTTAATGCATGGGCAAAGTGGGCTCTGACCTAGGGCCCCAGCCTTTCAGGGGGCCCCCTGACAGAGTCAGCACCATTCTCCAGTGTTTTGCCCTAATGACCTTGATAATTTCTTAAACTGATTGTTTTAAATACTGTTTTCCTTACATTTATGTTTTATGTGCCTGATATGTGAGAGTCTAGTACAGCCATTTTGCTGAGAAATGATGTGTTTATGTTTCATGCAGTATATAGAAAAAAAAGTTTCTTTTAGATCAAAACAAGGCCTTACACATAAGAAATGAGAGGGCGTCACAAAGATTATTTGCAGTAATATTGGTGAGCTGCTGCTGTGTTACAATATTGAAAACACACATACCTATCCCTGAATATTAGATATAAACACATTTAGGGCCTTATTTATGAGAAGTGATGCATCGCTGTGTGAAAACAGGGATGCGTCACTTTTCAGTGCACCCTCCTTGTGACATGACGGATGTGTCATATTTACTGTATGTCGCATCATGTCGCAAGGAGTTACAGATACGTCAGTATTTCTGGCGTATCTGTAGGCGCAAAAGTGATGCATTGCTGGGGTGTGTCTGAAAATAGACGCAAGTCCAGCAATGTGTCCTTCCACACGGGGCAAGCCCCATGTGAAAGTGCCTGCATCAGTCTTACACCTGCTGTGAGGCAGGTGTAAGGTATTGACGCAATGGCCTCCTAGAAGTGGCGCACTGAGTTCTCATAGATTTCAATGTGCCACTTCTACGAGGCTTTTTGCGAGCAACACCCACCCTGCATACATTATACCTGGCACAGGTATAATGTGGTGCAGGGGTTTACAAAGTGACGCATCTGCCTAGATGCGTCACGTTGTAAATAGGGCGCAACATGGCACATTTTTTTCGCTGCCAGTGCGTCACAAAAAGTGACGCACCGGCGGCATAAAAGTGAAACAAGGCCTCATAAATAAGGCCCTTAGAATTTGGACGAGTGTTCCTTCACACTGTCAGCTACCTAATGAAATTAAATGAAATAATGTATTTAATAAAGCGCGCAGCCACTCAGACAAGAGAGTGTTCTGGCACATGACAGCGGGAGGAAAACGTGCGTAAAAGACCCATCAGTTATTAAAAAGCCAGGTTTTTAAGTTCTTCCTGAAAGAGAGTAGGTCTGTGGTTAGTCTCAGAGACTCAGGGAGTCTATTCCACAATTTTGCGCCTAGAAAGCAGAGGGATCTGCCTCCAGTGCGGGCAGGGCATATTTTAGGCACGATGGCCAGGTAGGCATTGGAAGATCTTAGGGGTCAAGATGTTTTGCAGTGATTAACGCGCTTATTTAGGTAGCCGGCTCCTAAGCTGTGGAAAGCTTTAAAGAAGATGGTCATCGCTTTGAAGTTGATCCGTTCTTTTATGCGGAGCCAGTGTAGAGACTTAAGAATAGGGTTCATACTAGATCTGGGTTTAGGTCTCAGGATGGCTCTGGCCGCGTTTTGTACTACTTGTAGGCGCTGGATAAGGAAGGGCTTTGGGAAGACCGAGGTACAAGCTGTTGACATAGTCAAGCTTTGATGTCACCAGAGCCTGCACCACAATCTTTCTACTCTCATGCGGTAACAGTGGCAGGAATTTTTTTTAGCAACCGGAGTATGCCAAAGCAAGCTTCAGTTAGATTTTGGATTGGAAAGCGCATGGAGAGTGTCTTGTCTATGACAATTCCTACGTTTTTGACTTCCTCCATTTCCACAGGCGGGGGCAGCAGATCTTTTGGCCACCAAGAGCTCCAGTCAGGCGTTTCTGGATTACCAAAGAAAATAACTTCAGTTTTGTCAGGATTGTACTTCAGCTGATTGATCTTAAGCCAGTTAAAAACCTTTGTGAGGCAAGACCTAATCACTGCACCGTCAAAGTCGGTTCCTTTTTCACATGTAAAAATCAGCTGAGTGTCATCAGCATAGGAACCGATTTTGACGCTCTCTTCCTCTACCAGAAATGCAAGGGAGGATAGATATAAATTAAAAAGGGTAGGACTGAGAATAGAGCCCTGAGCGACACCTACATTCATGGCCGGAACCGGGGATGAGAAAGGTGGGAGCCAGATGTCCTGAGATCTATTTACCAAAAAGGATGACATCCATGTTAAGGCACCACCACAGGTCGATGTTAGCAAGTCTCTCCAGGGGCCTCTCATGTGGGACCGTATCGAAGGCCGCCGACAGATCGAGCACTATCAGAACAGCCTTGCCTCCCTGGTCCAGCTTACCCATGAGAAATTCAGTCACATCCAGGAGAGCGGACTCCGTACTGTAGTTAGCCCTAAAACCGGATTGGGAATCATGAAGGAGCTTCCCATCATCAATGTGTTTTTGGAAGGCTTTGTTTACATGCTTTTCTAATACTTTGGACAGGGCAGGAAGAAGGGAGATTGGCTTGTAGTTGGCAGGGTCCGTCAGTTTGGCGTTAGCCTTTTTCATCAGTGGAAGAATCTTGGCATTCTTCCATAATTTCGGCGTGTTGCCTGAGGAGAGGGAAGCATTAAAGAGCTGGTTTACCGTGGGGTTTATGGTGGGAGCTAATAGGTTCAGGATATTAGCTGGACATGGGTCAGTAGGAGAGCCAGACTTAATGCTTTGGAGAAGGGTCAGTGACTCTTCAAGCTAAAACTCAGGGAAAACTAGTAAAGATGGAGGATCCAAGAGGTGAAATTTGCTATTGGAACTAAGGTAGAAGGTCAGTTCTTCCTCTGAGATGTTACTGAAGGCTTGTTGGATCACAGAGATCTTTTTGTGGAAGAATTGAGCTATTTGCTTAGACCATTCTTCCGTACATGGCCCTTCCTTTGTGCCTGCTTTCGGGATGGTAAAGGATTTAACTATGCTAAAGATTTTGGTATATTTTGGGCATTTTCTATTTTGGTTTGAAAGAAGTTTTTCTTGGCTGTCTTCACAAGAATGTAATGAGCTTTTAAGGTGTCTTTATACACCTTCCTGTCCTTAGGTATATAGGATTTACGCCATTTCCGTTCCATTTTTCTACAATTTATTTTGCTAGATCTGGGAGAACCGTTAAACCATGGAGCTGGTGAGGCCGACCTCTTTGAGGAACGGGAAACAACCGGTACCACTGTACCAATGTTGGTACGGAGCCATGAATCTATTGAGAGGGTGTCCGAGTCGGGCAGCCAAGCAGCTCCGGTGAGGAACAACTGAGGGCATCTGCTAACATCGGGATGGATATTTTATGGAACGTCCTGTAATTAGGGACCCTCTGCCCTGTGTTAGCCCGAGGGGCTGTGGCAGAGTTGGGAATGACACATTTTAATAGGAGGTGGTCAGACCAGGTAATGGGAAAAGGTAGGCTTGCTTATATGTCAAAGTTGTGAAAGA
Organism: Triturus cristatus; assembly: GCF_964204655.1. NCBI lineage: Eukaryota > Metazoa > Chordata > Amphibia > Caudata > Salamandridae > Triturus > Triturus cristatus. Next base: position 755,398,673 of record NC_140584.1, on the reverse strand, counting down.
TTTGGTCTAGGGTATGGCCCTTCTCATGGGTGGCTGAAGAAATAGATGGAAACATGTTGCAGGCCTGCAGTGTCCCCAACAAGAAAATTGTTTGAGGGTCTTTTCCATTGTCCATATACATATTGAAATCTCCCATAAAGACAGTTGTTGTATTTTAAGGCCAGGGAGGTGGCGGCTGTATTAAGCGTAGTAATAACATTTTCAATTGCACCGAGAAGTCTGTAAATCAGAAAAACAGCTATGCTATGATGGGGGGGATAAGGTACAGCAGAAGCCTAAGGACTCTGTACCCTCAATGTTTTCCATTGGTATGGGAGAGCAGTCTAGTTTTTAATTGTAAATTATGGTGACACCGCCCCCCTTCCCACTTTGTCGGTCTCTCCTAAAGATTTTATAACCCGTAGGGATGGCCAAGGTGATAGTAGGGTTGGAGGCTACAGCCAGCCAGGTCTTAGTAAGAAATAAAAGATCAGGCTGTTCGTCTAAAAGTAGGTCATAAATGTGTGGTTCATGCATTTGCATAGAACGACAATTTAAAAGGGTGGCCTTTAAGTCCTCTGTTTTCTTATTGTTTTTACACTTATTGTTGCGTGGGAGGACCTTGGTTGCGAGTTTCCTAGGCTGGAGGAGAGACCAGTTGCACCTATTGCATCGAAAGTCTACCTCCAAGCTCGAATCAGCGGCTGTACACTGACATAATGGTAGCCGCCTAAGGCTAAGCAGTTTTTCCCTATTGTAATATAGTGAAAGAAACTCACCGGAGGGGAACTGGGAAGCATGGCCAAAGCCAGACGCCTCCGGGATGCTGACGGGCGCAGAGGGCCTTGCCTTTGGCACACCAGCGGAGCACCGAAGGCACGCTTCCGTTTGCATGGGGAATATGTAGGCTAATGCCTTTGATGAAACCGGACCGCTAACACAGCTGAGGAAGCAGAAACTACGTGGGCGGAAGTGAGGAACCCGATAGTAGCCCCAACCCTCCGCACAATCGGCGTATCAGCCACAGCGGACCAGGACTGGAGAAAAAGCGAGATGCGAATCGGAGCAGCTAAGGAGGTGCAGGCAAGCAGAATCAAGTAAAGTGCAAGTGCGCGTAGGTAGAAGAAATTGTTAAAAAGCACAGAGTAATTCAGCCACAATATACAATTTAAAAAGTATTAAAAACCTAGTAGCAGGGCAGGAAACACTAAATCCTACTGCAGTCAGCTGCACGCGTCTGTTTGCATCACGAATATATAGGCTAAAGCCTATGATGCAAACTTGATCGCTAATGCAGCTGAGGAAGCGGAAACTGCGTGGGAAACAGGGGCTCAAATTGGATCATAAATTCAAAGCTGTTCTGAACAGGGGCCCCCAAAATATGTTTGGCCCAGGGCCCCCAAAATCCTTAAGATGACCCTGGACAGTGTCTCTTGTCAGTGCGTCAGGCCAGGACATGGGCTCCTCTAAAGTCGAGGTCTCCCACTCCACTTTCGAATAAACGATAATACTAAATGCTAAACATAAAAATGCTAAACATTAAACTGAGTACCACATGTTGCTAAAATCATTTGTAAAAGCATACTAAAAGAAGATTTTTTTTTTAAACTGTAGCTAAATATGTATTGAAAAGGTACTGTACATTTTAAAGCAGTTTTTCATTCTAAGCATATATCAAAAATAAATGCAATAGGAATGAATAGAAATATATACACATGACGAAATGGTCGACAAGTATTCAAAAATCAGACATGTTTAAGATACGTCCCATCATTTGTACGAAATGTATAGGGCAGTTTGTATTCTATACCCAACCTTTCATATTTGCCTGCTTGCATATTTGTTTGAGGCAATACTGAAAATGAAAAGTAGTGACAGGCAGAGTTGCTAAATGCTAAACATAAAAATGCTAAACATTAAACTGAGTACCACATGTTGCTAAAATCATTTGTAAAAGCATACTAAAAGAAGATTTTTTTTTAAACTGTAGCTAAATATGTATTGAGAAGGTACTGTACATTTTAAAGGAGTTTTTCATTCAAAGCATATATCAAAAATAAATGCAATAGGAATGAATAGAAATATATACACATGACGAAATGGTCGACAAGTATTCAAAAATCAAAGCCATCTCATAACATGGTACTAAATGAAATTGTGGTAAATAAGGTGACAATGTGTCCCTGGAAGTATTCAAAGGATTCCTGCAATGAGTGCAAGAACTAATGGCAGACCACCAAACACCGAATGCACGAAGTTTGGAATGATTCCGAGGACTGCCTGAAAAGGTGATAACAGTCCTGAATATATGGTCTTAAATACATGTACAATCCTGCTCGTATCAGACATGTTTAAGATACGTCCCATCATTTCTACGAAATGTATAGGGCAGTCTGTACTCATTAGAGCCTGTATCTCAGCCAAAGTCCTTGCAATTTGTAGATCATAGGTTTCTTTGGCCGAGGTCAAAGGCACGGTCTGTTGCAAAAGCATGGCTTTCATTGTGCTTAAAGTATCAAAACGTATAAAAGAAACATTCAATGAAGGCCATAGAGGCAACTCCCTGACTGTGCCTATTTGGGGGAAACAATCCTTGCATACAAAAAGTAACCCTGGAGCTAACCATTACCAGATATGGGATTCCTGGCAACATGCCACAGCAACTTTGATCATTCAACATGAGGTAACTCCCATTAGAAAGTTGGCCAAACATTGGATTAATCACAGCAGCTGGTGTACCCTGCAGGTGGCAGGACAAGTTTGCCACAGAACCATTACAAGCCCCGTGTAAAGAAATCTCCTGACATATGAGAGATCCGCTCAGTGCATTTTCACAGTGTATACCCCTAAGAAACACTTCACGAACCCCACTCCAACATCTGTATTCGTAAGGTAAAACCCAGGATGTCTTAATGTATTTTATACCCAACTTTTCATTTTTGCCTGCTTGCATTTTTGTTTGCGGCAATACTGAAAATGAAAAGTAGTGACAGGCAGAGTTATTTTGCCATGGATAAGCCATTCTGTAGCTGGTTTTTCTGCTACCGTAAATGGCAATTTTTCAAGTTTTTCAATGTTCAGCACTGTATACTTTGCTCCCCTTTGTGCCAGTTCGATCTGTTTATCCGTGAGATTGTATTCTGAAAACAGAGACGACGTGTTGATAAAGCCCCAAGGCACATGACCTGCACGCAAGGATTGCAGTGTCCAGCCTAATAACATAATAGAATGTAACTGAGATTGGCCTTGTTGAACATTGCTAAATCTTGTTCCAGTGTGTCAATAGCAGAGGATGCAATGTTGTCCAGTGAATATATTCAGGATGACAAAGTTGTTAACCCATTGTCGACCACAGAGAGAGATTTCTCTAAGTTAATCCGATCAAGTCACGTATTCTTTCTGCGGCCTCCACCTGTGAAACCTTCCATATTTCATTATAAGCAGCATAAATGCCATCATATATGAAATGTTTTTGACGTGTTTTTCTCGGTCCTAGCAAGAAATCCCTAAGGTCTGCATCTTCTTTAAGTAAAGATAAGTGTTGTTTCACATCCTCGAGTGTAGATTTTTGTAACCAGTTGAGGCACAATTTTCCAACAATGTATGTTGTTACTACCCCCGGGTGCGGTCGTTGAACATAACGTGGGTCTGGCCTATGGATAGTAAAGCCCTGTATTCTATTCAGGAATCTTTCTTGACAGATGTTTGTGTCTGTGGGCCAGAGCAAACATTTTTTCCAATCAGGTTCTGATCTGTTGTTTCGTAGTATTTTGTCTACTGTGACTGCTCCCTGTGTAGTGCTATTACTTGCAGGTGCTGGTACATAAGGTGTGTTCCTGTCTTTGATCTTGGCTAATCCAAGGCAAGACGTATGTTGCACAGTGTCATTCAAAAACATTATTTGCTGAGAGATGATACAGGCTCTAAACAAAGCTTCTATCCCCTGCACTTGCCAGTCTTTAGAACCCCAGACAGATTGTGTGTCGATTGTGTCTTTCCAAAAGTCAAATCCTTGTCTAGACAGTTGGGCTGCAGAATAAATCTGTTTTGTAGTAGTTAACATATTTTCTGTTCTGTTGTGTTCACTTTTCTATAGAACTTTTTTTCTGGATCAGATATATTGTACCCTGAAAAATATGGAAACTTATTTGCAAACGTTTTTGAACTACCCTTTGGTGGTGTAGGACAATGTTCCCATGGTTAAACATATATACATTTCTAGGTGCTGCAGATCTATGCAAGAAATGATGACCATAGTGGGTGTAACAGTAAAGCTGTTCGTAATCTGATGAACCCTCTAAGTTTTCATTATTAGAGAACGCAGCAGACCTTTCTAGATCAGACACCATGTTATTAACAGTCTCAAAATCCCAATTATAGGTACTGGAGGTAATAAATCACTTAAAGAAATTTTAAATAAATGTGGAATCTTCAAAAGTTCCGCCGGGCCAAATATGTTAAAATCGGTTTTGTCCCAAACTATACCATCCTGTTTAGGAACAGCGGTGATGTTTACTGCTGACAAATCTCTTGCTTCACGATGGGAAGGTTGGTGTGGTTTTAAAAGTAAGTTCACATTTTTACTTTCAGTGTCCAAACGAATGTATCTGCCATTCATAATCACGCCAGAGTCATTACCAAAGCTAGCCAACTCAGAAAGAAAAAAGTCTAGAAATAATCCATAGTTCAATCCATGGTGAAACCAGATAAGTGTCTTTCAGAAAAGGAAAAAATTATTGTACTTGTTGTTTGAAAGTTTTTAGGGCTGGCGTCGTTTCAGGCTCACTTGGATCCTCAGAAAATGTATCAAAGTTAATGAAGTAGCCAGAAGCAGTTCGGTCAATTGCTGGAATTGCATCAGGATTCGTCGAAATCACTGGAACCAGTTGATCACGTGTTAGTTTGTATAGACAGGTGTATCTGGACGAACTATTACTTGAGTTTCAAGAGGGATAAGATCCATAGCATTGTTACTTAGTCCTTCATCTATTACTGCTGAATTCTCAATGGTTATGAGTCTTTTAGTCTGAACCTCTTGGATAGTAGCGAGAGGAGGGCGTCTGCTACTAGGTCAGAGTCCACGTAGCCTACTATTTAGTATCGGCCACATAGTGTAGTTTGATGAGGTCAATTGACACAAATCTTTTCTCCTTTTTTTCAGCAAGGGGCGGCAGAAGTACTGTTCTTGTTCCATGGACATCTAGGACAGGTACTGGTTTTCTGTAAGAAGGTCCAAATTCCTTCTTGTCCGCAATCTTCTCTCTGACTAGATCCCCGACTTTTGGGATCCAGACAGGCCTTGCTGGGACTGACGATTTTTCACCAGTGGTGATTGGCTTCAGGAACATGTTGCTTTGTTTCGATCTTAGTTCATTTAGATCCTGTAAAACAGCCAAACGATCTTTGATATCAAAGGGTTTATTTTCCACCACTGTGCCTTTACATTTGAGATCAGGAACCCACATTCTTGTCCCAAATAGGACCTCATATGGAGTGACCCCCCCAGAGAACTTCTTGGCAAATTATTTAATGAGCGTTGGACCCCATAAAAATGTTTGACCCACCCATCACCCAAACCTAATACTCTAGCTGTTATAGACTGCTATATGTCCCGGTTTTTCCTTTCCACAATAGAATTTCCCTCAGGATGAAACAGACAGGAGTACCACAATGCTACGCCCAAGTTGGCCATGGCTTCTTTGTAAGCCTGATAGCTAACCGCAGGGCCCTGGTCAGAATGTAGGGTTCCAATTGTGTATGTGCGGATAAAGACTCGCAAATCTTTTATAACAGTTCGAGCGTCAGCCAAGCGCTGAGGCCACATCCATAGGAACCTCGACTTAGTGTTTGTGGGAATGCATTTGTCATAAAGGACACCTGCGCATAGATAGTCTAATGCTGTCTAACAATGGTGTCTGTACTGGGCAGGCTACTTCGTAGTCTGGTGTCTGATGGCGTTCTGCACTACGCTGTCTATTGCAGTCTCTGCAGTCATCGATGAGGATGTGAATTAGTGTATTCATTCCAGGCCACCAGTACATCTCTTTTATTGTTAATATAGTTTTAGAGATCCCCTGATGTGACAGACCCTCCCCAAGATGGGCTTCATAAATCAAAGCTGCTCTACGTTCCATGTTTGGAATTACCCTATCCCCCACTCCAGGGATTTGAGCAAAAGGAACGCAGTTCGCATCAATTACATATGAGTACTTGAGTGGAAATTTCTTTGGTTACGCTGCACCACTGCCTTTGCTTGAAGCATTGACAGTCAACAATATCTCACTGTCTACTATCGTTTTTGAACGAGGGATCGCAGCTACGGAAGCCTCCTGAACAGCCCCCTTTGCGGCGTCATCAGCCAATGAATTCCTGCAATGTGAACGCCATCACGTTGATGACTCAGCGTGTGTATCATGTGAGCTTTTGGTAGTTCGTTTCTCAACTGAACTCCTTGTTCCCAAAGCGTTTTATGCTTTATTGTGCCACCTTTTGCATCTTTGAATCTGTTTTGAAGCCAATTCTGTAAATATTCATTATATGACTGAACAAAGTAAAAGGAATCGCACACTAGAAGTGTGGAGAATTTGCGATCTGTACTTTCAAGTGCCAGTTTGAATGCTTGTAGTTCAGCTTGCTGAGCTGTAAAATCTCCTAGAGATTGAGTTTTAGTGACCATTGGTCGGAAGCTTCCATCGCGCATGCGACCTTTAACGATTGTGCACGCTGCACTGTAAGCTTGCTTACTCCCTGTAGTGGGTTGTGCTGATCCGTCAGTATAAATTATAAATTCGTACTGATCGAGAGGCAGAATTTCAGTGGGCAGAGGACAGTCATGTTCCTATTGCAGGAACGCTTGTGTTTTTAAATCAGGATCAAAAACATATTCAACATCTGTTGCAGCAAGAGAATTAACCAATTGTATCCATCTAGGATGTAAAGCTTTTGCATTTGGAATGCTCGCTTATGTAACCACCTCTAAGGCTGATACTGGAGTCACGACAATAATACGGTTCCCCTGAGCTAGTGCTCTTTCTTTTGCTACAGCGGTTTGAACTGCTGTCAGTAGCTTTTCTGTTGAAGTGAAGAGCATTTCTGCTTGTGTATACAATTGTGATTTGTATGCCATTGGTACTTTTTCACACTCATTAAATGTTAAATAGGTGAATCCGCATTGACCTGAATTTATTCGGTTCACTAAAGTGCATTTATTTACGCGAGTTTGTAAGTGATTTGATGCTAACATGTTAGCTTGGAGTGAACGCAGGATATCTGTGTGTTCCTGTGTCCAATGTTTCATTGAAAAATCAGGTTTGATTAATTCGTAGAGAGGTTTAACCCTTTCTGCGTAATTTATAATGTAAGTTCTTACAAAATTTAAGAAACCCAAGATGGATTGTAAGTTTTTCAGCGTTTTTGGGGGTTGGAGCAGCGCACACTTTTCTAAAAAGTTAGCTGCCAGGCTTTTGCCTTCACTTGAAAGCTCATATCCTAGGAAAAGGACATTGAGATGGGCAATTCTGGATTTTTTAAAGTTGAATTTATAGCCCTCAGACGCGAAGCCCAGTATAATGGTACTCACCCTGTTCAAGTGCCTATCTAGGTCATCGTCTGTCAGATAGATGTCATCAACGTATGACAATGCCTCGTTATCATAAATTTGTAGTAACTCTGTTACCCTTGCTTAGAATAATCCCTTGTGGGAGTCGACAAAATAGACAGTGGGTCCCCATTATTGAGAAAGCTGTTAAGTACCTGCTTTCAGGTGCTATGTTTTGACAAAAGAAACCATTTGAAATGTCCAATGTGGTTTTATATTTTTTACGCACAATGTTATTCATTAATGCTGTACTATGTGCATTTTGCACTGCAAATGTTTTGGAACAAGTGTTCAAGTGTCTGTAATCCAAAACTAGACGATATGTATTGTCTGGTTTGGATACAGGAAACAAAGGATTGTTCATTGAGGAGGTGCATGTTTCAATCACCCCTTGGTAATCAAGTTGATCTAAGATCTCCCTGACCTGTTTTCTGGCTTCTTGATTTATTAGGTACTGCCTTTGTGCAGTAGGTTGATTGAGTCCTCATCCCATCCTACATGACTTTTGTATAATGCTGGGGCCTGGGCTACTGCCCATTTCCTGGAATAAGTATATTTTAGGTGAATTGGAATATGGTTGGAGAAGGCTGGCATAATGATGTCCTCATCATGTGGGCCCTCCCTGACCAATGTTGGTTGCCAGTCCTGTTCTGCTAGAAGTATATCATAACCCCTTGAAAGTTTCTCCCTAAAGAGTGCTTTCACTTTTCTTGGTATGTCTCCCTCCATTCAGTGTGTTATTTCATATAACTTGTGTGGAGTACTAACCCTGGTGTCTACAGTCTCTACTGTGATGTACTCATTCAAGTCCATTATCTCCAGAAGTTCCTTCAGGTTCTGGCGAGCTATTGTTACTTCTGCTGCACTGTCCAGCATTGTCTGAGCCCATTCTCCGTTCTTGAACTGCGTTCTCAGTATTCTCGGCATGTCTGATCTTCAGACCTGCTACCTTCTTTTTGGTGAATTGAGGTTTTGATTTATTTTTCTGAACGTTTTGATCGTCTTTTCACTTCACGCATTCTTCTTTGTGATCTGACCGTCCTCTTCTTTCTGATGTCTGTGACGATATCTGAAAGGTACGAGAGGAACGTGTATCAGAATCTTGATACCTGCCAGTTTTTCTTAAAGTCTCCCTATTCCTGAGGTTATACCTCCTTTCAGAGGGCTCCTTTTGAGGAGACCTACCTCGGGATTGAGAACGTTTCTCTTTTGAATTTTGTTTATTACTTTCCCACTTCTTTTTAGAAGATGTAGGATTTTGAATATTAGAGTCTTTCTCAGGACCTTCAGACAGTTTTGGCTTCAAAGGTTTTCCACCCAAACTGTCTCTGCCTAATTCTGCATATGATTTTTCTATTATTCTGGGTAGTTCATGTTGATGTTCTGTTACATCAAATTCCCTTAAGCGTTGGCGGATCACCACTGATGCTGCTCCCCTTTAATATTATATAATATTATTGTTGAGACCTGGTCGAAGTTTTTCAGTAATTTCATACCTAAATTCAGAGCAGGCTCTACCCTGTATTCATTTTGAATTTGTTTCAGGACATCTGGTATTACTGCAATTGATGGAACCCCATGTGTTTTAGTATAGATGGCAGCAAAGACTGTGCCCCAAGCGTTGCAGTCTTCCAGTTGTGGTGTGATCCCCATTGGCAAACAGATTGTTATGATTCTGTGTTTCTCATAAGGGCTAGTATTTGGAAATACTGCTTGGCTTTGAGTAATTTTTTTGTGCTATCCAGAATGGAATTTGTTCACGTTTTGTGGACATTTTACCCATGACCGCGTGTAAAGTCTGTGGAGTAATTTTTAGTGTATACCCTGGTTGAGGGGTTTGATTTGGAATGGTTATTGGTGGTTGGACTGTGAAAGTCTGCATGACATATTGGACTAATTGTCTGTGAATTTTTATTAACTCTTGTAGTTGAGTAAGTAATTCCTTGTCTGACATTTCTTCGATGTCAGGATGAGGTGTGTAGCCTGCTAGAATTGACCATGTTGCTCCTGGTCTACCTAGTGGACTGAGCCTGGTAATGTTTTTGTGACGTTTTAGGGTGCCTTTAAACCAGAGAGTATGCTCCTGGTATGTGAGTGAAATTTCAATATCCTCGAAAGGAATATATTCCTCAGGTGGTTCATCTTCTTTAAAGAAGTGAAAATACTTTTGTTACTGGATGTGATTCTGGGAATACAATCCATGAATAGAATACCTCTGTCGGAAAGGATTTGTGTGCCTCTATCAAGAAAACTGCTCTACCACCTCTTGGTGTTAGGCCGTGTTTTATAAGTTTTACAGCGATGGCTCTCCTTAAGTTTGGAGGGATGTTTAGAACACCCTCATTGGTTTCATTTAAACCTGCAAAATTAAAAGCTGTTACGACTGGGTCTGCCGAAGCTACACAGTTCTCGGTGTTAGTATCCTCGTTCAGGGACATTGTTTCTGAAAAATGTAGAACAAGTTTCAAGGAAACAAAGATCAGGTGCACAATATTTTGGAACACTGTATCCTTCAACGTCGAACAAACGAAACAGCTAATATATAGGATTTTTGTCCTATTTAGCTTTGGTGGATACTTAACCCTACAAACTCCAGACGTCTTATGGAGTATGTGAGTAAGGATCTCTGAGAAAAACACGACTGAGTTACTCAGTGTCTGGCGTTAAATTAGTGCCTTACCAAACATGGGCGCCATGTAGTGTAGTTCCTATTTCCCTAATAGGATCTGCGCATTGGAATAATATACCCTATATATTTGGCATAGGACTGAGGTCAGTATGCCCCTATTGAGTATATTAAATGTAATTAATTTGCACCAGCTAACTCAGAGGCCACTAGAACCTCCTTGTAAACAAGAAGGGAGTAGTTTCTGGCAACCACATAAACATGACAACTTTGTTTCCCTTTAGAATCGAAACACTCTCAGAATCGTGGAAACAACAGATAAAAGTTTCACTCAGCTAATCGTGCATGCTTAGTTTCTTCAGAGTTACACAGAAAGAATAGATGGATGTTTCAGTAAAAGGATTTATTGAACAGTCTTGTTTCTCGTGCAAGAGATATGAGCTGTTACAATCACAAGACAGTATGCAAGATATATTATGTACAGTGTAAGCAGTAGAAAGAAATAATACTGCGCTAGCATTATCTTTTAGTTATGACACATATATTCATATACATAAATTACATAAGCTAAAAATGCGAGTATTCACAAGTTGCTTCTCTAACTAGTTCTTCCCCAGTGTACCTAACCTAAGTGTAGTACAAGGTAAGAAGTAGGTGATGTATTCTATAGTATGGTATGCTAAGTTTAGTATGCCAAGAGTCCCTCTAGGTTCTAGTCAGCTCCATACCTTGAGAATGAGAGAGGTGGGAATCTCTTTCTGGGTCTCGAACTCTAACACCCCGAGAAGGTAGTCAGAACACTGGAAGCCGGATTCTCTGCGAACAGAGATGACAGCGTCTCTTGTCAGTGCGTCAGGCCGGGACAAGGGCTCCTCTAAAGGCGAGGTCTCCTCCTACTTGTTTGGGCAAGGGAAGGTATATTGATACCCGGTAGGTGCCTTGGAATTTTAGCATTGACTTAAAGTCGGGCAGAGGAAGACGTCAGGAATGAACCCTTAAGGAAAGCGGTTCATGCAGGGCCAGACTGGGAACCAAAACCGGCCCTGGCAAAGTGCTCGGCCGGTCCCCCCGGGGCTTGGGGGTGCCGCCGAACTCTTTGACAGGGCCGGTTTTCGGCCGATTTTGTTACAGGGCCGATTTTGCAGCCATGCTGCAAAAATGGCCCTGTATCAAAAACGGCCCCCAGGGGCCCAAAACCGGCCCCCACCCGTGCGGCGCACCGGGGGATTGCCCGGTGCCCGCTACGGCCAGTCCGGGCCTGGGTTCATGCATAATAAATGAGTTCTTGGAGAAATCAATAATCCTGTGCTAGGGGCACTCCCAAGAGCTTAAGGGTCTGGTTTCTAAGAACTCGTTGTGACGTTGGGGGGACGGATGTGGGTGACCATGCCTGTATTTAGATAGCATGGCTAATGCCTAAATAAGGACTCGAATCCTATGCCTATATAAGGGCAATGCGAATTGTGCCTATATAAGGACATGTTTCAGGAAAACCTATATATGGACACCTAAAGCGGAATACAACACAGTGGCATTATTTTTCCTACAGGATCTCAAGATATAGGAGGTCCGTGATGACACTGTTCACCTGGTCCTTAAAGCTGAGATTGTTGTCAAGCCACACTCCCAGGTTTTTCACTTTCCTACTGGGTGTGGGAAGGGGGCCCAAGGTGTCCGACCAGCAGTCAGAGGACAGAAGTTGGGGTTGTTGCCAAAGAGCACAACCTCCGTTTTACCGGATTTGAGTTTTAGGCAATTTTGTGCCAATCAAACCCCTACAGCATTCATACAATCCTGAAGCCGGGCCGCAGTTCCCAGAATCCCCTCAGGCCGTATGGACACCACAATTTGGGGGTAATCCACGTAGGAAGTCAAATTGAAACCAAAGGATTCAATTAAAGGTGCCAATGAGGACACATAAATGTTAAAATGTGTCGGACTCAATGACCACCCTTGCGGCACTCCACTGGGTAGTGAGAATGAATCAGCTTTGTATTCGCCCAGCTCTACCATTTGAGTTCTTTTAGAGAGAAAGGAATTAGGACGTTTCCAGGCAGTACCCTCGACTTTAATCTCGTATAATCGGTCCATCAGCAAAGCATGATGGACTGTATCAAAGGCTGCCAGCATAATCAATGCAGCCTTTCCTCCTTGATCCAGAATAGTCCTAATCTCCTCTGTCGATTTTAGGAGCACGGTTTCTGTGCTATGCCCCTCTCTGAAACCGTACTGAGTTGGGTTTAGTGCCTGTGATTCTTGTAAAAACACCTTAAGTTGTGTGTTCATGTTTTTTTCGATGGTTTTTGCCGGCATTGGTAGTCTGGATATGGGCCTGAAGTTATTTGGGTCTTTAGCTTCCAGGCTAGGTTTTTAGAGCAAGGGCAGAATGGATGCTTGTTTCCAATCTCTGGGAAAGTTACCCTCTAAATACATTGAATTTATGATGGAGGTCAAAGTGCGTGCGACTGTTAAAGGGGCAAGTTTGTTCAATGAAAAGACCTTATTTTCATCTCTCTTGGAGCTAAACATCCGGTCAGTAGTATTCTTAATATTTCAGTCAGAGAACGTTAAAAAAAATAGTGTTGACTTTGTCAATGAAGAACTTCGCTATTTTGTTACACAGTTCTTTACTAGCCGGTATAGTGGGAGCAGTAGGGTGGGCCAGGGTAGGGACAGTTTTAAAGAGTTCTTTTGGTGAATTATTAGCAAAGTTGATTTTCTTAGTAAAATGTTCTCTTTTGGTTTTTAGAATCAACTGTTTATATTGTGCGAAACTCAGCTTGTATTCCTTTTTTTCCTTATCATTGTATTCCTTCCTCCAGTTTCTTTCCAGATGCTTACAAAGCAATTTTTGATTTCTAAGCTCCTGCGAATACCACGGAGCTCAAATACGCTGTCTGTTGAAGCGAAGGAGTTTTTTGGGTGCTAACTTGTTCCCTGCTGCTTCCAGCGAGTTTGTGTAAGACCTGGTAGCTTCATATAGATCTTAGGGCAGCATGGTAAGAGTCGCAGATAATACTTCCTGTAAATCCTCAGCTTCCACCTTATTCCAAGCTCTTTTCTCCAAATATTTTGTTTGAGGTTTGGAAGAGGCATGGTCAGAGACCGTGAGCTCGAATAGTACGGCCCTGTGATCTGACCAGACTAAGGGGAGAAGGCCAGTGAATCACAACTGAGGGCAATTAGAAAATATGCCATCTAGTGTGTGACCTGCTTGGTAAGTAGCGTCAATCACTAGTTGCTCTAAGCTTCCTCCGTTCATCAGATCTAGAATATTGATGGTATCTAAATCTGAAAGCAACTCCATATGGAAATTAAAGTTTCCCAATACTATATAGGAATTCACACTTATTCTGTTTTCCAATATACAGCCTGTTTGAGATAGAAATCGTCCTCATGGACCCGAAAGCCTGTAGATGCGTGCACCTCTAAAGGTATAGCGATATGAAAGATTAAAACAGAAATCAAACGCTTCACATTCCTCATTAACTAGTGGGTTGAAAGATGACATAATTGAGTTGTGATATATGACCGCTAATCCCCCTCTTTTCCTTTGTGACCTATTCAGCGTATAGCAAATATACTCTAGAGGAGTAGCTTTAACTAACTCTGGCCCGGATGCATCGTTGGTCCACGTTTCTGTAATAAATGCAATGTTTATCTTCTCATCCTCTATTAGGGAGGCGCAGTCCGTGCTATGTTTGACTAAGGACCTTGCATTGAGAAAGACACTTCCAAACTCTAGCGGAATTATCCTTTTCTCTTCCTGGCGATTGCTTATTTATCGCAGCGGCTGGTTGGAACAATAGTTCTGGTAGTTTGGTGCTGCAGCCCAGGCAAATCATTTGGGCCTGTGGGGGCCTATGGTCCAGTTGAATACAACAGCATACCTTGTCTGTGTTAATGATGTTTAAGCCTTGTAGAAAACTGCTAGAGTATTGTAAAGGTATGAGCTTACCTATTGTATTTTGTGCAGGGGGGCTGGCGCGGAATGAGCGCGGATGGGCACAGACAGAGGCACGCCAGTGGCGCACCAAGTGCGCGTTCGCTACAGCCTGACTTTAACTACCTTCAGGGGGGGAAATACTAGCCCGCGCCCCTGCGCACTCCTAAAATGGCAGCCACGTGTGTCAACTGCGGACTTCAGAAGCCTAATGTTTCTAATTCTGTGCAAAAGCGCAAAGTGCAAGTGAGCAAGTATTCAAGTTAAAAAGCAATTTTTAAAACCAAGTTTAAGCTAATCGGTGGTTTACTCCCGGTTCAAGCCTCAGGAGAACTTCAGGATGCTATGATCCTGGTAGGACCCCAAACAGCCTAAAAAGACTGGCAATAAACTAAAGTCCGATCATACCGATCATACATATTGAAGGGCTATTTTGTGATTGATGGATGAAACCTCATATGCATAGTGAGCTGTTAATGAGGTTGCATTCAATACCATCTCCAAATTGGTGATGCTATAAAAATATATATAGCACACAAAAAGACTTTGACAAGGGGGGGGTCCAAGGGAATGAATATTTAAAGACCTGCAGGAAGTTATTCCCCATTAAACATTCACTATAAACACAATAAACTTCTCGGGTATAAACAAGCTTAAGGCAATGGCACAAAGAAAAAGATGAGAAGTAGATCTGTGTCTCATTAACAAAAACCTAATAGGGGAGCAATCCCTTTTTAGGACAAATGCCATCACTCACCAAAGGTGACATGCTTCATCATTTGGGCTTTCTCCTCCCAGTGGGAAAACCTAGTCCCACTGAGGGCTACAACCACCTCACTGAGAGGTGGGAGCTCAGGGATGTTTTAAATTATGCGTGAAATCAGGATACTAAAATCCCAAAGAAGAGCAATGTAGTGATGTGAGGGTGTATCGCAAAAAAGTGAGTGAATAAAGTGTGTGAAGCTAAAACTACTTAGTGCAGATGAAAAGAAATGTTATTAGCTCATCTGTATTGGCAGAAATAAAAAGCAGTGCAAAGCAGAATCTATTGAAAAGCTGCTAGATTGAAAAAAGGTCGACATGTTTCAGCCATTAACCATCTTACAAGTATGCCTGGCTTTCTTCAGGACCAAAGGAACAAAGCTGCTGCTGTGAAGTGCAAAATAATAAGAATATTTTTTTAAATACAAAACCAGTAATCCAAATGCAGATTCAGTATCACTGGAACTTGTCTAGAGAAAAGAGACACAGACAGACATAATCATTCTAATTTCTAAAATCGTACCAAATAATTACTACATTGTATGAGGATAATTCTCTTATAAATGCCTCAGACAAAAAATATTTCAGTCCTTTGAGATACTTAAAGATATATTCACTCACCCAATTTGAAGGACAAGTGAGCCCACCTCAACCTGGTTACAACTCAGGGAAGGGAGCCCCGCTCTGAAAAAACAAACAAACAAACGTTCAACAATCAATGAATCCGTTTTGCTTTGTGGAATGTAAAGATGTGGAAGTGGGGTCAAGAACCACCAACAGACATGGACAGAAACAAAAATACAGAAATGTAAAAATGGCACTATCAAAAAAACGAATGATCTGAACAATCATGATAAGTATGCCCAAATCGTAACCATATAGATAAAGATCTCTAAAAAACATGCACCTGAGTCCAAAGTACTTTGCTAACAATGAACAGTGCTACCTCTGTCATACGCGTTATACCACACACATGGGGTAACCGATATCTATTTTGAGGGCTAGAGGAAACATACCGCTTCTCAATCATAAATGTATGTAACTACAAATTCACACTTTCGTTGAAAAGACATATGTTGTAATAATGTCAGCAATACTATAGAAAATTTAGGTATACTAATATGAAGCAGCCTTACTTTACTTCAAACAGCCTTAGCTAGCGAAAACAAAATTTAACAATATAAACCAAATGTGGCAATTTAGACAGAGTCTACAGTCCCACGGACAAAAAATGTTATCAAGCCTCTGCTAACAGCCCACCCAACTCATCTCTCCGTCGGTACTCCGTTGTAGTACAGAATTGCAACCGGAGGTACCGACGAGGGCCATTGATTGTATTTAAGTAGCTACATCGTTTGCCTACGTTGCCACGGCAAGGACCTACATAGGTGTCTTGCCAGAATGCCTGTTAGGCTAAGGAGCATGCGCAAACAATCAGCATTCTAATCCGCGCATGCGCAAATGTTCCACATTCGATCATTTTGCTGTATCTTCAAACAACTTTGTCAATATTGTGCTCATGATCGCAATTAAAAACTTATACTGCACCTCATAAATAGTACCGGACCAAACAACAAAAATGTCAATAGCTATGGTCCTACCGAGATGCCTGTTCGGCTAATGAGCATGCGCAAACAATCAGTGTTATAATAATCGCGCATGCGCAAATGTTCAATGTTTAAACATTGTGCTGTAGTATCAACCCAACTTTATCAATATTGTGCTCACGATCACAATCACAAACATGTATCTGCACCTGATAAATAACACCAGACCAAACATCACAAATAAAGGTGTCAAAAATTATTGTAGTGGAAATTGCGATTCTCCTATTAACATGACCAGAGAATCTGGATTTCATTAAAGACACGGAGGCTAACATTATGCTTACACTTTTAATGCGTCACCAAGCAGCAGCCGCATACATCACAAAGAAGGTGTTCCAAATTGAACATTAACAATAATAAAAGGCATGAGCCCACAGCATTCAGCCTCTTTTAAATCGCGAAAAAACAGGATAAGTTCGTTAAAATCCTTTGAACTTTAGGGAATGAAGAGAACATCTTCATAAAACGTAGGACGTCATCGAAGGAAGGATACCGAAGATGAAGAAGAAGGAAGTTTGAGTCCGAAATTCATTAGGGAACATCTGCAAAGAGAGAGTCACGTGAGTAAAAAATTGATAAAGTCAAAGCAATCAAAGAAATAGTGCAAGTATAACAAGAGCAAAGACTGATGTCAAACAGCAATGTATAAATAGCATGAAAAAGATATCAAAACAACAATATCTTTAAGATTTGAATAATAAACATTAGACTAATTTCTATAGAAGCATAACAACCTCCAGTGGAAAAGAGGAGGGAGGGATAATGTTAGCCTCCGTGTCTTTAACCTCTTCTGTGCCCATGACGAGATAGTCTCGTCATGGAGCACGGTTGCGCTGTGCCCATGACGAGACTATCTCGTCATGAACCCCACCCACTAATGCAACGCCCGGCACAGGAGGGGGAAAGGGCGTGGCACTGAAGGGGTTAATGAAATCCAGATTCTCTGGTCATGTTAATAGGAGAATCGCAATTTCATTACAAGACCGGAGGCTACCATTATGCTTGTTGGTAGCTTTGTAATACTACGTCAGACACATGCGGAATGGGTTTACAATAATGATGAGCGAAAGTTCGAGCATTAGAACAATCAGCAGCCTTGAGGATATCGTCCAACTTACCTCCGGACCAGAAAGACTTACTGGCCATTGCACCTCTGATAGAGTGGGGTTTGAAGATATTAAGGTCAATACCTGCTAGTTTCATAACAATTTTAACCCATCTGGAAATAGAACTGGAAGAGATAGGATTGTGGGGTTTGACAAAGGAGATAAGTAATTGCGTTGCAGTAGGAGGACGAAGGGAGTTCATTCTCGAATCATATTCTTTCATACAGTTGACCACACAGAGTTTAGGGTAGGCATCAAAACGAGGGTAAAAAATGGAATTAGACATGGTCTTGGTTCTTCTGAAGAGATCAAAGTTTACTCCGAACATGTTATAAGATCTATTAGATATCTCAAGAGCTTTGACATCAGAGACTCTACGACATGAAATTAGGCAAAGTAAGGTAGCAAGTTTAATGGAAAGGTTCTTATTGCTAAGGAACGTATTAATAGGCCAATTTGAAAAAAAGTCAAGGATTAGATTGACATCCCAGAGAGATTAATATCTGGGTCTAGGAGGTCTTCTTAGTCTGATGCTTTTGAGAACTCTGCAGACAATTGCGTTTTTACCAATTGTCTTACCGTTGACGAGGGAATGACCAGCGGAGATGGCAGACCTATAACAATTGATTGATCTATAACTAAGGCCTCTTTCGAATTGTTCCACCAGAAAATTGATTATGTCAACGACAGGTGCTTGAACGGAATCCAGGTTCCTTTCCAAGCACCAACGAACCCAGGATTTCCAAATGTTGTTGTATCGGTAGTGTGTGCAGGGTGCCCATGATTCGCCAAGGAGAGTTGAAGCTGTTGACGAAAGGCCTGAGAGATCATTGGATCTCCTGACACTCTCCAGGCAAGAAGGTTCAGTTTCCCTGATTGAACCATGGGGTGAAGATGACCGTCTATGTCTGGAAGAAGGTCCCCAAGGAAGGGAATTAGGAATGGGAGGTCGTAGCTCATCTCTAGGGCAGTTGGGAACCAAGCTTGAGAGGACCAGAAGGGAGTGATTAACACGATTGAGCATTGATGGAGTCTGACTTTCTGAAGGACTCTTTGAATCATGGAAAAGGGGGGAAAGGCGTAGTTGTTTCTGCCTTGCCAAGGTTGTAGGAAGGCATTCACTGCCAGAGCACCCGGGTCTGGCATCCAACTGTAATAGTTCACGATTTGGTAAGTTAGTCTGCTGGCGAAGAGATCTAATTCCAGAGGTCCCCAGAAGTTGTTGAGGGAATTGAAGACGGAAACGTTGAGTTTCCAGTCGCTGAAGTCCAGGAGAAATCTTGAGTTCCAATCTGCGGATGCATTGGATTTGCCTGGGAGGTATTCGGCTCTTAGAGAGATTTTGTGTTCCAAGCATAACATCCAAAGTTTCTTGGCAAGATTGGAGAGGTCGGCAGATTTGGTTCCACCTAGCCGATTTATGTAGGCGACGGCGGAGATATTGTCCATTTTTAGGATGATAGATCTTCCCTGAATGAATTGTTTGAAACTCATCAAGGCGTAAAGACCTGCTGTCAATTCCAGGAAATTTATATGATGAGAGGATTCTTCCAGAGACCAAATTCCATCAGTGTTCTGGCCTTGGAAGCATGCTCCCCAGCCATGAAGGCTGGCGTCTGATTCTAAAATGAATTCTGGAGTTGAACCAAATATTGCTTTCCCATTCCATGCTTCTAGGTTGTCTAACCACCAGGTCAGTTCTACCTTGGCTTCCTGGTCTAGCGAGATTAGGTCTCCGTACCAGAGGCCCGATTGAAGGGCTCTTGCTTTCACTCTCTGAAGTGCACGATAATTTAGAGGGCCTGGAAAGATGGCTTGTATCGAGGAGGAAAGGAGACCTAGTAATCTGGCTAGTTCCCTTAGGGGAAATTTTTGAAGTTTCAGGATATGTCTTATTTCTTTTTTTCTTTTTGATATCTTCTTTGGAGGAAGAAGAAGTAGACATTTTGTGGTATCCACGGAAAAACCAAGGAACTCTACGTTTTTGGAAGGTAGAAGGATGGATTTTTCTCTGTTTATGATAAACCCCAGGTTTTCCAAGAGGTCCATCACAGTTTTCAGATCTTGGAGAATTTGACAGTGGTCCTGAGAAAGGATGAGAATATCGTCTAGGTAAAGTATCATGCGAATACCTTTTTCTCTTAGGGATGAAGCGATCGATCTCATTACCTTGGTGAAGCACCAGGGGGCTGAAGAGAGACCGAAGGGGAGGGCTTTGAATTGGAAGAGATGGTTTTTCCAAAGGAATTGAAGGAAGGGTTGGTGGGCTTTGGCCATGGGGATCGTGAAGTAGGCATCCTTTAGGTCTAATTTTACAAGCCAGTCTTCTTTTAGAAGTAAGTCCCTCAGGAGGTGAATCCCTTCCATTTTGAAGTGTCTGTAGACTAGGAATTTGTTGAGGGCTCTTAGATTTATGACGGGTCTCCACCCTTTGTCTTTCTTTTTGACAAGGAATAAGATGCTTATGAATTTTAGCATTTCTAGCGGGACTTCTACTATTGCGCCCTTCTGAAGCATGGAGGAGATCTCCTCCTCTATAATCTTTTCCTGATTTAGGGAAAGAGGCATTTCTTTTGGGAAAGAAGATTGGTAAGGAGTTTGGGTAAAGTCTATCATGAATCCCCTCACGGTATTTAAAACCCATGGGTCTTGTGTTATTAACTTCCAGTTGTTGTAAAAGAGTTTGAGTCTCCCACCTACCTTGGGGAATAGGGGGTGAGGAGAAGAGGTAGAAATGTTACTCACTTTGGTTATTGTTGTCGATAGATGGTCCACGGGATCTGAAGCTTTTTGAGCGAAATCCTCTTCCTCTTTGTGGAAAGAATTGGGGAGTGTTTGAGTTGAAGAAACCCCTTCCGCCATATCCTCTTCCTCTAGGATAGGGCCTTCTGTTGAATCGGCCGGAAGACTGGCCCCGTCTACCGGCCCTTCCGAAAAGGTTATTAGAGTTAAAAACTCTCTTCATATTCTGATGGGCTTTATCTAGGGCTGTGAACGTAGAGACATATTTCCCTAGAGTCCTAATCAGGTCTTCGCCGAAGAGTAAGACTTTAGGGTTGACGGATGGCTCCTTGTCTGCTAGATCGCTGAGCTTTGGGCTAATTTTGGTGAGGACCACTCTTCTCCTCTCTGAATTTAGGCTGCATTTGCGTTGCCTAAAAGAACGAGGGCTCTCTGACTAAGACCTCTGATGAGTTGTGTGTCGAGAGGAGTGCCATTAATATGGCTTTCTTCCGAGATATCGATGATTCTTGCAAGTGGGCCCAGGATGTCAAGGACCCTATCTTGGCAGCCTTTTAGAGATCTCTCCATACCTTTTATAGGGTCTCTTCCCAGTTTGAAGAGGTACTTAATGAGCTCTGGGTCGAGATTTGGGGTTTGAGAGGCTTTATCTCCAAAGGAAGGTCGGCAGCATTCCGCTCTTAGTAGGTTTCGAGCGTCCCTGTCAAGCGGGTTTCTTAGCCATTTATTAATGAATTTACCCACGTGATCGTGAGGGATCCATTCTGAGCTCCTCCGATGTTTGATGTTAAGAGGAGAAAACATCTCTTGACCTAGAGGGTCTAGGATGGTATCTTTAGAGGAGTGAGTGAGGTCATCATCTAGAGAGCTGAACTCAAGATTATCATGGTCTAGGTCTAGGACATATTCGTCGGGTGAATCAGAGGCATCATCGAAATAAAGATCATCATCATTATTCTTAACGAGGTTATCGTTTTGAGCACTTTGATATTTTGTGCCGCGGGGGACACCTTGATATTTTGTGCCGCTGAGGACACCTTTATGCGTTGTGCCGCTGGGGACACCTTTATATGTTGTGCCGCTAGGGACACCCAGGGAAAAGGAGGTATGATGACCTCTTGTAAAGGTAGAGGTACTAGGACCTTCCGTGCTCTTCGGGAAAAATTCTATGTTTTTACATTTTTTGGATCTTTTTCCGTTTGTAACAGTGAGATCCTCGTAAGTATGTTGGTCTTGGGGGTTGGTGTCTTCGTCAGATAGAAAGGGTCTTTTAGAAGTAATAACCTTAGACAGGGTTTCCAACATACAGGATCTCATTTCCTCGTGGATGATGTCTTTAAAGGTCTCATTGTTAAGATTGGGGGTAGGAGCGCTAGCCTCTGCTTCGTCTGAGTCAAAATCAGACATGATAAGGGGCAGACTATATATATATTATATATATATTATTATTATTTTTTATTTTTTTATTTTATGTATTAATTATATATTAGAATCTAACTTTTCTCTCACTCCTCTTTTTTCTTTTTTTTTTTTTGGTATTAACTATATATTAAAAACTAACTTTCCTCTCACTCCTCTTTTTTTTTTGGTAAAGGCAAGGGTTAATAATTAAGTATACTAGATAAGGTAAAATATTCTTGTTCTGTCCAGGAAAAACTTTTTTAGGCAAGATAAAGAGAGCAAGAACTGATCAGCAGATTAACGGTCCTTCTCCGGTGATCGTAATGCGCTCGAGCGCGATCACCGGAGGTTGTTACTACATTGGTTGTCATGGAGGCATGACGAGTGAAGTGTAGGGGGGAGGATTCGAGAAATGCACCCTGGCAACGCGACGACGTTAGCGTCGCGTTGCCAAGGTCCATTCCTCTGATCCTAGTGCGTCGAAGAACGGTAAAATTGCCCAAAAAACGGGACGGAGTTGCGGGGGAATATCGGAAAAGGAGCGTTCAACGGAACAACAGATCGAGGTGTGGACGTAACCCACCTCCGTAAATTGGAGGTGAGGGGGCAGAAACGAAGGGAGAGGGATGGGGGGCGAGTCCCAAAAGATTGAGCGGATGTGTGGAAAAAAACGTCCAAGGGGCGTAAGGGTGGAATATAAGGGAACCGATAGCCCAGTATAAGAGAATATAGCGGAAAATGATGTAAAATACAATCAGATGCTATATAATACGATCAAATGCTATATAATATGATATGTACAACAATTATGTTATGTACTAACAGTTATAACACATGAATAACAGTCAAACAAGTTTGTAAATATCAAAAGAATACAGCATAGACAAGTTAGATAAGAAATGTAAGGGAGAACTTATCTGCCTGGAGCCGCATTTAAAAGAGGCTGAATGCTGTGGGCTCATGCCTTTTATTATTGTTAATGTTCTATTTGGAACACCTTCTTTGTGATGTATGCGGCTGCTGCTTGGTGACGCATTAAAAGTGTAAGCATAATGGTAGCCTCCGGTCTTGTAATGAAATCATGATCTGGGTAATGACTAGATGTTTTAAAATATTATTATTTTCTTGGTAGATCTGACTACACCCTTGTCGCTGTGATCACTAATCAGCTAACATAGGGACTTGTAGCCCTTTTTGGCTTAAATGCCCCCCATCATGATGCAAAAGGATGAACAACACCACTTATTCTATATTTAAATACTCTAGTGATGGCAAGATGTAAATGACAGGTAATAAATATAATGTCATCTTAGAGAGAAAACCAAGGAATGTCTTCATTGAGTCCTACTGTATCACCTTTGATACAGAAAACCCAATGTTGTTCTCTTCTAAATAAAAATTTAGAGATGTCAGTAATGGGTTGGGGTATCACAGGTTGCTCAAGGATGGTCCATTGAAGGCCGTCTGCTTGATGATTGGGATCTAAAAACTGATTAGTCATTTTTGTTGATCTTCTCTTGCAACGAATGGTGCTTCTATGTTCCAATATTCTTGTCTTTACCTTGCGTGTGGTCATACCCACATAACGCAAGGAACATGGGCACGTGATCAGGTAAATAACCTTCTCACTATTGCAGTTCGTGTGTTTTTTAAGCAACCAAGGTTTGTTCGTGCCAATGTCTACCTCTGTCATGTGAGTCATCTGTGGGCAGGCTGCACAGGAACCACAGGGATGGTGCCCTACCACTGGCGGTAATCCCCATAGTGATAGTTGTTCAATATTTCTCTGCTTAATTCTGGGCCTGGTGTGAACAATGCGATCTTTGATGTTAGCACTCCTTTTAAAAGCAAAAAGAGGAGGGGCTAAAGGCTCAGTGCCGATGTTAAGAATCATCCACTGTTTTAAAATACTCTTCTTGATTTTATTAGAGTGAGTACAAAAAGTATTGACACAGGTCAATCTGTCAAGTGGTTCTTTTGGACCAGCCACGTCAATTAAAGCTTCTCTGTTATTATTAGCAGCTTGTTTGCGCGACCTACGAATGGTGTTCTGAGGGTGCTTCTTTTCTTTAAGTTGAATGCTCAAGAGTTTTGCATGTTCTTTATATTTTTCCATTGTGGAACAATTCCTCCTTATCCTCAGGAATTGTCCAAAGGGAAGGTTCTCTCGCAGGGCTTTAGGATGGAAACTTTCAAAAGATAACAACGAATTTCAAGCCGTAGGCTTTCTATAGAGTTCTGTGCCTAACCTTCCTCTGTCAGGAAAAATGCAGATGTCCAAGAACGGTAAGCTACTGTTTGAATATTCCACAGTAAATCACAAATAATGATTTTTTGTGTTGAGCCAAGTATGGAAGGCTACAATGGTTTCAGGGGTACTTCTCCAAATGACAAACACATCATCTATGTATCTCTTCCAGGTACGTATATGTCTCCCAAAGGGGTTGTATTCTTTAAGAACAATGGACTGTTCAAAGGTATGTACATATAGATTAGCCAAGCTAGGAGCAAAAATGCTGCCCATAGATGTTCCTGATGTCTGCGAATATATATCATCCTCAAATTTGAAGAAATTTTCCTTCATCACTAACCGTGCACACATCATGATGAAGTGGACTGGAGTTATACTATGTATGTATATGTATGTATGTGCAGTCTTATATAGCGCTCATACTCTCTCTAGGTTTGGATCTTAGCAGCGTCTCTACAGTTGCCAGGGTCTCGTCCTGTGGTATCGAGGTATATAAAGCCTCCACATCAAAGGAGACTAAATAATCCTGTTCCTGATCAAAAGTAATCTCATTTAAGAGACGCAATAGATGCTTGGTATCCTGGAGGTAAGTAGGCATCTCCAAAACCAAAGGTTGTAGAAAAAAATCAACAAAAGTGGATAAAGGTTCTAACAAAGAACCTATTCCAGAGATGATGGGTCTCCCTGGAGGCGGTAGCTGTATTTTATGTACTTTGGGCCGCACATAGAAGTATGGTACAACTGGATGGGGTGCTACTAAAAATGCTGCTTCATGATCAGTAATCCACCCATTGTCCTTTGCTTCCTCGGTCATCTTCTTGATTGTACTTGTTAGACGTTACTCGGGTCCATTTTCAAAGGTCTATAGGCATCTCTGTTGCCAAGTTGTCTGAGGCATTCCGCTCTGTACGTGGTACTATCAAGAATAACAATAGCACCCCCTTATCTGCCGCTTTTATGACGATGGTCTCATCATCGGCCAATTGTTGTAATGCATGTTGTTCAAGTTTTGGTAAATTATGATAATGTCTAGTGTCCTGTTTGAACAATTCCTCCACATCTAGTAAGACCACTTTTTCAAACGTCGCGATCTGAGCGGGTATCAAATGTAGTGGAGGATTAAAAGTAGAGCGTGGTCTGAGACCTGTGTTTTTTGTATCTTCAGATTGATCATTAACATCTTTGCTTTCAAAAAAGGAACACAGACGTATCTTGCGAAAAAAAACTGCCAGCCCCTGTCTAATCAGAAACGCATCTCCAGTGCATGTCGGAACAAAACCCAAACCTTTCGCCAATGCAGATGTCTCAGTAGAATTGAGATTGCGATTGCTGAGGTTCATAATTAGGTCGCTTCCTTGCTGGTTGTATTGGAGGCTGAACCATACTGCGTAAAGTTCTGGGTGCCACTGGTGCGTCCCAATGTACTAAAGCCCGTTGGACTCTGCGACCCCTCGATCTTCTTGGGCCAAACCCTAAAAAAGGCTGCAGGGGGATCATGTTGTTGAATGATTGAAAAGGGGACATAGGGGATTGGAATGGTGGTTGTGGATAACCAAATGGGCCAGGAGTCCACCATTGTGGCTGACCCTGACTGTACTGACCACCTCCCCTTTGTCCTCTATTTCTTTTGTAAGTATCTCTAGGTCTATAATCCTCAAATGGGGCCGAGTCTGAGTCAGTAGACCCATCCTCACTTGCCGCGTTGAGTAATCTGAACCGTATCTCCTACCCTTGTGATTGAACTGTGGGGGAACAAAAGTGTCACTAGTATATGGGTACACTGTCTCAAATGTAAACTTGTCCAAGTCTTTCTTAAATCTGGCTATTTTTGTAGCCAGTACTGAATCCTTAAATTCTTTATTATTTTTGTTAGTTTCCTCTGCCTGTTTTTTATAGACAGAGGACACTAGAACAGACTTTATCTGTGACTCTAATGTTTGTATTTCGATAAGTATAGTATCTGCAATGCGTTTAGCAGTACTAATTATCAAAATAAGCCAATCCCTGGTGCAACGCCATGCGATCAGTGACCAATCTTTAAGAAACTGTTTGTCCTGCAAGAACAAGCGAGGAGTATTGGTGACAATGAGGCCTGTTGGTGCACAATTAGCTCTCAAATACTTTGTCATGATCGCACCGTGTATATATATGTTCGTGAATGTGAACGTTTGAACACCAAATGTTTGGTCCAATCATCAGTAGGTGTAGAGCCAATATTCGGTGAAATTTATAGAATGCTGGGTGTCAGTAAAATGTCTCAGGCTACTGCCTCATCACAAGCTAAACGTAAGAGTTCTGCCATTATTCAAATAATCCAGTACCTGCAAGTGGCCAATCTGTTGGAAATGCCCCAGACCACTACACTAAACACAACCACAGACTAAAAATAGTGCACTAACGTAGTGAACTAAAAAAAAGGTGTGGGACCCGCGGCCGTAGCCGTACAAAACTTATAGCACAGAAAAAGACTTTGACAAGGGGGGGTCCAAGGGAATGAATATTTAAAGACCTGCAAGAAGTTATTCCCCAATAAACATTTACTATAAACACAATAAACTTTTTGGGTCTAAACAAGCTTAAGGCAATGGCACAAAGAAAAAGATGAGAAGTAGATCTGTGTCTCATTAACAAAAACCTAATAGGGGAGCAATCCCTTTTTAGGATGAATGCCCTCACTCACCAAAGGTGACATGCTTCATCATTTGGGCTTTCTCCTCCCAGTGGGAAAACCTAGTCCCACTGAGGGCTACAACCACCTCACTGAGAGGTGGGAGCTCAGGGATGTTTTTAATTATGCGTGAAATCAGGATACTAAAATCCCAAAGAAGAGTAATGTAGTGATGTGAGGGTGCAGCACAAAAAAGTGAGTGAATAAAGTGTGTGAAGCTAAAACTACCTAGTGCAGATGAAAATAAATGTTATTAGCTCATCTGTACTGGCTATATATATAGATAGAACTAATGCTATAAATATGACAGACCGCCGACTGCGACAGATTTTCTCCGACTGCTGAGAGGGCAGTCAGACAAAAGCAGCTACTACAGTGCTGTACAGGGAGATCCAACCGTGGTCTGGATTACCGGCTGCCTCAACCCATCGGAAACAAAGGATTTGGGGTGCATACTCACCCAAATTAGCTTCTCCCTGACAATCTCTGACGTGGAACCCTTTCTCCAGGCCACCCCCACACTGCGGCATCTGAACCCTGAAGATTACTACCCTGTGGGCACTCGAATATCATCCCCAAAAAGGTTTAGATTGGAATATGAATAGCAAATGTAACCGTTTTAGTGTTCAACACCTTCCCCAAGGTGGTTTACATTGTATTGGAAATAGTAAAGGTAACCTTTGTTGTGTTCAACACCTTTGTTAAAATAGTTTTGTATGAAGTATGAATAGGACATGCAATATATTAAAGGGCTTATTACGATGGACCGACCGTCGTATGGAGGCTTTTCACCGTCATCATCGGTTTCAGTTCTGCCCGACTGATTATGAATCAGTCATTCGGAATTGAAATAGGCCGGTCATTCCGGCTGGCTTCTGACGGGCTCAAGGAGCTCGTCAGCCAGTTGGAGGCCTGCCTGTTATCCCCAAGGGCAGCCTTTCCGCCCTTGGGATTACGATGCACGGTTTCCAGTAGGGTTTCCATGCCGACATTTTGGAAACCCTGCTGGAAAAGCGTGTTTGGGAGCCCCCAGCAGGGCGGCGGTTCCATCTCCCAGACTACATAAGGCAGAGTCTGCATAGAAATACAGTGCTGTGATTTCCCTGTCTCCTCCTGTGACAGTCACAAACAGGACCCTAGGGAGAACTGTCATTGGCCTCATGCAGTAATGGCTGTAAACTGGTAAAAAGAAACAAGCATTTGCAATGCAATAAATAGGTCTTGCTTAACTGAAAGCTTGATCTATTGGCGCTGCAAATTAGTAATGCAACGCCAATAGCTCAAACTATCAGTAATGCGAGACCTATTGCATTGCAAATGCTTGTTTTAAGATGCTAACATGAGGGTTTGTTATTTGAAACCACAGTTAACAGCGTAATCACTAGATGCCACCTCCCGCTATCAGGCATGCCATCACATTTCCTTCTACTATGATTTAATGTCCACAGAAACGGTAAGACTTTCGCAGTTATGAAAAGGATAGAATGGCGCGTGCACCTCAGAACTACCACGTGGAGCCCTCGACCTGGGTTAAGAAGTTCTTTTAAACTGCTGTATATAGCGCTGTCTTCACATGGGAGGCTTCCAGCAAATTAAAGATCTTTGAACTATGGCTACAGATAAATATTTTCACATTAAAAACACAATGTAATCAGAAGGTTCATAAAAGTTGATTTATTTTGCGGGTTTTCATTGAGCTTCACATGATCTTGAAGTTTTGAAGGCTACAGAACAGCAGCGTGCCTATAAGGGTGACCCCGCCATAGAGTCAATTCCTTGACAGTGACTGGTAACATTCTGGACAAAAAGCTACAATTTTACAGACACGAATTCTGGACTAAGTGTTTGGTTTACAAATGCAAGTCATTCATACAGTTAGTGGTGTATAATTATGAAAATGAACAGTTTACACGCAGATTTATGTACAATATGACAGTTGAGTTATATTTACATTCCCTCACTTGTTTAATGTAGGAGATAAGACTAACCTCTGTGAAAATGTACTCCTCCATCCACCTGCTCCGGGACAGAGTGCCCACTTTATGTCATCTACAAACTAGTAGGTACTGTTAAACTTTAAAATAGGTCACCATAGCCACGATACAAACAGTGAGAAAATCCAACCTGCTCCAAAGAGGTCTATAGGGATTCTCCTACCAGTCTGTTATAAAAATGGAGACATATCGTGCATTTTATAATGTTTGCGCTTTTCTGCACACTGCCGTGCCGTTTCTACATTTATAAAGGTGGAACGTGCTGGTTCAACTTAAGAAAGGGTGGTGTCCCTGAAGCGGGCGCTGCTTTCAGCTTTAATTGTTTTTTTTTTAAAAAGCTGAACCACAAAGCGCAGTGCCCCTGAAGCGAGCGCCGCGCTCAGCTGTAAAGTTAAACATGCATTGGCCACGCGGAATGCATAGATGGGGGCTGCAGCGGGAGAGAGGCGGAGGGAGTTGTGTGCGTGCCCGCGCGAAAGCACTTAATGAGCCATGACAGCTCTTAACTGTAAAACAAGACTTAATGAGATAAGAAAGGCAGATGGTGGCTGCGCGCGTTCACGCGCACATGCACGCAAGCTTTAGGCCAGGAAAAGCTTGTGGGTAGCACTTTGAAAACCCCCTTACTAAAAGTCGAGCAAGCAGCGCATACGCTGCTCGAGGCTCGACCTAAATACTACCAATAAACCTTCCAAAACCCCCCCATAAACACTATAATTAATCGCCTACATCTCTCCTACCCACCAAACTCTATAAAAGCCTTGGAAAATGTCATACCTGCTGCGACGAACAAAAGCTTTTTTCCGCGACTTACATCCTGGAAGAAGCACTAAAATGAGACAAATAGACTACACAATTGAAGCTAGCAGTAAAAAAATGGCAGCTAAATGAAAAAAAAAAGATTATCTCCCAAAAGAAAACATTGGGGATTTAATTTCCAAATAATAAAGACATGTAAAAACACATAAATAATGTAAAACATGTCAAAAATTTGCTATATTCATAAGGAAAAAATGTAAAGCATAAAATAAATAGTACTATAAAAAGGATAGTATTTTTTTAAAATTGCTTAAAAATTTAGGGAAAAATATATTTGAAACAACAGTATTTACTTATGTAAAAAAATAAATGTAACAAAGGCAAACTACAGAAATATGTAAACTGTGCAAGACTGAATGTAATTTACATTTTTAATTTAATAATAAAAATGCATTAACACACTGTTTATATATAACTGTGAAAATGTTTTATAAGCACAAATATATGTAACAAAAATGTAAATATATACATTAAATACATATGAAAAATATAAATAACGTTACAAACTTTGATATGTATGTTTATTACGCAATTATAGCTAAATATTTATTTTCTATGTGAAAATTGCAACGCCAACTCCTATGTAAACCATTTTTGGGAAAATCTTGGACACTAAAGGGCCGAATATTATTTCAGGGCAGACTAAACATGAGCGACCGACCTCCAGTTGGTGATCCCAACCTCCTGATTAGGATGCGATCCATACACTGCTCGGTCACATTCCAACATTTCCGTATAGGAGTGCGGCCGTAGTACATGCTCCCATAGGGAAATGGAAGGTACTGTTTATCCCTGTACCCCAGGGGTGAAGGGCTTAACAGGGGGGCACCACCGGCCCCCAACCGGAGACCGCGCACACAAGGTGAAGTTTCAAAATAGTGTATGTGATCCTGTAGTTCAGATCTTCTGGGATCGAAGGTCTTGCGCGTGTCTTCTTACACAATGAAATCACATATCCAACCAGCAGAGCTCCCTCTTTCCTGTAACAGGAAGTGCAGGGAAAGTTTTTAGTTTCTGCCCATTACGCTCTTTGTGCTGCTGTGTTCTGGAAACCTTGGAGCACGAATGCAAAATTCCAGCCTGACAGGCAGCAACAGTGATGTCATACAGCTCTTGCGACTTCACGACTTGAACAAAAAGTGATGTCCGAAAGTGACTATTAAAAGCAAAGTCAGCTCAATTTTAGAGTAAACTGCTAGTACCTGCAAAATCAGTATATGTAGCTTCTTTGTTTATGAACTAATATATGAAAATCACGCATTTAATTTCGAACGACCGGTTTGCTGGTGAAAACAGCCTGAACGAATGTGGAGTGATTTTCGTCACCTGTGAAGATTTCGAGTTGCCTATTGACAAGCGTGGGCGCTCACGGGCGTCAATCATTTTGGCTCAAGTTATCATATTTGTCCTTTTGGCCCCTTCGGTAAAATAGGCCCATAGTTCCGGTTTGGGATGCAGCATTGGTGCATTAGAGAAAGGCACACAGAAGGGAGCCAGCAGGAGCAGATAGAGGCATAGATGTAAAGAAGTTCCTCATACAGTTCAGTGCAAGCATTGGCATAGCCAATAGGTCTCGTCTTTGGGACCTTATAAGTGTTTAGTTATCCAGCACAATATCCTTGGTGCAACAACATCAACTGTTGCATGGCTAAACACTTATAAGGTCCCAAAGGCGAGACCTATTGGCTATGCCAATGCTTGTTTAAATTGTGTTACCAGTATTTTGGGCTATGTTTAGATAGAGTTTGTTAGTAATGTATAGTTGTATAATGTTATACTATGTTATGTGCTTTGTGTTGATTAATTGTGATGTATATGCTAAGTTTAAAGATACTGGGCCCGATTCACAGAACTAACTTAAGACAAAATCCTAAACTTACTACCATTTTGGTATTCACAGAAGGCACTTACTCATTTTGGTATTCACAGAAGGCACTTACTCATTTCGGTATTCACAGAAGTTAGGAGTCCTAACTTTAGGACTCCTAAATGCCTTCTGTGAATACCGAATGTCTGAAAATTAGGATTTTTCGCAGTTTAGTAGTAGTATAGTTAGGACTCCTAACTTTAGGACTCCTAAATGCCTTCTGTGAATACCGAAAGTCTTAAAATTAGGATTTTTCTCAATTTAGTAGTAGTAAAGTTAGGACTCCTAACTTTAGGACTCCTAAATGCCTTCTGTGAATACCGAAAGCCTTAATATTAGGATTTTTCTCAGTTTAGTAGTAGTAACATTAGGAGTCCTAACTTTAGGACTCCTAAACTGAGAAAAATCCTAATTTTAAGACTTTCGGTATTCACAGAAGGCATTTAGGAGTCCTAAGGTTAGGACTACTAACTTCTGTGAATACCAAAGTGAGTAAGTGTCTTCTGTGAATACCAAAACGAGTAAGTGCCTTCTGTGAATACGAAAATGGTAGTAAGTTTAGGATTTTGTCTGAAGTTAGTTCTGTGAATCAGGCCCACTGTTTTTGGTTGGTGGGTATTGTATTTTCTTTTACACGTTAATGAATTCCAAGGCTGAACAATGCAAATGTTCACCCCCAGTCAACAGGTCTGGGTTTAATCCATCTTTTTTTTGCCCATCGCTCCACCCCATTTTGGACCCAGCCATATGCAAATCAGTCTTGACTTTGCTCCTCATGGGAACAGTCCAGCCTGAAGTGCCAAGCCAGGTCCTCCCTGGACCAGGCAAAAGCATCCTGGGATCGGTTTCGGGGTATCACCCCTCATCAGCTAGCTTGAATCCAGTGGCGCTGGGAGCACGAGACCCACATATGGGCATATGTGGCGTAGGGCAACAAAAGCAAAAAGAATAGATGATGGATGGAATGCTGAGTGATGCTGTGCTGGTGCTGCGCTGATGCTGTGGTGCTGCACCGATGCCCGAGGTAGCGCTGCACTAGTGGTTAGGTGGTGCTGCACTAGTGCAGAGGTAGTATTGTGCTGGGGCTGATGTGGTGCGCTGATGATAGAGGCCGTGCTGCACTTGTGCTAAGGTGGTGCTGCGCTGGAGCTGAGGTGGTGCTGCTGTGGAGCTGAGTGATGCTGAGGTGGTGCTGTAGTGGTGCTGGGCTTGTGTTGTGGAGGTGCTCATGTACTGCTGAGTGATGCTCAGGTGGTCTGCAAAGGTGCTGCTGAAGTGATGCTGACTGGTGCTGAAGTGGTGCTGTGCAGATGCTGAGGTGGTGTTGCACTGTATACTTGCAGAATATATATTGTTAAGTAACCTCAGTTTGCATGCCGCGTTTGAAGAGCACGAGGAGGGATTCCTTGATATTGGTTTAATTTCACCAATGATTCAAACTTTGAAAAAACTATCAAAAGTTGAAAGCACCAACTTAATCCTGCTTCCATGTATATAAAATGGAGCAATAAAAGCATGTTCACCTCTTTAATCGTATCCAAATAATCACCCTGTCAAAAGCTCAATGTAAATAGGTTGATTCTACTGTCGCCATCTTCTTAAACTACACTTCCATTAACTAATTAATGTATCAAGCAAAATTGCGATCGCAAACGCCGAAATTCGCCGAATTTCGGCATTTGCGATCGCAATTTTGCTAAGTGGTATGTATGAAGGCAAATCTGCGTGCAAAATAAGGAATCGCAAAATTTGCGATTCCTTAAATGCAATGTAAGAAGCGCCAAAAAAGTGCAATTTGGCCTTAAGGAATCGCAAATTACCACCAACTACAGGTTGGTGGTAATTTGCGATTTCTTTCAAAAATGCATATTTTTGCATTTTTCAAAGTGGCATGTGGCGCACACACATGCCCTTAGGGCATGTATGTGCGCCACATGTGCTCCCATGCACATTTCAGGGCTGCAACAGGGTGTCCTTTTGACACCCTGGCACACTTGAAATTGCATTCTCAATTTGCGATTCTCTAATTGAGAATCGCAAATTGAGAATGTCTTCCCATTCATTCCTATGGGCCTCTAGGCCCATAGGAATGAATGGGGAGGTATTCCTTAATTGTGAATAGCAATTTGCAATTCGCAATTAAGGAATATGTAGGATTCGCAAAATTATTTTCAAATCCTACATACATAGCATTTTGCGATTCTCAAATAGCGATTCTCTAAAAATTGCTATTTGAGAATCGCAAAACCAAAGTTTCATACATATGGCCGTAAGTATATCATTTAAGGTTTGGACATTTGAGCTAATGCTACCAGAAATTATTTAGGATGAAAAACCAAATAGCCTCTGGTTGAAAAAGTGCTCTTGAAACCAAAGACAGTGGGGAAAAATGATAAGAAAATGATTTGCAGCCCTCGTCTGAGCGTGTTCAGAAAACCAAACAAGCCAAGGCAAAAGAAAAAGTAGTGCGTTGAAACTAACATATAGCTGATAGTGAAGTGATCCATGAAACAGTGCAATTCTCCAGGGAATGACCAACACAGCAAAAGGAGGGACAAATGTCAACTATTCACTAGCCAAAACAAAGGAATTTTGAAAGGCACATAAAGGAACAAATGAAAACAGGTGTGTCGAAAACCCATACAGTCGACAGAGCATGTCTCGTGAGTCAGTGCATGGGCTGCCTGGACAACACCTAAAAAATATTGTTCCGCCTCCCATGAAGATGAATCTGAAAGAACTTCTTTTTCTAAGCCTATATAGTACCACTTAACCTTTGCCGCTAACATCAAATCAGGATGTTCCATTTTTCAAAGGTATCTAAAGAACCGACCAGTCACATTTCTTAGGGGTATATGTGTACAATAAAAGAGAACGTGGGATGGATATACATACATTTTGCCTCCCTACACACAGCTTTAGAATGTTATCCCTGTACGCGCGCAAAAGTGGTTCTTTTTTCACATAACTGAGGCAGAGCTTATTGAACATGATTAATAAATATCAAACACGCTTTACCAGCAATTAGACTGTTCTAGTAACAATTACTTACTGTTCCATGTCACGATATGTAAATATATCACTCATGTGGTTTATTTCACAGTTTAATTTAATGTATGAGGATCTAGTATGTTTATGTGTGATTTTAAAATGCTTATTATTTCTATAAGATTATTTCTTGGAAATAAACTTGACTTAAAAAAACAACACTCACAAAAGTTAATGGGAGGAACGCTTGCAGCCCGTGCTGTCGGAATTCTACCCCAGCGATTGCCAGTGGTTCAGACCAATTGCAAGCATTCCTCCTTTCACCTTTTTTGTGTTTGACAGAATTGCAAAACATACTGTAACTGGCATCATGTCGCATGATGCTGAAGTCATCTTTTTACAAAGTTAACTTAAAATAAAAGTTTATTCATAGTTTGTACATAAGTAAACAACTGCCGATAAGAAGAAACGAGCATTAAGAAATGAAATGGAGCTGCATCTCCTGAGGGGCTGTTGAATCCGAAAATGCTCTGTCTGACACCAAGCTGCCTCTCTGGAGGGCTGGCATAGACAGACTGTCTGCGCCTGCCTCGATTAATGCTTTCATATGTATCATCATCTTCTCACGACGACCGAAGACACTGATGGCTCGTCAAGGCATGACAGCTGCCTGCATTTGTTATCACGTTTGTTCTTCTCCCAGCAGGTTACTTTCTACTCTGTTGGATTCTGAGAAGGCATATAAGGTTTAATTGATTAGCCATTAGGTTGAGTTTGTCTCTAATCACTTACTTAAAGCTGATATCCTCTGGCGATATTTTATGACTAGCGCGTTCCTCAGTGGAAACTAAGGCATTGCATTTCATATCCACAATATTCAATAATTACCATTATTCACATAACATAGTTGACTGATGTGAGTTTCTTGCATGGCCTGATTGTTGTATGAACAGCACTCACTGTCCACAGCTCAGCTGGCGGCATTACAAGGAGGATACGTCATTGCTGTGGGAAGTTTAAAAGGGCATGACTGAAGTTTGCCAAAAGAGCAAGACTCGTATTTGAAAGTAAGTGTGTGTGTGGGGGACTACAGAATCTGTCACTTCCTGGCTTTGCCCCAAATTGCTCGAGTGAAAATTCGTTTTTTTAAAAAAAAATTGCCAACTTTCAGGGGAGGAGCTTTTTGGGGATAGATGATTGAAGAACATCCAATTGAGGATTTTCTCGCACAAGTCTCGTGACCTCTAAGACAAGAGATGACCAACTCATCACAAATCCACTTACCGAGTTGCTTAGAATTGAGAAAAGAATTGACTTACGTGTCATGAAAACTCACAAAATATGTAGCTTGGAAATAAAGGACAATATGTTGTGTGTGTGTTTTTTGTTGTTGCTTATTATGGCTTCAGTTGTAGTCAGTAATACTCAACAGACGACATCCATGCAGATGGGAACACTTAGCTCCTTTCCACTTTTTCTCTCAGATGTGCACTTAGTAAGTAAACTGTATTTTATGTGAATGGTGCAGTAATAAAGTTGGCTGTACCTTACGGAAAGCTGTGTAAAGCCCCCAATTCCCCCAAGTTATGGCCACCAGAAAACACCTACAGTTTCAAATCAACCCGATCAAGGGGCTCAAATGGAGAACCATCAAGGTCTCTAACACTAACTGTAGATTCCAACTAGAGAAAGAACACACCACTCTAGGAAACAAGTGCAACAGCCCATGGAAAAACCTAGGCATCAGCCTTTCCTCATCCTTCGGATTTCACCAAGCACCACGAAATGCCTGAATCGCGGCCCATTGAACCCTCAATGTAGCGACTGACAGACTCATGTTAGATCCATCCTGCAAAAACTGCATAATCAGAAAAGGACTGAATAAAGAAGGATCCACCTGCTTCACCAAACACCAGATCAAAAAGGCCTTTCAATGTCTGGCATAAGAATGCAGAGTAGCTGACCTCCTAGATGCCTGTAACGCCACCACCAACTTCTCAGTGACCCCTAGACCAGCTAAACATCTCTGTTCAACCTCCATGCCATCAATTGCAACTTCCACAATGATCTTGGCGGAAGAGCCGGAAAGAACATAGGAGACAGGACAACTGGAACAGTCCATTCGTGACCACTCCTTACCAACTCCAGGTGAGGGAATCAATTCAGTCGGACCACCGTGGTGAAATCAAAATCACCTGTGCCCTTTCTTTCCTGACCCTCACCAGAAATGCCCTGAACAACTGAAACAGATCAAAAGCATATATCAGATCCCGAGGCCAATGGCAAGTCAACCCGTCCATTGCCCAAGATTGAGGACACCCTCCCCTTGAAAGAAAACTCTGCACCTTGCCATTCTCTGGTAAAGCAAACAGGTCATATTGAACAGACACAGTTACAGGAAGAAATCCTTGGAAGACAGAATTTCCCTGCTTAAAAGTTCTGCCCGGACATACTCCTCCCCACGAATGTCCAGAGGACTCAAAGACAGAATATACTCCTGCACCTAGAAAAATATGTCCTGTGCAATCAAGTTCAGGGACTGGGACCTGCTACAACCGCCCTGCCTGTTGATACAAGACTTTGCCACCAGATTGTGTGTCTGAACCAGCACTACCAGATTGTGTGTCTGAACCAGCACTATATTTCCCCTCTGGAGAACCTGAAAAGAACCAGCAAACCAGTATTTAAATCCCTCCAGTTTGAATACTTCTGATAGTCCTGAAGAGACCACAACCTGCTCTGACTCCAGGAAAGCCCTCAACCTAGAGAGTCTGGCATCTGTTGTCACCACTACCAGAGCCTTAGGAGAAAGGGAGATACCTCCCTCGAGATTATCCCGGTCCAGCTACCACAACAGATCCATGAAGACCTGTGCTGCCATCAGTATACGGACCTGAATATCATGTGCTCCTGGCAACCAGAGTGAATCCAATTGACCAGTTTGTGCAGTTAACATCTCGCCTAAGGAACCAGAAATACAGTCAATGCTAAGTGACCCAGCAACCAATCTACTGCCTGTGGTGCTTCCTGAGCCGCCAAAGACCGCACCTGAGCCTGCAAGCTGACCAACTTCCTTTCTGAGAGAGTCACTAAACCCTGTGAGTCAGAAAATGTGCTCCGATGAAGACTATGTACTGGGATGAACCAAAGAAGATTTTTCCCAATTCATCAAAAATCCGTGCACCTGCAGGACTTGCAACACCCTTTCCACATGAATCACTAACTGGAAC
Source organism: Triturus cristatus (assembly GCF_964204655.1). Taxonomy (NCBI): domain Eukaryota; kingdom Metazoa; phylum Chordata; class Amphibia; order Caudata; family Salamandridae; genus Triturus; species Triturus cristatus. The sequence goes on along the minus strand of NC_140584.1, from coordinate 755,361,093 downwards.
TCTTCTGGGGACTGCAGCAACAGATGGTTTATATAAGGATGAACGAACACCCTCTCTGTGTAAAGAATAGCCATCAAAGGAGCCAATGCCTTTTTAAACACGCTGGACGCTGATTTGAGCCCAAAGGGAAGAATATAAAATTGGAAATGATCATCCCCTATCGCTAAGTGTAGAAACTGTTAAGAGGGAACTAAAATAGGGACGTACGGTAGGCATCCTGGAGATCCTTTGAGGCTAAAAAATCTCCCAGACCTATTGGAGGAATTATTGCATGAATTGCCAACATCAAAAAGGAATTGATCTTGTCTATGAATTGCCCCATTTCAAATCCTGTACCAGCCAAAATGCCCCCGGCGCCTACTGAAACAAAAAGAGGATGGGATAGGTCCCTTCTCCTTGCTCTGCAACCGGTACTCTGCAGATTGCCCCTTTTGCCATCAAGTCCTTGATTCCACCTAGAAGAGCCAGTCTTTTCCCCTCGCCAGCCGGAACGGGAGTCAGAAGAATGCCAGTATCTGGGAAATGTTCTTAAACTTGATTGTGTAGCCATTGGCCACAACATCTAGGGCTCATTCATCTGATCATCACACCGAAAGAAATTGCTGAATCCTGCCTCCAACTTGCAGAATTGCATGAGACTCCCTTCTAAGATGGAAGATTGCATTTAGGAAAAAAAAAAAGTGTCTGAAACCTCATCCTCCTATACGAAGAGTGATGGGTCTCAGGCTTCATGAATGACAGAGGACTTATTACACCCATTCCTAGCTGAAGAAACACCCTCCCCCCCCTATAGGGCAAGGCATGCTTTCTTTTCCTAAATGCCTTAGAGATCATGGCAGGCAACTGTTCCCCAAAGAGCGCCTGACCATCAAATGGAATTTTCATCAAGGAGGCCTTCTACCCAGGTTCTGCATTCCAATGGCTCAGTCGTAGAGATCTCCTAGCCACAATCAAAGCCCCTGTGGGCATGGCTGAAAAGCGTATAATGTATGAAGAAATGTCTGCAAGCAACCTTATCTGCCGTTTCAGAGCTGCCAATAAAGGAGAACCATCCAAGACCCTCCGGAATGGCCACAGCCAGTTTATCGATGTCCTGCTTCAAGGATTGCAATGAATAAGCAGAGAAAAAGACTAGCTTTTGATGCCAAAGTCTCAGCTGCAAACACGCTCTTAATACCAGAGCCCACCTTCCTATCCGTAGCATCAGTGGGAGTGTAGTCTTCAGAATTAATGGCAGTCTTGCCAATCAGGGTAGCTAGAATAGAGTACAGGAGAACGAAATGAGGAATAGCATCCTCCCCCTCTAAGAGGTACAACTTCTGCAGAAGGCGAGGCAACTGAATCTCATCTCCATCCTTTCATTCCCTCATTACCATATCCCTCACAGGAACCTGAAAGGGCATGGCAAACCTAGAGGGCTTAACATATTGGGGGAAAAGGGCAACCTGTCCTCTGCTACTTGAAAGGATGGAAACCCCAAGTTCTCTCGCATATTTGCCAGAATATTCCACATTTCTTCTCGGGAAACATAATTCCCTCCTGAATACATAAATGGAGCCTCCAAATCCGAAGCTGAAGAATCATTGTCTGCCAGAACAGTCTTGGCCACACTACCAGGCTTTCCAGATTGAGCATGAAGAGCCCGCGCCACCACTGCCTCAATCATGTCTTGCACCTCTTCCCTAAACATAAAAAGTGCACTCCCTCCTTCTGGACTCCAAGTGCCACGAGCCCTCTTGCGGAGAGAGGAACTCCTCCTATGAGGAAGAAGTAGTAAACAGAACATGCTTTTGCTATGAACTCTCTTCCCTTCCATGATTCCAACAAGACTGAAGAAAACCCTAACTGGGCTCCTTATGAAGGGGGAAAACCTATTATTCAACCAATGAGGGGAAGCTAGCAGAGAAACAAGCACATCCAATCAGAGACCTAAACCTGTTCCTACCACCCAGCATATTCCTCATTGCTCCCAAGACGTGTCCTGCCTTGCAGAGGTGATGACCCGGAAGTGCAGCCCCAACCACTGCAGGACTGCCGGGTCCATCACTGTGTCCGCTGCCAGCGTTCCTTCCCTGTAACTTCCGAGGCAATCAGGACAATGCTGACCAGTGGTGGCTGGTGGAATTTGAAACTGGTAAGGTGTATGCAGAATGAATCAACGTATGCGAGCGAGCGCAGCGAGCGAGCCCTACGGCAATAAAGGGGGTTCGGGGGGGTTCTCCACCTGTGAAGAAATAAAAAAAAAATTGCATCTTTTTGGTGCGATTTTCAGCACTATTTCTGTGATAAATGGACTAAAAATTAAGTTCTTCTAGGCATTTATAAAAGAAAACTCATACATTATTTCAGAGAATTTCTGGGTTGCCAAGCAAGTCTGACTTCTGAAGGAGGCTAGGGTACTAAGTAAGACTGCTTTGGCTCTACCCTTTCCAATAGAAAACACTAGTTAGCGATTTGAACAAGTTCAATGGACAAACCTGGGGTCTAGGGAGAGTCCTAAGGATTGGCAATTGGTGTATTTTAAGGCAAATGAATACAGCAATAAAGCAAGACTTATTAAGCAGTGGGAACGTTTAGTCTTGAAATATTAAACACATTAAAAACTGCCCCGTATCTTCTTGCATTCATTTGTTCAACAGTTACTGTGAGGCCCTCATGAAGGGTGTGATGGCATGGACAGCAAAAAGATTGTTAAACAAAACATACTGCTTTAAGCTCTTCACAATCATCACCTTTTTCTAAGCATTATATAAATGTACTCATAACATTTTTTAAGGCATCGTATCTGTCCACCGTTAATTTTACAAATGTCTCCTATCTCTCAGAGGCCTTCCATTCATGTCTCCCCCTGATACAGTCAGAGCACACCCATACACGTTTGCATCAGTGTACCATATTACCAACCTCGACGAATAAAAAATGCACACACCTAGCAAGACTATTTGACGGTTGCCACAGAAAGTGTTAACGATGTATTTCTGAATTTGCAGTGCTCAAGCAAGGAGATAATAATAAGAGGCAGGTGTTCTTATCAGTTCACACATGAATTGGCAGCCACAAATTTGTGAAGAAGCTTTCTTTTCTCAGGGCTCAGTTCAATATGCACACAGACTCGAGACATTCCATGCAAAAATGTTTCCCTCTCTCGAGCACTCACAGTGTCAGCGTTTACTGCAATGCCAGCAGCCCTTCAAATGTACAAGAATGAAGGTTCCATTTATTACGTTACCGCAGGCAAATATAATAATCTGGTATTCATATAGTGCCTTAATCTAAAACACTTTACACAGCATATTTTATATATGATTATTATTATCCAATTTAAATTGGTACTCATTTTAGCGACTTCAGAAAGATGAAAGACTGAGTCAACCTTACTGACATAAGACCCTATAACCTGTAGATCACATACAGATCTCGGGAGACAACTGCTACCTGCACCATCCACTGCCTCTGCCAGCACTGCCAAATGCTAGGTCGTTAAAAACGTTAAAAATGTTGAAAAACGGCACATTGTTTCTTAGACACGTGACAAACAATCTGTTATATGGAACAATAATAATCAATCCACGTCATAAACCTTTGCTTGGTCGATAACCACTATAACCAATGCCTTAACCATGAACGCGGCGTGACAGGGTCATGCGTTGCCATGTCGGCCATATGTCAAAGAAAGACTTCCCCACAGATAGCTGGAGCGCGGAATGGCTTGCCACAACTGCTGCACCCGTAACCCCTTCATCATTCAGTGTCATATACCCTCCCCCAAAACTTTCTCCTTCCTATGAGCTCCCCCTCCACTCCAGGCAGGCAGAGCATCATTTTCGAAAAACACCATCTGCACATTTAGTGGCGTGGGCTAGACAGCATACTCCCATTATTCAAACAAACTCTCTGACTTTGTAACTCCTCTGCTACAGAGAGAAACTTGCTGACTTTGAGACAGTATACATATATTTTAGATAATACTTCTAGAAAGAAAATAAGAGAAGACTCGCGCCCTTTCATCACCTCACCGGCAGTGGATTAGTCACCCCACTGAGAGGCTGTGCAGGGGCGAGTGGGCCAGTCTCAGCTTCTGACATCTCCCTCTCTCCACAACCATTCGTGACTTCTGCACTCTAGTGTTGTCACTCCCCACTCCTCCTCCCGACACCAGGAATCCTCTTCGCCGGAGCTGATTGTGAGGCAAAGACTGCCCCCCTCCAGCGACGCCACTGCTCGCATCCACAGTGGCATAGATGCGTTACTCTCACACACACATGAATGTGCGTGGCAGTTAGCTGTGCAGCCCTCACAAACAATACTACTAACGTGGACTCCACGCAGATACTATTCATGACAGGGGCACGGCCCATTTCACTCAGACTCTTACTCACAATGCTTCTGCCAGTTACCTTCACAGCCCTCTCACTAAATGCTGCTCTTGTCCCGTCACACACAGTGCTCATGTGAAACGCACAGACCTCTCTTGCACGTAAAGCTTCGGTCTTTGCTTTTTAAACAGCCCCCTCTCACAAACAGCATTCATATGTATCCTTTTATCTGCAAAACCCCTCACACGAACAATGCATGTTACATTCAGTCAGTCAAAAGTCTTTATTCGGTTTAAGTGCAAACCATAAAAGCATACTACAATATAATGGATAAAAGACGAATTTCATTTCAAATAATCTATAGCACCTATACACATATAAAAACGGCTAAATATGCAATTTAAAAAGGAATAACAATCCCAATTAAAAAACATTTAAAAGAGGACACAATTCATTTCCTCAAAGATCTAATGACAACAGATAAAAAATTCGCAATGTTAAAAGTTTCCCAAACATCGGTTAACATTTGAAGATGGAGAAGAGCAGGTCTCACCTGCACAAAACCTTTGTTTTTTAAAATAGGGAGTAAGAAGCGTTTCCTAATATCAATAAAGTGCTCACAAAAGAAGAGAAAGTGTGTGATATCCTGTTGCGAAAAATTATCACAGGAACAAGGGCCGAGATCCTCTACCCTTTTCCACCCTTTCTTATCTCCAAACAATAGGTGTAATTGATTTAGTCTAAATCTAGTCAATAAAAAACGGTGATTTGCATTTGTGACATATCCTAGGTATGGTTCCATAGATGGTGTTGTTTTACATAGCTGGTGGGCCCTGACAGTAACCTTTGTCAGCTCATTTCCTTCCCGATCCATAGTATCTATGTACGTAAAGGTTTCCTTACACCATTTTATGTCTCCCTTGACTAGGGCTTCTGGTGAATGGTATAATTCAGGTCGACCCAACTTTTTTGCCAGTTTCTGAATGTATTTCAGCCAGGGTATAGATGACCCATGATCTAGTAACATACAATCTCTCATGATCGTGCGATTTAACTGTAGGTCCGGGTTTAACCAAATGCTGATCCATTTCAATAATGGGGCCAAGGCTATAGAGTCTTCTACAAAACCAATTCCAAGCTCCTGATGGATGTTATAATTAGCAGTTGAGATCGGAACTGAAAGAAGGTTTTTTAAAAACCTGTCCTCAACAATCTGTATACTTTTAGCATTTTTAATACCCCATACCTCGGCTCCATACATTGCTAGAGAGAAGCATTTGGCTCTATATACTTGAATAAGAGCCTTCATTGGCCTGGCACCTAACTTCCTAGCAAAACCTAGAACAGCCACAGTCGCTCTAGATAAAACAATCTTTTTGGCTGTTATTTGGGTTACCCATGAACCTTGATCATCAAAAAGAACGCCCAAGTAGGGAAATGTTAATACCCTGGATAGTGGATGGCCCCCACATTTAAAGGTTTTAATCTTTGAGGATTTTGGTCCAATGGCCATTACATGCGATTTTGAGAAATTGACAGTAAGATCCAATGCCTTCGTAAAACCCGCAAATGAATCTAACAATAACTGAAGTCCCACCCCCGTTCTTGCAAGTAAGGCGGCATCATCCGCATATAAAAGTGCGGGAATTAGACATTTCCCTGCACGCGGAATATCATTACATGAGGTGATTAAAGCATTATCTAATTTGTTTATATATAGGGTAAAGAGCAGGGGTGCCAAGATGCACCCCTGTCTAACTCCATTAGATATGGGTATGTCTTCTGTACAGTTGCCCAATTGGTCATACCGAACCATGGCCGATAGATCCCTATGTAAATCAGCTAAGAAGTAGACGATGTTTTTGTCTACTCCATAGGATAGGAGCAAGGACCACAATTTTGACCTATTTACACGGTCAAAGGCCGATGACAGGTCCATAAAAGCATGTTACATTCATTCTCAGTCCCCGAACACACGCGTGCGGTGCTCGTGGCTGTGACCTGCGCAGTTCTCTCTTACAATGATCTTGCTACCTGCAGATCTCTCTCACACACACATGAATGCGCGTGGCAGTTAGCTGTGCAGCCCTCACAAACAATACTACTCTTCCTACCTGTCTGGCAGTGAACCACACCAGGTGTGAAAGGATACCAAATTAACATTTATAGTGCACACGCCACTGAGTAGATGCATCTCGGAGCTTGAATAATACCGCATGTCCAGGCCACCCCGGCCTCCGAGCCAAGATTCTTAAAAACTCTGATTCCAGTTGCGGCCGGCATGACTCGGGAGTACGTGCGGGGAGGGGGGGAGACGTTGAATTGAATTAATTAAATAAAAACAAACTTACCAGGCATCTCCTCCACTGGTCACGCGTCACAGCACGTCTCCTCTCACAGACGTGGAACTAACTTCTCCCGCTCTTTTGCTTGACTGGCAAGTGGCAAATCAGAAGACTGGATGCGACTGGGGGTGGCTACTCGGCTGTATCCTGGCATTTGACAGGGCATGGGGCGACTGTACGTCACCGCCCGAGCAGGATCGTATCTTCAGACTCCTGCACTACACTAACTTGGCCAAACTCCTGAAACGGCTCCAATGCATCCAGAAAGCCTCTGGATGCCTGATCCTCGACATCCCTTGCCACAGCCACATCACACCCCACCTGAGAGACCTGCACTGGCTCCCTGTCAACAAGACAATAACCTTCAAACTCCTCACCCACGCACACAAGGCACTGCACAACACCGGACCAGCGTACCACAACAGCCGGCTCAGCCTCTACACCCCCACCCGCGAGCTCCGCTCTGCAGACCGCGCCCTCACCACTGTCCCCCGCATCCGAAGAGTGACCGCCGACGGCAGATCATTCTCCCACCTCGCCGCCAAGACATGGAACACCCTCCCCATCCGCCTGCGGCAGACCAAAGACCTTCTGACCTTCAGGAGACTTCTCAAGACCTGGCTATTCGAACAGTAGCAGCTTCCCCCCCCCCCAGCACCTTGAGACCCTCACGGGTATGTAGTGTGCTTTACAAATGTGATTGATTGATTGATTGATTGATTGATTTATTGATTGATTGATAGGCATGTGCAGCATACCTAATGTAATGTCAATGGAGTCGGTGCTGAAATAAAAAGTGCTCTTCTCGCAGATGCGTAGTCGGAGTCTGCTGCTCTCCCCTGTGTGCACTGTGCATTTGTTGTTGACTCTGTCATGCGCACTTGAGGCTGTGAAGCAGCTGCCAGCACAGGTCGGAAATGTAAACATACAAATTGTCAAAGCTGTCAATTCGTCTGCTAACAATTCTTGCTGCCCGATTATTAGTGAACAGTCAGTTTTGCCTAGTGAGGCGCTGCTCCGGCACTCCTATGGACCAGCCGCCACTGATGCTGACAAGACAGATGATCCTACCCAGAGCTCCTCTCAAGCAGGGATCAAGAAATGAAGTCCCCCACGGAGGGAAAACAGACTGGAACATAAGTCTCCTTGCAGACAAAAGAAAACAGGACAATAATGGATTGGGAGGTGTTTTTATTCAAAGAGGGAGGGGTCTATTGGAAGCAAGGGAGCCTCATTGGTTAAGAAGGAAGGTGAGGGAGGGACAGGAGGTAAGGTGAAAAATTATGAAGGCTCAGAGCCAGAGCACCCAGTGCATCAGTATAGCAGGACCAACATGTATTCGTGGACCAGCAGTATGTTTCAGACTCTGACAACACATCATGCGTAAGGTTGCCCTTATAGTTAATTAGAAAGCATGGGCATGGTACCAAATGTACCAGCAGACTACTAGAGCTCATTTGTATTATGTTCAACCCAACGCAATAAAGATTTTGCTGTGCCTTTTTTAGTACTAAATATACAATCTGTGCACAAATGTGTGCAAAACCCTGTGTGTCCAATAAAGAAAGTTAATATATATGCTGACACAGCTACAACCTGAAAGTTCTCTATCCAGGGGTATAGCTTCAGGAGGAGAGTATGCAATGCTTAATTTGAGGGGGGAAAAGAGTGCAGGTTCCCTAAGCTCTGGTCTAACAGTGCTAATTAAAATTGGTGTGCCGAATACCAGGGTCATGTAATGTTGAATTCACCTATGACATCCTTAATCCACAACTAAAACTGCTGCCCCGTTATATCACTGTTGCCAGTCCCTGTTTTCTCAATCTGTGCCCATTTGTCTGTCTTTCTCTTCCTCCTACCTTCCCTTGTGCATGTTTTTCTCTCCCTTGCTCGAGGTCAATATCTGATGAGGAACAGTAAGTGCTGCTCCCCAAAAATTAGTGCGACTACCAGCTCAAATTAATCGCTGGGTATTTGGGGTGTGGCATGTGCAAATAAATGCATTCTTTGCTTAATAGTTTGGTCTGGTGGCCTTGAGGTTTTTCTCATTGTGAGCCAAGAATGATTAACAAAATAGTGACCTTTGATGTATATGAGAGAGCAAGAGACGGAGATAACCATCTGGTGGGTAAATTTGAAAATATGAAACCAGACAACCTAGAATCAGTACCGGCTTCCCTGCATGCCCAAATTACTAAACACATATTTTATTTCACAGAACCTCGTTTTCTTTAGTATCACATATGAGCGCACTTTTAAATAATTGACTTCAGGATATGCGCTGTACAAATACCTCTTACATTTGATTTAATAGACAGTAATGTTGCACCATGTATAATAAAAAACTATGACATGTGTAGGCTTTACATGACTACGGACATGCCCCTTAGTGCACTAATGGCATTGTCATGTTGGGGCAAGATATGAACGTTTCTCAAAGCTATCACTTTTAATAAATGTCTATCTATGCAGTGATGTAAACTGGTGTGCTAAAGTGAAACATTTCTATACGTTAAACAAATATACTTTTTATAAATTATGACAAGATTGTAAATATGCTTGGTACAATATATACATGCCAAACATGACTCGGCTCCTGCACGGACTCTTAGAGGCCAGCCAGACCCATGGTTCGGCTCTGGCTCAGCTCACCTTATTAATTTGCCTGCCCGTCCTCCTCTATTTGCGACTCTGGTTACGACATGGGGCCAGCAGTCACTTAAAAGGCAAGGACTAGAAACATGGACCCCTGCCTACATGCACTGATTTGACAAATCTACCATTAAGGCTTCTTGTAGCAGCAATTAAAAAGAATGCAAGCACTGAAAGCATATTTAAAATGAGTGATCCCAGGGCAGGGAACCCAGGCTATTATGCTGTTTGTGACTGTAGTCATGAGCTCTTAAGGAGAACTAACAGGCCTTGGTGGGACAGGCAGGAGCATAGCTTCAGCAAGGCGGTTTGGAGCATGACACTACTCAAATGCATCCTTGGTTTGATAGTTTGAACATGGGGCTCTGAGTCAGGTCTTCTGTGTCTGTGTTATCTTTTCTCGTCTTCCCGTTTCACTAAGAGGTTTCAACTTTTTCGTTTTTTGGATCTGTATCTTAAATATATATAGTGACCAGTTTATCAAAAAGTAGTAAACTTGCACCCATAGAAGTACTCCTTGTATGTGTGCAAATGTAATACTCGTTGGGATTCACAGACATTGACAGTAATAGTCTTGAAAAGCTGCACCAGCCATAAGTTTCCAGGCAGTGTACTGGTAATTATACACTTAAAAGAGGGATGGTATGAATTATTGCAAATAGTCTGACCAGTGGCAATTGCTCTGGGTAGCATTCCAAGGTATAATTTTTTACCCCTGCACTCCCATGCCACTCTAGGCAGTGGCACACCTAATTGAAATTAGTTCTGATCCTTGGTCATCTCACCCTCCCCCCCCCCCACCTCCCCCCCACCCCACCCTGCAGCCCACTGCTTTTTTAGTTGGGAAATTTGCTATGCACACTCCCTGAATCTCACAGACTAAGCTACCCCCCTGTCTCTAGCATCAAGAAAAAGTGTTTATATGAGGATGCACAAGCTGTTTAAAAATAGAAAGTCCTGGGAATACCTTGCCATGCAAATTACAGACTAACAAAATATTAATGGAATTTGCGATTCCTTGGACGTAGAAAATGCGCGGGAATTTGGTCACATGATTCAGGAAGGTTTTTAAAAGCTCAAGCTTTTTAGACCTCATTACAGCCAGGCCAGCTTGAGCTGCCCATTGTGAGAGCGCTTCTATTCAACTGCTTGCCTTCTCCATTTTGTCTTTGTCCCTTGCTTGGAGCATATACTCTTTAATTGTGTCCTTGACTCACTTTTAAGGATCTACTTTTTTCTTTTACCTTAAGAACTTCATGTGAGTGGGAGTGGAGTTATCTCCATTTTGTTCTTCTCGCCCCACCACGCTCTGTGTTGTTCTCTCTCCTCTGTGTGCTTCCCACCTCATGCGCTCCCTGCGCCCCTCCTGTAAATGTGCTGCACCCCGTGCCCCGCAACAAGCGACAACCGCAGCTAGCAAAAACACACACTGCCCTCTCAGCCTGAGAAGATCAATGCTGTTCCCGTTTACATTTCACATTTCAGGACAGTGTGTTTCTGTAGTTTTCCATGCAAAGTATTTGCCATTTTTCATGAGTATTGTCAAAGAGTCACTACTCTGTAGCTGTGTGAGTTAAGGTTGTTGGTAGGCCATGACTGAGAACTGTGAATTTCAGGCCGAACACAGGGAGAATTTCTCTCAGTTTTCCTCAGTAGGTCCCAATGGGGGTTGGAATACATGCTCATGCAGTCCTTGGCTCCTCTACAGAGTACACAGTGTAATGGTCGGGTGTGCCAGTTGTAATTGTGATTATATGCAAAAGTGAGAGAATCAGCTACACAGCTGACAGGGTGAAAGATAAAGAAAATGCAGTGTGTACAGTTGAGTGGGTGTGCTGTGTGTGTTGAGGGATTGGTGAAGTGGGGATACAAAGTAAAAAAAAAAAAAGGGTGTTGAAGAAAAAAGAGATAAGGTGTCAGATATGCAGGTTGTGTATTTCAGAAAGATATGATGAGAAAACTAGCGTAAATATTGAATAAAGATACTGCAGGAGAGACTGGGTGCTTATAGGAGAACGTGAGTGATTGAGACACTTTAAAGACATTGCCCCTTCCACTGACCATAGTAATCTTTAATTCGCAGTCTGCTTTAACATTTTAAATGACTTTGAATATGTGTGTACACACATGTACACAATCTACATAACAGCCAGCTCTAGATGGTCCTGCCAGTTTTATCGTTGGCCCCTTGTGTGCCCCCCTAAAAGGAAATCCCATCTTGAGATGCCACTGACTTGGGTACCCTCAAAGTCTGACACGCTGTTATCTCATAACATTTGCAGCAAGTGTGCGATGAAGCAGAAAGATGCCCTCACATCACAAATAAAGGGGACGGTGAAAAAAGTAAATACAATATTAGCTTTGAGGACTGGGCCAAATTTTATCTCCAAAACTCAGCACAGCCAAGTTACTGTATTTTGCCTGTGTAAGCTAAATGGATCTAGCTAATCATCTATTGGAAACGAGGGCAACAGAAAAAAGACGCATTTCAAGGCCATTCATCTGGAAGGGCAAAGTATCCCACAATTCTAGTATACACGCAGTTTAGAAAAAAATGTCCATCTGCAATTTTTATGATGCTCAAATAAACATCTGCGTCCAAACTGACTCTGTGTCTGGAGTGTACGGTGATGGATATCTGCAGACTAGTACCTTGTGGAAGAGTGGTTAGAGTCCAGACCTCAAGGACCAGCCTATGTACAGAGGTGCAACCCTCAGCGGCAAAGCACCATTAGCAGCACTGTCCTCCACATAGCTGCTGCCTAATTGTGCTATACCATCCACGCGATGCTTTCTTCTCTTGCAAGATACACCCCTCTGGATAGATGTTATTCTACACAAGTGTAGAACCCATGCAAAACACGGCCCTCTGTGCAAGATCTGTATCCGTGTGCGCAGTCTCCAAGCAAGAATTTTACATTCTCCCAAGTGAAAGGGGCCAGAACATGCTGTGTTATACCAGCTTCCCCATCCATATAGCACACAAGCGTCTTAGGTTGAGCTCACCAGAGAGCGCAGCTGTCTGGTGGCAAAAGATATATTGTGAACATACAGAGTGCTTCCCTGGGCTGATAGCCCGCCCATTGAATACCATTAGGTGGCTCCATTGTTACTCTCTTTTCTTTTATTTAATATGTTTATTGATTTTCATTTTAACATATTTGGACAACAGAGCAGTTGAGGATATACACGGATTGAAGTATGACATTTAGTACAGAGTTGCAGAATTACACATTCATAGTGTATATGCAAATATTTACAACCTTTTCTGGAACTGGTCAGTATTGCTCAATGAGAGCATTACAAATTGAAAACAACTTTATTTATTAACAGTGTATGCCCCATAAATTTTTGGAAGGAACCCTTGTGTAATGCACCCGCACATGCTTAATTTGTTGCAGTGTACTATATGGTGGATTACCTGACGGATGCGCTGGTATGTATGTAGGAAGAGGGATTAACCTAGAGCCTAAATCTGCCAGGGAAGAGGTGTAAGGCCTTGACCAGTTGTATCTGTGGGTGAGAGGGGGGCGTGCAAGTTTGGGGAGTCAAACTAACCAGATATGATGGTCCTGGTTGGGATTGACTAAGGGGGAGGTCTGTGGTGGGAGGATGCCATGGGGAGTCAGTTTTGCATGAAGGTACCGCTGTGTTCGTGTTAGTGGAGTTTCGATTCTATTTATGTTAAGTACTTCTGCCAATCTGGGGGGTTCACACCTTTAGTATGTGTGTGCGCGTTGTGTCCTGTAGCTGTGAATTTTCTGCGATTAGCGCTGTCCACCATGTGCGCGTACATGGAGGTTGACCTGACTTCCAAGTAATGGCCAGTCTACGTTTGGCCAGTCAAAGTGCCAAGCCCATAAATTTGTTAATATCTTTCCTCCTGGTGGTGCGCTTGGTGATTCCCAACAGGAAGTGCAGCCCTTGTGCTATCACTGGAGTCTCAGAGGTTTCTGATAAAGTGGTTTCCTCAATGTTCCAATTTGTTTTTATATTCAGGCAATCCCACACCATGTGTAGGAACGTGACTTTGGTGCCTCGAAAGCGGGGGCAGATGTTGTGTGAGTCCTCGTATATCCTCGCTAGTCTGTGTGGTGTTAAGTACGTGTGGTGTAGATAATTAAATTGTGGAAATTTGATTCGAGTGTTAATTGATGTTATTTTTGGGTCTGATAGACCCTGCGCCTTTGGTTTTCCAGTTAGTGTGGTCTCGAGTGCGGTATCCCAATAGTCCCTAAAGGGGGCCATAAGGGTCGTTGTGTCCGGTTTGAGTGAACTGTATAGCATAGTGATTGCTCTCCTACCCGTGCAGTGTGTCAGGAGCATTTGGAGTATGTCAGAGATTTTTGGCTTGGCTTGGCTTGTCTAGTACCCCACACCTGGAATGACCGTTGTGTCAGTGATGCGTATATTAGGAATGATCCAGGGGAAATTCCATAATCATTTACCAGTGTCGCAAATTCACAGGGTGTGGAATCGATGAATAGGCCCCCCCAGGTTGTGAGCCCTGCAGTGTGCCATTCCGCTATTTCGGGACGTCGAATACACATTTGTGAGTTGGGGAACACCCTTATAGGTAAATCTGGGGCATAGGTGAGTGCGTGGTCTGCACATATCGAGCCCAGCAGCTACGGGCTGTGGACATTAAACTATTGTCAGGGTGCTTTGGATTCGTTGCGTTTGATCCACCCAGCCATTCCAATAATGTTGTCTGGCTGTTATGTGGTGAACAATGCCCCAGTTAGGAGATATTATGATTTGCTAACCATCTCAGCAGCCATTGCAGTTGTGCAGCGCATAGTATTTCTCTGTGATTGGGGCATAGAGCTTCGTAAGGGCCACTCGAGCTCTGGACCTGCCCCGGACTAAGCAAGTTATGATTGACCCCAGTTCCTAAAACAGTTTATTTGGCAATGGAAATCATATAGTCACAAAAAAGTATAATAATCGAGGGATTAGAAGCATTTTGGATATTGCTCTTTGACCTATTGGGGAGAGAGGTAAGTCTGCCCAAAATGACATGGAAGAGAGAGCCCTGATGATTGCCCTCCCCAAATTGCCTTCTATAACGTCCGCTTCTGAGTGATATATTTGCACCACCAGGTATTTAAAAGAGACGTATGTACGGGTAAGAGATGGTTGTGGTAAAGCCGCCTGCTGCTCCAAGGTTTGAGGGATCATCGGGAACACGAGAGACTTTTTCCAGTTTACTTTGAGGCCAGAGGCCCGACCAAAAGATTCCAGAAGCACTACTAGGCCTTCTAATACTGCATGGTGGTCTCGGATGTAGATTAATGCATCATCTACATATAATGAAATTATGTACCATTGATTATGTGCTTTGATGCCCCTATTTTGTACAGGATTTCACAGTGCGCAGGCCAGGGGGTTCCATAGCCAGGGCGAAAATATTAGGTGAAAGGGGGCACCCCTGTCTGGTGCCGCGCTCGATGCGGAGCGCATCTGATATGAGGCAGCCAGTTTTTACCCTGGCCGGTGGTGCGCTATAAAGCAGTCTAATCCATTTCAAGAACTTGGGGCCAATGCCATACCTTGCTCTTACCATGTCTAGATATTCCCTGCCCAGAGAGTCAAATGCGTTCTCTACATCTAAGGAGGCTATCCATGCCAGTTCCCCCGATGTGCGTGTCCAGTGAAGTAATTGGAAAAGTCATTATAGATTAAGCTAGTGTTTCTGTCAGGTATGAATCCATTTTAATCCGGGTGTTGCAACAATTGTGCGACCTCCGTCTATTGGCTAGAACCTTGCCCAGTATCTTGTAATCTCTGTTCAATAATGACAATGGACGATAGGATCCCATTTGTTGTGGTTCCCTGCCAGGTTTAAGGAGGACTACCAGTACAGCTTCTTGCATCGAGGATGGCAGCATGCCTCATTCGTACGCATCCAGATATGCACGATGAAGGCGTAGAACAATTTGTGTGCTACAAGTGACGTAAAATTCCAGGGGCCAGCCATCTGCCCCTGGAGTTTTTACTCTAGCCAACTGCTGTTTAGCCTCCGTTATTTCAGCAGCTGTAATGGGGGCTTCCAGAGTTTTACAGTGATTAGGTGGGATTTGGGGGATTGTAATTTTCTCTAAAAATGTCAGCGTATCTGTCCCCGTTTGCGATGAGGAGGCACTATAGAGGGATGTATAGTATTGTTGGAAGGCTATGTTTATCTCAGCTTGTGTGCTGACCAGCCAGCCCTCCAAATTATATATAGTGGTAATTGGTGTATGAGTCGTGTCTGACTTTAGTAACCAGGCCAATGTCCTGCCAGCCTTGTCGTCCTCTGCATGTTTTTTCACCAGGTATCTTTTATAATCCAGTGCACATAGCTTGTCTAGTGTCTCTTTATGGGATAAACGGGCTTGGGCTAGTTTGGGTGCTGCCTCTGGATTTGTAGGTAGTTGCCATTCATGACTCTGTATTTCTTCCTCCACACCTTCTACTTCCTTTGTAAGTGTCATACGTGCCTCATACCACTTTTATCATATATCTCCGTAAAACCACTTTGAGTGCATCCCACTCTTTACCGACATTGCAGGCCGTACCTTCATTATCTGAGAACTATGTTGTGACAGTGTGTGAGCGAATCACGCAGCGGTGCATCTTTGAGTGCTTCCAAGGGAAAGAACCAAGTTGGAATGCTGGATCGAATTGGACCACATGTCAATCGTATTTGCAGAGGGTTGTAGTCCAAGATTGTGCAGGGGAGTTAGTCAACGTGTGTTATTATTGGTAAGGTTTCTGATGAACAGTATATTACAACTATTCTAGTATGGAGGTCATGGAGTCCAGAGTAATGATAGTATTCACTAAGTGTGGCCTGTAGTTCACAACATGCGTCATATAAGTGTGTCATGGAGGACCTGGTCCTTAAGTGATGTGAGAGGGCAATGGATTGAGCGCCCTGTACTGATGGACGTGAGCCATCTAGTGCTATGGTGGGAGTGCAATTAAAGTCACCACCCCAAATTGTGGGTACAGTAGGATTTTGCAGTAACGCCGGCGTGAGTGTTTTCAAAAACTGGGCTTGACCTGAATTTGGGGCGTGTTAGAAATGGGGGTCTCTAGTTGGCAAGGGCTTGCACCTTTGTCCAAATAGAGACCCTTCTTCCTAAGGAGTTACACTCCTAAAATAACCCCTGCTCACCCCCTTGGTAGCTTGGCACGAGCAGTCAGGCTTATCTTAGAGGCAGTGTGTAAAGCATTTGCACATAACCAACAGTAATACAGTGTAAGCACTACAAAAGGACACCACACTAGTTTAGAAAAATATCCAATAGTTTTATATACTTAAGGAAAGACCAACACAATAAAAATCCGCATTACAGTACTTAAAAATCTTCAGTTATCAAAGTATCCTTGAAAAACAGTTCCTGAGTGTCGATAGTTTAGTCCGGGGCTATCACTGCGTCGTGAACAAACAAATCCAAACAGTTCTGGCTGACCGCGGCATCGAAGGTCAGCTACAGTGTCGGGAAGACCCCGCAAACAGTAGCTTTCAGAAATGCAGGTCGTCGATGAGCTCTCGTCCCATGCGTTGCAGGTCGATCTCCTCTCTGATGGAATCAGGAGCGCTGGCATTGGCAGGTGTCGGGTGCTGCGGTGCGAAGTGTAGCAGTGCGGTGTGCGGTACCCTCAGGTCATGGTGCGAGCAGCGGCTCGGTGACAACATCAGTTGGTGCCGTCGGTGAGACCAGTGGCTCGTCACGGTGCTGGCAGGTCACGGTGCAGCAGCGTCGTCGTCGTTGCTGAAGCTCTGACGAGCTGGAGTCAATGGCACCGGCGTCAATAGGCCAAGGCTGCGGTGCAGGATGAGGGCAGTGCGTCATGTAACTTTACGAGCGGTGCCCTTGAACCACGGTGCAAGCAGCGGCGTCGAGTCCGGCGTGGAGTGACATCGTCGGGGATACCAAGGTGTCGTCATGAAGTGAGGCGGTGCGGAGTGTGGTGCCCACAGGTCACGGTGCAAGCAGCGGCTCGGTGGCGGTGTCAGCAGGCATCGTCGGTGAGACCAGGGTCGCGGTGCGGCGGTGCCTTCAGGACACGGGGTTGTAGCGGCGTCATAGACGGCGTCGAGCTTGAAGTCTTTGCTGTTCCTGAGACTTCTTGAACAGGGGGCAAGCTCTACCTCAAGCCCTTGGAGAAACTCACAAAAGTAGGTGGCAGAAAGTTCAGTCCAGTCCTTTCACTGCCCAAGACAGAAGCAGCCACTGCAGGCCAACACAGCAAAGCATACAGCAAAGTGGTAGTTCCTTCTCACAGCTTCTCCAGCTCTTCTTCTTGGCAGTCTTCTTGATCTTAAAGTGTTCTAAAGTTCTGGGGTCTGGGTCCACCTTTTTTCCTTAATTTCTCTTTGTTCTCTGAAGGCAGAGAGGCCTTTGCCTAGTCCAAACCAGTTCTGGCCAGTCCTAGAGCACTTCGTTGACAAGACTCCTTCTTTCCTTTCACAGTGTAGGCCAGGGACATCAGACCACTACAGGAGGTGGAGCCAGCATTGTGGAGGGAAGGCACAGCCCTATTTAGGTCCCAGGTGCAACTCCTCCCACCCATCTTCATGTAGATATTGCTATTCAGCCCTGTGCTGACTCACCCTTTCTCCTGGAATCCCCCAGCCCCTGTCATTCAAACTCCAGACAAGTAATACACAACCTAGCAGAGGCAGGCTTGGATGGTTAGACAAGAAAATACCTACTTTCTAAAAATGGTATTTTCAAACACAGAATGTTAAAACCAACTTCACTAAAAGATGCATTTTATCATTCTGAGTTCAGGCATACTAAACTCGAATTTCTACTTTGTTCCCTGGGTCAGTTTGGATGATAGGATGTAATAATCAAACTGCCCATTCTGGCCTATGGGGAACAGGTAGACTTGCAATAGTGATAAACGAAGTAGGCTGTAATTCACTATCAGGACATGCCACACATACCAGGGCATGTCCTACCTTTCACATACAATGCACCCTGCCCATGGGGGTACCTTGGGCCTACCAGAGGGGCAACTCACATGTAGAAAAGGGAAGGTTTAGGGACTTGGAACTGGAAGTGTGTACACCTGTCAAGTCGACATGGCAGCCCCAGGTTGCACACAGGCTCTGCAATGGCAGGCCAGAGTTACACTTTACGGGCTGTTTGCGTGGGTGGCACAATCCAGTGCTGCAGCCCACCAACAGCATTTGATTTATAGGCCCTGGCACTCACAGTGCATTTTACTAGGGACTGACACATAAATCAAATAGGCCAATCATGGAAACACCAATCCTTAACACATTTTATAACAGGAGCACTTGCACTTTACCACTGGACAGCAGTGAGGAAAGTGCGCAGAATCATTACACCAGCAAAAACAGAGTCAAAACCGGGAGGTCAGAAAGCAAAAAGTCAGGGGAAACACGCCAAAAGATGCCAAGTCTAACAGGGAGCTTAATGAGATCAGTGCTATTGTTTGACCATTTAGTATCCCCTCTAAAATCGTATATTGTCCGTTCTGGTCGGTTTGAGTAGACTGTATTTCAAGTGATGTCCCCGGTGCCATCCATATCAAGGTATCTTTGGCATAGCTCGAATATGTGGTTCCCACTACTGTGCCCCTCCACCTGTTGCGTATGAATGTGATTGTCTGTGTATTCAAGTGCGTTTCCTGTACAAGAGAGATGTTGTGCAGTTCCTATAAACCTATATAGGACCTGTGCATTTAGACACCAAGGATTGATGTCAGAACTGATTCTAGACACCCCCACCGGCTATGTTAGCCTGTGTACCAGCTAGCTCACAGTGCCACTAGAAACCCCTCTTACCATGAAGAGAATAGTTCTTGGCAACTACCAATATGACAACCCTGATCTCAGGATCGTGGAAACAGTGCAATACTTTTTGCTCAGTCACTCGTGCTCACTTTTTCTCAGAGAGATACACAGAATAAACGGTTGGGACGTTTTTCAATAAGCATTTATTGAACCAGAGTCATTCTAGTGTAAAAGAGGTTTGAGGTGTGCTGAAACAACCATTAGACAGAAACTGATATAAATGATTAGAAGCACTAACAGAGTAAAAGGATGGCAGATTTTTACCATTGTGCTAAAACAATGAATACAGGCAAGTCTTTAAAATACATGACAGTAATAAATTGGTACTCCTACGATGTGACCTTAACTAGATGTACCTAACATGTATATAGGTGTAAAGCCAAGAATCCCTCTAGGATAAAGTCAACCCGTTACCTGAAGTGAGAGACTTTGGGACCCCGTCTCGGTCTCAAGATGAGCACCCCACAAGGGACGTCAGACCACTGCGAGCTGGAGTATCCGCGTGCAGGAACCTCAGCGTCTTGCATCAGTTTGTCAGCATGGAAGTCCTTTTCTCCTTTGTCTACCTCAGCAAGATATGGTGTTTATATACCCAAAGTGGTACCCTCAGGGGTTCTACCTTGCTGTGTCATTTCAGACTTAGGATGACGGCAAGAATGACCCTTATACATAGTTATTATGCAGGAGATGGTAGTCCTGCTGAGTTTCCCAGAATCCTCATGCATAATGGATGAGGCTATTTTTCTAGGAAAACCCTAGGTCATGTAAGCAGTATTGTAACTAGGTAAAAGGTCAGTCCCAAGAACTGTTATGTAGTGTAATGGTAGGGGTGAATATAGGTGAATGGTTAAGTGACTACCTGAGCCTATATTGGGGTACCTATATGAAACATTACAGAGATGGTGACCCCTCTCCTTCTTAGGTATTTTTATACCCGATGGCGCTTTGAGCAGACCGCCAACCCTCGTACATTCCAAGTTAGGAGGGTAATATTATCTACCCATGTGACCTTGTGTGCGGGAGAGTAATGGTGTGTAGGTCTATGTTCCACCTCCACAGTGATGCGTCCACCGAACTTGATGAGCATATGTATATATCCTGTGCGACATAAGGGTATTTATGTGCGTTTATGGCGACAGAGTATGTGTTTAGGCAATAAATAAGCATTATAACTAAAAACATTCCCCAACTCCTGCTCCCAGGCCCTTGCGCCAGTGGGCTGCTAGCCATCCGCACTTAGCTGCAGTACAAAACTAGGTAAGCATGCAAAACTACCAAAAACATCAAATGGAATATTGCAATGAACGACAAATACTAAATCTATAACAGCCATGCAATATTAGTGGTGAGATGGGGGCAAATTCTACAAGATAGTCCCAGTGTGCCCGCATGCATAAGTTCCTGATCTGCATCCCAGCGTGACCTACATGAGTACGCTTATGCGGGGAGAGTCAGGATACCTGCCCCGGGCGGCGTTCACAGTTACATAAAGCATTAGCAAACCTATGTAAGTCCTGTTACATGAGATTGTCTGCCGTCTGGGGTGTAATGTCTGGACCATCCACTTCCATGGCTGCCCGTTGAGAGTCTATTAAACAAGGAGTGTCCTCCGGTGAATTTTCGGGTTCAGAACCAGAGGATATAGCAGATTGAAGTGCTGCATAGCGTCTGGCATTCTGTACTGCTTGCGCTCTTTCCTTTTCCGCATGCGCCTCAGTGGGTCTCTGTGGATGGTGTCTAGATTTCTGTCCATGCCGCCTTTGTGTCTGCCATTGACGTGTCCCTAGTGTTCGCCAGGCCTTTTTGCTCCATCCAATCTCATGCGGGCTCAGGTGTAGTGCAGAATGTGGTCTTGCCATCATGTTGAATCCGCAGCGTGGCTGGAAATTGCAATGCATATTTTAAGTTGTGTACACGTAGGCCTTTTCTTTATTGTGAGGAAGGAGGATCTACGTTGTTGTACTTCCAGAGTCTATTCTGGATAGATATGGATCGTGGCATTTTCGATTGTCCACGGTCTGTGTGCTCTTGTAACCTGTAGGATGTGGTCTCTGTCGCGGTAATTGAAGAGGTGAGCCACCATCGGACGCGGTGGGGCCCCCGGGTGGGGAGGACCTCCAGGTACTTTGTTGGCCCTTTTCACTGAAAATAATTTAGATTGCTTTCCTTGCATAATCGTGTCCACGAACCACTGCTCCAAGTACAGTTCTATACTTTGGCCTTTCACCCATTCTGGGAGGCCCTCTACCCTATCGCATAAGTATCCCACCTCCTTCTGTAGTAACTTAGGTTGTTCCTCTGTCCCCTTTACCGTGGGTTTCAGGGACGCCAGAGTTAATTTCGAGTTTTCTACCTGGTCTTTTAGGCGTTTTTTTATCTTCTCGCAGGAGGCCCATTTCAATACAAAGCAAATCAATTTTGGGGCTGAGAGTTGTTTTACTGTCCAATATGGCTGCCATGATTGCGTGAAAGCGACCTGCATGATCGGGTGACATTCCCGGTTGTTGTCCCATTGGAGGGGCTGTCTCTGATGACCAATCGGCTGACTCAGGCGTGGCCCCCACTTGTATCTGAGATTTATCTGATTTAGTCCTGCCTGTTTTAGCTGTAGGAGGAGAGATAAGAAGGCAGTCACTAAATGTTGAGGCATTGTGTCTATAAAACGCTACAGATTTGTGGTGTGCCGTATCAATTGAGTGTTCCTTTGTAGGATCAAATTTCCCTTCTATGGGTGTAGGCGTTGGTGCTGTGACTTGGGGGATATTTTGTTGGGGTGGCTTCGGCGATCCAGGGCATATATCTGCTTTGAGGTGTCAGTTGATCGCCCATGCTGGCAGCCCCTGGTGATCGCTTCACTGTTTGATAGAGATCTGGACGGGTATTTCAATGCAGGGTCCAGGCCTGTCACAGTATGTCGCCAGTTCCCGAATATCTGGACTGCCTCCTCAACACAGGTCTCAGGCCTACCTCAACATGGCGGCTGTAGTAATTTTGGGTAGCCCCACCTGTTCCATAGCCTGGTCTATCACAGCGCGCCGACAGCGTCTGGGCACCCGGGCACTCCCCCACAGCACAGGGCACAGGTCTGCCATGATGCACCGTCAGTTCACGGAGTCCTGGGCCGTCCCCACAGCTCAGGACCCAGGGCTGCCTCAGCTTGGTGCCAGTACTTGCAGGCCCCAGTCTGCTCTTCCAAGTAAGAACTCAGGCTTAGCAGTGGTTAATTTGTAAAAAACATAAGTGCTGGGGCTCTCCTCAAGAGGCAGCTTGCCCCAGCCCATTTTTTCTGTTAACGCTGCCTAAAACAGAACCAATTACTAAGCAAGAAAGTGGGGAGAGGCTGTGGCGTAATGGCCAGAGCTGCTGACTTTGGAGCTGGGGAACCAGCCTCTTGTGATTCGAACGCTATAAACAACGAATGGTTTTGCTGAGGTTGGAGCTACAATCACTTGCAAAGCACACTTGGGTACCCTCTGTCCGGTGCCCCTGGCAGTAGAGTGTAAAATTGATGCTTGTCCAGGTTTTGGAAGCCTGCCCAGCAATCACATGTAAGAACGCCCCACATGCAGCTTTCCAGAGCATCACAACCCACACTGGGGAATGTCAATGTACCACAGCTCTCCAGAGCACTTCAGCCGCCCACACTAGAGACTGCAACTACACCTCTCCAGGGCACCACAGACCACACGGTAGACTGCACAACAGCTCTCAAGGACACCACAGTCACAGCCCACAATCGAGACTGCACTACAGCTAACAAAACTATAAGAGCACAATCAACCTTTTCACGATCCCCGCATTAGACTAGTGGACCTGTTCTTTAGTCTAATGCAGTGTTTGACCATGATAAGACCTGTCACCCAAAAAACGTTTAATATGAGAAGCTAAACGAGTCTTGCATCGGGCCTGTGGTTTCCAGATACTGAGACAGTCTTTTACAGTCACTGTCAGCCATAAGAAAACAGCTCTGGATCGAGGATTCTAGAACACAGGACTGCCTCTGATGAGTCTGTAGGAAGTTTTCAGGTGACCGTGTATATACCAAATTATACTGACAAACGTCTCGCCACCACGCTCCCAAAAAACTCAGCTTTGGTTTGCATGGATGGGCCACCAGGTCCACGGCATATTTTGGCATGGCGACTAATACATAACTTCTTACTGTTCATGGTGGGCTGTGACACTGCACTGCCTTTAACTTTATCAAACTGATTATTAGGCCTGCCTGGTGCTGTTGGCAGTACTGGCTGCTGCCTGCCAGTCCTCAACATCGTCGCCGGGTCGGGCTGGCCTGGCACTCAATTCAGTGCTGAACCGACGTTGACTCGAGTGATGGGGTGCGGGTATGCTGGGGCATGGTAATGCAAGCTGAATAAATCTGTGCATGCTGCCTGCTGCTGCACAGCCCCAACCCCCGCAAAACCAAAATCCAGCCCAAATCAGTGCCCCGCCCACCGGGCCGGCAACACTGAACTAAGGCCCGCAACGCCATCAACATTCCACTATGAGCATATAAATCACATTGAGATTCATTCATATGAATCTCCTCTTGGCTCAGGCAGAGCAGGCTCAGTCGCCCGTAACACACTTCTCGGGTCTGGGACAGACTCACTCGGGACGGGAGACGGGCAAGAAGTTGAAAACAACACTCTGCGCCAAGTCCAGAACTAGTGAGATAAATTCAATGTATCAATGAATGACGACGTGCAGCAAGATGTTTGTAGACCCGGCCCTGATAGTTAAGTGCCGGTGCTAAGCACCGAAAAGCACCGGCACAAATTAGGCACTGAGGCTCAGCACAGTACTCCGCCAGGTCTCCAAGTGTAGCTCCAAGACTGCATGCTGAGAGTGTCCGGGTTAGAGCACATCCCAGTTCTGGATGCTTCAGGCCTCCGCGGGTGAGTCCCGTCACCAGCCCCCGAGTTGGTAGTGCAGGCCTGCACCGCTCATCTTCACTTTCAGCGGTTGCAGATTCTTTCCCCCTAGCCGGGCTGCTGGTGACTCAACGTCAGTGGGCTGTGTGTGCGCCGGTCGTCTCGGTCCCCGATGTGCAGCTCTTAGACTGCAAGCTGAAGGTGTAGGAGTCAGTGCATGTCCCCGCTCTGGATGCTTCAGGTCTCCATGGGCAGGTCCCGCCGCAGGGTCCTGAGTTAGCATCACAGGTCCACGTCGCTCGTCTCCGCTGCTGATTTTTCCCAGTCCGGCTGCCAGTAACTCAAGGCTACCAGCCCGTGTGTGAGCGGGACCCTAGGTTGTACATTTATACAGGATGTTTCGGTGGGCTGAGGCTGCGCAGTTTAGGGTACGTCTGCTCCAATCGCCATCTTGGCCACGGTCCCATTTTCAATCTCTTTTCTTGCTTCTTATTCTTTAGCATTCCTGTGATGTTGGGCCTCAGGCCCACATGGTATTTGAAGTAGGGACACAGACACTCCGTTACATGGTGTGATAACTGGCCCAGGGCACGTGCGCCCGGCCCCTTTTATTGACAGGGTCACCTGACCGGTGACGCCTGTGGTGGGTGGGTGAATAGTGTGGGTTACACCTCGGTGGAACACTAGAACGTATCCGGCTGGATACTACATCCCTCCCAACTTTTAATAAAATGAAACAAACAAAAGTCCAACCTGTAAGAAAAACAACTAAGCAAAATCACCACCAAATGAGTCTCTTCAGGCCGTCTGCTGAGCAGTGTTAGAGTTCTGGACCGCAAGGTGAAGACGTTCAACTCCACCTCAGCGGTATGGTTCAGACCGGCCTGGTTTAGCGGTGTTGAAGTCTGTGTACAGAGTTTCAGTGCTGGTGCATCTAGAGCTGCGGTGCAATCCACTTTGGTGTCGGAGACGATCTTTGTGAGTGAGGCCTTCCTTCGGAGGTGGCGTGCTTGGTGACTCTCCTTACTCCTGACTACTGGGCGACGTCCGACTTGCCTCTCTCGCCTGGACTCCTCTGCCACTGGAGCCTCTTGGAGGGCTTTTTCTGCTGGCTACCATGGGACCGTGTGGACCGCGCGGGGCTTCGTGTGAACCGCGCAAAGGAGTCGCTGGGGGACTGCCAACGGACTCACAGCCAAGTCGCTCATGTAGCCTCCGAGGGTGGTGTCATTGTCTGGGCGTCCTCGCCGTCTGGACTCGGGTTCTGCGCCTTCCTCTGTCGATCTTGTGGGTGACCAGTCTTCAGCCGTGACCTTCGTGTTTCCTGCACATGACGTGGAGCTGCGGCCGACGCATCTCTCCTACTCGGACTCCCTTCGCACGGGAACTCCGTTGAGGCCCTTGTCCCCTGGACTGCCACATGACTGCGTGGGCTGTGCAGGACGTTGCGTAGGCCATGCTTAGGGGTCGCTGCAGAACTCCCGACAGGGCCACGGCCAAGTCTTGTGTAGTCCCCAAGGGCAGATCTTCCAATGGCCGGGTGTGCTCGACCTCGGCAGGCTGTAGGTTGACGGGGTGCACAGACTGTCCCTGGGTAATTCGCCTCCTCGAGCTCCAGCTGTTCGGGGTGTGCGTGTGTGGATTCACTCGGGTGGTGCGATGCTCCCTGGTGATGATGCAGCTGGAAGGTGGCAACAAGATTTTCGTTTTCTTCAGTGGGCAGACAGGCGGCGATCTTCTGTCGGGATGACGTTAGGAAGTGAGGAGGACTTGAGGGACTTCATGGCACTGCTCCTTTGTCTGCAGGCAGGTGCACTGCGAGGTGTGGTGCTATCGATACCAAGCAGCCGGTGACAGGTAAGAGGTCAGTCAAACTGCGAAGCATGGGGCTAGGAAGCAGATTGCGCTGCTAGCGGCTTACGGTAGGTCCTTCTGCGGAGCTGTCTCCAGTGATGTCTCTGCACCCCGGTAGCCGGCTTGTGTGGATGAACACCTTCCTCAGTGCTGGTGCGAGTCCTTGGTCTTGTCGCTCTTCTCCATCTTGCGCACCTGTGGTGGTTGTCTACCTTGTGGCGTCCTGCCACTGTTCTTTCCTCCTTTGCGGAATAGCATCGTGCCACGCTCTTCTCCTTCTTCCGACCAAGTTTTTCTTGGGTGTGGCGTCCTGCCACCTGCCTCATGCTTGCTCCACATCGACATCTATCTGGTTGCGTCGCTCTTGTGACGGTCTTCTTTTCTGTCGCGGGCCTTTTGCCGGCCTCTCCTGTTAGTAGGACTTGCGTGTACCTCTTGGGGACTTCCAGTGGCACCATCCCCTTCTCAGGGATTTTGCGGGGTCCCTCTTCTCTTCGCTTGAGGAGCTACGTGCTTGCGCCGTCTTGGCGGCTGTTTCTTCCTGTCTTCCGGTGCGCTCGTCTGGACTGTTCACTCTGCGTGAAAGGCTCCTTTGTTGCTGTGCGCTGTGACGTCCGGTCACGTGTCGCTGTGAGCATGTGTTGCCGTGGCGGCCTGCTACGTGGCGTGTGCGACTCCTCTCTTGCTGTCTTGGGACCCTGCCGACTCCATCTTGAAGCAGTGCGAGGGAGGACACTGTGTGGTCTTCGGCCCACTGCAGGGCTTCGCTGGGGCGGTGGAGACGTGGACGCTCCCTTACCTGCGTTTAGCAGTGCTTCCTTGTGGAGATGTATCTGTCTACTGGGCGATTGCCCGTGCGTCGGCTTCCTTGGCAATGCTTTCTGCGCACATATCACATGGTGCGCTCCGTCTTCTCCTTGGGCACCCCCTTCTGGCATCGGGCCTGCCTGTGCCGTAACTTGTGGTTATGGCTGTACACCGGGAGGGGCAAAGGGCTTGACCTCTTCGCCGGTGGAGGCGTTGGGCAGCCACGTGTGGTGCGTGTTCTACACCAGGTTTCCTTTCCCGCTTGGCATGGATAGCCACGTTGAGACGTTGCTGACCTGCAATACTGTCCTTCCTGCCCTCGCTTGCTGGGTGCAGAGGGCCGCTTTGTGAACGTTCTTCTCTGAGGGCACGTCTTGCTGGGCCTGGTGTAGTTCGCCTCGGTCACTGGATGTGGGCAGGCAGTCTTCCTGGTGGTGGCGGTGCGCACTCTGGGATCTGTTGACTGCTGTTGCTGCTAGTCCGTGGAGGTGCAGTACAGCTACGCTTGTCCCTGGCTTGCTGCCATCTGTTGTGGTGGGCAGTTGGGGTGCCAGACCGCTCTTTGGGTGTGCCGGTGTGTATTCCCTTGCCTGGATCAGTTAGCAATTTTCCTTCACTGATCCTGTCACTCCCTGCGTGGTAGTGTGGTGTCAGGGTGCCTCCACCGGTGCTGCTAGGACTGACGGTCGAGGGGTACGCCAGCTGTCCGCTTTCGCCGGGCAGTATATCTATCCCTCAGTGCGTGGCATCTTGGAAGCTGCCAGGTGGTGCTGCGGTCGTCGTAGTGGCTGTCTGTCAGAGGTCACTGTGGAGGAGCTGGGAAGACTATGTGGGGGTCCTAGGCCTTTCAGTGCAGCTCGCCCTTGGTCAGCTCTGTGTGTTGACTCTGGGAGGTGGCGAGTGAGACGGTGTGCATTTGTGGCATTCGGTCTTGGGCTGGTGGCAGTCTTTGTGGCCCCTGGTTGGATCCTCAGGTGTGTGGTCAAACTACGTTTTCTGCATTAAGGCCTCTCCAGCATGGGCCTGTAATGCTGCCAGGCTCATGTCCTCAACTGTGTGAGACTCTTTCAGGCTTGTGCATGCTCGTGGCAGTCATTTTGCAGGGTGTCGTGCACAACGCGGCCGCTAGGTGGTGCTGTGGTCCCTCCTCATGTATAGTTTCCCTTGCTCTCGGAGCTGCGAGCTCATGTGGGAAGTGCTGATCGGTGTGGTGAGCCGTTGGGCCGCCAGATAGCGCACCACTTTGTGACGATACCGGCCTGTCCTACGGCGCTTGCTGAGCCGCTCTCACGGCCGTCTGAAGGCCGGCAGGGTGGTGCGAAGATCCGCTGGGTCAAGGTAGGTGCTCCCTTCCTTTTCCTCCTGCCGTGGGCAGCCACCTGGGGGTTTGTTGACAGGGAGGGAGACACAGCGGGAGGCAGCCGTCCGATGAATGCACTCGTGCTTGCGGATGTCACGCCCACGCGCCGCTGGCGGTACTTCGATGTCTCGGGGAGTGCGGTGACTCTGTACCGCGCCGGTGCGCAGGACACTTGTGGGACGGGCAGGCGCAGCTGCAGAGCCGACGTACTCTCCCCTCGCTGCCGGGCAGCTCGCACGCTCTCGCTGTTGGTGTGAATTGGTCACGCACCGTGGCTGACGGTGTGCCTCCTCAGGGCCTTCTCTAGCTCGTCACACGCCATCGGCACGGCGTAGACCCAGTTATCCTGCCATCTAATACCTCTTGCAGGGTCCGCGGACTGCGCAGGGCTGGGGCTGACGCGGCACCTTTATTTACTGCGGAAAATTGCAGGAGCGCCGCCGGCAGAGCTGTGTCTAGCTTCAACATAGCGGGGTCACTCACGGTTGTGGTGTAGTGAGATTGGCTGGTCTCCCTAGGCGCGGCTGTCCGTGCCTGGGTACTGCGGTGGCTATGTCGTATGCATGATGGGAGACTCACATTTTCAGATGGCGTGCAGGTGGCTGTTGTTGTTGGGGCGATTGTGCCCTCCTTTATTCTTGGACCCAATGTGGTCGGGAGACAGCCACCATCCGTGCTCTCATCCCCAAAGGCGGGGCTGTGTTACGATGTGGAGCGTGCCCCTCGCTGCAGCCGCGGGCGGTGACGCATATCTTTCCTCCTCGAGGGACGAAGGAGCGCTGAGTGATGGGCACGTGGGGTAGGTTGCCCGCCTCGTCGCCAGTGTGATGTTGGGCCTCAGGCCCACATGGTAATTGAAGTAGGAACACAGACACTCCGGTACATGGTGTGATAACTGGCCCAGGGCACGTGCGCCCTGCCACTTTTATTGACAGGGTCACCTGAACAGTGACGCCTGTGGTGGGTGGGTGAATATTGGGGGTTACATCCTCGGTGGAAGACTAGAACGTATCCGGCTGGATACTACAATTCCGTGTTATTTCTTGTCAGTCTTGTGTTTACCCCTCCTCTGAAGGATGGCCTCTTTACCATCTCTCTGACTGGATGGCTTTTTATACCTGCTACCGCTCACTTTTAGCGAACAATTTTTTCATTTAGTTTAAGCACTCTCGGAGTGCATGTGTTTTCCAGCTGTCTCCCTCATTTGCTTCCTTATCCCACACTCTGTGTTACTCTTTCACCTTTGTGATTCTCTCTCCCATCCGTGCTTGTGTTGCTCTCTTTCTCACACGTGCTACATTTCCCTGTGCTCCATGTTTCTTCTCTCCTCCACCTGTGCTCGTGATGATCTCTATCATCTGTGCATATCTCGTCCCCATTAGCTCCAGTTTTCTCTCTCGCGGTGTACTTCCATCCCTGGCCCATGCTTTTTTTGCTCTCCCTTTCCCAAGTGCTTATTCTTCTGTCCACGTCTTCTCCCTCATGTGCTTTCGCCAATGCACCATGTTGCTTCACCCCATCCTTCGTGTTGCTTCTTCCCCCTCTCCATCTTGCCTCCCTCCATGTTTCTTCCCACCATCCATCCACCATCATTTTCCAATCCATTTCAGATTGGTAATTAAAAAGAAAAAAAATACCTGCATCTTCTGTAGGCACACGCTTGAGTCATCGTGACTTTTCTTTTCCTTATTTTTCATGAGCCATGGTATACAGTATAGACAAAGTCTATTGGCAAAGCTGTTACATCTAAGTTCTAATGTGTGTTCTTTGATGTATCTACTTTGCTGGCACAACAAAAATTTTATTTACTGATTTATGACTTTACTGCCTGCTCTTTGTATGGCTAAGTCTATAATCAAATAGGGGCACGATGCTGTCCACGAATCATCCTTGAACACTTGTGTTGTATTTTGCTGTTGTAAAAATGCTTTCATAGAACAAGCATTTAATTATCAGACGGAAATTATGCCATGTCCTACCATACCTAAACTGTAATTCCTAATTTACCATACCTAGAAATCCTACCTAACCTACCACACCTAAACTACTCTACATCGAAACCTACCATCCCTTCCTCACATACCTTCCAGGCAAAACCTACAATACCTAACTTATGTAACTTACCTAACCTAATATAACTAACCTATCATACCTACCTACTGTGGATTGTTGGTTGACTGGAATGTAAGCCCTGCTCAAGCAACAGCCACAATCCCTTGCAGGGGGAACCACGAAAAGTCATGAAATTAACCTGCGCTTAACCCTGGGTAGCTTGGCACAACAAGCAGTCAGGCTTAACTTAGAGGCAATGTGTAAAGTATTTAAGCATCACACAAACAGTAATAACGTTAAAACACAGCACAGGAAAGATACCAAACCAATTTAGCAAAATAGAATACATTTTAAGAAATTATTTGACAACAAACTGACAAAAATCCAATCAGTAGAGCTGGAGCTATGAATTTTTTTAGTTTGTTTTGCTAAAACATGTGCCTAAAAGATCAAAGCGCCCACTGCAAACATGTAGTCTTGCAAGACCAGGTCATAGTCGGAAAACATAAGCGGCTGTGATGGAGCACAGTTTGAATACAAGAAATGGATTGGGCACAGTCAGCGCTCACCTTCAAACTTAGAAAAATGTCTGAGAAAAATGTTCTGAGAAGATAAAGTGCAGTGGGGCAAGGCTGCAGAATGTATTAGAATAGGAAGCGGTGTTGTCGGATAGCCTTGGGTCGAAGCCACGGTGAACAATTCTATGTCCGGAATTAGTTGCCCCCATGTGCCCCTCCCACCCCCCTAACATCCTGGGGGCCCGCAACGGGCCCCCTTTGCAAAATCCGCTCGGAAAGCCATTTCTCCGCATGCATTGTAATATGGATGGCGGTGTCTAACAGACACCACCACCATATTCAAACCTTTTCCGCCCGTTCACCTGTGTGACCGGCGGAAAACCGGAGGATGGTCTTTCCGTCCGCCGGGTTCCCCCCGCCATACTAATATGGTGGGGGGAAATGACATGTGGGCGGAGGGGAATGTCGGGCGGATCGCCACCGCCATGCGAGCGGTGGCAATCCACCTGACATTCTAATAGACCCCTTAGTCTCTTTTATGAAAATCAAAAGTCTCCTGTGGAATGAAGCTGCAGGCTATAGCCAATGAGGATGCTACGGGGCTGAATACCCCTTCTGTGGGGAGTCGCTGAACAGGATTGGCTGCTGCAGAGAAGAACATAACAGGAGCTGCCACGAAGGCCACCGGTGATGCTCCTTCGACGGATCAGCAAGCAGGTAGGCACAAGTCTCTCCTCGGTTCTCAGAGAACTCTTTGGCTTAAAATTCTCTAAGTCTCAAGTTTTGTATTAGGGCTGTCTGAGCATCTTTAGCACCACTTCTAAGGGTCCAGGACTTGAGTGGCACAACTTTAAGGGTCAGGACTCACTCAGGCTGGGTCCAGGTGCAGGTCCAATGTGGTTGGATCCTTTTCTCTCACTGAGGCTATGTTCAAAACACCAGCAATTATACCTTGTGAGTCACTGTGGAATTCCAGTGTTCAAGCAATAGAGCAGGTCTCAGGAGCAGGGCAGTCCTCTGAGGGCACAGGCAGGCTTCAGTCATCAAGGTTGTCTACTTGGTGCAACAGGGAAGTCCCCTGAGGTGCACAGCAGGCCAAATACAGTTGGGAAGTCTGAGAGTCCTGCAGATCCAGAAGTGAACTGAAGATCTGGTCTGAGGGTCCAATTATTATA
Source organism: Triturus cristatus (assembly GCF_964204655.1). Classification (NCBI taxonomy): domain Eukaryota; kingdom Metazoa; phylum Chordata; class Amphibia; order Caudata; family Salamandridae; genus Triturus; species Triturus cristatus. The sequence continues at coordinate 755,329,320 of NC_140584.1, read as the reverse complement.
CCTGATGCCTGCTTTGAAGTGAAAAAAATATGGAGTTTCCACTGCAGAAGTGTCTTGCATTTCTTGCCTCCTTGTCCTAGTCCAACTCTGTCTGCCGTCACAAAAGGCTAGTGTGAAATTTTGTGTATGAGCTGAGGCAGTGTCTTTGAAGTTCAAGTAGCGTTGTGCACAGGTCCACACCTCTCCCCCATTCTGCTTTGGATGGTCCATCCTGCCATCACCCAATCCCTCTATTGTGTGGCTGTCTGTCAGGAATACACAAAGGTCGAATACACCTAGTCCTGGGACCCAGTAAACAGGCTACAGGCACCACATGGTTAGGACAGGAAGATGCCAACTTTCTAAAAGTGACATTTTTTTCAGAATTTGTCTTAAAATGCACCTTTGTCATGAAAGAGGATTTAAAATTACAATTCCCTAGACACCAATCATACCATTTCTACTTTCTCCCAAACAAACGTTATCACTTATTAGATGTGATAGGGTAACCCAATGTTATCCTACAGGAGAGGTGAGCTTCACAGTAGTGAAAAACTAATTTAGAAGTTTTCACTACCAGGACATGTAAAACTTAAAGGTACATATCCAACTTTTTAAATGCAATGCACCCTGCCGATGAGCTGTTTAGGGCCCGCCTTAAGGATAACTTATATGAAATAAAAAGGGAGTTTTACCCCCAGCAAGGGGTTTATTTTTCTAAGTCGAATTGGTATTTAACACTGCACATGGCTGCAAATGGCAGAACTGAGACATGTTTAAGTAGTTACTTAAGTAATTGCCACTATAAGTGCTCCAGGCCCTCAGGTAGTATTTAATTTACCATCCCTGGGTTTATGGTTTTCCACTTTACTAGGAACTTCTAAGGAAATTAAATATGCAAATCAGCTCTATGCCAATTTTATTATGATTTAAGGAGTGAGCACATGCTCTGAGTCTAAAGCTAACAAAAGCACATTCAGCAAAACAGGAGAGGAGAAGGCAAAACGTTTGTGGATGGCCCTGCAGGGATGGTTAAGCCCAACAATAATATTAAGGACTCAAGCCTGTGCCCTAAAGACCAAAGGGCCTAATGTACAAAGCACGTTTGCAGTTGCATACCCTGTGTTTTGCAAACGTATAGGGTTTGCATTCACAACAGGGTTTTGTTTTTAACTACATTTTGCGAGTCAGAAATTGCTTTCTCACCTGCAAATCGGGTTCTTGGATGCTTTTCAGAATTGCAGTTATGAAGCATTGTCAAAGGGCCATCCCTTTCTAATTTCATTTTACAATTAATAAATGTATCAATGAATTTCAATCTCAGGCTATCTGATTGTAAAAGGGAAGCTGTCGCCAGATGGCAGCTTCGAATTTGAGAATGATGTTGAGCTGCTTCAGAGGAAACTAATAAACTGGAACTCCCATTCGGAAATACAAATCTGCAAGGGATTCAGATAGTAAAGTTAACATTCTCTGGGCAGGTTGTTTGTCAAACGATTGCAAATGCGCATTTTGCGATGTGACCAATTAGCACACAGTTCGCATTGCAAAATAACAGACAGGTCTCAAAACATTTGTGCTGAGTTTACACCCACTATTTGTGACATGTCAGCATGTATGTCAGGTCCATACCTTTTTGTAAAAATGATTCTTCATTGGCAGTCCTCACATACTGGAACTAGTGCGCAGATTCCACCCCTTGCGTGCCATTCCAAACATTCCACCGAGGTGACGAAAACAGATGTCAGTGTGCCATTTAGCTCAGAACCGTGGTGAGGCCTGGCTCTCAATGAGTCACCTCCTTCATGGATTTCCAACTGATTAATATATAAAAGTTAAAGTAGTACTTTTCGTTCTTTTAACCAATGCCATGGCGGTACTTCTATCGACAACTGCAGGCTTCACAACGCATAAGAATGATTCCGAGGCTTTCTTTGAATGCAGATCCGACTCCTGCAGTTAGCTCGCGTCTGCATTTCACCCTATCCAAGGAAAGACGTTTTGGGAAAGCTTGTTCCTCAACCTACAAAATGTTGATTGTAACTCGGGGCTGAACACATTTTCAAGTCCCCTGTTCTAGCCGTCGGTTTGCTTCCTCCATTAGCATCATTTATTTAGTGCAGTTCATCTAAATGGCATTTCCAACAAAAGAAGCCTCAAGGCACATTACAAAATAAAGACCAACATCAGTTAATTTAGCGCCAAGTCACCCAGGGGGAACATGCGCTTTCCAAATACACATGTCTTCTGATGTTATGTTATAATCAGGTACAACTGGGTTGAAATTTAGCACTTGCGACATTACTATCATTTGGAGGCACAGAGATTCTGATCACAGCCGAAACACTTATAAAGTGTCTTTCGTTTTTATTGAATGAACAAAAATATAGTCGCTGTCAGTGGTAGTTATGAGGAACTGTTGGGAGGGAAGGGCAGGTGAGGGGGGGGGGGTTAGGAGATGGAGAGCAAGGAGCCTACGTAAAAGAGAACGAGTTGGAGGAGAGCAACAAGATGGCGGTTGGCAGTTGGCAGGTTGGGGAAATGACTGCTACACAATGGATGGAAAGACAGGTAAGGAAGAGTGAGCGGGTTTGGTGGGAAGAATTACATTAAGAGCTAAGTATATGTGAGAGGTGCGAAGGAGACAGCGTAGGATGAGACCTACAGCTACAAAGTAGCCCCTCTTGCAGTTCAATGCAGGCACTACATTGAAGGGTGGAACATGCACAGTCAATAGCATTAAGCGGAGAGAGAAACACGTGTGTGAAATGAGCCAAGACATGCTTGACAAACTCTGAAGTCAATGACTGAAAGGGGCTGGCCAAAAAGGCAATCGTTTTTGGGGATGGACTCAAGTATGAGAAAAGGTCTATTTGACAGCTGCACTGTCAAGCCAGACCACTAAATATCCCCCACCCTCCACCACTTCGATTAAAAACCCCAGCACTACCCTTGATTGCCCTCACAATTGGTCCAGCCCACCCCAATTGTCAACATTACCATTCGACACTCACCCTGTTCTCTTTAAAAGAAAATCTTCTCTTGCCTTCCCTAACAGATAACAGCAATACAAGGCAAAGACACTACTGTAATGGTTGAGATGTAAACCACGTTTTTTTGTAAATAATCTGTAAACTGTGAATGCTTAAACCTACCTGTTCATAGTCCTTCATTATGTTTCACCCATGCTTAAAGTAGAACCATCTCTTTTCTAAGTTCCGTGTACTGGTAGCTCAACCAGTGCTTATACATTCAGGATTGCAAACACAAGAATGAAGAGAAAAAAAGCAGTGGCAATGCAAATTGATTTTCCGGTTGCCACTCGCCTTTTGAGTATGCCAATGTTTGTTTTGTTGCATCATGTTTGTTGCAAAACTTTCTTTTTGAAGAAACTGCTAGACCCTCATCAATCGAAAATAATTGTTGGCTAAAAGCAAAAATATTTGTTTTGCGAAAGGAGTCCCTGGCATCTAGGGGAACTACTTAGGGCCTGTGACGATGGAATAAAGGCAGTCATTGTGGGTAAGGAATTTACATCTATCACAGTGCCTTTACTCCACCCCCCCCAGATTAGGAGTTCACTGACAGACCTTTGGTGAACTCTCTGGGTTTATATGAACCGCTGTCACAGTAGTTCATACAAGCCAATTAAATGTTTGCTGTGTCTCTGTCATTGGTGATGGACACCTACAAAAAACATTTTAACGTTTTTACTTTATCAAAAACAAACTCCCAAAGCAGGAGTTTACTTTGGTAAAAGTAAAAACTGATGATCCCAACGCCATGGAAGTTTTCTTTCATTGTGTGGGGTCGTTTATTATATATTTCCCGTCCTTCAGCTCCAGTTTATAAATGGCAATAACAGAGTTAAAAAGGCCATCCGACAGTCAACTCTGAATTTGCAGGATGGTTAGATTGCTTACCTGTGGCGGCCTGTATTCCCTCGGGCCATTGGAGGGAGGTGTATGCGGGTGGAATGCATTTCGCTCTGTTGGTGTAAACCTGTCAGTCTGCCTGACTCCAAATTGGGTGGGCTGACTGAGAGTTTGGCGGCCAAGGTATTTGACCGTTGAGATGGAGCACCATGGCTGCCAAACTCTAAGTTGGGCCTTTTGAGTGTGGATGCGCTCCCTGTGAAAGGACAGAATGCTGTCTAATGAAGTTAGCCAATCTCTAAAGTGGGCTGACCGATTGCCCCATGTTATATGCTTTAGTGGGGGGTGGGGCAGTGAATGACACAATAACAGTCCAATAGATGAAGAGTGCTCGCTAAAAGCCCCTGTAAGTAAGCATAGCACACATATAATTTTAGTAAAATGGAAAAGTCTTGGCTAACTTCAGAACTAAGACCTGGACTGGATCAGCTCCTCATGTAAGGAGTCATGAAATGTGGGTGCTCTGTCTAAAAAGAGCCATTGCCGTGTGACACACATATATTGTAGTTCAAGATGACAACTGACGCTGATCTCTCGTAACCCCATATGGGCGCTTCCATTTTTACCTACTTCTCGGATACTCTTATTCACGGCCTTAATGCAGCGGAATCTTGAGCGGTCTGCTTTGTAAGGATATGACTTTTAAATATGTTCGTGTTTTGGTTCAAAAGTTCTTTTTGAATTTCATAGGGAGTTTTGTGGTTTCTAATATGTGCTTTCTCAGCACTTCGGAACTTTAAAAAAACATCAAAGCACAAATAATTTTCAGCATAGCTTAGAGTGTAGGGTGTGTAATGACCGTAGTGCTTAACCCAACATACCAAAGTAATGATTCAGAGAAGTTTCCAAATCTGCAGACTGTTTCCGACTGGTGTGGTGTTGCAAATGTAACAATCACATGCTTTCTTCGATTGAAGCCCACGGCTTATATATAAAGAGATTTGAAGTCTTCTTAAATCACTTAAATTATGTTTTCCATTTTTCATCTTTTGAAAAAACATATTTTTTGTGTTACTAAATGCCACTTTACTGATAATGAATTAGAATTCTTCATAGTGCTCACAAATATGGAATTAAAACATCTGCAATTGCTCAGAGAAAACACCTATTGTCTCAGTGACTCGATGTAATTCATGTGTTAAACAGCTAAATAATCACATTCATATTTATGTAGTATACATATTCATTACTAAGTAGGGTACATATTTACCAAATGCTGCTGCTCAGCCCTTTCTATGTGATACGTCTGGTTAGTCAGTTGTATAGCGCGTATTCTGCATAGGTAGGTGCAGAGAGGCATGGTTGCTGGTGGCAGATACCAAGCATATAGGAGGAGTTCACCAAAGTGTGGGGGATTCCTGATAGTTGTTCCTGCAGTGATCATTTGAATGGTTACAAGACTCTAAAGTGTTTTGAGTGGGACAGGTCCTGCTTTTATTTACATCTGTTCTTGGGAAAGACCAGCTCTCCTATCTCTCTTATTGACCCACTAATAGATACCTAGGCTTCAGGCGTGGAAGAGTGGCCTAACCTTTGGAAGAATGCTGACTTCACGGTTGTTGCTCTTGAGGACGATTACTTTAGTGAACAAGAGGTAAATATAACTAAAAAAGACATAAGTGACATCCTGTTCCATTCGGAGTTCTTGACTAATGAAAATGACAAAACGTCATTATCAAATGTACATGGCATGGCTAAGGTCACCATGACATTATAAATGTGTGGGACTTAGTCTAATTAACAACAAAAAAAAACATAAAGTGTAACTGACCAGTTCACTAAGTAAGTGATTTATTCATGATCAGTTACTTTAGATCATTACATGTGAACACTTAAAATCAGATTGGGAGATATATCATGTTAGAAAACACATAAATAAATCTCTTAAAGTGTTGACTTTCAATGCTGAAGCAAGATTGACATAGAGCTTTACTGTTCCTTCCAACTTTGTCGTTGAGGCCTAGGGCTTGCTGGTTGATATTGGTGCGTTGGTTGTTTTTGGAAGGGCAGCCTGAATTGCATCTATAAATTTCGCCAGCCTTGCCAAAGACTGTGTTGTTTTGGAGGAGAAGCACAAATCTGAGGCTTCTCTGCAGTGTCTGAGGCCATGGGTCCTGCATAGCGGGATTAGCAAGCTGTGTCGTCCACTTGCCATCTTTGGGCAGCAGCACAGCAGATAAAACCAGGGTTCGTGTTTGTAACTGCATAGATGACAAGCGGCTGAATTGTCCTGCCGTGCCCAGGATGGATTGAATTGCTCCGCAATGGGCAGTGCAAGATGTCTCATGTAGGTGATTTTCCTTTGCGCCTGGGCTGTCAATGCTTGCTCAAAGTATGGCTGGGCTTTCCCCAGGATATAGGTGGCGTCCAATACTATGAAGTTGGTTCTGTGGAAGAGCCTTTCAATGTCTCTTTCGAATGAGAGTTTCTTGACCAGTAATTCCCTGTTTTTTTCCAGGTTGTAACCGGGATGTCCCAGTTGTGCAGATTGCAGGCTTCAATTTCGAGGAGGCTCGTGGCCATGCCAGCTGTGACTGCCATGGCGAGCCTGCCTCTTCAAAGATGGTTTTAATTTGTGCTTTGAGTAAGGGGGATGGGGCTCGCAAGGTAATATGTAATATTTGATTAGGTTCCCTGAACATATCAGATCAGGGCAAACGAGTCCCAGCTCCAGCCTCACCCTATCTCTCCTGGCCTGCCGGGGAAGAGTTACAATATTTTTGTAAGCGATAATTTGGAAGTCATTAGATACGTATTCAGTGCTCCGGGGAAGACTAGGTGACTGTAGTTGAGGGAGGGGACTAGTTCGGCTGTCAGGACTTTTAATATAGGTTCCGCAGTTGGCCTGTGGAACCGTTGGCTTAGGCGTTTCAGACTACGGATGATCCTGGCTCTCTTGCATCCAAGATGTTTTAAGTAGGACTCTTCAGAGAGCCAGACACCTAGATAATTATAGCTTGTGCATGATTTCATTTTCAAGTTGCCACTGTTTTCTGTCATGGACATTTTCCTATGATGTCTATCTTTGTCTTGCCCTGGTTCACCAAACGTTTGTTGTTTTGGTTGTATCTATGGAGTGCATTGAGGGCTCTCTGTAAGCCAATTTGAGAATGATCCAATATTACAATGTCATCTGCGTACTGGCGGATTTGGAGCCACACTTTCCCTATCCCCGGTGTTATTAGGCTGGCGCCTTCCAAAGCTTTGCCCAGATCTGCCATATGAGGCCGTTATTGGTTGGCCTTTTTGCTGTTGCTGATGTTGGGCTAGTTTTTACTCTGACCAACGTCCCCTGGTATAATGCATTTACTGCCTTGAGTAGCTGTTGGGGGATCTTCCAGGTGACTAAATTCTCCCACAATATTCCCCGGTCCACCCGATCGAAAGCTGCGCTGTAGTCTAAAAAAACAGCAAAATAAAGGTGGGTGCCTCGGCTGTGTGGCGTGGCGTGACAAGTGTCCCAATGCTAGAATGTTATTCATGGTAGAGCTTTCGGGCCTGAAACCGGATGGAAATGGGGAATAATTCTGTTGTTTGGTTCCCAGGCTTCCAGTTCTTCCATTAATAATTTGGCGTATGCTTTTGCTTCAAGATCTAACAAAGCAATAAGCCTGTAGTTTTCCAGTTTCATGCGGTCCCCTTTTTTATGAATTGGGAATAGTATTGATCCTCTCCATGACTGTAGAATTATTGAAGTGGCATAAGCGTAATTGAAAAATAGTGGAAGCTGTCCTGAATAATAAGCTTGTGATGATTTGAATACCATGGCTGGGACCCCGTTGGGCCCTGGTGCTCTGTCGTTCCTCATTTTTTTAAATTGTGTTGTTGGGAAGTGGATTATTGGTAGGAGAAAATGTAGGTCTACCACTGGCAATAAGGCCACTAACACAGTATAGGGCTCAGAATAGGTCTTAGAAAATTATTCCTATGCTCAACCCTTGGTAATGTGGCTGCGAGCAGGAAGGCTTAACTTCAAAGACAGGTATGTAAAGCATTTAAAAACACCAATTCAGTAAATAATTAAGACACAACACAAAATAAAAATCCAACACCATTTTATAAAAATAGAAAAATATTTTTATTTTTTAAATGACACCAAAACAAAAGAAATCCACTGTAGGAAACCAGAGATATGAATTTGAAAAATTAGTCACTTTCTAGTGCTTAGAAACCAACATAGTCATTTCGTTTGCTCTGACAGGGACACATTCACCTTTAGAAATTGTTCTGGAGGATCTCTCACCACTCTTGTGCAGCCTCCTTCAGCAGGCTGGGTCCAGTTAGACCTCCTTCCCAAAGTATCCAACAGACAATCCAAGGTTCTGGAATCTCCAAAAGAGTCCTTGAAAGTGTGAGACTTCAATTCCCGCAATCCACTTGAACAAAACCCTTACATATCCACTGGTGGTACTCCAGCCTGGGGATTCTTTGTGGTGATGTCCAGGTGAGCTCTGTTAACCTGTAGCTTGCAGGGAGTCCACTCTTTAGTCCTTTTAAAACAGGTTTGATCCACAGGGCTGTAGTTTTAATTGGTGCAAAAAGGTGCAATCTTCAGAGTTCAGGCCTTTGGAAATGCACATCAAACTCTTCAGCGCAGACCCTTCTCTTAAGTTTCAAGCAGCAGAACTGAGAGGCACCACCCCTCTGAGATACTTATTCAGTGTTCTCTGGAGTCAAGTAGGAGGGCACTCCTGTCCAATGAGCTACAGAGTTCCACCCAAAGGTCTGACCACTTCCTGCAGAGTGTGGCAAAATGCTAACCCAGAAAAAACTATTTTTCCAAAATTCAATATGTCAGAATTTTCAGCAGGGAGAGAAGACCTGGCTAGACACACCCCTAGGATGGCTATTCTCCATAGTCCCTCCCCCTTGCATCTGCTCATTCCTTCCTTAATCCTAGCATGTGGCTAGAGGTGAACAGGGGTCCTCCCCTTCGCTTGAAGTCCATGGTTTACGACTCCTCCCCCTGCTCTGGTATTCCTAAGCCCAGCAACCTCTCCTACCAGAGAGGCTTCCTAACCCCAGGGGTCATTTTTCACCTCTTCAAAGCAGCCAGGCTCACCCCCTTATCTCTGACCAATCAGGCCCGAGCAGTACAGGGTTGAATTTTGGCTTACAGACAAAATAAAAGTCTTATAACTTCTTGGCTGTACATTTTACAATAAATTCAACAATACCGTATTGTTGGATTTATCATTACCATTCTACTGAGTCCTTTAATCCTAGTGTTATGGTTTTTCTTTCTCCAGTTATTAACTAATAACCTTTTCCAATGTTAACCTATGGCATGCGATTTGCAATGGAAAAAAAGTGACTTGGGCGATTCTTCCAGCACCAGGGCTTATAAAAACATATTTTATAAGTACACTACATATAAATATACAGGACCCCCAACCAGGAACACCTAGGAGAGACTTTAGGTGTTCTGAATATGTAAAGATATTGCAGATCCTCCCTCCACAGTGCTCCTACCACCAAAATCAATTTTGGGCAGCACTTTATCACAATGTAGGGAGTGAAATATGCAATTTCACTTTATCCAGGGCATATAAAACTCATGTTTATAAGGTTATACCTTATAGATACCTGGACCACACCACTGGGGTCCAGGGGAGACTGTGTGGGTACCTAATATGCCCAAACATTGGAGTTTAAACATTTTTAAGTGCCCCAAACACAAAAGTCCAGTTTGGGCACAATTTACTTTTTAAAAACAGTTCTGCCACACAGACCCACTTTGAAAAATACCTCAGGCTTCAGCAGTGCAAACATGCAAGTGCAGAAAGGTCTGCTGACCCCTAATCTGCCACGCCCTATTATATACTAGAGACTGATAGGTAGTTTCAATCTCCCTGCCCTAATATGTACTAGGGCCCTATGGGGTAGGTCATGCCAATCACAGGGGTACCCCAACCCTTGGTGTACCCTAGTTTATGTAGGTGTTCACTGTATTCTAAGTGTTTTCAGCATAGCACTGGCCCTGGACCTGGTTAGGCAGAGCCCAGGGTCAGTCAGAGACAGTTACCGCCAGTACCAGTCAGCAAACTGTTGGGGGGTGCCCACGGCACAGGATGACTTTGCAACACAGCCCTCCCCCCAAACGAAAGGTGATAGGTTACTAACCTATACCCTGGTAGTCCTCATCAGCAAAGTGGAAAAACTTGGAAAGTCCATCCGCATTTGCATGGGCAACCCCAGGTCTGTGTTCCACTGTAAAGTCCTTTCACTGTAGTGACATGGACCACCTTAACAGCTTGGGATTCTCCCCTCTCATTTGCATGACCTACCTGTGAGGCCTGTGGTCAATTTGGACACGAAAGTGAGTCCCAAACAAATATGGTCTCAACTTTTTCAGGGACCAAACCACAGCAAAAGCCTCTCTCTCAATAGTACTCCACCTCTGCTCTCTGGGAAAAAGCCTCCTGCTAATAAAGGCAACTGGCTGATAAAGGCCCTGTTCATTTAGCTGTGACAACACTGCCCCAATCCCTTGTTCGGAAGCATCTGTCTGAACCACAAATTCTTTTGCGTAGTCAGGGGCCAGCAACACTGGTGCTGAACACTTAGCAACTTTCAGAGTGTCAAAAGCCTTCTGACACTCTGGCGTTCCAATCCAACTTGTTGGACCTCTTCTTAGAAGTGGGTTCTGTTAGGCACCCCACAATGGTCCCATAATTTTGAACACACCTTCTATAATACCCTGTCAGTCCAAGGAATGCCCTGACCTGAGTCTGTGTAACAGGAGGTGTCCAATCCAAAATAGTTAGGATTTTCGCTTGGAGAGGCTATACATTTTTTATTTTATTTATTTATTTTATTTATAGAGTTTGTATAGCGCGAACATGACCCATGGCTATCAGAGCACTTCACAATCACATGAGGTAAATTGTTTAGAATACAACCGGTATAGCAAAGGTAATATACATATGGTTCCGGTATGTGCTTTCCATATCAGTTTCAACAATAACAAGTTCAGGATCGGTTTGGTGTACAAAAGGTATAACAGAAGTATTGGTTCCGATGTGTACTTTTCGTATCTTTTACATCAATATTACAAATAAGATCCATTAATTATAGTAATGTACAGTCTAAGGTGTCTTCGCAGCTAACTGGTGAGTTTATCCTTACATTCCTTATTGACCTGTTTAGGTAAACACCTACATCAGATCTAGTTGGCACCACTTTTAGGGTTGTTTTGGTGTCTTTTTGTGTTCTTTCTTGTGCAGGGTGCATCCATATCTGACAGGACTATGCAGTGTCTGGCAATTAACAAAGATGCAGATGATGATCAATCATTGTTTAGGGTAGGAACTTGCTCATTAGGAAGACCTTTGCTTCCCTCTTGAAGGTTGACGTGTTTTGAATTTTTCTAATGTTTGGAGGGAGTGAATTCCAGATTCTGGGGGCCGCTCCGGAGAATGCTCTGTCATACGTTTTCTTCTTCTGAAAGATGGGAGGATTCAGCAACCGGTTTCTGGCATTCCGGGATGGTCTTCTTCCACCGGATAGCTCAATTTTCTGGGCTAAGTACATTGGCGTTTTGTAGTGGAGCGCTTTGTGGGTAATACATGCCAGATGAATTCTGGCTTCATGGGGTAGCCAGTTTAAATGCCTTCCGGTGTGGGGAAATGTGGTCATATTTTCTTGAACCTGTAATGAGTCTTGCGGCGGCATTGATACAGGCTTTTAGTGGTGCTGTGGAGATTTTAGGAAGACCTGTTAATGTTGTACAGCCATCTTCAATCCTTGATATGACTAAGGACTGAACTGCCAATTTGAGGTCCGACATAGTAATGAGTGGTTTCACTTTTCTAAGATAGTTCAGGTGAAAACAGGCACTTTTTGCCATTGAGTTGATGTGGGCTTTCATGTCTAGGTCCTTATCAAGCGTGTTTCCTAGTGATTTGGTCGCGTCAACTAGGATAGGGGTGCAGTTTAGTGCTGTGATAAGTTTGGTCCATTCCTTCACATCTGCAGAGGTTTTTGGAGGGGATATTAATAGGAATTTAATTTTTTGTGCATTTAATTTCAGATGACTGCTAGTTAACCATTGTCATGACACTTTTAAGGTCTTATTCATTGTCTTGATCTCTTCCAGCGACGAGATCTTGATGTAGATCTGAGTGTCATCTGCGTGCATGTGATAGGAGATGTTTGTGTGCCGGAGAATTTCTGTAAGGGGTTCGACATATAGGTTGACTAGTGATGGAGATAATGTTGATCCTTGTGGAACTCCAATCGAATTAGGGCATGGCGGGGATAGCGCCTGGTTTACCAAGAATCTTTGTGTTCTGTTCTGTAGGAAGGATTTAAACAATTTCAGCACAATTCCAGATAGTCCCATCCTGTTTTCAAGCCGGGCTAGTAATTTTTCATGGTTTACCGTGTCAAATGCAGAAGACAGGTCAAGAAGAACTAGTAGACATGTTTGTGCTTTATTTTTCTTCATATCTTGAGCGGTGTGCATGGTAACATAAGTCTGTGACAATAATGGGCAAGGGAGGTTGTTAGCTGCCAACCTGAGTTCCCTTTCTAGAGAGTAGGCTTTGTCTGTGAAGAAGGTTGAGAATTCCTCGCAGCTCAGTTGAGTTTTAGTTGATTCCTGAGCAGTTTTGGCCAATTTATTGGATTGTTGTTTTAACATCTCGAAGAGTTTCCGTGGTCTGTTTTTAGCATTATCCAGCTCATATCTAAAAAATTCCTTTTTGGATCTGAGAATGCTTTTGATGTAGTCGTTTCTAGTTTTTCTTGAGAGTTTTTAGCTGGGGGAAGATGGGTGCTGTCTCCATTTTCTTTCTGCTAGTCTCAGTCTCCACCTTTCTTCATTTAGTGACCCATGAAACCAGGGATTTTTATCGTTCTCTGTAATTCTTTTCAGTCTTAGCGGCATGGTGGAATTGATTATATTCGTCATTGATGCGTTGTAATGATCTGTGAATTCGCTAACGTTCATCAAGTTGTTGGGCGGATTAAGATCCTTCTCACATCGTGCTACTAATTGCTCAATATTTGGGTCTTTGGTGTCGCGAATCCATTGTTTAAGTTTGACAGGTTGCGTGGTCTTATTCTTTTTTATGGTAGATATATAGAAGGTTATGGAATGGTGATCTGACCAATCGCAAGGAACAATTGAATGAATTATAGTAGTCTTAACTCTAGAGATCACCCAGTCTAAAGTTGACCATTTGAGTGTGTTGGCAGTGTGCAGGCTTGTGTAAGGTTTAGGTCCGCTAAGAAGTCTTTGAGTATGTTGACCTGTTTGTCATTATTATCGTCCCCAACTACCAGGTGGTCCAGGTACACCACAGAACTCTGCCCTATTTGGCACTTACTTGCCTTAATAGTCAAGCCTGCATGCTGAATGGCCTGAAGCACTTCCCTTAGGTGGCTTAAGTGATCCCCCAGGTAGAACTGTATACAGCTATATCATCCAGATAAGCTGCACTGAACTGTTCCAACCCAGACAAGACCCTGTTCACCAACCTTTGGAAGGTGGCAGGTGCATTCTTTAAGCCAAAGTGCATTACCTTTAACTGATAATATCCCTCTGGTGTGGAGAATTCTGACCTCTCCTTTGCTCCATCATTGAGGGCAATCTGCCAGTAACCAGAAGTCAAATCAAAAGTACTCAGGTACTTAGCAGCCCCTACCCTGTCAATGAGCTCATCAGCTCTAGGTATAGGGTGAGCATCAGTTTTGGTGACTGCATTCAATCCTCTGTATTCCTCACAGAACCGTAACTCCTTGGGTCCCTCCTGAGTATTAAGTTTGGGTACCAGCACCACTGGACTTGCCCAGGGATTCTCAGATAGTTAAATTACCCCCAATTCCAGCATCTTAGCAACCTCAGCTTTAATGCTGGCTCTGACATGGTCAGACAATTTGTACAGTTTTTTTTTTTTTTACAGGTAGGTTGTGACTAGTGTCAATGTGGTGCACACACCACTCAGTGATGCCTAGGGTCAAAGAGAACAGGCCAGAAAACTGCTCCAGCACTTACTTACAGTCTATGTGCTGCTGCTCTGTTAACTTGGGGGAGAGTACAACCCCCTCCACTGACCCATCTTGCACATTAGTGGAGAAGAGGTCAGGCAAAGGCTCGGTTTCCTCCTCCACACCCTCATCAGTGACCAGTAACCTGGTCATATCTGCCCTGTCATGGTGGGGGTTCAATCTATTCACATGCAGGACCCTATGAGGGTGCCTGGGGTGCCAAGGTCAACCAAATAGGTAACCTCGCCCTTCTTTTCTAAGATTGGATAGGGCCCACTCCACTTGTCATGGAGGGCCCTGGGAGCCACAGGCTTCAACACCCACACCAATTGTCCTGGAGTATACTCGGGCATAGTAGCCTTCTGATCATACCAGTGCTTCATGAGCTCCTGGCTGACCTCAGTATCCTGTTTGCCTTGTACATGTACTCTGCCATTCTAGATCTCAGGCCTAGCACATAGTCAAGCACATTGTCATTTGCTTCTTTAAGAGGCTTCTCTAAAGACTCTTTCGGCAGGCTCAATGTACCACTCACAGGGTGTCCAAAGAACAACTCACAGGGACTGAAACCAACCCCTTTCTGTGGCACCTTCCAAGCATGGGAGGAGAACATCCCATCTCCTCCTGAGTTCCTCTGACAACCCATTAATCATTCCCTTCAGCGTTTTGTTGAATCTCGCAACAAGACCATTTGATTGTGGGTGATAGGGGGTGGTGAACTTGTAGTTGATACCATATTCATCCCACATAGCAGTCCGATAGCTGGACAGGAAGTTTTTGCCCCTATCTGATAACACCTCTTTCGGAAAACCCACTCTGGTGAACACACCAAGCAGTGCTCTAGCTACTGCAAGAGCAGCAATGGTTCTAAGAGGCATTGCTTCAGGTTACCTAGTGGCATGGTCAACTACTAATAAGATATACCTATTCCCAGATGCAGTAGGTGGGTCCAGGGGACCAACAATGTACATCCCCACCCTTTCGAAAGGAACCCCAACCACTAGCAGTGGTATTAGGGGAGCCTTTGTCTTTCCCCCGCCTTGCCACTGGCCTGACAGTGACACAGGAGATGCAAAACCCCTTTACCTTTTCAGACATATGGGTCCAGTAGAAATGGTTCACCAACCGGTTCTATGCCTTTGTCTGTCCAACATGTCCTGCCAAGGGGATATCATGACCCAAAGTCAAGATTAACTCTCTGTACTTCTGGGGCACCACCAACCTCCTGGTGCCCCCCTCCTTGAGGTTGCTGGCCTCAGTATAAAGCAGTCCATCTTCCCAGTAGAGTTTGTAAAACCCACTGTCACCCCCCTCCTCTTGTTTAGAAGCAAGGGTGGGACAGTCTCGCTGTCCTTTACTGAACTCCTCTCTGGAGGGTCCACCTGCTCCTGTCAGTTCTGCCAAATCTGACAGCTCTGGCAGGAATGTAGTCCCTCCCTCAGAGGCCAGATCCTCCCCATCAGGGTTAGATTCTTCCTGCACCTCTGGAGTTCCCTGGGCTGGCTCACCAGGCCCAGTACCCTTGTCCTTGGATGCTTGGCCCTTTGTTCCAGGTTCCAAGTGTCCAGCTCCTCCCTTTTGGCTAGTTTGTGACCTAGTCACAGCACATACCCACTCAGGGAGTTCCGGTATTTTCATATGGAGTCCTCTCTCCATCTCGGACCACTCAGAGGCTTCAAAATCATTGCCCAGTGAACACTGGACTGGGAGCACCTTTCACACAGCTACCTTCATAGAGCCTGTCACACCTCCCCATTCTAAATCCACCACAGCCCTAGAATTGAGTTTGGTAGTGCTGTCTGCATAAGTCACCTGGTGATACTCACCAGGTATCAACCTCCCTGGAGGCACTAGCTCATCCAGGACCATAGTTACACTAGCCCATGTGTCTCTGATAGCCTCAACATCAGTCCTATTCACTTTAGGGCTCTGCCTGTACTTGTCCATATTTGGAGGCAAGGCAGCAAGGGTTGCACTATTCATCCCACCCAGGGACACTAAGGTTGCTTTCACCACCTGACTACCCCTATTTGGGGTACCACTTTCCACCCCTACACTGACACTGGCAATCCCTGTGGATCGCCACGTAGGGGGGAGCTTCTTGGTGCAGACAGCATCTGCCTGTTTGTGCCCTGGCTGGTTACAGTCAAAGCACTTACCCACCTTTGAGGGATCAAAAAACTTACCTTTCTTTCCCTGATACCCCCTCCCTTTGAATTTGGGTTGGCTCGGGCCCCCCTTCCTTGTGCAGGTTTTTGTGGGTCTTTGGAGGACTCCTGTTTTTGACCTTCTTTTCCCTGGGCTTTTGCCTGGAGAGGGACCTGTTCTTTTTACTTCTGGTCACCCCCCTGGTGCTGAATGGAAACCCAGGTTCTCACCCACGCATCAGCTGCTTCTCCCAGCTCTCTGGGGTCTGTCAGCTTAGAGTCCACTAGATACTGGCGTAACTTCTCTTCTGCACAATGAGTCAAAATGTGTTATTTCAAAAACAAATTATACAATTCCTCATATGTGTCAACAGTGTTACCAACAATCCAGCCTTCCAGTGCCTTCACTGAAACGTCAACAAAGTCTACCCAAGACTTTGAACTTAATTGCTGGGTGCCTCTTAACTTCACCCTGTACTGCTCTGGAGTCAGGCCAAATCTCTTGACTAAGCATGCCTTCATCTGCTGGTATGATTCTGCATCCTCTCCCTTCAGGGTCAGGAGCCTATCCCTCCCACATACTGGAATCAACTCCCACAGGAGTGCACCCCAATACTTAGCATGGACCCTACTCATTCTAAGGGTCCTCTCAAAAGATGCTAGCCACTTGTCAATGGCATCCCCCTCAGTGTACTTGGGTACTATACCCCTGGGAAGTTTGTGATCAAGACCACCACCCTGAACATTTCAAAATCTTCATCATTTTCACTGCCACCATTTCTTTTCTCCTCCTCCTCCTCCCTCTTTCATTTCTTCTTAGCTAATTTCAATTTCTCCTTCTCCAAAGCTATCAAAGCTAATTGAGCCTTAAGCTGTCTCTCTGCAAGGGACTGTGGTGGTTCCTGAGTAGGGGACCCTGCCCTCCACCCACCATCTGGAACTACAGGGCTAACAACAGAAAAAATGAAAGAGGCAACATCCTCGCCCTCCTCCCGAGTGAGGGTGGGGGGAACACTACCTATTCCCACCTATATCTCTCGAGCTACCACAGCCGAGGCCTTTAGGGACTTAAGCAACCCTGCCTTCCTCATCTTGTTAGAAGCAGGCAACCCCCTCAGCCTAAACTGTACCCTAAGATCAGCCATTCTGAACCAGGACAGTTTAGCCAGGTCCAGCCCCATGGTTCCCTAGTTTTGGGTCACAACAACTAGGCACTACAGACTTAGAACAATTTGGAAAAATCAAAACAATGGATTAAAAACAGTTTAGTCCGAATTCCAAAAATCAAACTCAAAAGTTATGTTCTAAGGCAATTTGTAGTTTTTTAAAAATCTTAATTCACTTTACTGAAAGGTGTACTTTTTAAACGCAAGTCCTGATCCACACCTCTGAGCGCCAAATGTTGGGAAGTGGATTATTGGTTGGGGAAAATGTAGGTCTGCCACTGGCAATAAGGCCACTAACACAGTGCAGGTCTGAGAATAGGTCTTAGAAAATTATTCCTATACTCAACCCTTGTTAAAGTGGCTGCGAACAGGCAGGCTTAACTTCAAAGACAAGTATGTAAAGCATTTAAAAACACCAATTCAGTAAATAATTAAGACACAACACAAAATACAAATCCAACACCAATTTATAAAAATAAAAAATATTTCTATCTTTTAAATGACACCAAAACGAAAAAAATCCACTGTAGGCAACCAGAGATATGAATTTTTAAAGATTAGTCACTTTATAGTGCTTAAAAACCAACAGTGCCCCTTTTAGTCATTTTGTTTGCTCTGACAGGGACACATTCACCTTTAGCAATTGTTCTGGAGGATCTCTCACCACTCTTGTGCAGCCTCCTCCAGCAGGCTGGGTCCAGTTAGAACTCCTTCCTGAAGTTCTTCTTGCGGGTCCCAAAGTATCCGACAGACAATCCAAGGTTCTAGTATCTCCAAGCGGGTCCTTGAAGGTGTGAGACTTAAATTTCCGCAATCCACTTGAACTAAACCCTTACAAATCCACTGGTAGTACTCCAGGCTGGGCATTATTTGTGGTGATGACCAGGTGAGCTCTGTTAACCTGTAGCTTGCAGGGAGTCCACTCTCTAGTCCTTTTGAAGCAGGTTTGATCCACAGGGCTGTAGTTTCAAATAGTGTACAAAGGCGCAATCTTCAGAGTTCAGGGCTTTGGAACTGCACATCAAATTCTTCAGCGCAGTCCCTTCTGATTAGATCTGAGAGGTACCGCCCCTCTCAGATACTTATTCAGTGTTCTCTGGGGTCAAGCAGGAGGGCACTCCTGTCCAATGAGCTGCAGGGTTCCATCCAAAGGTCTGACCACTTCCTGCAGAGTGTTGCAAAATGCTAAGCCAGAAACCACTATTCTTCCAAAATTCAATATGTCAGAATTTTCAGCAGGGAGAGAAGACCTGGCTAGACACACCCCTAGGATGGCTATTCTCCATAGTCCCTCCCCCTTGCATCTGCTCATTCCTTCTTTAATCCTAGCATCTGGCTAGAGGTGAACAGGGGTCCTCCCCTTTGCTTGAAGTCCATGGTTTACAACTCCTCCCCCTGTTCTGGCAATCCTATGCCCAGCAACCTCTCCTCCCCGAGAGGCTTCATAACTCCAGGGGTCATTTTTCACCTCTTCAAAGCAGCCAGGCTCACCCCCTTATCTCTGACCAATCAGGGCAGAGCAGTGCAGGGTTGAATATTGGCTTACAGAAAAAAAGTATTATAACTTCTTGGCTGTACATTTTACAATAAATTCAACAATACAATATTGTTGGATTTATCATTACCATTCTACAATTATTAACTAATAACCTTTTCCAATGTTAACCTATGGCATGGGATTTGAAATGGAAAAAAAGAATTTGGGCCACTTTTCCAGCACCAGGGCTTATAAAAACATATTTTATAAGTAGGCTATATATATGTACAGGACCCCCACCCAGGAACACCTAGGTGAGACTTTAGGGGTTCTAAATATGTAAACATATTGCGGATCCTCCCTCCACAGTGCTCCTACCACCAAAATCGATTTTGAGCAGCACTTTATCACAATGTGGGGAGTGAAAGGTGAAATTTCACTTTATCCAGGACATACAAAACTCATTGTTATAAGGGTCTACCTTATAGATACATGGCTCCCACCCCTGGGACACATAGGGGAGACCCTGGGGGTATCTAATATGCCCAAACATTGGAGGTTAACCATTTTTAAGTGCCCCATACACAAAAGTTGAGTTTGGGCACAATTTACTTTTTAAAAGCAGTCCTGCCACACAGAGCCACTTTTAAAAATACCTCAGGCTTCTGCAGTGCACACATGCAAGTGCAGAAAGGTCTGCTGGCCTCTGAACTGCCATGCCCTATTATATACTAGAGACTGATAGGTAGTTTCAATCCCCCTGTCCTAATATCTACTAGGTCCCTATGATACCCTAGTGTTTGTAGGTGTTTTCACTGAATTCTAAGTGTTTTCAGCATAGAACTGGCCCTGGGTCTGGTTAGGCAGAGCCCAGGGTCAATCAGAGTCAATTACCACCAGTACCAGTCAGCAAAACGTTGGGGGATGCCCACGGCACAGGATGACTTTACAACATGTGTCTATTACTGTGTCCTCTGAGATACACGTTATATGAGGGGCAAAGCCGGGTGCAGTGGGTGGTTGGTGGGGAGGAGTGTTTGATGTGCCCTGATGGTTAGAGTACAACTGCTTGACGTAGTTTACCTACTCTTGGTCCGCCACTCTCTTCTCCTTTGTCTGGTCAGTGTTGCTTAGTTGGTTGATATGCTTCCAGAGTTGAATGTGTCCCCTTTCTTTCAGGAGGGTGAACATTTTCAGCCATTCTGCTTCAGTCATCATTGTTCTTTGCTGCCAGACTTTCCTTCTGTGAGCCGCACGAAGATTGATTTACCTTGGGAGGTTTGGTTTCCTCTTCTTCTTACCTTCAGGCCCTTTAAAAGACTCTGTTTGCGTGTCTGTAGCACCTTTGGTTTTATGTGCAAGGGGAATGGACAGGCATGTTTGACCCGCATCATGGAAGTCCTGGATCCACCCCCTAGTGCCTTGTAAAGATCTGCTAAAAGAGCCTCCCAATGCTCGGGGAGAGTGGCTAACCCTGATGCTATGGGGGTTGTCTCTTTGATTGTTATCCACTCGCTTAGTTTTGTACCAAGATTTGAAGACCATTTTATTCTGCTGAGGACATTGTGGCATCCTTCCCCGGTTGGATCCCCAGGTAATTGGAGTAGTGGAGCGGCTACACAGTCTAGTTGAAAATTGCCCTCAGTGGTATATAGTCACTCTCTTCCGTGTTTCCGACTTCGAACTTACTGAGGTTTGAGGTCAGCTGGCCAGAGATGAAAATATAGTTGATTGTAGATTTATTCCTGTACGAAGGGAGTGGGGACCATTAGGGGTCCTGGGCCTCTTTGATGGCGTGAGCAGAGGCTAAGCTGTGACTGTGAAGAAGGTGCTGCAATGGCGCTGCCACTGTTGGGGGCTGAGGGTATTTTTGAGGCTTCCCAGAGTCCGGATGTTTAAGTCCCCAGTGATTATTGGGAAATCTGAAACGTATTTATTTAAAAGTTCTTCAATTGTTATTATTAGTGATTTTAATGTCTGTTTTTTCAGGTGGAAGGAGGTGTTGACGTAACAATTGATTAACAATAGTCGGATTGAATGTTTGTTGCTTTTTAGCCCTCTGATGAGTAGGGCTTGCAGCTCTGACGTATTGATTGGTATTACTGTGGTCTCTATTTTGCAAGCGTGATTGATCAAGATGGAGAGTCCGCCCGGAAATTTTACATTTAGTAGCTGGGGTGTGAATCTTGTAATAACCTGGGAAGGTTGTTGTTTAAGTAGCCCAGGTTTTGTGAAAGCAGAGAATGTCCCTTTTATGAAGGTAATCTGTTGCAGAAGTGGTCCAGAGATGTTCCTTAAGGCTTGCATGTACCAGGATGTAATTGTTAGTTGCGTGCAGGATCCAGATGTCCTGATAGAGTTCCCTTGAGTGACGGTCTTTAAGATGTTAGCAGTGCTGTCATGAGAGATGGCTGTCCGTTCCGGCTCTGATTCCAGGTTCAATGTTAGTTGCATGCTTGCTAGGACGTACTGCCCTTTTGGTCGTGTGTGCAGGTTATTCTGTATGCTTTATGGGACTTGGGCGTTGTTGTTAGATTATTCCCCTGTTGGTTGCCGTCCGCACCCCTCAGCAAGAAGTAAACTTTCTTTTTTGGCAAGATTGCTTTAAGCACATATGGGTGTTCTCCGGTGCCGGGACTGTGATGCCTATCCCCCATTCCGCCAAGAGGGATTGTTCCTTAATCATTAATCCCTGGTGTAACTGGCAGCTCAGCCCTATTGAAGTGGACTCAGAAATGTGACCCAAACAAGGTGGGCCAACGTGGGAATGTGCTTGAATATACAAAGTATATTGCCCCTGTTTAGGATATCTTAGTTTCCTTTGATGCAGTATCTGAGGGTTAGTACTACCTCATGTGTTATTTTTGACATATATTGCTCCGTGGGTAGGGCTCTGTGTCCCGGCTGAGTAATGGTTAAGTTGGAGCCTAATCCTGCCTCTCGGTGTATAGCTTTTGGAGTGGGACTTGACGATGATGGGGCGCTTGACTCACAAGATGTCAGGGAACCCAGGTGTGTGGAACCCCTATTATTGTTATTATTTTTATTTTTTGCAGCGGGCTTTACTGCAAAAATCTGGTAGGTCTGGGTTTTGTCGTATTTAACTCGTGCTGGTGGATTCTGAGTTGTTAGCAAGGATGCAACTCTTTCGGAAGTTGTGACATTTTTGTTCTTTTTCCTTAGTTTTCTTTTTGCCCTCCCAGTGAGTGGCACTTTTTGCTGTTTCCTAACGAGTGAATTATCCTTGATTTCCGCTACTGCGGATGTAGTTCTGGTGCTAATAATTTGCCCTGGTGAACTGAAGGGGGAATTGGTGCTCGAGGTTAAATCTTGGGTGCCTGAGTTTATTGGGAGGCTTCCGGTGGTGTTTATATTTAGGTTAAATTGGCAGCCGCTGGATTTGTTGTTGAACTTAAGTTGCAATAAGTTGACAAGTTGCTAGACCCGGAGCTCCCAGTTGTACCCTTTATTGTAGCTGCCAGGTCTGTTAGTACTTCAGGGAGTGTTGTCCATTTGGCTATGATTGCTGCACATGAGCAAGTGCAGGACCAGGTTTCTTGGTAACTGTAAAGTTTGTCTCAATAAGATCCACCTTGGTGCTCAGGGCCACTAGAGTTTGTACAATTGAATGTTGAAAGTCTATTTGTAACTCCATTTTGATAGATTGCCAAAGTAGTGCTCTTGCCATGGTGTAATATGCTTCACTAGTTGTAGTTGGTTGGGGATCACTGGTTGTATTGCTATTTTGGGTGTATTGGCTGAGAGGGGAGGAGTGCCTGGTTTCTTCAGCCATTCTGTGGAGCTTCGGTGTAAGCTCCAGTAGTCTTTCAATTTTGGTCTTCAAATTTAGTAAAAATGTTGCTGAGAGATTCCCCAATTCTTGTTAGAAGTCTGGTGCTCCTGTCTTGATCGAACTAGCGGCTAGTAGCTTGGGGGATCTAAATTGGGTGGAAGTCTGCAGGGAAGGTTGTTGTTGATGTATTTGGGCAGCAACGCCCTGCTCCCATCTTTCTGGGACAGGGGAGTTGATAACGGCATGAGGGTCCCATGGGATTGTTGGTTTGTTTCCAGGGGGACTACCCAATCTTGAACAGGATTGAGGCCTGAGTCTCCCTGTGTATACTTGTGGGTCGTGTGCAGCAAGTGATTTGCTGGTGGTGAGACTGCCTGTGAGGGGATCCTCCTCAATGCTGTTGATAACACTTGCTGGTGTGGCAATCTATTTGCCACCATTAGGGATTTGTTTTTGTAAAAAGTGTGTGATGCATCCTGTGGTTGGAACCTTTTGAGATGACTTCAGAGCAGAGGTTGCCTGAGCTACATTTCGTGCCCTTCTAAGATTTCGTGATGTCTCTGAAGTCAAGGAGGTTTTCCCCTCAAAGGCAGATTTTGTCCAGTGGGGAGCTTCTTTTTGGTCATCCTGAAGTTGGAGAGGGTATCCTGGCTTCTACGGAGCTCCTTCTTTTTTTAATTATTTTTTTAGATGTGTCTCCCTGAGGGCTTCAGGATTCTAGTTTGTAGGAACCTTTCCGCTTATTGTGAGAGAGGGCAGAGGGAGACTAAAATTGCTGACTGGCAGAAACTGCAACGCCAGTCTCCTGCCATTGTGGTTTGCACTAATGCAGTGCTCATAACTCAATTAAGGGATGTGGCCTCATTTTACAGTAGTGGCTTCCAGGCTCTGGTTCTCACCAGGGGCCAGGGGAAGGTCTTTCAACTTGAGGATCCCCCTCCTCCTAACTGGCAGAGCCTTGAGTCTCTAGCAGTCCTCAGGCATTGGGCCCCCACAGTCCTACCCTTCCTGGGAAGAGGAAATGTGCGGGTGCAGGGGGCTATAAAATCCTCTTCTACCACTGCAGTGGGTGGGGACGGGCAGGCTTCTTCCTCGCGCACCACCCGTCTGCCTTGCTGGAGGTGCTGCTGATGGCTAACCGTCACAGTGGCAAGGGAAGGCAAAGCTTAGCCCAGCCTAGCTGCCCCAGCCCCCCCCGCAAGCCGCTCCCCATCCTATCCACGCCGGGCCGCATCCGTGGCAGGGGTGATACGCAATCCTGAAGGCTGCCAGCTTCCCGGCATCTCTGGGCAGGGCAGCAGGTCTGCGGCGGGAGCAACAGGACTGGACCAGCAAGCCGCTCCCGATCTTTCTCCACACTGGGCTGTGGAAGGAGGGGGCACAAGCCAGGAACAGGCGGTCACAAGCAGGGCAGCGGGACCGAAGCTGGAACAGCGGGACCAGGGCGGACTTCGCACACCCTCACATCAACGTCTGTCGTCAGACGTTTCCTGCAGCCGGGGAACAGGTACTACTGACCTTGTCAGATACCAAGCATATAAGAGGAGTTCACCAAAGAGTGGGGGATTCCTGATATTTGTTCCTGCAGTGATCATTTGAATGGTTACAAGACTCAAAAGGGGGACAGGTAATCGTTTTATGTACATCTGTTCCTGGGTTAGGCCAGATCTCTTATTGACCCAGTAACAGATATCTAGGCTTCAGGCGTGAAAGAGTGGCCTAACGTTTGGAAGAATGCTGACTTCATGTTTGTTGCTCTTGAGGACGATTAAGTTAGTGAACCAGAAGTAAATGTAACTAAAAAAGACATAAGTGACATCCTGTTCCACTTCATAGTTCTTGACCAATGAAAATGACAAAACGTTATTATTAAATGTACATGGCAGGGCAATGGTCACCATCAAATTATAAATATGTAGGACTTAAACTAAATAACAAAATAAATACATAAAGTGTAACTGACCAGTTCAAATACTCTCTTGAATGGCATTGAGTAAGAGATAGTGAGATCGTAAATTAGTAATAAGTCTGGGAATTACTGCAATAAAGTGTGATGGCAAAATAATAACTGTTACTTAGTGTTCTGCTGTTCTATTTCGGTTACTTCCATAATCAGTGATCCTAGGTTTTCATAAATTCGCTGAGGGTCATTGTCATGTCTAAGCATTTGATCAATGACTATTCTTTCTAGTGGGATCTCATCCAAGAAAATGTGATTGGGGTGGCCAACCACCCCAAAGAATTAAGTAGGCTACAACCGCGAATGTGGCATGGAGGAAGGACCAGTCCAGATTTTGATTTGTACTTACTTGACCTGTTTTTCAGAACTACTGCTCTGGGATTTGTAGTCAATAGGTGGAGCCAGGGAGAAATAATACATCTGTTCTGACGATGTCAGGGCAGTGACATAGCCAGTGAAGATACTGTCAGGTGTAACTTCCAGTTTCTGGCTTATGCCAGTTGCAACCTTTAAAGAGCCAGTTAAGACCAAAAATGGTCGATTTATGGTCTTTCTTTAGTGAATCAAATTAGTGGGCTATTGAGAATTAGATGTTATCAGTGCTATCCTAAACAGGAGCTGATTAGGTGTGGAAAGAAGGTACAGCTGGAGATTCTTCCACATCATGGGGGGTCAAAACTGGAAACACCCTTTCACCTTTCCAATGTATGCTAAAGCGACTGTGTTGGATAAAACAAAATGGTGATATCAGTGTTAGAAAAGGCAGAAAAGAGTGCCTTGGAGTGTGCAATAAACAGTGATTAGGCTTTTAAAAACAATGCTAGTATGGATTGAGATCCAATCGACTGATAGCAGATGAGGTGTGGCCAGAGAGGAGATGGGCTTTTGCATTTTGAACGGATGTCAGTTTAAGTAAGGCAGCTTTGTGAGTCTTCCAATTGTGTCAGGAAAGTTTGGAATCTGTGGGAAGTTTGGTTTCTAAAACAGGATTCACAGTGATTTGTATTGATGAATTATCTACGATCGATAGTTTCCCTCCATGTGAACTCCTTAATGGTGTTGCAGGTTGTAACACAAGACTTACTTGTGCTCCTTTGAGAACTCGTTGCTGTGGCCTTCATAAAGCACCCAGCTGAAATTGGGACCTGGGGTGCAGGTCTCCCTTGAAGGTTTTATTGGTTTTAGCTTAACTATATTTTCTTGAGTCCAGGCCCCTTTTTTCAACTCCAGATATCTGTGACTGTTCTTGATCACAGGATTGCTTTACCTTCTAATGCATTACATTATTTTATATTTGGTTCGGTTGTGGCTAAATAGCAGGTAAACAGTTCTGGTCACGAAAGTGGAATGGCATATGGAAATATTGCTTCTATATTCATCTCTATATTAGAGATCCTTGAAATGTCCCCTATAATGTTTGATATACATAGTAATCTAAGTCTGAGATAAACAAGATCACAGCACCAGAATTCACAGGAGAGGCTATTGAAACCATAAGCAGCCAAAAACTGCTAAATGTGCCAGTACCTGACAAAATCACCTCTGACGTCTTCGCCACTAACACTAACACATCACTTTGGACTCCTGTTCTGAAGATAAAATATAGCTCTATTTGGGAATATGGAGAAGTTCCATCCTCCTGGAGAACTGAAATTACAGTACTGGTTCATAAAAATTATTCCTGTGTGGACCCTAGAAATTATTATCCAGTCTCCCTGTTGTTCAGCGCAAGGAAAATGTATGGTAAAATGCATACTTTCAAAAATATGTTTTCTTGGGGCGTGGCCGAGTGGTTCAACATGGCGGACGCACTGTAGACGTGCTCCCGAGGCCCGCCGACATATCCCTTAAATATCCTGTGCCATCTGTATTTATTGTGCAGCTGACATCCTGGCACAGTGTCTCCCGCACCCGACGTGCCTAGAGGGATTGATTTGGCGGCAGAGGGGCTGTCTGGGGGGACTGCGCCCAGACCGGGGCCTGCTCCTCGGGTCTTGGCTGTGCTGCGCATTAGACCCTCCGGCCTCTGGGTACTGGCTTGTGCCTGGGATTCGCGGCCGGGCGTGCTGTGACCCAGCGGGACAGCCCTCTGGTGTCCCGGCGGCTGGGCTGCTCCTGACCCGGCGGGGCAAGCGCCCCGGTGCTCCTAAGGCTGCCTGACTGCCAGTTACAGCGCGGCCCTGGGAGCCGGCGGCCTGTGCCTTGGTGCTGCACGCTGTGGATCCAGAGGGCTGCCGGAGCGCGGATTTCACTCGCAGCTGGGGCCCGCGCTCGGCGTTGTGCCGGCAGCAGCCAGACTACTTCTGGAGCCCTGCGGACCTTGTCCAGACTGTGACGTCATGGCTGGAGGTTCTCTGCTGCTGGGGACCGTGGTGGCTGCGGCTGCCTTGCCTGACGGGCTGTGATTGCGGGCCGAGGCCTGGGTGGCGAAATTTCTGGCGGCTGCAGATGGCCCTATTGTGCAGGGTGAGTGCGGCCCTCCCCCCTTTTTGCCTTAGACTTTTTGTGCGGGTTCTGGACGATTTCCGGACGAGCTGGGCCTCCTGCCTTGTGGGTGCCTGAGGAGGGCCCCTCTTCACCATCCTGCCATCTGAGCTGGGGAACTCCTGGGGGTCTTGTGATCTACCCCATAGCCTGGCAAGGCAGGAAAAGTGGTGTGGCGAGTGCCCATGTGGCGCTGGGCCCAGCATGTAATTATCCCTGCATAGAGCTCTAGCAATCAACCCAGACATCGTGAAGGACAAAGACAGGTGCTGCTGTCTGTGCAACAAGGGCCTATGACATTATCCTTGCTCTCCCTGGGCACTATCCTCACACGTGGACCGCGCTGTGCAGCTGGTGCATGACCTGGTGGTGGCACCCATTAGAGGGGTTAGGGGTCGCCTGTAGGTAGAGGCAGCCGGGCTAGGTCCCTGTGCAGCTTGCTTGTGGACTGACTCCACGCCTGCCTTCTGCTGGTCCTGAAGTGCCTGTTCGTTGCTGGGTGGTTCCCTCTTCCACCTGCCCCCTGGCACTGCTACCATCCTGGTTGGGGCTGGATTTCAACCGCAGAAGATACGGTTGCTTCTCTCCAAAAGAAGGTGTCCGCTCTAGAATCTGTCACCAAGGGGCTCGCACTTAGGGCAGAGGACGCTGAGGGTAGGGCCCGAAGGAACAATCTCTGCTTCGTGGGGTTCCCTGAGGGGTGTGAAGACAATAGCGTTGAAAATTTCCTCACCCTGTGGATAAAAATCTGGATCCCTCAGTCGTCTATCTCTTCATGCTTCCTTATTGAGCGAGCTCACCGCACATTGACGCAGAAACCTCCACCGAGAGCTAGGCCCGACCTATTATCGCTAGATTTTTAAACTTCCGAGACGCAGTTCTCGCATAGGCCAGACTGGCGGGCAAGCTTCACCATGACTCTCACCCTATCCTAATCTTTCCCGATTATACGAAAATGGTGCAGCAGCGTCGACAGTCATTCACAGCTGCCAAGGCCCGGCTGCGAGATCTCAAACTCCAATATGCTCTACTATTTCCGGACCCGGCTGAAAGTCATCTATGAATCTTGTACTCTCTTCTTTGACACCCCTGAGGAGCTCTTTGCTTGGACAGACGAATGACGGAAACTCAAGCCTCACACCCTGCCACGATTTGATTTGGAATCGTCCTCTGGAGAAGCGGCACAGCCCCTTCCTAAGACTAAAAAGACCACAATCCGGAGATCACAGTTGACGCGCCGCTCGAAGTCTCAGGGTGCCTTCGGCTCCTGTGGTGATGGTGCTCTCCGTGACTCCTCTCCTGCACACCAGGGTGACTGAAGACTGCTGGCAGTGGTGGTACATTGAATGGACTGACTGGTGAAAACTCACTCACTTCCCTTATTTCTTTGTTTCTCTTGAATATATGACACAGATGGGGGTCTTAACTGCTGTGATTTGTGCATTGTGTACGCCGATGGCACTATATATGGACCTACATGAGGCCTCCTCTCCAATCTTCTTTTTTCAGGTATTTGAGACTCTAGTTGGGGACAGTTCAATGGGGATCCATTGGTGTAGAGCTGTTCCCTGCCTCTGTTGGGGCAGCGGAGCGAAGCTCACCACGATAGATACTTCTATTGTTTTGAGGTATAGGATGGGATGGGTGGCGGGGGGACAGGATTTCTTGATTTGTTTGATGTTATTTGTTATTGCCACTACATATGCTGCCATGTATACTTTTGAAGTTGCCAATGTCATCCATGCTATTAGGTTCATAATTATATACCATCACCGTATATGCGGCAAGGGGTTGGGAGTAGGGGGCTCCGAGTCCTTAGTTGGAATGTTAAGACATTGTTAGACAAGATCAAGCGGGGTGCTGTCCTGCGACAGGCTAAGCGACATAGGGCGGGGGTTCTCTGTGTACAGGGTCGCACCTGGTAGGCACAAAGGCACCCTGTCTGGGATGGTTTGGGTTTGCACACGTATTCCATGCTGGCTTTACTAGAGGCTCCCGGGGAGTTGCAATCCTCATACACCGTAGTGTCCCTTTCACCCATAGCCGCACGTGGTCGGATCTGCAGGGCAGATTTATTGTATTATATGGAACACTATATGGAGATCCCATTATCCTAGCTAGTGTACATGCCCCTCCCCCTCTTTCGTGGTCCCTGATTGAAAACTTGACAATGCTTTGGACTGACCTCCCGTCTACGATATCAATTGTTGGGGGAGACTGGAATGATGTTATGACCTCAATACAGGATAGATGGCGTCTCACGGCTCGAGCTACGGAGCCTCCTGACTCCAAACTATTGCCCCTGGTCCGTGGCTTGGGGTGGGTAGACACGTGGAGAACTATGCATCCTGATATGCACTTATTTTTTCCAATGCTCATGATTCCTTTTCACGCCTAGATTATGTCTTCCTTTCGGAGGCACACACACATAGACTGCTTGACACCACAATTCTCCCTAGGGGATTATCAGATCATTCCCCGATGTTCATTCTTCTATCCCTCGACGCTCCTGTTTTCAGTGGTGTTTGTCACCATGGTCGCTACGAGATGAGAAATATAGGGCCCATATGCTTACGTCTTTAACGGATTATCTAATACTAAACATAGGCACGGTGGAATCGCCGGTCACCCTTTGGGAGGCTATGAAGCCTACTCTCCGGGGCTCAGACATAGCCTTCTGTGCTGCCCAGCGTTGACTGCGAAGTGATAAACTATTTAGCATCGAGGCACAACTACTTGATTTGGAGCGTGTTAGTAGAGACGTAGCGGGACAGGCCGCGCACAGACAATTACTGAAGATGCCGCAGACATACGCTAGTGAACTACTCAACGAAGCCCACCTTTATTGGCTTGCCACCCGTAGTCGGATCTACCAGTGGGGGGACAAATCAAGTGCGCTGCTGCATCGCTTGTGTCAGCAGACACTGCGCCCCCAGACACTCCCAAGTGTAAGCGGCCCTGATGGAACGATGCTTACGTACCCGACCGCCATTGCCGTCAGCTTTGCTACTTACTTTTTCGGACCTTTATGCCCCCCGTGAGGTGAATGCAAACCCTTTATTTACTGCTATGTTTTGGCACGAAATACATCCTTAAATTAATACATACATTTTGGGGCAAAGACGCATATAAACAAAGCACCGATAACAACAGCTGCGCAAGTTCTGTTGCTCCCGTGTGTTCACTGAAGGTTTTTCCCGGTGAAAGCTCTGTAATTGCGCGAAGGACCTTACTGGCGTAATTTCGAGGATTTTGAGTAACAAGAGAATCACACCATTCCTGAAATTACACGATTTGCCCTAGTGTGATGGGATGCAAATGATGATTCGGCAGATTGTGGAATGCCATTGGTTTTAAAAAAAAAGAAAATTGTGATGAACTGTGATATTGCACTGAATGATCCATGACACAGAAAATGGTAGGTAGTATCTCTGCAGTCTCAAGGATGCTGGATAATGTCCACCTGAAGATGCCTGCCTGGAGTTTAGCCATCTAAAAGGCTGTGTCTCGCGTGTATCTCAGCACTCCACAATAACATACCCTGCAACGAGTCATGCTAGTGGGCGGTCTGGACCCCCCTTCAGCATGGACTGTTAGAAGAAGCGAAAACACATGGGGTTGTGAAATGTATTGTACGCGTATTTTTACTTTCCTTTTTAAAGACCCGGGACAGTTTGTGGATATGGATACTTTTTAAAGAAGTAATGTTTGGCGCGGATCCCAAAATAAGCTAACAGGAAGGCATGTAAGATGTCCGAACGCCTCAGCAGTTCCACCCATGATGTAGTGCGCTGTGCACAGCAGCTCTCAGTGCCATCTCTCCCACATCTGAAAGCCATTAAGGCAAGCAGCAACACTTCCGCCTCCCCTAGTTCCTGCCTGGCTTCACCGAGCGAAGTAAGTAGTTTCACTTCTTGTGTTTTCTGAAACATTTTGAGATGTCTAGAAGGGAGAACGAACCCCGTGATGTTAGTTCCGCAGTGACACCAGGCACTGCTCCGGGAGTGAATCAAAACACGTGAAGCTGCGACTCCGTGCAGACCGTGCCTCGGGCACCGGCGTGTACGCTCCTGTCTGATGAGAGGCGGCTCGGGCTTGAAATGCCCCGAGCCAGCCTCCGTAAGGAATCGGATGTTCGCGTGCCTGCAGTGGGCTGGCATTCCGCTGAACAGTTTCACGAAGAGACCTCTTCAGATGCTCTGAGTGTGTGTTTTAGGTTTCCTTAACGCTCACTGAGACCTCTGCCGAGGGAGAGGCTCGTGCGTGCGTATCTTCCGTGTAATGTCCTCCCGCATAAAGTTTGAATTAGTGGCTTCGAGTGCGAGTGAGGAAAGGAGGAGAAAAGATTCTTCTAAATCTAGAACTGTAAGAGGAGGTTTGTGTTCAGCGTAAAAGCGAGAGTGCGTTCCTGCAATAAAGCGTTTTCCTTCTGAAGTTGCTTGGTTAGGAAGGCTGGTCCTGTTGCTGCTCAAAAGAGAGACTGCCCCTAAAAGGAAGCCGATCAAATAAAGTGCGCGTCTTAAAAACACTTTTTGCTTTGAAGCTGCTGCGGTTAGGGGTAGGGGTTGGCGGCGACAGAGGAATAGCCGCATAATTAAGATGACTGGTGTCAGAATGATAATTTTAGCGAGATGACAAGGAGTTCTGCCTCAACAGAGGAGAGGCGCAGATGCAGATGTGTTATGTGAGTGTGTGGAGCGGGTGCTTCAAGGACATGAACAGATGCAAGTTTTGGTTCCGTTTGTATATCACTTGCTTGGCTTGTATAATTAAACGCGATATTTATAGATATCGGACTGATTGAGTGAATGAAGACGCTGCCTTTAGCTGGGGTTTGGAGCCTATTCACTAACATGCCATGAATAATCAATCAATTTGGTGTGGTGTGCTTTCTGCGAGGTTTCCTACATACAGGTGATTTTGATTGTATATTTCTTCATAATACAAATAGTACGTTCGACGAGCAGTGTCTTGATAAAACTAATACAAATAATGCAATTTATAGAGCGCCTGGTTACGCCATCCAGGGTGTCCCCTGCTAAGATAGATTACCCCTCAGTGCAGACCCCACCGAGACGTGTTTGACAGGCCCTAGATTTGCCTAAAGAGCCAGGTCTTGAGTTTCTTGGTGAAAAGCTGGTTCTCACCTTTCTTGTCTCAGATCTAGGCATAGTATTCCATAATTTGGGAGCCAAAAAGCTGAAAGAGATTTTTTAAAACTCCGGGTATAGCAGTGAGCAAGGTCCCTGCAGACCTAAGACTAATGCAAGGTTGGTACTGATTCACCAAGTAGCTTATGAAACGTGTCCCTAATGTTTTAATACTAAAGACAGTAGCACTGTATAAGGTCTGTACTTTAAAGATGGCTACATACGCACCAGGCAATTGGGGCTTTTTTGAGTTTCATAAAAGTCAGCCTAATTTAATATCGGATTTACCACCATTGCTGTTTGCTGTTAAATGGTGGGGGTTCATATATACGGTGCGTCACATGGGGCCACCTAAAACATCCTCACATTTTCAAATATAGTGATTGTAAATCTATCACTAAAGTAGATCTTCTCTTGGAATATGTATTTTAGTATGGCATTGCTAAACAGCTATGGCACGTCTTATGACACATCAGTATGTGTGCTGGAAATGGCGTGGGAGTAGGAGTGGCTTCCTGTAGTCCCACATTCTTCAAGGCGAGACCGCTGCCTTCGCACTGCTCTGCTACTGATGAAACTCAATACCACTGGAGTATGTTTACATATCCCCTGAATGAAAAGGGAAATTACCCAAATAGCCTATAGAGTTAGGGTAGGACAGGCGGGGTCTTAAAAAGGGATCAAGAGGTCCTGATGAAAGCCATACAGACCTTCTATTGAGGGCTATTGGAAATTGGATGAACCATGTTGACGAACATGCAGAAAGGAGGGGTCAACGGTTACTAACAATCTTTTTTACCACCATCCTATTCTCTTTTAACCCTGGCTGAGTAATCCAGGAAAAAAGCACAGCAGCAGATATACCCGAGCTAATTTTAATGATCACTAAGTGCACATTTTTTTTATCCCGTTATTATTTGTATGTTTGTATTGTCTTCCCCTCCCCTTTGTTCCTCCCCAGGCGTTGGTTTACACAGGGTTGTTATGTTAGAAGCCCAATGATGAAGCATGTTACAATTTGTGAGTGATGCCAGTTTTTTCTCACTAAGCACATTCCACTTGCACAAGATTATACAGTTACATCCTGCACTCCTACCTCTTTTGTGTGGACAGTATTAGTATTATGAGCTCAGATGTACAATGCTATTCCTTGTTGTTTTTATGTAGCACATTGCTGCAATCTCTAAGGCCTCCTGGCTCGGTGTCCACAGTGTAACGTGCGCCCTGGCATCCTTCAAAATGTAAATGCCTGGTTACTTACCACTAAACTTCATTACTCTGAGTACAGTTCCTCCTCATCTTAGTGCTTACTGAATGAACAGTTCTCAGCTCCCACAGAAATTGATTACCTTAACCAGCCAGAAAAATACACTGAATATGGCCACCCCTATCCCAGCATGCCATATAACTGGAAGTCTCACCTAACCACATCCTGAAATATCCAAGCCCAAAAGAACCAAAATGTAGGATGGGACCAGGGGGATGAGAATTCAGGACTGATGCGAGGAAAACCTATAATCGGAGTAATATAGTTTACTGTTAAGTAACCGGGCATTACCTCCTCGTATATCTTCCTTCTCTAGTCATTATTGCATAAGCCAATACTCAAGCAGACACATTTTGGTTTAACAAGATAAATACAAACAATACGCTGAACTATAAGTCAATATGCAACATCATGTGTTTAATTAAACCACAATACAATAATCTGACATCATGTACCACAGACAAAACATGATCCGCAAAAGAGATAGACGAAGCACCACCCACCTATAACCTATACTGGGACATGAAGGTATGCAGGGATGCCCAAGTAGCGGTGCAACAAATATCACAGCTTGAGGCTCACTCAAATGCTGCCCAGGAGGACGACATCCCCCTAGTAGATCTGCCATGCACAGAACCCAGCAGTTGTTGATCCACAGAAACATAAGCTCATGTGATAGCTAACAACCCACCTGGAGAAAGTAACTGAGGAAGGACGAAGGTCATTAGTTGAAAGGCCAAAACTAACCAACAAAGAATCCACTTTATGGAAAGACTCAGTCCGTGACAAATAAATGGACAATACCCTATTCACATCAAGAGCATGCAATTGGACATGATAATCCGATGCAGGCTCTGGAAAAAACACTGACAGAACAATGTCCTCTGAGCAATGAAACAAGGCAGGCACTTTAGGGAGAAAAGAAGGACGGGGATTCAAAATCACATGATCTTAAAAAAACATGAGTAAAGGAGGAGAAGACAACAATACACCAATCCCTCTAATCCGCCGACCAGAACCACATAGGGAGACACCGCCTTCACCCCACACCACTTTTTAAAATTCCTCCAATGACACCCATACATCTTCAAAGTAGATGGGCGACTGGACTGCTGAATAGATTCAGCTTCCGCCTCAGAACATCCCTGCAAAATCAGACATGCCGACAGACACAGCAGATTCTGCTCCGCCCAACAGCAAATCTTCCAGGCCAGAAAATTCAAATTTGTGGACCCCATATCCTCCTGTCTGTTGATGTAAGCACACCCCACACTGTTGTCAGTTTGTACACAAACCACCTGGGCAAAAGGAGGAGGGCCTTCCAGACTGCTGCCAACTCCCTTCCATTGGACGACTAGGCCATCTGATTTGGCAACAACTCCTCCTCAGCCAAATGAGGGTGACAAATGCTGCCCCAGCCCACCATGCTTGCATCTGTAGTGAGTCAGCAGAAATCCCCCAGACAGGTAGGCCTCTACCAACCACCACTGGAGAGTTTCCTTGATCACCAATTTCACATGAACCAGGAAATCATAATCCTGTGACATTGGATTCCAATACTGCAACAGAAGCAAAGAGAACAAATGTAAACAGCTCCAAGGGATGATTGCCAGAGTCAAAGCCATTTCCCCCCAGCTCCAAAACCAATTTCTCATAGGACCCAAGTCTTGGTTCAGAAGAAACTCCAAATGAGACATCAATGTCCATGTATGCTCCTCTCTCCTCTGACAATAGTACTTGCCCTACATCCATTAGAAACACTGCACCAATTAACTGCTTCTCCAGTACCTCACAAACGTGCTGAATATCGTCTTGTGCCTTAAAGGAAGAAAGAGAAGCAATGAGCCAATTGTCTAAATACGGAAACACCTGAACTCCAGCAGAAGGAATAATACCCACTAAAGGGGCAACCACCTTGGTGAAGACCCAGGGGCTGGAGGCTAACCCAAGAGACAGGACCTTGAACTGATAATGGATGCCAGAGGAACCATCTGGGAACTGGATAGATAGGCATGTGCAGGTATTCATCCTTCACATTGATTGACCACAAAAAATCCCCTGTTTTTATCAACGGCATAATTCATTGTAGAGACATCATCTTAAATGTCTGGTGAGGAACGTACCTGTTTACCACTTGTCCAGAAGTGGAAGAAATGCTCTGGATGGGTTCTGAACCAAAAAGAGGTTTGAATAGAAACCCTGGCCTTCCTGCCCGGGGAGAATTACGGAAATTGTGTCTTTGGGCAGCAACAACTGCACACCCTCCAGCAGACTGTCTCATTTCAGAGGGTTCCACAGAACTGGAGTTACCCTGAAAAAAGGAGGAGGAAGAGATACAAATGGAATCTTGTAGCCACAGGACATGACCTCTAGAGCCCAGGCATCTGATATTGTCATCAGCCATACGTGACTGGAGGCCTGGAGTCATTCCTCCCACCAACAGACCTGAGGTGTAGTCACACTTTTGGAGGAGGCAGGGCGTGTAACTGGAAAACCAGACTGAGGCTGAAACTTGGATTTATTATTGCCAAGGGTGCCTTGGCCGCAAACCCTGCCTCGAAAGTGCCGAGAAGAACCTCTGGCCGAACTCTGGCCAAAAGCTCTTTGGAAAGCAAAACCCCCACTAAACGGCTTAGGTAGAGTGATCAACTTCTTGTTCTTAACAGTCTGTATTACTAAATCTTTCAGTTCCTGACCAAAAACTTTAGAACCAGAAAAAGGTACCTTTAAAAGTACGGCCTCCTGCAAAGGAAACTGTCTTCTATGAGTGCATCCAGATATTCCTGCTTGCCTAAATAGTCGTCCCAAATGCAGCTGCAGAAGAGCAAAGACTGTCAAAAGAAATGTCTGACAGATAACAGACCTGTTAGTCCATAGCCCCAAGAAGCGAAGAACAATCTGCCTCTTCTGTCATCTTTTCAGCTAAGCCCTGAAAATCACATATCAGGGACTGCTAGGCATAACTGAAAAGGCATTTGCCCTGACTGAAAAGTTAGAACCCGAATAAGACCTTTTCACGACAGTCTCAATTATCCTGTCTACAGGGTCAGAGGGCAGAGTATCCTCCAAGACAGGAGGCCTCTGAGTCAAAAGACCTACCATCACATTGTCAACTTTAACATTAGAGGGAAATTCCTCTCCAAAATCCTCGAACAGAAACCACTTCAACAGAAAAAGCGGAAAGGATTGGCACTCCAAATCCTTCCATTCATTGGACAACACCCTAACAACGGAACTGTGCAAAGAAAGGGTTCACGCTCAGCGTGCTGATAATGCGCTACAAAAATCTCCTCAGAAGGAGCTACTACAGGAGTAAACCCCAAATTATCCCTAATGTGTGCCAGTACCTCCACCAAGTCTGTACCCTGCACAAATCTCTCTTTGACATCCTCATCCTCAGTATCTGGCAAGAGATCGGGGTCCATGTGAGGCATCTCACGAGGCATCGGATCCGCCTCCCTGGCCCTCATAGCAGCTTCCACAGCTGCAGAAATCATGGTTTGTAACAATTCCATTGATGTCAGGGCTGTGGAGGGCCCAGCCTGCTTGCTCAAATCAGCCTCGCCAATCACCTCTCGCTCCATAATGCTGGTATCAGCTCTCAGGCTGTACCACCTAAAATCAGTTTTGTTGCCCAGCAACGCTGCCAAAATGTTCCTCAAAACTCGTGAGAAGACGCAAGTTGGCCATCATTAATGAGGCTTGCTGCATG
Organism: Triturus cristatus; assembly: GCF_964204655.1. Taxonomy (NCBI): domain Eukaryota; kingdom Metazoa; phylum Chordata; class Amphibia; order Caudata; family Salamandridae; genus Triturus; species Triturus cristatus. The sequence goes on along the minus strand of NC_140584.1, from coordinate 755,292,257 downwards.
CCGCTACTATCACGACAGCCCACCGTGTCATAGCGACTCCCTAAATCAACCAAATACCACTAAAGCAGGTTTTCAAAGAAAACAAAAGCCCACTATTAATATAATGAGAAAACACCTCGAATGACTGGTGTCAGGCATCGTTTCTGGTCCCAGAAAAAACGAAACAGGATGTGGTTAGGTGGGCTTACCCCCACCGGAAGCCACACCTAACCACATCCTGTTTTTGGGATGCTGGGATAAGGGTGGCCATATTAGGTGTATTCTTCTTGCTGGTTTAGTTAATCAATTTCTGTGAGAGCAGAAGACTGCTCATGCAGTAAGGAATGGGTGAGGAAGACGTACCTTCATGTGGCAACGCATCCACCACAGTGTCTGCAGTAAGCTGGTGTTTGGGAATTGCAGTCACATGATGTATAAAAACAAAGTAACATATCATTGCACATCTGAGCTCATACTCCTAATGCCACATATTGAATGAATAACAAATATTTGTTCACATCAAGTGTAAAAAGGCAAATGAGATTAAATTGCAAATTAATTATTTCTGCTTCCATTCTCTTACTTTCCAGCTCCCATCTTGTGGTGGTAAATCTGCTGCCTTTACAAGTGTGCAGCTACAATGAATTAGTTGCACGACGCCAAGCGTGCACCTGGAATAATAGCGTGTGGGGTGCATCTCTGCTGTTAGTACAACCTACCTTTTTAGAACTTGACTTGTAGAGTAACCACAGAGTAGTCAATGAGCAGAGAGAATCAAATGACTCTCATTGTAACACCAACAGCATCTTCCTCTAACTTTTGAGCCATATCCTTTTATCTCTCTGGTCTGGTTGTAAACAATATTGGAAATGGTAAAAAAAAACTGTCCGCCGTCTCATGCCCCACTGGCTGATAAATGAAATAAGTGGACAGGCATAAAGTGCTGAAAGCAATATATCCCTTTTATTATCCTCTACTATATTCTTTATTACCACTGGCCAGATATCTCTCAGAATATCTATTAAAATCATTAATTTAAAACGCAGTTTCATTGTCTAATGTACGAACTTAGGTTAATTATAATTACCCATCGTTACATTAATGAGCAAAAATAAGAAATGTACCTAAGCAGTCCTCACAACTGCAGTGACCATTATCAAAAAAAAGTGCATCTCCTCGGACATTATTCCGTGTATGCCAATTCTTTGAAAGTCTCTTAAATGTTATTGTGTGCTATGTTTGTCTGACGAAATTGATTTAATAGCAGCATTCACTTGTAGAGTGTATTATTTCTACAATGAAAACAAGCGTTGGCAAACCCAATAAGTTCTGTGCCTCTCTGTGGGAAAACAAAGTTAAGTATATTGAACGTTTCAAGGGTTATAGTTACAACAGCACCCATGCAGTTACCATCAGAGCTGAAGTAGAGCTCTCTGCCTAATCCCATGTATTGCATAACTGCCTGGAAGAAATTATATCTTCTAAATATTCCACGTCTCTTGATGTAATACTTTCTTGTTAAATATAGAATGTTGTTTTCCGGATGGTTGCTTTGCAGACAGTCACAATTATTCATGTTGTGTGCATTAGACTAAAAAGAGCGCTGTATTTTGTCTTTACACATACATGTGAGGGTCGGAGTTAGGCTTAAAATAGGACCGGATGCCAAAATAAAGTAGCCCCCATTTGCGAATTTGCAAACCAAGGCAGTTTTGAACTTGTACGAGACGCCATTGGCAGCTGACACATATTAATAGTGGTACCACTGGCGTAACAAATCTCGAGGGGGCCTCCCTGCAAGACACGTGGAGGGGCCTCATCCGGGCTCAATCAGGAGCTCTGCAGCCCGAGTGCTGTGCTGTGGGGGCTCCTTGGAGCCTGCGGGGCTCCCCGCACCGTGGGGGCTGCGGGGGTCTGTGTTACGCCCCTGAGTGGTATGGTGGGTGGAGGGAGTGCTGGTGGGGAGCACAGGGAGCCCAGGGGAAGGATACAAAAAAGAAAAAGAAAACGTACCTCATGCTGCTTGTGCTGCCTTGCGCCTCGGAGCTCCTCTGCTTCCAGGTCCCAGCAGACTCCAGTGCAATCCCCGCGCTGGTCTCATGTTATGTAAGCAGCGTGGGGATTGGCCTGAGCGGGCTGGTTTGATGCTGCACTCAGGCATAGGGAGTCTGTGCTGTTTCTCCAACCCGGCTGTACAATACAGCTGGGTTGGAGAAACCTAATTGCGCATGTCTGTTTGGCCGGCCAAGCAGATATGCACAGTTAGTAGTTCACATTACTCCATCCCCCTCCCATGGCCTGGCCCGCCCGACCCCACACACGCTGGCTCAACCAGCAGCCGATATCATTTTATTTTTCAGCTGCTGCGAGACACGCTGTTTATGTGATTTGTCAGGTATGAGAGACTGCACCTTTGGGCTTGGTGCAGGCAATGTTTGTGGCAACTGCAGGAAAATCAACATTAAAAAAAGGCCCATCCGGACACAAACCACTCCCACAAACAGCCCAAAAACCGGACCACACAATGACTTGTCTGACTAGCCCTTCGGGCATTAACCAGATTCCCCTATTGGCCTTTTCAACTAATGCTGTGTGTAATACTGTGTGTGGGTTGAGCCATTAGCACTAACAGATGCATTTCTTTTGTGCTATCCTTGACTTCGCTGAGAGCCAGATATCTTCCATTAAAACCTTTGTCACATACAGGACTTGCGTTTTGGTGCTATTTAAACAAAAACAGCGGTTCCTGTGGACACTCAATGATTAATATCAAAATATAATTCTCAGCACAACTGGGAGTCTATCAATGTCAGGGAAAGAAGAACATGTAACACAGGAGGTATAGAGAAACAAGCTTTTTATATATGAAAATTCACACATTTGTTATAAATTTTCAGTGTTGAGTGTCCCAAGTAAAAAAAAGCGTGAAACCTATGAGTATCAATTGTGACTTAAAAGCAAGGTTTCAATGTTGTTACAGAAAACGACCATTCAATGGATACACAATCAATGTTAGCAGTTTCCTAGTTTAATAGTAGGGACTGGAATTGGTTAGAAAACGAACCAATCCCAGTCCCTACTATCAAACGCTTTTTTTCACTTGGGACACTCAACACTGATACATTTAAAAAAAATGTGTGAATTTTCACATCTAAAAAAGCTTTTTTCTCCATACCTCCTGTGTTACATGTTCTTCTTTCCCTGACATTCATAGACTCCCAGTTAACTGTGATTGTGCTGAGAATTATATTGTGATATTAAATCATTACGTGGCCACATAAACTACTGTTTTTGTTTAAATTGTAATGTACCCTGGTTCCATGTGAGTAAGGTGTCCCTTGTGCTTTTTAGGTCTCGCCTGAACCAGCGCATGCGCTGGTCTGGAGAGACTTTTTGAGAGGGCTCCAAAAAGTGCTACCAGGCCAGCCTAGAGCTACAGTGCATGTGTGCGGGCGCGCGCGCCGCGCTTGACCGCGATTACTTTCACTTTAAGGCGGCCGCACGGCCGCTTTGATGTTTGATCACGATCACTTTCACTTTCGCGGCTGCACGGCCGCTTGACATAGCCAATAGGTCTCGCTTTTGGGACCTTATAAGTATTTAGTTATGCAACTGTTGCATGGCTAAACACTTATAAGGTCCCAAAGGCGAGACCTATTGGCTATGTCAATGCTTGTTTACATTGTTTTTTGGTGCAGCATTAGCACAATCACCCAGCTGACATTGAAACAACAAAGCAACCCTGACTACACGGCGTACTCCAGGAAAATAGAGACGCGTTTTTCCCAGTTCCTCTTTCAGTCACTTCAGAACAAGATAGTGTAGATGCCCAATATGGAGTTTGTGCGCACATAAGCAAAAACATATGCACTGTTTATTTATTCTTAACCATTGAATAAACGATAATATTGTATTACACGTTCTAACGGGAGCCTCTTTATGACTGCTTTTTTAATAGTGCATGTTTCTGACCACTGTTGTGATGAAAAGAACCATGAACGTGTGGTGGCTCTGTGACTCACTGTTCCTGTTCGTCTCCGTGGGGTGTCGGTGCATTGCCATCCTGTCGAGAAATAAAGTCACTGTACCCTTCTACATGTACTGCTGTATCTGTCTTTTTGGCCCATTGAATCAATGTTTTGGAATTTCCATTAACCTCGACACATTTACTTCTCACGTTATTTACAAGTCGGCCCATCTTGACATTGTTCTCGTGAATAGGTGCGCAAATAATGCCTATGAAATGGATAAGGCGCTGCTGTCACATGCAAGAAACCTAAACATATTTATCTCATTGTGTCTCAAGCTTTTTGTCCACCAAACTAAAATATTTTTCACCATTCGCAATACATATAAATTACTTAATTACTGCATACGAATAAGTTATGGCAATATGTTTTGGGTGTGACTTGTATGTTATTTAATGTTTTGTTAGTCATCTATGTTGGCAGTGTTTGGGTTTGGCATGGTACTGGACTAGTATTTGCTTTCTGCCATTTTAGTATGGCGTTCAGTATGCTACATCAATGTTTTATCACATAGAGTTCATTTTGGAACAAGAAAAAATTAGATAGTATGCTGAACACCATTTCAAATTAAACAAATAAAGTGTGAGTTGGAATGCTTGAATGAATGAATCTCAGCCACTTGTGATTGCTCTACTGCCTTTCTGTGCATGGTTGCTTGTGTTCCCTTCTGGAGGGGGCCCCACCTGGCAGTTTGGGATGGACTGTTCCCACGAGGAGTCAGGTTCGATTTGCATAAGGCAGGCCTCTATCTATAGTGCCATGGTAATAAAGAATACAAAAAGTGATGAATTGAAAGCTTTAGCTAATCTCAGTCACTTGTATTTACTCGAGCCACATTGCAAACCATCATATTTTTGCCCACAATGACACCGTAGATTGGTCCCAGCCATATGCAACACAGTCTTGGAGATGCTCCAATTGGAACACTCTGAACTGCCAATTCCGGTACTCTCTGTACCGGAACCCAAGCAACCCAAGACCGGCTTAAACCTATTTGGGTTCTGTTTAGTTGGGTGCAGTTTGGTTCCAGTGGCAAAGTGAGGACGGTATACACTTCTGAGTTTACTCATCACACTTAAGATGTCACAATGAGGAGTACAAAAAAGTGATGGATGGAAAGCTTTAATTAATCTCAGCCACTGGTAATTACTTCAGCCACATCCCAATACATCACTTTTTGGTTTTTTTGTCCACCGTGCTTCTTAGTTTAGACCCAGGTATATGCAAATTAGCATGGGTCCTATGTTCACTGTGCCACAGGACACAGACTGCATCCCACTGAAGAGTCCCAGATTGGCAGAAACTGGTTTTGGTTTGCTTATGTCCCTCTTCAGAGGGACTCAGGGCTGGCAGTTCAGGCTGGACTGTTCCCAATGGAATGGGTCAAAACCAATAAGGGCTTGGCATCAAGAGGAATCACATTTGAACTTTAGGACCTCCTCTACTATTGGGAATACCTTTCTCCCCCCAATCTCTGGCATCACGTCCAAATTAGTGAAGTCCTGGACCTCTTAAATTTCAGTTTAAAAGACCTGCAACACTACCCTCCGTTGCCTAACAATATTTTTCACACAAAGTAGATCACCAGAATTCAGAAAAGTAATCAGAGAAATAGATGTGAAAAGTGAGAGGGCACTTCACGTACGCAAAACCAGGGAGGCTACCAGCTGGTTCTCGCCAGTATGCCCACGTTTTGTCATCATTGGTTGCCGACTCACAAGAATCAGAAAACTAGTGTCCAGTGGAGAAAAAGTAGACCGACAAAGAAAAGAAATTTCAAAAAGAGACTTTGCTGTCCCCATAAACAGAAAGAGAGAAAGAAGAACCCAGTGTATTGCAAAGAACGAGTGTTCCGAACAATATTAAAATTGAGTTGCAGACTCACTGTAGGTCACCCTCTTTATTCAAACCGGTGAGTTCACTCAAAATAAAAGCACTATATGTTGCTAACCTTTGTAAGGAAGGCCAACATGTTTCATTGCCATTTATCCTTATTGTGGCAAATTCATCAGGGCATAGGGTTTCAATCACTCGCCTCACTGGACATATACTTTTGTGTTGCGGAAGGGCTATAAAAAGCAGGAAAAAGGAGAGAAGAAGAATAGCAATTTTCTATTCAATCCTCAATAAAAGGATGGACCAGCCATTTATACTTATAATCAAGTCTACACCAAATATCCATTTCAATGAGTGTATTTACCATGTAAAGGCCGAGGGCATTCATACCAGCCTTCACCATACCAAACAGGGTTGTATTAAATACTCTTTTCCCCGATTTTCGGAAGTGCACAGTCGCTAGCGCGTGTTCCACCTGTGGAAAAAAGGTTTGCATCTTCTCATTAAGTGCCAAGGCATATTCTCTTTGGTATTTTCCACAAACATGCATTCGCTACATATCCTCAAATCTCGTTCTGCACATTTCAATAAACACCCGCTATACTCAAGCAGCAGCAGTATTTTGTTCATGTATCCATTTCAATTACCAGCCATCACAGGATTACTCAACCAACACCCGACTGAAACTATTCCAGTCACTTTTACTTCAGTCGTCCTGCCACAACCATATCTAGTTACGGCAGTGCGTATGTTCACCGTAATTACACGTGACGATGCCCGGCGCACCATAATGCCCCCACAACGTTTCGCAGCCTTTGTACCGCGGCTAAGAAATCTCACCACAACCAGTATCGGAGCGATCCGTATCTCGTCACCGCCACAATTCAAATCCGCTTCACAGTCTCTAATGCTATCTCTCTGGGCCACGCCCCCCTGCTTCCGCCTCACGTGTTAAGGGGCCAGTGTTAGGACTACTCGGATCTCCACCGCCAACGGCGGCCATCTTGGAACATCCACTATCGCGCATAAAAAGCTCTTAGTCAGATGTTATATTGTTTGACAATCCAACGCAGCATAACAACGTAAAGGCAATACACAAGATTCACATAAGTGTTCCTCAAATCTGTATAAGCAGGTAATTTAGAACTAAATCAGTTTACATCATTATTACAAGGGGCTCTCCCTTCCCAGTAGACCGAGGGTTCCTGCAAATGCCCAGCGTACATCAATCCTTTACTTCCCAAAAATCCTGCACTCATTCAAAGTGGGAATTCAGCAATTTTCATCTTACACTACTGCGCTACTCACAATCATTTCTTTAATCAACTCCCATCAGGTCATAACTATACCCTATGGGATCATTGATATGATGTTACTATCTATTAACTTTATTCCACTCAATATGGTCATTTAGGCCTGTTAGATCCGCCTTCTCAGTAAAAATCCAACAAGCTTCTCTGGTTGCCAGCGCTTTCTCTATGCTATCATTGATAGCCACCACCCTCTCCAAGACAACCCATTTCAGGGCCTGGAATGGGACCAAAAAGACTTTACTTATTAATTTATTTGAGAAATGTTATATAGCGCGAACATGACCTGTCCGGATATCAGAGCACTTTACAAACAGCAAACAAGTTAAACATACATAGGCAAAAAGGAACAAGCAATAAAAAGAAGAGATACAATGTAACAAACGGCTTCGTAAATTCAGGATCCAGAGATGTATATAGGAAAAATAGTCAAGCTGAGTTACTTCAGATCTACTGATGATGGTATCGAATCAGCAACAGCAGTTTTACTTCATTCTTGAAGGAATTAGTTTTGGGATTATATCTAGTTTCAGGAGGTAGTGCGTTCCATGTTTTTGGGGCAACACCAAAAAAGGAGCGGGTATACGTTTTTTGTTTGTTTTACTTTTGTGGCTTCATCAATAGAGAGTTAACACTTCTTAGGGAACGACTCCTACTAGACGGTTAAGTTTTTTTGCCAGGTCGTCGGGAATGTTATAATGAAGAGCCTTGTGCGTCATGAATGCTATCTTCAACTGAATTCTTGCTTCAAATGGGAGCCATTTAACATGTTTTAGATCTGGTGTAATGTGGTTGAGTTTTCTGGATCCCATGATGAGTCTCACAGCTGAGTTCAGTGTGGCTCTTAACTGACCCAGTTTAGCTGTGGGTAATCCTGCAAGAGTATCACTCCTGTAATCTAATCAAGAGCTGACTAGGGATTGGACTGATAACTGAAAGTCATCCTGGGGCAAGAAGGGTTTAATTTTCCTTAGTGTGTTCAATTGGTAATTGTCTCCTCTGGTGGTTGCACTGATGTGATCTTGCATATTCAGTGTTATGCCTAATGATCTAGCAGAATCAACAACATGTGGGGTGTAGTTGAGTGTTGTAAGTTGTTTGATTCATTCTTCTATGGGAGCAGAGTGATTGTGGAGGGCGATCAGGAGGAATTCCGTCTTGAGGGTGTTTAGCTTAGCTTGATCATGGGTTAACCATTGTTCGGTTTTCACTGGGGAGCAGTTAAGAGTTTGGTATCTTCAGATGAGGAAATTTTCAAGTACAATTGTGTATCATCAGCTTACATGTGGTAATGTATGTTTGAGTGTTTCAGAATTTCAGTAAGGGGTTCCATGAGCAAGGTGAATAGCATGGGTGAGAGTGTGGATCCATAAGGCACTCTAGTCAAGAACAGAGTAATGTCCGAAAGGGTTTTATTGACTTTGATTCTTTGAGCTCTGTTATGAAGGAATGAGGGAAACCAGATTAAAACAGCACCAGTTAACCCCATTCTTTTCGCCAGAAGGTCAATCATGTTGTCATGTTTGATCGTATGTAACTCAGAGGATGGTGGCAGGCAAAGTTCGTTAGGATCACGTAGTTTTAATGTGCATATGGCTGGTTCCTGTTTTAGGTAGCATCTTGGGCAAAAAAACAATAGACTGGCATGTGACACCGGGTAATTGCCGGTGCCTGAGGTTAATTTAAGCCTTCCACTTATCATGTTTTTGTTTTCAACAGTGGCATAGTGGGTGGTAAAAGACAGAGTAGAATGCGGTCCCTAGCGCTCACGAATGGATTAGATTCATGCAAGTACTGCACCCATCACCTTGTAGTTTGTGGTAGTTGATACCTTTCCAAGATGCCCACTTGCTGCAGGGGACTGCATATGAAATCAGCAATAAGCAAGTGGTCAGTATCACATTAAAGCTGCTAAGCACTCTTAAAAAAACAAATAAATAGAAAGGAAGGCAAAATATAAAATGTATAACTTAAAGACTGGTACACTAATCTAGCCTTAACACTGAAATTCAGTCCCTTTCAGGCAGATGTGCACACGTGATCGAGCAACATGCCGCCACTCAATGTGCAAAACAGTAAGTTGCCTAAGTGGGCTGACCCATTGCCCTGTGCTGTATGCTAAGATGGGTGGAAGCAAAATGTTAATGAGATTTGAACAGACCAGTGGACGGAGAGAGCTAACTCGAAGCCTCCCAACTATGCTTGTATGTATGCATTATTTCTTAAGATTTCTTAATTTTTTTTATTACATGAGGATGGCAGGCCAGTTTTAGGCTTGTCTTTGCCTCAATGTGACTGACCTCCAATACACAGGTCATTGAAGAGAGAACAAATAAAACAAAGACAACCTAGAAAGAGTGGGAACAGAGAAAAGGTGGAAAGTGGAGGCGTTAGGACATAGAAGAGAGGGAACAGCAAGCACACAGGAGAGTGGTTTCAATGAAAGGTGGGCAAACAGGGCATACAACAGTGCAAGTGGGAATAGAGGCCGCAGCAGAGGGGAGCATAGACTGCAGCAGAAGACCGCAGAAAGGGAGAGGATGCGGTCTCACGGCTAGACTGCCAACCTTGGAGCTGAGAAACCAAGGTTCGAGCCTCGGGGCCGACTCCACATCCTGTGATTCTGGGCAAATCACTTAATCTGCCCATGCCTACACACACACAAAAAAAATATATATATATATATATATATAAATGTGTCCTTGTGTAATGTAACTGGTGCGCATGTAAAGCGCTCCAATACCTTCGGGTCTAGTCCGCGCTATATAAATCTGGAGAGAAAAAAAAAGGGCACTGAGAGGGAGCAGACATTGCACAACAAGATGGGACAAAGAGAGCACAGCAGATAGAGAAGGGACAGAGTATGTAAAGCAAAAGCACTGGCGCTGTGACAGCAGAGGGAGCAGCAAGAGCAGGGGGGGGGGGGCGAGCAAAGGAATTACATTGTGTCCTGTACTGAGTCTGATACTCTACGGTAGGTGGGACAGAGGGCTGATTGGCAGGTCATAATACACATACCCCATGCAAGGTGCATGTATCCACCATTTACAGAACAAATTGAGGAAGGAGAAACAAATCAGCCATCACCATAAAGGTGTAGGCTTAGGAACACCTCACGTCGCAGCCCCCCCTCCATTCAAAGAATGGGCGCTTAGCGTTTCCCATCAACCTACCTGCGCTGTCTCCGACACCTGTGGGCAGATGGTCGGAGGCCACCCAGCAGGTGTCAGCGCCTGATCTGGAGTCCTTTGTAATCTCTCCTGTCATGAGTAGCTATGGGAAAGAAAAAACGTTTCCTGCCTCCCCGGGCACTGCCTCAGAAACTTGCCTCACTCTGTGCTACTTTGGTCTTATTGTGTAAATCTAATAGAATCGAACCGGCTAAGTACATCCTTTAAGAACCTTTAATGTATAGAACGTTTTTGCAAGAATGCTGACAGAGACTGCATAGAAATGCCGGGTCAGGATTATAGGGTGAACGAACATCGTTTGTAATTCCATGTTCCCAGGGAGTAATTTGAAAAAAAATAAGTGCCAGGGCCCTCGCCAGGAGGTCACCTTTCAATGACAATACCTACACAACTACTAACCGTCACACTGGAACACGTGTGACATTTCAGACTGTTCCAGCCCCCAAAGCTATAAGAATGGCTTGGGCGGCTTGTATTCGTTGTTTTTAATTTATATTGAGTTGATAAACAACTGTTGTTCTGCTCATCTTTTAATTGCACAAACAGCACCACCACGTGGCAGCGGTCATGTCATAGGTACCGGTGTTGACAGTTAAGTACGGTGCTGAGCACCGGAATCCACAGGCACAAATTAAGCACGGATAATGTCCCTATATTTCTAGGCAGCTGCTTGCCACTGGTTACATCCATTTCCCTGACAGAATCCAGTGTGCTGGCACGTTTGATGCGTACAAGATATGAGATGTTATCCGTCCTACCTAGCTCCTCTCTTCTCAGGGAGTAAACTGTACGTCCCTATACATTGTACCTTTGGCCTTAAACCTGCAGTGTCCACGGCTGTGCTAGCACAGCACATAGATGATCACCTGTAGACTGAAGAGGCACAATGCCTAAAGTGGTGGTGGTATGGTGCAGTGAGAGGCAGGTCAGTCACGCCATCACTCCTGCCGAGGGCTAGGATACAAGGTGCAGGGCTCCTGAGACCCTAGGGTTGGGCTGATGGATCGTTGGTGTGATCTGGGAGAAATAGGGTTTAGGCTCGTGGGTCAGAGTTTCGTTGTGTGCACTCTTTGTGAGGGTGCTGAAGGTTCGGGGTGGCCTGGATGCACTTGAGGAGAGGTGGGGGGATGGGGCTTGTAGGTAAAATGTGTCATGGGCGCCCTCTGGGGGAGATGGCTGTCATGTCAGTGCCCTTAGTGCTTGAGGAAGAGTGAATGGTGATGGTGTTGGGGGTTCTGGGGATGAAGGGAGCAAGCAGGCCAGTGGACTTGGGTGTCTTGTGAACACTCCTGTAGCATATGGCTCGGTAGTTGTGAGCATCTGGTATGGCTGGGATCGTCTCCTCTAAAATAGTTAAATAAATACAATTAAAAAGAAAAGGACAGACACAATAAGTCCGTTTTAGAGTGTAATAAGACATTTATTTATGGAGATGTATTACAAAAATTCAAAAGGTACAATACAGGATAAGTAAAGTGTAAATGCACTACTTCCATTTAAATGCTTAAAGTCATTGCCAGGAAGGCTCTCAGTAATAGGACGAAGCAGTATAATAGGCAAAATTAAAAATAGACTAAGTCCCACATATCCAGCAAATCAGCAAGAAATCCTTAAGCATCAATAGTAGCATAGGAAAGGTCTCTGGCTCATGCCCGAAATCGAGGGCTATAAAGGAAATTGTATCATAGACAAACACGGAAAGTGCAGATTCATTATGGTGTGAGCAAAAGAAATAAATTTTTAACAAATCAGAAATAAAACTTTAGAATCGTCATGCAACCTTACCAGCTAAGGTCTAATCGACTGCATGAATATCGATTCAGCCCCCTCTGACCTAATATCATCCAGAGCAGGGCCGGACTGGGAACCAAAACCGGCCCTGGCAAATTGCTCGGCCGGCCCCCGGGGGCTTGGGGGCGCTGCCGAGCACTTTGCGAGGCCCGGTTTTCGGCCGATTTTGTTACAGGGCCGATTTTGCAGTTATGCTGCAAAAATGGCCTGTAACAAAAACGGCCCCCAGGGGCCCAAAACCGGCCCCCACCTGTGGGCCGCACCGGGGGATTGCCCGGTGCCCGCTACGGCCAGTCCGGCCCTGATCCAGAGGTGTCAGAACAAACTGCATAAACAACAGTGAACCATTACTAAATTGAATCAGTACCACATGCAAGCAGAAGGTCCTTCGACAAAGGATACATTACTGAGCCCTTGTTAGAGAGTCTTCTTGAAGAAGTTTCAGTCGGAAAAGAACCACCGTGACTTGCAGTGAAGATAACAAATAGAGCACAAACATGATGACCTATCCATTATGAATAATGTTAGAAACGGGGGCTTTAGTTGGCATTGGTTTGCACATTGACCAAGTAAGGACCCTCACTCTAGTTAGGGTAAGTAATTTACACACCTAAAATAACCTCTGCTCACCTCCTTGGTAGTTTGGCACGGAGCAGTTAGGCTTTTCCCAGAGGCAATGTGTAAAGTATTTGTACACACATACAAACACAAACACACACATACAGTAACACAGTGAAAACACTGCAAAATGACTCCACACCAGTTTGCAAGAATAGCCAATATTTATGTTAAGAAAGATAAAATAAAGTTGTAGTTCTTAAAAATCAATGCTTGTGCTTGATCAGGACAAAGTACCTTAGATGCGTCAAAAATCAAAGATGAAGTGAGGAGCAGGGGAGGTGAGGCACAGAGAAAGCAGGCGATGAGTCAGTTCTTTACTGCTACAGGGGAGGTGAGGCATTAACTGCAGATCAATACCTCAGGACCGAAAGCAACACACTTTGGAATATTGTGAACAGTGCTATTCACAATATTCCAAAGGTTGTTGACTGGGGTCCTGAGGTATTGATCTGCTGTTAATGACAAATTTCTTTTAATTTGCTTAGCCTTTCAGATGGGGTGAAAGGTCAGAGACAATGCATTCAAAAAATTATTTGATCTATTTAATGGTGTATTCTTTGATTTCGGTCTTTTTATTTTTGCTGGACAGGATGTGAGACAGGCATAGTGTTCTGACTCATTACTGATTGTGGGGAGCTATACTAGAGATATGTCAAGCGGGTGTTGCTGTTACATCATACTCAAGAACTCCATGGTTGACTTTGTGCTCTTTGTATTCTTTGATGCGAACGAGAGGGTCAGGATTGTGTAGGTCATGCGATTTGTCCATCCTTTCTTAGGGGGTAATAGTCTTAAATCTCTCTCTCTCATTTTTGTTCTTTGAATAGTTCCCAAAAAAGTGACAAGTACCAAGATTATAAATTTGACTTGGGCAACCTGCTTCATTTATTTGACCTCTGTTCCACTGTGGATGGCCTAAAATTGCCCTTGGTCCCGGCCAACCGGTTTCTACTGCTTGAACGTAACATGTATTTCTCCAGGGAATTGTGCGCTGCTTGTGCCGCAGCTATCATGGCTAGAGCAGAGTTTCACTAAGCCTTGTATTGAGACCTAACCAAGGTGTATTTATTCAGTTGGTAAGGGTCCTCCCCTTTCAAATTAATAATTCACTTTCTGACATCCATGTTTACTTTAATATGGATATTTCAATCAGGTAAGGAATTGAACAACTTCGTTCCATGTAAGATCTCACAATTATACTCTGTCCAAGGTAACATGAAACGGGACATGTGGACGGTGTCCCAGAGGTTGGATTATACAGTCCATCTGGATCTGCTGCATTATGATCCTACACAATACAGTTTTCCCAGAGGCATTTCATGAAGGTAACAAAACAGTACAGTACATCAGTATTTGTGTGATGTTTGGATTAGGAAAGCCAGGTTAGAAATGCCCATATTTATTCGTCAGTATGGTCTGATTCATCTGTATATGTTGTATAGAAAATTCATACCGATGCCCATTTCACTTTCATTCACATTATCACCCTCCTTTACCCTATAAGACCAAATTCCTTTTGCTATGCTCTTAGGGGTATGAGGGTCCCCCAAGGCTCAGAGTTGGCAGTCAAGCTCCCTGGCTAGCTGCCATCTGAACAGAGGTAAAAAGGAAACTCTGAAATCACCATTGAAACTGTTAGGTACTTTCATTTTAGGGGGGGGGGGGATGCCCTGGTATCCATGCTTGATGTCACTGTAGATGACATTTCTAAGCTCTCTCTCCCAGTCCACTGGTGCTTCTGCCTAGAGATAAGCTGTTTGGCAATGAACAAGGTAGCTCCTGACTTACCCAGCATAGTGGTCTGTTGATTGTCCGGCTTGACAGCGCAGCTGTCACCACACAAGTATGTGAGAAACACCAGGAGAGGGGCTTTTGCTCCACCCATATGTTTGGAGACAGTAGTATATGTTATGATTGTGCCTGTCCTCCACACAGCTGTAATCATTTTATTTATTTTTCCAACTCATTGAGTTGAACTTTCAGGGGCACATACATGCCAATGTAATGCCATTGAAGTGTCTTAAATAACTAGATAATGTATGGTGTTTTTCTCTGGCAGCAGCACAGATCAAAGGAGAACAGTTATTAAAGTATATGGATTTTTACATCTGGGTTGACAGTGCCTCCATAAACAAGACCTATTGGTATTGCCAATGCCTGTAATCAGTGCCAGAGTGTGACCATCACCATGACTGTTTGCCCTGCTAGAGCAAGAATTGTGATGTCTCTGGCTTATGGTCCTGGTTGTGCAAGCTATGCCCACAATGGTAAAACAAGTATTGGAAAAGCCAATAGGTCTCACCTATAAGAGTTATTGGCTTTGGCAATGTGGTTTTGCCATGTTGTACACCAGTGTGGCTGCTGTTCAGTATGGCTAAAAGTTAGTGGTGTGGAGTGTCCTACAGTGAAATGGGGAAGTGGAGTATGGTAGACTGAATTTGTTGGAGTAGAATGTTGTAGAGTGGAGTGGGGGAGTAGAGTGTCATAGAGTTGAGTAGAGATGAGTAAGGTTCAGAGAGTGTAGTAGAGTGTAGTGTCTGTCATAGAGTGCAATGCCATAGAGTGCAGTGTTGTAGAG